>NC_135972.1:3712696-4312696 GCF_053455715.1 Rhinoraja longicauda | reverse complement strand
TTTGTAGGTTAATTGGCTTCTGTTCAAAAATGCTGCTCGAGCGCAGGCTCATTGAAATAAACACCGGCTATAGTTTGATCCACGGTTTCCCTAATCTGTTCCAGCACGGCGAAGGAGGTTGAACAGATAGTAAAAGAGCACGGTGTAGTTCCTGCAACTGTTGGCATCGTCAAAGGCAAGGTGCACGTGGGACTGTCGGAGAGTGACCTGGAGTACCTGGCAGAAAGCAAGGAAACTGTGAAAATATCTCGCAGGGACCTTCCCTATGTTCTTAGCAAGGTGAGAGCACGGTGGCACAGCGGTGGAGTTGCTGCCTTACAGCACTTGCAGCACCAAAGACCCGGGTTCCATCCCGACTAAGGGTGCTGTATGTACGGAGTTTGTACGTTCTCCCCGTGATCGTGTGGGTTTTCTCCGAGAACTTTGGTTTCCTCCCACACTCCAAAAACGTGCAGGTTTGTAGGTTAATTGGCTTGGTATAAGTGTCAATTGTCCCTAGCGTGTGTAGGGTAGTGTTAATGTGCGGGGATCGCTGGTCGGTGCGGACTCGCTGGGCCAAAGGGCCTGTTTCCAAGCTGTATCTCTGAAACAAAAAAAACTAAAATTAAAATTTAAAATAAATGTCTTCCGCGCAGTGGAGGAAGAGCGTGTACTGGGATACAGTGAGAAAGTTTGCGTACTATCCAGGCAGATCACACTATACATGATTACAATCAAGCCCTACACAACGACAGCATGTAGTCGTAACAAAGAGAAAAATAACCAGCATGCAGAATAAAGTGTTACAATGTTACAGCTACAGAGAAAGTGCAGACTGAAAAAATTGCAAGGGCTGCAATGAGGTAGATTGGGAGATCAGGAGGACTACTTCCTCAGCTGATGAGAGAGCCATTCAACAGCTCTTGACCATCTCCACTTCAGCACCATTGATGCTGACTAGGGAGTGGACACCACCTCGCGTCCTGGAGTCAATAACTAGCTCCTTCATCTTGATGACGTTGAGGAAGAGGTTGGACACAAAGTGCTGGAGTAGCTCAGCGGGTCAGGCAGCATCTCTGGAGAGAAGGAATAGGTAATGTTTTGGGCCTTCAGACTGAGAGTCAGGGGAAAGGGAAACAAGAGATACACATGGTGATGTAGAGAGATATCGAACAAATGAATGAAAGATATGCAAGAATGTAAGGATGATAAAGAAAACAGACCATTGTTAGCTGTTTGCTACGTGAGAATAAGCAGCTAATGCGACATGGGTGGGGGAGGGATGGAGAGAGAGGGAATGCCGGGGTTACTTGAAGTTAGAGAAATCAATATGTTCTTTTAACTCCATGTTGCCACACTCTCTCTCTCCTTCCTGCATTCTGTCTCGTCGTTGTTGGAGATCCAGCCCACAATGCCGGTGTCCACTGCAAACCTGTAAGTGGCGTTAGCACACAAGTGGACTGCCCTGTTGTGAGTGTATGGTAAGGGGCATTGTAGCAGTGCATTGGTGCTGGGAATTACCATGGAGGCTGTTGGCTCATATAAATGAGCAGAAATCTGTTTTAGTCACAAACACATGCAGAGAATACATTTTCCAGTGTTTGGATTTTATGCCAACTGTTTTGCACCTTATTGAGTTGTTAGAAATGTAAAGCGGAGGAGGCGGACTGATTGACCCCAGATGGATTATTCTCTGTCAGGGCCTGTCTGGTGGTGCGACCGTTTCTGCTACCATGGTAGCGGCTCACAAAGTCGGCATTCCTGTGCTCGTGACGGGCGGCATCGGGGGAGTCCATCGCGATGGACAAAACAGTAAGAACTTTGCAAGATCTTTCCCAAATATCCCAGGCATAATGAGTGATTAATTGGGTGAAATATTATGGCACAGATACAAGCAATCCAGGTGGGACGAGTGGTGAATCTGTGGGATTCTTTGCCACAGAAGTCTGTGGAGGTCAAGTCAGTGGATATTTTTAAGGCAGAGATAGATAGATTCTTGATTGGTCAGAGGTTATGGGGAAAAGGAAGGAGACTGGGGTTAGGAGGGAGAGATAGATCAGCCATGATTGAATGGCGGAGTAGACTTGATGGGCCGAAAGGCCCAATTCTACTCCTATCACTTATGACCTTTCGAGAGCTGGGGCTGGAGAATTACACTACATACTGTTTGCACTTGTTTCTTGAGACACATTAAAATTTAGGCTGGCGATGAAGTAACTGGCCGCGACCTGACAATTGCTGTTACCTTCTTATTTTTACAGCACTTGATATCAGTACGGATCTGACAGAATTGGGTCGCACTCCTATGGCCGTGGTTTCAGCCGGAGTCAAGTCCATCCTGGATATTGGACGAACATTGGAATACTTGGTAATATTCCTGAAGGCACATTGTCCCATTAACACCAACTTAGAGTTCTGCTGAAATTTATTGCAAGTATCTTTAATAAGATACATTAGAGGCAGATAACATGTTCCCAATGTTGGGGGAGTCCAGAACAAGGGGCCACAGTTTGAGAATAAGGGGTAGGCCATTTAGAACGGAGATGAGGAAGAACTTTTTCAGTCAGAGGGTGGTGAAGGTGTGGAATTCTCTGCCTCAGAAGGCAGTGGAGGCCAGTTCGTTGGATGCTTTCAAGAGAGAGCTGGATAGAGCTCTTAAGGATAGCGGAGTGAGGGGGTATGGGGAGAAGGCAGGAACGGGGTACTGATTGATAGTGATCAGCCATGATCGCATTGAATGGCGGTGCTGGCTCGAAGGGCTGAATGGCCTACTCCTGCACCTATTGTCTATTGTCTATTGTCTATAAACGTCTCGAAGGTACTTTCCTCAGAGCTAGGATTGGGAATGAAATTACAGTAGGATCGTTGGGTGGTGGTGGAACCTGGAAGAATACAGTTTAATCTGAAGAAGGTTCTCGACCCGAAACGTCACCCTTTCCTTCTCTCCAGAGATGCTGCCTGTCCCGCTGAGATACTCCAGCATTTTGTGTTTACCATCGATTTAAACCAGCATCTGCAGTTCTTTCCTACACATTCCAATTTGAACTTGCCCTGGGCAGCTAGTGATGGAGAAAGAAAAAAAGTTGTAGTAAACCAAAGAACACAAAGTGCTGGAGTAACTCAGCAGGTAAGGCAGCATCACCTGAGAACATGGACTAGGTGACGTTTCAGGTCGGGTCCCTTCTTCAGACCCCCTCCTTGTAGTGAACCACTCTCACTGTGGACAAACTAACATCCTATTTTGATTACTTTAGGAGACCAACGGGGTCTGTGTGGCCACATTTGGTGAAACGTGTGAATTCCCAGCGTTCTTTCTTCCAAAAAGTGGCTATCAATCTCCTTACAATGTCAAGGACGAAGAGGAAGCAGCCGAACTTATTGGTGAGGTTTGGTTTAGTTTAGAGGTACAGCACGGAAACAGGCTGTTCGGCCCACCGAGTCCGTGCCGACCAGTGATTCCCACACACTTGCACTATCCCACACACACTAGGGAAATTTTACAATTATACCAAGCCAATTAACCTACGTCATTGGAGTGTGGGAGGAAACCGGAGATCCCAGAGAAAACCCACACGGTCACAGGGAGAATATGTAAACTCCATATGGATACACCTACAGTGAGGACAGCACCTAATTTGAGGAAGGACATCCTTGCTATTGAGGCAGTGCAGCATAGGTTCACAAGGCTAATTACCGGGATGGCGGGACTGTCAAATGAGGAAAGATTGGAAAGACTGGGCATGTATTCACTGGAATTTAGAAGGATGAGAGGGGATCTTATAGAAATGTATAAAATTATAAAAGGACTGGGCAAGCTAGATGCAGGAAAAATGTTCCTAATGTTGGGGGAAGTCCAGAACCAGGGGCCACCGTGTAAGAATAAAGGGGAGGCCATTTAAAACTGAGGTGAGAAAAACCTTTTTCACCCAGAGAGATATGAATTTGTGGAATTCTCTACCACAGAAGGCAGTGGAGGCCAATTTACTGGATGAATTTAAAAGAGAGTTAGATCGAGCTCTAGGGGCTAGTGGAATCAAGGGATATGGGGAGAAGGCAGGCACGGGTTACTGATTGTGAATGATCAGCCATGATCACAATGAATGGCGGTGCTGGCTCGAAGGGCCAAATGGCCTCCTCCTGCACCTATTTTCTATGTTTCTATGTTAATGAGCACAGACAATGAGACTTAACAAGACGACTGAAGCTGGTACGACTTGGGTGAGGGAGGGATAGAGAGAGGGAATGCAAAGGTTAATTGAAGTTAGATAAATTAATATTCATATCACTGGGTTGTAAACTGCCCTAGCTGTTCCTCCAATTTGCATTTGGCCTCACTCTGACAATGGAGGAGACCCAGGACAGAAAGGTCAGTGTCGGAATGGGAAGGAGAATTAAAGTGTTTGGCAACCAGGAGATCAGGTAGGTCCAGGTGGACTGAGTGAAGGTGTTCAGAGAAACAATCGCCCAGTCTACGTTTGGTCTCACTGATGTATAAGAGTCCACATCTTGAACAACGGATGCAGCAGATGAGTTGAAGGAGGTGCAAGTGAACCACTGCCTCACCTGAAAGGGCTGTCGGGATCCCTGGACAATGTTGTTCTGTTTGTGGATATCTCAATGCAAAGAGGAGTCAAGAAATGCCTGTGTTGTCATGGCAATGATTACATATATAACCATATAACAATTACAGCACGGAAACAGGCCCATTCGGCCCTACCAGTCCACGCCGACCACTTTCTCTGACCTAGTCTCATCTACCTGCTCTCAGACCATAACCCCCCAATCCCCTCCCATCCATATACCTATCCAATTTACTCTTAAATAATATATGAATATATATTAATTTATTGATTTTGATCACAGTTATTTAAATCTTTCCATTAAGACCAAAACCCACAAACCATAGAACATATTGAACATGGAATAGTACAGGACAGGCATAGGCCCTTCGGCCCACAAAGTCTGTGCCGAAAATGATGCCATTAAACGAATCTCCTCTGTCGGCACCTGATCAATAGACCCTCTATTCCCTGCAAATCCAGGTGCCTATTTAAAAGCCTCTTAAATGCCACTATAGTATCTGCCTCCACCTCCACCCCTGGCAGTGTGTTATAGGCACCCACTATTCACAAAGTAGTCTATATATAAGACTGCCAACTTTAGAATCAGTTGTTTATTTGAAGATGTCACATTGTTTGGATCGTAAGGCATTCTGTTTCTATTTGTGCGGGCCAGTTCTCTCTCTTGATTCATAGATCTGCTCAGAACCTGGTCATCTTATTCTGCTCATCAGCTGTCACGGACACCTCCCCAGAGATTATTGGCAGATTGAGGATTCAGGTTTGAAAACCATGGATTTAATGAGTTTAGAATAGTGTGTGTCACATTATATCGAATCTTAGAAACAAGGAACTACAGATGCTGGCTTACAGAAAAAGGCACAAAGTGCTGGAGTAACTCAGCGGGTCTGGCAACGCCTCTGGAGAACATGATAGGCGATGTTTCGGGTCGGGGCCCCTCTTCAGTCTGAAGAAGGGTCCCGACCCAAAACATCACCTCCATGTTCTCCAGAGATGCTGCCTGACAAGCTGAGTTACTCCGGCACTTTGTATCTTTTTAGATGTAATCTTTCTCTACTTTAAATCAAGAGGAGTAGATGTAATTTGCATAACTAGATAGACACAAAGTGCTGAAGTAACTCAGCGGGTCAGGCAGCTTTCTCTTGAGATCCCACCTTCCCTGGCCAAAAATGGACCTACCAGGCCTGAGATCATTTGTGACCAGACCTGATTGGTCCTGGTTTCTTGCCACCAGGTCTTCACACCCACCCCCTACCATCCAACTGAAGAAGAGTCCCAACTCAAAACGTTGCCCTCTTTTATTATTCCAGAGATGCTGCCTGACTCACTGAGCTACCCCAGCACTTTGTGTCTACCTTTTTATATATACCAGCATCTGCAGTTCTTTGCTTCTACGTTTCTGTAATTCTGTATGACGGTTCCTTTTGGCTATGCAGACCAGCGATATGAAAGAGTTCCCCATGTCATCCATACCTGATGACTGGGACAATATAATCAATGTCAGGAGATGCAAATTGCTTGATATGAAGTGAAGGTCTTCGTTTTTATTTCCACAGCCAATGCCCAAGTAATTGGCCAGGACAGTGGAGTGCTGATTGCAGTCCCTATTCCAGAGGAACACGCAGCATCCAGCCTGGTTATTGACAACGCAATCCAGCAGGCCGTGACAGAGGCAAGGTAGGCCACATAGTGTAGCATCCAGCCTGGTTATTGACAACGCAATTCAGCAGGCCATGACAGGGGCAAGGTAGGCCACATAGTGTAGCATCCAGCCTGGTTATTGACAACACAATTCAGCAGGCCATGACAGGGGCAAGGTAGGCCACATAGTGTAGCATCCAGCCTGGTTATTGACAACGCAATTCAGCAGGCCATGACAGAGGCAAGGTAGGCCACATAACGATGCACGTGAGGAATAGTATTCTGGGTTGAAATTCCACGCTGATTTCCCAACTTAGCTGCGTCACCTCAGAGAAAGAGATACAGACGTAGGGCGGCACGGTGGCGCAGCGATAGAGTTGCTGCCTCACAGCGCCAGAGCCCCGGGTTCGATCCTGACTCGGGGTGCTGTCTGTACGGAGTTGGTACGTTCTCCCCGTGACCGCGTGGGTTTTTCCTGGGTGCTCCGGTTTGCTCCCACATTCCAAAGATATGCAGGTTTGTAGGTTAATTGACTTTAGTAAAGATTGTAAATTGTCCCTAGTGTGTAGGATGGTGTTAGTGTACGGGAAATGTTGGTCGGGGCAGACTCAGTGGGCCGAAAGGCCTGTTTCTGCGTTATTTCTCTAAACTAAACTAAAGATACGCGAGGACACAAGTACTGGAGTAACTCATTGGCTCAGGCAGTATCTCTGGTGACGTTTTGGGTCGGACACTTCCTTGTTTCCACAGAAATATCTGAGAACTTGTGTAAGTCATTTGTCCACGATTTATGCAGCCAAACCTACAGCAATCAGGGCATTTATCTCCTAAGTCGCACCTCTTGTCCAGATGGGTCTGTTGGTAAACGGCAAGCCAAGTGCTGATAGGTGAAGGTGCTGATCATGCAAGGAATCAAGGATTAACCTTGAGCAAAGCATCAGGATCAGTGAGCAAGTGAGGGTGGAGATAGGGTTGCCAACTGTCCCGTATTAGCCGGGACATCCCGTATTTTGGGCTAAATTAGTTTGACCCTATTAGTAGGGTTGCCAACTTCCTCACTCCCAAAGAAGGGACAAAGGGTGACGTCACTGCCCCGCGCCCCACGTGACCTCACCCAGCCAGCGGCCACATGCTCCCGCTCCACCAATGGCGGCCGCCCAGCCCGCTGGCTGGGTAAGGTCACGTGGGGCGCGGGGCGGTGACGTCACCTTGTCCCGTATTTGGGAGTGAGGAAGTTGGCAACCCTAGGTGGAAGTAAAGTACTGGAGGAACTCAGCTGGTCAGGCAGCATCTGTGGTGGGGCATGGACAGGTGACGATTCTTCAGACTAATTGAACCCACGGTAGGAATACACGGTGTGAGGCTGCCTGCTCTTACCAAACACCATCACCCATCCCTTCATAAGTTACAGGAGCAGAATTAGCCATTCGGCCCATCAAGACTACTCTGCAGAGTATGTATACAATCATGGCTGATCTACCTTACCCTCTCAACCCCATTCTCCTGCCTATACCCCATAACTCCTGACAGCCGTACTAATCACCGATCCCTCAGCATCTTTCCTGATGAGAATTAAAATGAGTGGTATGAGCTGCAACCTCAGTCTATAGTTCCAGGCCACTGAACAGATACAGCTGGTATCATCATAGCCATGATGTGAAACCCATCTGCAATGGAGGCAATGAGACTGCAATGGAGGCAACTCCCAAGGTGCATCGATCTGCCACAAAGCCCATGCATGCAAGACTCCCTTTTTTATATTTCTCATTCATTGGCTTGTCCTGATTAAATGGTCAGCCCGCTGGCTTTGAAAAAACTGCTGCCTCGTTGTTTGGTAAATCGTAAATTAGAGCGCTGGTATCTGTTTGAATTAGTGATTGAGAGAGAAGTTATTTAATGGGAGCATGAGGTTAATGTTCCACGTGTGGGACCAAGGGGCCACGTTTGGATTCATTGCACCATGCTGTCTTTGAGGCAAAGAGCTGCACATGTCGTGACTCTCCTTGTTTCTCCTCCACCAGGGATAAAGGGATCCGGGGCAAGGATGTCACGCCTTACATTCTTCAACGCATTTTTGAGATCACTGAAGGACTCTCCCTGGCCATGAGTATCCTTCCCATTTGGACCAATTTCCTACATGTAGCTTGTTGTAAACTGTGGTACGGTGAAAAGCTTTTGTTGCACTGACTGAATAGCACACAACAAAAGCTTTTCACTGTACCTCGGTACATATGACAATAAATCAAACTAAACTAAACAGGACTTATTTCAAACTGACAAGAATACGAGACCAGAGGAACTGAGCACATCCAGAGAGGCCAATTGAAGGTTTACAAGATAATAAATTCTGCTCTAGACCTCTGTTGCCAGAGACCGGGGGGGAGTATAGGTAGTACCGAAAACTCATGAGATCAAAGCACAATGAATTTAAACACGTTCTCTCTGGTGAAAACCTGTGTGGAGTTTGGTCACGGTGCCCATGTTGGTTTACTCCAGGTGCTCTGGTTTCCTCCGGGTGTTCCGGTTTCCTCCCACATCCCAAAGATGTGTGGATTTGTAGGTTAATTGGCCCTCTGTAAACTGCCCCGAGTGTGTAGCGAGTGGATATAAAAGCAGGACGGCAGAACTGGAGTGAACAGGTGATCGATGGTTGGTGTGGATTCGGTGGGCCGAGTTTAGATTTCCTTAATTCCACTTTAATCCTTAACTCCAATGAAGACATTGCTCTCATCAAGAACAATGCGAAGGTTGGCAGCCGGATAGCACGTGTACTAGCCAGGCAGAAAGCACCCAAATACAATCCCCTATCACAACTCTTTATGGGGAAGGACGGGGGTCCTACTAAGCCAGTGAGTGACTTTCATCGTGGGTTACTTTGGTTCTGATTGTGCATGTACAATACTGTAGCGAATACCATAATATCATGGTCTGGTCTGCATGATGGACTGGGCTCCATCCACAACTCTGCAATTTCTTGCAGTCTTTAGCAGAACTGTTGCCAAAACAAGCTCTGATGCACCTTGACAGGGTGCTTCCGACAGTGCATCTGGTGAAGTTGGTAAGTGCTGGTTTCTAACACAAGCTTCCTCTTGTGCCTGTCCCACCCATCCAGGGATCTCCAAATTTGCCAGCAACACTTTTGCCTCTTTGAGTTAAATAACCCACTTGAAGGGGGTAATTAAGCATTTTTTCTGTTATCATAGAGAGAACAAAAAAAACCCTAAACGTGTGAGGTTCTGGGGTGGTTTTTGCTGCTAATTTGGTATTGATTAGTATTATTGATTAGTATTATTGCAACAAAACATCTAATGTCACATAAAAATGTCAAAAACCGCAATATTGAAAATACAGCTGTTAGCAAACCAAGATCAAATTATTTTTATTTCCTGAATCAATCAATGACATTTAGCCCACCTGCTCACCATTTTGTATTTTCTGCTTCCACAGATAGTTATTGGCGGCTGCAATATTGATTTCATTGTAAAGTTGGAAAAAAGTGAAATGTTGGTATGTTTACATGGCAGTGCAATTGTATTAATGTTGAACAAACAGACTTTGTTATAGTTGGATAAGGCTCCATCTTTAAACCCAATGATCCTTTATAAAGTTTAAGAAAATAACTGCAGATGCTGGTACAAATCGAAGGTATTTACTCACAAAATGCTGGAGTAACTCAGCAGGTCAGGCAGCATCTCGGGAGAGAAGGAATGGGTTTAGTTCTTTAACCCAGGTTGATTACAATGGTTTTTAAAAGTAATGCTGAGATTACTGTGATATCTACCTCCTAAACCCCTTCCACAGATATATAATATGGGCAGATAGACATATACTTTTAATGGCAGAGTAAGATGCTCTCATAGCAAACCTTTTAAAGATACCAGCAAACGTTGTGCAGGATTAAAATATCTGCAAAGTTTCTCTGGAACATCAGAGGTTGCAGGGAGACCTGATAAAAGTGGATTCCATCGAGAGTGGCAGAGCGGTAGACTTGATGATTTCAGCGCCAGAGACCCAGGTTCGATCCTGACTACGGGTGCTGTCTGTACGGAGTTTGCACGTTCTCCCCGAGATCCCATGGGTTTTCTCCAACTTGTCTGCTTTCCTCCCACACTCTTTAAAACATACAGGTTAATTGGCTTCGGTAAAAATAGTAAATTGTCCCCAGTGTGTAGGATAGTGCTAGTGTACGGGGATCACTGGTCGACGTGGACTCTGTGGGCCAACTAAACTAAACTGAACTAGATAAAATGATGAGAGGCATAGATAGGGTGGAAAGTCCGAATATTTTACTCGGGGTGTAATACCAGAAAGCACAGCTTTAAGGTGAGAGGGGCAAAGTTTAAAGGAGTTGTGCTGGGCAAGTTTTTTTTTCACACAGAGGGTGATGGGTGCCTGGAATGCACTGCTGGGGATGGTGGAGGAGGCAGATACGCTAGTGGGTTTAAGAGATGTTTGGATGGGCACGTGGATATGTGGGGAATAGAGGGATATAGATAATGTGCAGGCATATAAGGGTTGTACGAAAAAGAACTGCAGATGCTGGTTTAAATCGAAGGTCGACACAAAATGCTGGAGTAACTCAGGGGGACAGGCAGCATCTCAGGAGAGAAGGAATGGGTGACATTTCGGGTCGTGACCCTTCTTCAGACTGATGTCAGGGGAGGGGGCGGGGCCCATTCCTCCTCTCCTGAGATGCTGCCTGACCCGCTGAGTTACTCCAGCATTGTATGTCTATCTTCCATATAAGGGTTGGCCTTGGCATGGTGTTGGGCACGGACATTGTGGGCTGAAGGGCCTGGGCTGTAATGCTCTGTATTCTGCGTTTTTAAAACAACTGAGAGCAAATTGCCCGTGACTACAAAGTGAGTGAATTCTGTAGCACCTTCCAAAGTTGGAGCCACACGGTGATAATTCCGTGTGTGGGGACTTGCCCAGAAAGCCACATGATGGACCTGGTGACCAATATATATATATATATATATAGCTACTTGAAATCAGTACCACCACTCACTCAAACTAAATACCTCACCACCAAATTAAAACATGGTCAGCCCCTGACCTGCTGAGTTACTCCAACATTTTGTGATACCTGAATGCAGCACAATATTGCCTCTGGAAATCAAATAAAAGTACTAAGTTTTCAGTGAATGGAATTTTGATTAATAGCTGCCCTAATCTTAATTGTTTTTAAATGAATCTAATCTGCACTCGAATTCTCTGGAGAGTTGATATCCACTCTGGGAAATGTGTGATTTCATCAGAGGGCGTGCAGGTTTAGGCTAAATCAGTCAGGCAGTCTAGCTGGCTGCAATGAGGAACAGGGTACAATCTCAAAATAGAGACTATCTAACTCGATGAACAGGATACAGTCTCACTCTGAATAAGGGGCAGGGTGTAATCTCATTGTTGTGTCATTGCTTATTCTCTTTAGATGAACAATAAAAGCAAGATAGAAACAAATAGCATCTAACTAGCAATTTTTCATCATGGCTTATAGCCAATGAAGTTCTTAATTATATAGTCCCTATCAGAAAATAACTTGATAATCCACCAGTAGTGTATTTTAAGTGATAAATATTGGTCGCTTCACTCAAAGATATCCTCTGCTCTTTGATGAACAATCAACTGAGTGATTTACTTTTGATACAGACACAAAATGCTGGAGTAACTCAGCGGGTCAGACAGCATCTATGGAAAGGCCCAAACCGAAACGTCTCGACCCTAAACGTCACCCATTCCTTTTCTCCAAAGATGCTGCCTGGCCCGCTGTGTTACTCCAGCATTTTGTGTCTGTCTATGGTGTAAACCAGCATCTGCAGTTCCTTCCTACAAATTATTTACTTCTGCTTGTTTTGGGATTCATCTACAAAGCCTCAGCTCGGGCAGTGTTGGTGCAGAGTTTGTGATGAGGTTGGGGAGCGGTGTGAGAGTTTAGTTTAGTTTAGAGAGACAGCGCAGAAACAGGCCCTTCAGCCCACTGAGTCTGCACCGACCAGTGATCCCCACACACTAACACTACCCTACACACACTAGGGACAATTTTCACAAAAACCAAGCCAATAAACCCACAAACCTGTACGTCTTTGGAGGAAACCGAAGATCTCGGAGAAAACCACGCAGGTCACGGAGAGATCGTACAAACGTGTAAAGACAGCGCCCGCAGTCAGGATGAAGTCTGGTCTCTGGTGCTGTAAGGCAGTAACTCTACCGCTGCGCATCATGCCACCAGAGTGTACAGACCACACTACCCCTGGGCGAGTTGTCACCCATGGAGCAAGAGATTGGTGTGACCTTTGTAAACGTGTCTGTGTTTCTCCCTTGTAGTTGGGTGGACCCACGAACAACAGCAACATGCGTCAGTCGATTGGGGGAGTTGGCAGAAACCTGGCTGGTATGTGGACTTTTCAGCACATGGTCATATAGGACTGGGAGCAATGAGACACAGAATGCAGCAGGTCTGATGTGCAGAGGGATCTTGTGGTCAAGTCCACAACACCCTGAAAGTGCAACACAAGGAGACACAAGGATTGGTAATGACTTCATTGGTCGGGGCATGAGTACAAGAGTCAGGAAGTCACAATGCAGCTTTATGTGGATTTGGTTAGGCCATATTTGGAGTATTGCCTGCAGTCCTGGGCGCCCCAGTACAGGAAGGATGGGGAGGCTTTGGAGAGGGTGCAGGTTTACTAGAATTGGGGGGTATTGAGTACAGGGAGAGATTGGGCAGACTTGGATTGTTTTCTCTGGAACGATGGAGGTTGAGGGGAGACCTGATAGAAATATATAAACTTATGAGAGGCATAGATAGGGTGGACAGTCAGAACAGGGTGGAAATATCAAATACCAGAGGGCATGGCTTTAAGTGAGAGGGGAAAAGATTAAAGGAGATGCCTGGGCAATTTTTTTATGCAGAGTGTGGTGGGAGTCTGGTGTTGGTAGTGGAGGCAGATATGATCAGAGAGTTAGAGGCTTTGGGATAGGGACATGGATACACAGGGAATGGAGACATATGGGTTATATGCAGGCGGATAGAGTGGTCTTGGACTCGTGTTCAGAGACATTGTGGGCCGAAGGGCCTGTTCTTGGGCTGCACTGTTCTATGTAAACATAATACATATAGATAATATACCACATCTAATGTTTCAGTGTATAGGTTTGCTGTACATTTACACGGGCGTGCGTGTTGATCTCTTCTACAGAATGCCTCAGCCGTCTGGGCATGAATCCGCTGTTCATCTCTGCCGTTGGGGCGGACCGAAACGGAGACGCAACACTACGCTACTGCTGCCACATGGTAGGCCATTGCCTTGTGTACTTAGCTCAAAGTGGGCATCCTCTGTCAATGTATGGCTCCAATAATCCGACTGTTCGGGGTTATCCTTTAAATGGAAAGTGTCCTGTTTGTTAAGGAGTCTTCCTCTACCTTCTACTTCACTTGTGCTTGGGCAAGACTCCACTGAGAAACTGGGCGGACAGTGGATTGAAATCACCAGCAGGTGGCGTGAAAGCACAGTGTTGTGTTCTGTGTGTGTATATGTGTGTGTGTGTACTGTAGTGTTGTGGCTCTGTGTGTGTGTGTGTGTGTACTGTAGTGTGGTGTGCGTGTATACTGCAGTGATGTGATTCTGTGTGTACTGTAGTGTTGTGGCTCTGTGTGTCTACTGTAGTGTTGTGTGAGTGTACTGTAGTGTGGTGTGCGTGTATACTGCAGTGATGTGATTCTGTGTGTGTACTGTAGTGTGTGTGTGTACTGTATTGTTGTGGCTCTGTGTGTGTGTACTGCAGTGATGTGATTCTGTGTGTGTACTGTAGAGTGGTGGCTCTGTGTGTGTACTGTAGAGTGGTGGCTCTGTGTGTATGTACTGTAGTGTGGCTCTGTGTGTATACTGTTGTGTTGTGGTTCTGTGTGTTTTGTTTAGTTTAGAGATTCTGCGTGGAACCGGGCCGTGCGGCCCACTGAGTCCGCACTGACCAGGGATCCCCGCACACTAGCACCATCCTGCACACACTAGGGAACATTTATAATTTTACTGAAGTCAATTAACCTACAAACCTATACGTCTTTGGAGTGTGGGAGGAAACCGGAGCACCCGGAGAAAATCCACACGGTCACAGGGAGAACGTACAAACTCCATACAGACAACGCGCATAGTCAGGATCGAACTCTGGTCTCTGGCGCTGCAATGCAGCTACTCTACTGCTGCGCCACCGTGCCACCCCAATATGATACCAACAAAAGGGGATATCGAGTAATGTGGAATGGCTGAGACGTGTGTTGTGGTTGTGTGTGTGTTGTGGTTGTGTGTGTGTTGTGGTTGTGTGTGTGTGTTGTGGTTGTGTGTGTTGTGGTTGTGTGTGTTGTGGTTGTGTGTGTGTTGTGGTTTGTGCGCGTGTGTGTTGCGGTGTGTGTGTTGTGGTTTGTGTGTTGTGGTTGTGTGTGTGTGTTGGTGTGTTGTGGTTGTGTGTGTTGTGGTTGTGTGTGTTGTGGGTATGTGTGTGTTGTGGTTGTGTGTGTGTTGGTGTGTGTTGTGGTTGTGGGTGTGTGTGTGTGTGTTGTGGTTTGTGCGCGTGTGTTGCGGTGTGTGTGTTGTGGTTGTGTGTGTTGTGGTTGTGTGTGTGTTGTGGTTGTGTGTGTGTTGTGGTTGTGTGTGTGTTGTGGTTGTGTGTGTGTGTTGTGGTTGTGTGTGTTGTGGTTGTGTGTGTGTTGGTGTTGTGTGTGTGTTGTGAGTGTGTGTGTGTGTGTTGTGGTTGTGTGTGTGTTGTGGTTGTGTGTGTGTTGTGGTTGTGTGTGTTGTGGAAATATCCCAGCAATGCTTTGGTAAACATTGTAGATTGTCCCTAGTATGCAGGATTGTGATGGCGTTCGTGGTGATTGCTGGTTGGCACGCCCTAGATGGGCTGCAGGGTCTGTTTGTACGCTGCATGTCTAAACTAAACTAAGACTGGAGTCTTGTGGCTGTTCCTAAGCAATAATTTATTTACCATTGTATTTAAAACAGGATCATTGCATAATGTGCATGTAATTGTTTATCGTGGAGTCACTGTATGTTGAATGCTGCTAGTTACCTGCTTTAAACCTCACTGAGCCATGGGGAAACGGGTACGTGAATAACTGCCCGATCTCTCCCTCGGAATTGATCAGTGATGGTCGTCCTGGCCACTGGTACCTCTGCTGGTCGGTACAGTACCAATGTGAACATAAAATAATGTGCAGGAAGGAACTGCAGATGCTGTTTAAACTGAAGATAAACACAAAGAGCTGGAGTAACTCAGCGAGACAGGCAGCATCTCTGGAGAAGGAATGGGTGACTCCATACAGAGTGAACCTTCACCTCCCCGACATCGAATTACCTCAAAAAAACATTGGCCACAAGTGCTGCCAATTGCCCATCGATGCGACCCTCATTCACACGGAGCTGTCTGAGACCCCTGCCCCATCCATTCACCACCCACTGAAGCTGCACCCGACCTGTGGACCCAACCCACACCCGACCTGTGGACCCACCCCACACCCGACCTGTGGACCCAACCCACACCCGACCTGTGGACCCAACCCACACCCGACCTGTGGACCCAACCCACACCCGACCTGTGGACCCACCCCACACCCGACCTGTGCCCTCTCCACCCACACCCGACCTGTGCCCTCTCCACCCACACCCGACCTGTGCCCTCTCCACCCACACCCGACCTGTGGACCCAACCCACACCCGACCTGTGCCCTCTCCACCCACACCCGACCTGTGCCCTCTCCACCCACACTTCACTCAGTGTGTCTTCACCATGATTCTCTCCCCCAGACCCACAGGGGTGGGGTTTGTGACAGGCCACTTGTGCCCACTGCCCACGGTGCCAGCTCTGAGTTACTGCCCACATCCAGCTTGCTGTTGAAGTTAGCCACAGGCTTTGCCCGCTGCACCAGGTTCACCCACCGGTGGCAACGTGGCAGACTGCTGCCGGCTCTGTTTGTAGAGAGGTGACAGACTGCTCTGTGATGAAGGAACTGCCTGCTTTTGCAGGACACCAGTGGGGTGGCGATGTTACGGGAGCAGCGCACAGCCATGTACTGTGCAGTGATCGCACGCACGGGAGAGCTCAACCTGGGGCTTGGAGACATGAACATTCACCTGCAGATCACAGCGCAGTATGTAAGCAAAACCGCACGCCTCACTCCCACTGCAGCCCCGCACCACAGCCCCGCACCCCCCCACCCCCGCATCCCCCCCCCCCGCATCCCCATCCCCACCCCCGCATCCCCCCACTGCAACGTGTAGATCACAGCGCAGTATGTAAGCAAAACCGCACGCCTCACTCCCACTGCAGCCCCGCACCACAGCCCCGCATCCCCCCCACCCCCGCATCCCCCCCCACTTCCCCCACCCCCCCCCCCCCGCATCCCCCCACTGCAACGTGTAGATCACAGCGCAGTATGTAAGCAAAACCGCACGCCTCGCTCCCACTGCAACCCCACACCACAGCCCTGCACCCCCCCACCCCGCATCCCCCCCCCAATCCCCACCCCGCTTCCCCCCCCCCGCATCCCCCCACTGCAACGTGTAGATCACAGCGCAGTATGTAAGCAAAACCGCACGCTACCACTGCAACCCCACACCACAGCCCTGCAATCCCCCCCGCCCGCATCCCCACACTGCAACCTGTAGATCACAGCGCAGTATATAAGCAAAACTGCACGCCTCACTCCCACTGTAACCGCCGCCCCACAACACCCCACCCCCCCGCATCCCCCACCCCCGCATCCCCGCCCCCCCCCCCCCCCCCCGCATCTCCACACTGCAACCTGTAGATCACAGCGCAGTATGTGAGCAAACCCACACGCCTTCATTTTCACTGCAGCCCTGCACTGAAACCTGACTCTTCAGCTGCCTATCCAGATAGAAAGAAAGGTGGGGTGTGAGGGACCTTTGCATAGGCATGTGGACATGCAGGGAATGGAGGGATATGAATCACATGCAGGCAGAGAAGAATTGATCTTGGCATGGTATTCAGCACAGATATTGTGGGCTGAAGGGCCTGTTCTCTTGCTGTACTGTTCTATGAAAATAATCGACCGAAGTGAGTGCTTAGTTAATGACACAGATGTGGTGTGGTATTGACCTGTAGAAGCTTAACGGACTTGATCTTGAGCAAACGCAAAGTTCTGCAACATCACAGCGGGTCAGGCAGCATCTGGCAGGGGCACACAAAGTGCTGGAGTAACTCAGCGGGTCAGGCAGCATCTGTGGAGAACACGGATAGGTGACGTTTCACAGAGTGCTGGAGTAACTCAGCGGGTCAGGCAGCATCTCTGGAGAACATGGACATGTGACGTTTCGGGCTGAGATTGTGCTTCAGACTGATGGAACTGGGAAGAGAAAGTTGGAAAAGAGAGGTAGTGGCGGGACAAAGGCTGGCAAGTGATGGGTGGATACAGGGAGGTTGATTGGCTGGTGGGGGAGTAGGAAGAGGCGAGAGGTGAATAGGAGACAAGAGGGTGTCAGATAGGGAGAGAAATGGAGGAGTGACATGTGAAGCTGGAGGGAGGGATATAGGGGAGAGAACATGTGCAGGAAGGAACTGCAGATGCTGGTTTAAATCGAAGATAGACACAAAGAGCTGGAGTAACTCAGCGGGACTGGCTGTTTCGGGTCGAGACCCTGCTATCATATCATATCATATATATACAGCCGGAAACAGGCCTTTTCGGCCCACCAAGTCCGTGCCGCCCAGTGATCCCCGTACATTAACACTATCCTACACCCACTAGGGACAATTTTTACATTTACCCAGCCAATTAACCTACATACCTGTACGTCTTTGGAGTGTGGGAGGAAACCGAAGATCTCGGAGAAAACCCACGCAGGTCACGGGGAGAACGTACAAACTCCTTACAGTGCAGCACCCGTAGTCAGGATCGAACCTGAGTCTCCGGCGCTGCATTCGCTGTAAAGCAGCAACTCTACCGCTGCGCTACCGTGCTATGTTCTATTGTTCTACCTGGGACAGATGGCAATAAAACACTCTTGAGTCTTGAGGGGGGGACGAGAGGGGAGATGAAAGGGAAATGGCAATCTCCAAGATGGGAGATGTGTGGGAAAGGGGAGAAGGAGCAGGTGGGAGATGGTGGATGATGGTGTGTACGGGGCGGGAGCAAGGGACAGAGAAGGGGGGGAGAGATGGTGGATGATGGTGTGTACAGGGTGGGAACAAGGGACAGAGAGCGGGGGGAGATGGTGGATGATGGTGTGTACAGGGTGGGAACAAGGGACAGAGAGGGGGGAGATGGTGGATGATAGTGTGTATGGGGCGGGAGCAAGGGACAGAGAGGGGGGGGAGGAACGGGAATACTTGAAATTGGAGAATTTCCATTCAAACATTGAGTGCTGCAATGTTCTGTGCCTCCAGCCTTGTTCTTGCTTGATTTTGTGCAATGAGGTCTGTTCAGTTAAGCAGAAAGTAATGAGGGTATCTGGCGTGATTCACCTTGTTACCACCAGTGGGGTTAGGGTAAAACCAGGAGCAGGGTGTGAGCTGTGGGCTTGGCCTCGTGATACATCGCGTAGCAGGTGGAACTGCAATGCTATGTGTGAGATTTCCATCCTTTCACCTTTCCCGTGTAGAGCCCCCTCCTATCACCCTGTGTACATCTCGGCTGCTTGTCCTTTGTTAGGTTTCCAGGTTTGAGGAGCAGATCCGATCAGCCTCCGTGATCTGTCTGGATGGGAACATTCCCGCGACCACCATCAATTACATCTGCAACTTTGCAAAAGAGCACCGCGTTCCAGGTAACGAACTGCGTCTGATTTTAGCCTCTGTGCAGGAAGGCTAACTCCCTGCTTGCAACAGGGGGACGAGGTATTCAAGGAAAGGTACTCACATACTTTGTCCTTTGGCTTCTCCGCAGTATTGTTCGAGCCCACAGATTCCAACAGCGCTCGCAAACCATTTGTGACGGATGGCTGGAAAGCCCTTGCCTACACGACCCCCAACCTGATGGAACTA
Organism: Rhinoraja longicauda; assembly: GCF_053455715.1. Lineage (NCBI taxonomy): Eukaryota > Metazoa > Chordata > Chondrichthyes > Rajiformes > Arhynchobatidae > Rhinoraja > Rhinoraja longicauda. The sequence goes on along the minus strand of NC_135972.1, from coordinate 4,293,497 downwards.
AGGGCCATGAACCAGGCATTGGGACTCCCAGTAATGGCAGGTAATCCATGGACCAGGCATTGGGACTCCCAGTAATGGCAGGGAATCCCTGGACCAGGCACTGACGCTCCCAGTAATGGCAGGTAATCCATGGACCAGGCATTGGGACTCCCAGTAATGGCAGCTAATCCATGGACCAGACACTGACCCTCCCAGTAATGGCAGGTCATCCATGGACCATGCTAAATGTGCCATTACACTGGGAACTGAGCTCCATGTGTGTGCATTTTGAATGAAAGATTCAACATGGAAACAGGCCCTTCAGCCCACCGAGCCCCGTGACCACTCATTCACACTAGTTCCATGTTATCCAAAGATAGACACAGAATGCTGTGGTAACTCAGCGGATCAGGTAGCATTTCTGGAGAAAAGTAATAGGTGACGTTTCGGGTCGAGACCCTTCTTTCTCTAGAGATGCTGCCTGTCCCGCTGAGTTACTGCAGCATTTTGTGTCTATCTTCGCTGTAAACCAGCATCTGCAGTTCCTTCCTACATATTCTATGTTATCTACTTATTCTGAGCACCAGGGACAATTTACAGACGCCAATTTAACTACAAACCCACACATCTTTATAATGTGGGAGGAATCCGGAGCCCCCAGGGGAACCCACGTGGTTACAGGGAGAACATGCAAACTCCACACAGTTAGCACCCGGGGTCAGTATCCAACCCGGGTCTCTGGTACAGTGAAACAGCAGCTCTACCAGCTGCGCCTCTGTGCCACAGCGCTTTGTAAAATAAGGAGAACAATGTAGCAGCTCAGGAGGAACGAAGACTAATAAATTAACGATTATAGGTGAACCAAATGGACTGTAAAAGCTTGCACAGATATTTGTGTCTTGAATCCCCAACACCAACGCTGGCCCTCAGCAACCCCCTCCCCCCCCAACCCCCCCCCCCCCCACCCTGCCTCACCCCTGCCTCACTGGTGGCACTGCAGGTCGCACAGAGCAGATGAAGACAACCTTACCCTCAAAACCGGGAACGTTCTGCCTCATCATGTAATAACAAGCAACTGCAGATACTGGTTTACCAAAAAAAAACAAAGTGCTGGAGTAACCCAGTGGGTCAGGCAGCATCTCTAGAGAACGTTGTAGGAGCCATTTTGCAGTTATTAGTTATTTTTGCTTATTAATATCACTAGCTTGTATTCTGCTGTAGTTTGGACACTATAGAGTTAATGCAATGCTTACGTAGGGGCTGGGCGGAGCCAGAGTACGGGCAGTTGGGTACGTGCGGGCATAGTGTGTGAGCTGGGAGGTGCTGACAGAGGGTCAGCTAGAAGCTCCACCATAAGATTTATCAGCCATGATGTAATCGCCTGTAAGTTTTATTAACTAGTAGATTAATACAAACTGTGTCGAAGTTATATCTGGCAATTCGTAATGATCGCATAGACTGTGGTAAGATATGGGATTTTACCTAGCAATTAATAACCAGTCGATGACAAGAGATATGCCAATATGTTTATTGCACCTTCAAATAAAGAAGACTAACTATTAAACGTCTGGGAGGATCTCTGTTATTAGTTGTTCGAGTTATTACGCTTATCGCTGACCCGGTCTATGCAAGTGGCAGCTTGGGAGCTAATTGAGATAGACGAGAAGCTGGCCGCTACCAACGTGGATAAGTGATGTTTCAAGGTGGCTCTGAGGAAGTGTCCGACCTGAAATGTCACCTATCCATGGTCTCCAAAGATGCTGCAGCACATTATGTGGCTTTTACTTTTTATCACATATGTGAATATCCATTCCAGACCCAGGAGGCAGTGCAGCATTCATAGGTGATAGCAGAATTAGGCCATTCAGCCCACCGTTATCCACCATTCAATCATGGCTGATCTATCTATCCCTTTCAACCCCATTCTCCTGCCTTCTCCAAATAACCCCTGAACCCCATAATAATCAATAATCTATCAATCTCTGCCTTAACAATATCCATTGACTTGGCCTCCTCATCCGTCTGTGCCAATGAATCCCTGCCGCTGTGCTTCTGAGGAGCATCTGTATCTGACAGGACAAGTTGCTGGAGCAGGGGCCAGAATACCGTTCCATTTCTGCATCAATGCAGCTGGGTAGTGTGAGGGGCCTGGCGCTGTGTGTGAGGGGCCTGGCGCTGTGTGTCAGTGTGAGGGGCCTGGCGCTGTGTGTGAGGGGCCTGGCGCTGTGTGTGAGGGGCCTGGCGCTGTGTGTCCGTGTGAGGGGCCTGGCGCTGTGTGTGAGGGGCCTGGAGCTGTGTGTCAGTGTGAGGGGCCTGGCGCTGTGTGTGAGGGGCCTGGCGCTGTGTGTGAGGGGCCTGGCGCTGTGTGTGAGGGGCCTGGCGCTGTGTGTGAGGGGCCTGGCACTGTGTGAGGGGCCTGGCGCTGTGTGTGAGGGGCCTGGCACTGTGTGTGAGGGGCCTGGCGCTGTGTGTGAGGGGCCTGGCGCTGTGTGTGAGGGGCCTGGCGGTGTGTGTGAGGGGCCTGGCGCTGTGTGTGAGGGGCCTGGCACTGTGTGTGAGGGGCCTGGCGCTGTGTGTCCGTGTGAGGGGCCTGGTGCTGTGTGTGAGGGGCCTGGCACTGTGCCTTAGTGTGAGGTGATGGCCATGAGGGCCAGAGGCTGCAGCAACAGCCTGCAGCAACTCGGCCTGATGACTGCCAAACTCACCCGGCTTTCCTTCTCCGCAGAGCTGCCGCGAGAAGTGGACAGAGTCATAGACGTGGCCCTGGAGATGTCGCGGCCGTTGCTGAGGCACCTGCAGTGTGTGATCGTCACCCTGGGGCGTGAAGGTGTGCTCCTGTGTGGCACAAGTGAGGACGGACACATCTCTCTTCAGCCGAGGAAAGCCCCTCAGGTCAGCGTGGCCCCCCTGACTGGTCAGCAAGGACCCCCCTGACTGGTCAGCAAGGACCCCCCCGACTGGTCAGCAAGGACCCTCCCGACTGGTCAGCGTGGACCCTCAGATCAGCGTGGACCCTCAGGTCAGCGTGGACCCCCCCGACCTGTCAGCGTGGACCCTCAGGTCAGCGTGGACCCCCCCCGACCTGTCAGCGTGGACGCCCCCCCCCCCCCGACCTGTCAGCGTGGACCCTCAGGTCAGCATGGACCCTCAGGTCAGCGTGGACCCCCCCCGACCTGTCAGCGTGGACGGCCCCCCCCCCGACCTGTCAGCGTGGACCCTCAGGTCAGCATGGACCCTCAGGTCAGCGTGGACCCTCAGGTCAGCGTGGACCCCCCCCGACCGGTCAGCATGGACCCTCAGGTCAGCGTGGACCCTCAGGTCAGCGTGGACCCCCCCCGACCTGTCAGCGTGGACGCCCCACCCCCCCGACCTGTCAGCGTGGACCCTCAGGTCAGCGTGGACCCTCAGGTCAGCCAGCGTCCACCCTCGGGCCCCATCCACCCAAGGGCCCCATCCACCCAAGGGCCCCATCCACCCAAGGGCCCCATCCACCCAAGGGCCCCATCCACCCAAGGGCCCCATCCACCCCTGCTCTGACTCTCTGGGTCCTAGTTCACATTGAGGTGCTCGCTCACAGTGGCCCGCACTCTGTGTTTCTCACACGCTCCGTGTTTCAGCTGTTGTCCCTCTTTCACACGGCCCGGCTCACTCCACATTCCCACTTGTTCTGGATTCCTGTTCCCACCGACAGGCACCTCCTTACTCAGCCACGCTTACAGTGGAGGCATTTCCCTTCCCTTCCGACTTATGCCAGTGTAACATTGGAGCAGGCAGGGAAATGCCAGGTCAGGAATGGGAGTGTGGGAGCAGTGGGGGGTTGGGCTCTGACCACTCAGTGACGTCCTGCGTGGGTGTAGATGGTCACGGCTGCCCCTTGCCCCAACGGGTGGTCGAGGGACTCTATGCCGAGCGTGTCTGGTTATTGACTCAGTTCTGTTCTGTGGCAGACGTCAGCGGGTCAGCTCTGTGCCATCCATTACCCAGCCATCGCTGTGGGAGCGGAGGAGGTGCTGAACGTCTCTGGAGCTGGTGACAGGTAGGAGAGTTCACCGTTCCCCCACAGCTCTGCACCTGACAGTCACAACACATTTACCCCACACGCCCGACATTCACCCCACCCACCCAACATTCACCCGACATTCACCCGACATTCACCCAACATTCCCCCCACCCACCCAACATTCCCCCCACCCGCCCAACATTCACCCGACATTCCCCCCACCCGCCCAACATTCACCCGACATTCCCCCCACCCGCCCAACATCTACCCCACCCGCCCAACATTCACCCCACAGCTCAGCACCTTACGGTCACCCCACATTCACCCGACCCGCCCAACATTCCCCCCACAGCTCAGCACCTGACACTAACCTCTCGTTCACCCCACACAACCTGACCCGCTCGACATTCTCTGCACACCTCAGCACCCGACACTGACTGCTTGTTCACCCCACACCTGTACACCGAGTCACCCCACATCCACCCGGCCCGAGCCGCCCGCTGTTCACCCCACACTTCTGCACCCACAGTGGCACTGTGCCAGGGTCTGGCCGGTGAACACATCTACAAACGCTTGTCGAGTGCAGCACAGGGAGGTAAAGGCTCGTGCTCACACCACTCGTGTTGGTCAGCTTGCGTTGGTTGGGTTTGCTCCTGTCAATACCAACTCAAAAGCTGGTAAAACCACTGCCTCACAACACCAGAGACACGGGTTTGATCCTGACCTCAGATGCTATCTGTGTGGAGTTTGCACGTTCTCCCTGTGACCGTGTGGGTTTCCTCCAGGTGCTCTGGTTTTTTCCCACATCCCAGAGACATGTGGGTTTGTAGATTAATTGGCCCTCTGTAAATTGCTCCCTAGTGTGTAGGGATTGGGTGCCAAAGTGGGATAACATAGAACTAGTGCGAACGGGTGGTCGGTGGTTGGCGTGGACTCGGTGGGCCGCAGGGGCAGTTTCCATGCTGTATCTTTCAATCAATCAATCGGGGGTTCAGAGAGTCAACTGACAACTGAGCAATGAAATTCCTACTGGCATCAGCATAACAAGCTTGTAAACACAATGCACACAGATAATATATAATCATTTTTAAAATTCAATAACCTGAATACTATTGCAAAAACCAAAGTCCTCAGTGCAACCAAAGACAGTCCATTGAAGTTCTTAGTTGCTGAGGTTAGAGTTGTGCGTTTCCAGAGCCTGGTGGTTGTTAGGATGAAGCTGTTCCTGAACCTGGACGTTACAGTTTTCAGGCTCCTGTACCTTCTTCCTGATGGGCTGAGTGAAATGAAAGTGTGGCCAGGGTGGTGTGGGTCTCTGATGATGCTGGCTGCCTTTTTGAATCAGCGCCTCCTATAGATCCCTTCAATGGTGGCAAGGTCAGTACCTGTGATGGACAATTATAACGGGCAGAGGCTGCTGATGCATCGTGCTGCAGTGTTGACTTGCAGATGCAGGAAGCAATTTCACAACATGGCTACCTCCCAGTGACCATCACAGTGTAACCACATCTCTCCAAGAGACAATCAACCTAAAGGTACAAGTATTTACCTCTCCTGCTAAGATAACGGAACCATATTTGGGGGAATCTTTGAGTTAATCTCTTGTCTCTGCTGGTCAAACTGATGGCTGTTGGCAGCAGAGAGAATTGTCAATGGTTCTACACTCTCTCTTCTGTGATCGGTAGCTTGTTTGATCATCAGATGGAGTGCAGGAGGCTGAAGGATAATCTTGTAGTGTTGTGTGAAATCAGGAGGGAAATAGATCGGGTGAATGCACAGTTTATTTCCGCTGGGTGGGGGAATGTTAAACATAGGTTCAAGGTGAGAGGGGAAAAGACATAGCAACCTGAGGGCTATATTTTCCACACAGGATATATGGAACGGGCTGCCAGAGGAGGTAGTTGAAGTAGGTACAGAACAATAACAACGGTAGACACAAAATGCTGGAGTAACTCAGCAGGTCAGGCAGCATCTCGGGAGAGAAGGAATGGGCGACGTTTTGGGTCGAGACCCTTCTTCAGAAGAGTGTTGATCCGAAACGTCACCCATTCCTTCTCTCCCGAGATGCTGCCTGACCCATTGAGTTACTCCAGCACTTTGTGTCTACCTTTGATTTTAACCAGCAGCTGCAGTTTTTTTCCTACACAGTACGATAACAACATTTAAAAGACTTTAGGACAGATGCATGGATTGGAAAGATTTGGAGGAATACAGGTCAAACGCAGGCAAATGAGACTAGCTTAGATGGACTGGACGAGTTGGGCAGAAGGGCCTGTTTCTGTATGACTATGATTTGTCATGGTGCACAGACAGAGAGAGGAGCATCTTTGATCAGTTGTGCACGCTGACTGAACGACCACTCGGAGATCTGCCAGATCCGTGGGACCCGCACTGTCAAGTCCCCAGACTCCCATGGGATTCTCCACACTCCTTGTGAACGGGACCCAGTTGCAACCACACACTGATGCACAATTTCTAAATTTGTCATTTGCAGAAACTCCTTGAAGTGTGAAAAGATACACTGGGAATAAATGCGCTCAAAGGCCAAGGTGAAATACCCTTAAACCTGCCATCTAATCTCACCTCATTCTGTCGTAACTGCATCCATCACCTGCCCACCCTAATGACACAATGGCACCAGTTTGAACGGATTAGTGCTAAAAGACATGGCATTTCCTTTGATGGTGCAGATTAGTGCAGAAGGAGTGAATTAACAAACTATGCGAAGGATGATACTGTACAGAAATAAATGATGATTTAATTACTTACATTGTCAATCATAAGCGTCAAACAGCCTGACCAAGCCAAAGGTGGTTTTCTTCCACATTTCTGGATTAGTTGTCTTCAAAAGGGCGAAGCCGCCGTCGCCGCGGATGGTGAAAGGGTAAAATTCCTTCGTGTTAAGCTCGCGTGCGTGGGATCTCCCATCCTGGCCACAGACCTGTTCCCTCACGCCTGCCGCTCACATCCAAGGAGGTTGCACAGCCAGCCGCTGCTTTGATCACGGGCCGCTCACACTCCCTCGCCAGAAATCCACTTCTTGCTCAATGCACCCTGGCTGGGGCATCTTCAACACAACGTGGGGTTACCTCCCCCCAACCTCAGCGGTTCAGTGGTGCTTCATTGTCGCCTATACCCCGATACCATCAAATTCTTTGTTTTGCGAACAATCCAGTAAAATATTGTAACAGCACAATCAGGGCGGCACGGCAGTGGGGTGGCAGCCTTACAGCGCCAGAGACCCGGTTCGATCCTGACTAAAGGTGCTGTCTTTACAGAGTTTGTACGTTCTCCCCGTGACCGCGTGGATTTTTTCTCGGACAGCAGACTGTTTTAGGATCTGAAGAAGGGTCCAGACCCGAGACGTCACCCATTCCTTTTCTCCAGAGATGCTGCCCGTCCCGTTGAGTTACTCCAGCTGTTTGTGTTTGTCATCGGTGTGAGAATATGCCAGACTCACTAACTTGATTTGTGCCTGATCAGGAATGGCCACAGCACAGAACCAGAGTAGGCAGCATCAGATCAGATTGCATTTGTTTGTCAGCCTCACACACCATTCACCATCAGTGAGGCCAAACGCTGGAGTCTTTGCCATTCCCACCCTGGCATGAAGGTTCTGACTATCTACCCTATCTATGCTTCTCATCATTTTATACACTTCTATCGTCTCCCCTCATTCCCCAATGTTCCAGAGAAAACAATCTAAGTCTCTCCAACCTCTCCCTGCAGCCGCAACCCTCTAATCCAGGCAGCGTTCTGTTAAGACAATACGGTAATTACAGGAACTGCAGATGCTGGTTTACACCGAAGGTAGATACAAAATGCTGGAGTAACTCAGCAGGACAGGTAGCATCGCTGGATAGAAGAAATGCACTATATCCAGAGATGCTGCCTGTCCGCTGAGCATTTTGTGTCTATCTTCAGTGTAAACCAGCATCTGCAGTTCCTTCCTACAGCATTCTGGTAAACTCGTGATGCATGTAAAGTCTTACCATTAATTTGTGTGAAATAGAATTAAACACTTGACCTGTGTTGGAATGACTCCACGTCTACGTGTTAGCCGTTGGGTAGAGTGAGGCAGTGGTGGCAAGTCATAAGGCAGGAGGATTTGTGTCCGTGCCCCTAGTATTCTTCTGCCTCCTTGTCACATTTGTCCTCTTTAATTCCCTCAAAGCCATGTTGCGGTGCTTCCTTGCTTACCATGGCCAATACTCCGATCCACACCAACCCATTCATTGGAACCTAGTGGTTTCAAAAGTATGAAAGTCAGTGAGTTATGCGTGCATTTGTTCAATCTTTCCACAATAACCTGAGATCAATGGCCTCCGAGCCACAGTGGAGCGCGATCTGTATATCCCTCGTGATGCTGACCAGACACCGTTCTCTCTCGTTTTCAGCCCTCACATGTCTTGTAATTATTATTCAAGTAGTATTCTGTGACATACGCTGGAGAACATTTATACAATCTTTCTGTCACGGCTCCCAAATCTGTAAAATCAAACATCAAAACTGTGTGAGAAATAGCCAAAGCAATGGCTTTTTATTTCATTAAATAAATGTGTGGTTTGTATTCATGGGGTGGGTGAATGTACAGATAGTTACTTCAACACCCCATCCTTTCCACCCCAGGAACCCAAGGATCAGTGCCAGGATCTTTGTGTTTTATAATATATTTAAATGACTTGGTTGAGAATGCAGGTGGACTGATTAGTAAGTTTGGAGATGACGTGAAAATTGGTTGAGACATAGATGGAAACATAGAAAATAGGTGAGGGGAGGGGGCCATTCGGCCCTTTGAGCCAGCACCACCATTCAATATGATCATGGCTGATCATCCAGAATCATTACCCTGTTCCTGCTTTCTCCCCATATCCCTTGATTCCATTAGCCCTAAGAGCTAAATCTAACTCTCTCTTGAAAACATTCAGTGAATATTGAAGAAGGATACAGCAATGGAGTAACCTTAGTGGGCTGAATGGCCTCATTCTGCTCCTATAACTCAAGAACATTTGACATGATCGGCTTGGGGAGCAGTGGCAAATGGAATTTAATTCAGATTAGTGAGAGGTAATGCTCTTTAGGAGGGCAAGTTTTGTGAGGACAAGGAGAGTAAATGCCAGGGACCTTAGGAGTGTTGGTTTGCAGAGGGATCTTGGGGTGCATGTTCATAGCTCCCTGAGAGTGGCAACACAGGTGGACAGGGTGGTGAAGTAAGCATTCGGCATGCGTGCCTTCATAGGCTGAGGGATTATGCGCAAGTGTTGTGGATATTGTGTTGCTGCTGCACTAAACATCGGTCAGGCCACACCTGAGCATTGGTCACCCCTCAATGGGAAGGATGGCGGAGCAAAAGAGAGAGTGCAGTAAATATTCACAAGGACGTTGCCTGGAATGGAAGTCTATAGTTATAAGAAGAGATTGGATAGACCGGGGTTAATCAATCTGGATTGAAGGAGGCCAAGAGATGTCCAACCAAAAGTTCAGTAACTTCTGAGGGCATAGATAGGGAAGACAGGCAGAATCTTTGATGAGGCCAGCGGTGTCTAGAACTAGGTGGCAAAGGCTTAATGTGAGTGGGGAGAAGGTGGCAAGGGATATGGGGAGGAAGCAGGAGAATGGGGTTGAAAGGGAAAGTTAAATAGACAATAGGTGCAGGAGGAGGCCATTCGGCCCTTCGAGCCAGCACCGCCATTCAATGTGATCATGGATGATCATTCTCAATCAGTACCCCGTTCCTGCTTTCTCCCCATACCCCCTGACTCCGCTATCCTTAAGAGCTCTATCTAGCTCTCTCTTGAATGTATTCAGAGAATTGGCCTCCACTGCCCTCTGAGGCAGAGAATTCCACAGATTCACAACTCTCTGACTAAAAAAGTTTTTCCTCATCTCTGTTCTAAATGGCCTACCCCTTATTCTTAAACTGTGGCCCCTGGTTCTGGACTCCCCCAACAATGGGAACATGTTTCCTGCCTCTAACATGTCCAACCCCTTAATAATTTTATACGTTTCGATAAGATCCCCTCTCATCCTTCTAAATTCCAGTGTAAATCAGCCATGATGGAATGGCGGAGTAGACTTGATGGGCTGAATAGCCCAATTCTGCTCCTAGAACTTATGAAGGTTTTGGTGGATAGCTAGAATCCATGAACCAGATCCTAAAGAGCTACCATCACAAAGTCAAGAAGCAGGTGAAACCAAAGTTAATAACATTGTTGTTACATCTTAGTGAGGAAATGGATGCATTTTCTCATAGTGGGGAAGATTTTCCTGGCAATGAGCTGAGAAATGGAAGCAGGTATTCCCTGGCTCAGGGGGAAGCGTGCATTCATTCATTGATATCAGAATTGGTTGCTATGTTTATTGGTAAACATTGAGATAACAAAAATTAAATACAATATCCCATCGTAATGTCCTTAACTACAGAGGCAGCATCAATATGATTATTATACATACACTGATGTCATACTTTCCATTCTCTCAATGCTTCTTGTGCAGTCTTGCAAAGATCAGAAGGTTCCCAAAATGTAGAGGCAAGAAATTACAAAACTGTGGTAACAAATTAAATCTCTTGCCTTTGATTCTGCTAATTCCGCATTATAAGTTTAAATCCATGTAGAAATAGCTGCCTCGTTTGTACCTGGGTAAGCTTAATTGTGTATGAAATAGGAATGGGCTCAATTAGAGGTTAAAATGCCGAGAAGTCATGGTGCATCAGTTGAATGATGTCCTTCCACCTCATGAACCTGGTGATCAAGCATCTCGACCCGAAATGTAACATCCCTACTCTCCAGAGATGCTGCCTGTCCCGCTGAGTTACTCCGCCTTTTTGTGTCTATCTTCGGTTTAAACCAGCATCTGCAGTTCCTTCCTACACAATATGTTCCTTTGATTAGGTCTTGCTGCTGGTCCCCTGTTACCACGGCAACAAGTGAATAAACCTGCTCTATTACTGAAATGGCCGGGGTTGAGTTTTGCACCAGTTTTGTGCTCGCTTTCATTAGTTTGTAAAATCCAAATGCAGAAGGTTGGTTCTTCTCCATGAAGACTGCAGACTGTTTCGCAACCATGGCCTTCCTCGTCTCTGTCGTGTTGAAGTATTACGATCCTGTGGTGCTGGAGAGGGCACAATTGTGACCCGGTACAGGCGGGACATCTTATCCTGAATGTGTATCACAGCCTAGGGTAAGGAGATGGTGAAGGAGTTAATGGTACGTGTGTGACGTGGATGGAATAACATGTTGTGTGCATATATGGGTAAGAGGAGGCATGAAAAGACAGTGTTTATATTGATGGAGAGATCCCTGACTTATCTAACCAGCTCGTGATGTCTCTTGCCCCATTGCTGAATGGTCTGGGGTCTGCAGATACTCCATAAGCGCTTCTGATGGTGACCAAGTGGATCTGCAGGAGTGTTGATGTTAATTTAGTTTATTGTTGCGTGTACTGAGGTACAGTGAAAAGCTTTTGTTGGGTGCTGACCATCTAACAGAAAGACAATACATGGCTGCAGTCGAGTCATTTACTGTGTGCAGATACATGATAAAGGGAATAACGTTTAGTGCAAGGTAAAGCCAGTAAAGTCCGATCAAAGTTAGTCCGAGGGTCACCAAGATCGTAGTTCAGGAGTGCTCTACAGATGTGGTAGGATGATTCCGTTGACTGATAACAAGTTTGCACCGAAGATAGACACAAATATGCTGGAGTAACTCAGCGGGTCAGGCAGCATCTGTAGAGAAGAGGAATAGGTGATGTTTCGGGTCACAACCCGAGCTCAGGATGTCCCTGCTGGCCCGTCTCCCACTAGGGAACACCTCTCTCTCTCTCTCCCTGTCCTGAGCGGTCATCACCCCAGCTAGCAGCCATTCTCCAGGGTGCAGGCTGGAGCACCACCAACTCAGGAACAGCTTCTTCCCCTCTGTTATCACTCTCCTGGACAGTCCTTCCATAAGCCAGGGTACTGTCCGATTCACCTCCGCCCCATTGTGGACATTGGACTTTGTCTGTGGACACTGGTGAGCTACGATGCTGAGGGCTAGATTCTGCACTCCATCTTCCCCTTAGTTCCGCCTATTTTGAGTTTGGTTTGATTGCGTTTAGATAAAGTATATCAGACCTAATTGGATAGCATGCAAAGCAAAGCTTCTCGCTGTACCTCGCTACACGTGACAATAATAAACCTGAACCCATTGACACATGATACAGAACATGAGTAGTTTCCTGGAGATGTCCGGGTCTTCGTTGCTCAGTAACATTGGGCTTGTCTTTACAGTCTGGCCGCGGGAATCGTCGCTGGGCTGTTGTCGGGGCAGGAGACCCACACTTGTATGAGGATGGGGCTGTTGGCTGCCAGCTACTCGGTCAGGTCCCAGGAAGCCATCTCCACGTCGATCAGCGCCGACAGCGTGAATCCGCAGCGGGTCCTGGAGAACACGTGGCAGAAGCCCCAGTACCACACGGAAAGCAACGCTCCCAGCAGCAGAGGACCATAACGCCCAGCACACCTGCTCCCAGGTACCTGCACCACCATGCTAACTGACCACCATAACGTCCAGCACACCTGCTCCCAAGTACCTGCACCACCATGCTAACAGCACCATAACGCCCAGCACACCGGCTCCCAGGTACCTGCACCACCATGATAACTGACCACCATAACGCCCAGCACACTGGCTCCCAGGTACCTGCACCACCATGCCAACTGAGCCCCGGCTCCCAGGTACTTACACCACCATGCTAACAGCACCGTGACACCCAGCACACCAGCTCCCAGGTACCTGCACCACCATGCTAACTGACCACCATAACGCCCAGCACACCAGCTCCTAGGTACCTGCACCACCATACTAACTGACCACCATAACGCCCAGCACACCTGCTCCCATGTACCTGCACCACCATGCCATCTGAGCAGGGCTACAGTCTGGCACAGTCACCCATCCACCATCTCCTGTACAGTTAAAATCAATAGGTTGTAAATCAGGAAGGTTGTGAAATAAGTGGTCTGCACACTATAAAACGTTTTTACAGTCCATTTGGTTCACCTGAAATTGTTAAAATAACACTTTTGACCCTCCTGAGCTGCCACATTATTCTCCTGCTGGTTTTATAACCATTTGAGGCACAGCTGGTAGAGCCGCTGGCTCACAGCACCAGAGACGCGCGTTCCGTCCTGACCTCAGGTGCTGTCTGTGTGGAGTTTGCACGTTCTCCCTGTGACCAAGTGGGTTTCATCCCAAAGACACGTAGGTTTGCAGGTTAATCGGCCCCCTAGTGTGTAGAGAGTGGATGAGAAAGTGGGATAACTAGGAGCTAGTGTGAACGGGTTATCTGTGGTTGGTGTGTACTCGATAGGCCGAAGGGCCTTTCCATGCTGTGTCTTTCATTCAATTAATCATTTGAAGTGGGCACATTAAATCAGTCAAGACTGGAAATATCTCCTTCTGTTCAAACGACTAAATTAGCCTCGATGTGGGTTCGTGACAAATAGAATCAGAGGAAGGTTGATGAATATGTGTGGATAAGTTGTACTTCTACAGGTTGGGAGAGGGGAAATGGGATTGGGAGAGGGGAAATGGGATTGGGAAAGGGGAAATGGGATTGGGAGAGGGGAAATGGGACCAATGGGTTTGCTCCCCCGTGAACTACAATGGATCAAATTGGGTGATGGGCCTCTGTGTACAATCAAGTGGTATGGGGAGAATGCAGGAATGGGGTACTGATTCTGGATGATCAGCCATGATCATATTGAATGGCGGTGCTGGCTTGAAGGGCCGAATGGCCTATTCTTGCACCTATTTTCGATGTTTCTATGCATGTTTTAAGTATAAAACAGGATGATAATTATCATGGGATTGTCTCTGTAGGAAGTATTCATGATGTATTGGCACCGTAGACCTGGAAAAATAAACCTGATCTTGGAACAAGGACATCTGAAGAAATCCCGTCATTCTGTTGGTGACCACAAAGAATAAATTCAGAATCCACCGTTATCTGCGCGACTTAATCTCGTGTGAAGAAATTACCACCGGAACAGCTGACAACAAGGACTACCCACCCAACAACCTCATTATCAACCTTGGCTCAAAGTTCTAAAAGGCATTATAATAAATACAACAGGCAGAATTGCTCAGATTTATACCATTAGTTCCAATATGCTACTTTTATCCTTCGCGTTGCTGGATAATGTTATTTCAATGATCAATTAATTCAATGTTATTTTAATGTTATTATTGTGCCCTGGTGGAGAGGGTGCTGAGTTAAAGACGATGCTACTGAAATGAACTAACGATTTGGGAAGACAGTTCACTAACCGTGTGGGCGGAAGGCACCGTTTCTATTTGCAGAACTCTCCGCCAAGCTTCCACGTGTGATTGCTCTCCAGGGAAGTGAGAAATGTCCCGTGTGTGAGGGTCTCGAGTCCCCCTGACCAACCGCACACCATCGCTAGCAGCTCTTGATAAAACCACCAGAACCATAGGCATCATGACAATAGACAATAGGTGCAGGAGTAGGCCATTCAGCCCTTCGAGCCAGCACCGCCATTCAATGCGATCATGGCTGATCACTCTCAATCAGTACCCCGTTCCTGCCTTCTCCCCATACCCCCTCACTCCGCTATCCTTAAGAGCTCTATCCAGCTCTCTCTTGAAAGCATCCAACGAACTGGCCTCCACTGCCTTCTGAGGCAGAGAATTCCACACCTTCACCACTCTCTGACTGAAAAAGTTCTTCCTCATCTCCGTTCTAAATGGCCTACCCCTTATTTTTAAACTGTGGCCCCTTGTTCTGGACTCCCCCAACATTGGGAACATGTTTCCTGCCTCTAATGTGTCCAATCCCCTAATTATCTTATATGTTTCAATAAGATCCCCCCTCATCCTTCTAAATTCCAGTGTATACAAGCCCAATCGCTCCAGCCTTTCAACATACGACAGTCACGCCATTCCGGGAATTAACCTAGTGAACCTACGCTGCACTCCCTCCATAGCAAGAATATCCTTCCTCAAATTTGGAGACCAAAACTGCACACAGTACTCCAGGTGCGGTCTCACCAGGGCCCGGTACAACTGTAGAAGGACCTCTTTGCTCCTATACTCAACTCCTCTTGTTATGAAGGCCAACATTCCATTGGCTTTCTTCACTGCCTGCTGTACCTGCATGCTTCCTTTCATTGACTGATGCACTAGGACACCCAGATCTCGTTGAACTCCCCCTCCTCCTAACTTGACACCATTCAGATAATAATCTGCCTTTCTATTCTTACTTCCAAAGTGAATAACCTCACACTTATCTACATTAAACTGCATCTGCCATGTATCCGCCCACTCACACAACCTGTCCAAGTCACCCTGCAGCCTTATTGCATCTTCCTCACAATTCACACTACCCCCCAGCTTAGTATCATCTGCAAATTTGCTAATGGTACTTTTAATCCCTTCGTCTAAGTCATTAATGTATATTGTAAATAGCTGGGGTCCCAGCACCGAACCTTGCGGTACCCCACTGGTCACTGCCTGCCATTCCGAAAGGGCCCCATTTATCCCCACTCTTTGCTTTCTGTCTGTCAACCAATTTTCTATCCATGTCAGTACCCTACACCCAATACCATGTGCCCTAATTTTGCCCACTAATCTATGTGGGACCTTGTCGAAGGCTTTCTGAAAGTCGAGGTACACCACATCCACTGACTCTCCCCTGTCAATTTTCCTAGTTACATCCTCAAAAAATTCCAGTAGATTTGTCAAGCATGATTTCCCCTTCGTAAATCCATGCTGACTCGGAATGATCCCGTTACTGCTATCCAAATGCTTAGCAATTTCGTCTTTTATAATTGACTCCAGCATCTTCCCCACCACTGATGTCAGACTAACTGGTCTATAATTACCCGTTTTCTCTCTCCCTCCTTTCTTAAAAAGTGGGATAACATTTGCTATCCTCCAATCCACAGGAACTGATCCTGAATCTATAGAACATTGAAAAATGATCTCCAATGCTTCCACTATTTCTAGAGCCACCTCCTTAAGTACCCTGGATGCAGACCATCAGGCCCTGGGGATTTATCAGCCTTCAGTCCCATCAGTCTACCCAAAACCATTTCCTGCCTAATGTGGATTTCCTTCAGTTCCTCCATCACCCTAGGTTCTCCGGCCCCTAGAACATTTGGGAGATTGTGTGTATCTTCCTCAGTGAAGACAGATCCAAAGTAACGGTTTAACTCGTCTGCCATTTCTTTGTTCCCCATAATAAATTCCCCTGTTTCTGTCTTCAAGGGACCCACATTTGCCTTGACTATTTTTTTCCTCTTCACGTACCTAAAAAGACTTTTGCTATCCTCCTTTATATTATTGGCTAGTTTACCCTCGTACCTCATCTTTTCTCCCCGTATTGCCTTTTTAGTTAACTTTTGTTGCTCTTTAAAAGAGTTCCAATCCTCTGTCTTCCCACTCTTCTTTGCTATGTTATACTTCCTCTCCTTAATTTTATGCTGTCCCTGACTTCCCTTGTCAGCCACAGGTGTCTCTTACTCCCCTTAGAGTCTTTCCACCTCTGCATTTCTCATTTCTATCCATACTGACCTGTCTTCATTGGTTCATTCACACCCAGGTGTAAAGCCGAATAAAGAGTGTACATTGAAAACAAAATTCTCCACTCTTCCCCTTCAGAAAAGATGTATTTGTAAACTTCCAGACTAAAGTCGGAGCTTTTCCACAGGGATGGATGTAAATGATCCATATGCTGCTTGTAGATAATCCGCCTGCGCTGGTTTAGGTGGCATTGGATGCACCCAACATTGTAACCTCTCGGCGGGATTGGAAAGGGAGACACCCTGGAACATTGTGGACATCTCTTGCTTCATCTAATGTAGAAACAAGGAACTGCAACTGCTGCTTTACAAAAGAAGACACCGTGTGCTGGAGTAACTCAGGGTAATCTGGTTACAACAGGGGCAAGGGCTGGGGTGGAGGGAGGTTGCTGTGTGTGGGGGAGGGATAATGGGCCTCAGAGGGTTTAGTCTTTTTACAACTGGTGAGGGCTGGGGTAAGTCTGAAGAAGGGTTCCGACCCGAAACGTTGCCTATCCGTGCTCTCCAGCGATCCTGCCTGACCTGCTGAGTTACTCCAGCACTATGTGTCTTCCTTCTCTCGCTCCATCTCCTGTTGATCTCAGGCTCCAGTGCTTCCCCGCTGGTGATCAAGTCTGTTTCTAGGCACTGCTCACCACACGTACAGAAGTCTCTTTAAATGCCGACCCTCTGCGAAACCCCCTCCCGCAGCAAAGTGGATAATCAACGATGCTCAAAGGGCAAGAAATGCTCGCCTTGTCCCGGAACTAACGAGCTGGAATGCCAGGTGTTATTCTGCTGAAGTGAGTCGTGTTTCCAACGTGTTGCTGGGAAGGCAGTGGAGGCCAGTTCGTTGGATGCTTTCAAGAGAGAGCTGGATAGAGCTCTTAAGGATAGCGGAGTGAGGGGGTATGGGGAGAAGGCAGGAACGGGGTACTGATTGAGAGTGATCAGCCATGATCGCATTGAACGGCGGTGCTGGCTCGAAGGGCTGAATGGCCTACTCCTGCACCTATTGTCTATTGATATTGGACCCCAGGAAAATGAGTTTGTGGAGAGCCTCCGAGATGGATTCTTAGAGCAGTTTGTACTGGAGCCGACCAGGGAGAAGGCAATTCTGAATTTAGTGTTGTGTAATGAATCTGATTTGATAAGGGAACTCAAGGTAAAAGAGCCATTAGGAGGCAGTGATCATAATATGATGTTTTAATCTACAAATTGAGAGGGAGAAGGGAAAATCGGAAGTGGATAGCAAAGGGGATTACAGAGGCATGAGGCAGGAGCTGGCCAGATTTGACTGGAAGGACGCCCTAGCAGGGAAGACGGTGGAACAACAATGGCAGGTATTCCTGGGAATAATGTAGAAGTTGCAGGATCAATTCATCCTAAAGAGGAGGAAAGATTCTAAGGGGGGGAAGAGGCACCCGTGGCTGACAAGGGAAGTCAAGGACAGCATAAAAATAAAAGAGAAGAAGTATAACATAGCAAAGAAGAGTGGGATGCCAGAGGATTGGGAGTCTTTTAAAGAGCAACAGAAGATAACTAAAAAGGCAATACGGGGAGAAAAGAAGAGGTTCGAAGGTAAGCTAGCCAATAATATAAAGGAAGATAGTAAAAGTTTCTTTGGTATGTGAAAAGCAAAAAAAAAAGTTAAGGCAAATGTGGGCCCCTTGAAGACAGAAGCAGGGGAAATTATTATGGGAACAAGGAAATGGCAGACGAGTTGGATCTGTCTTCACTAAGGAAGATACAAACAATCTCTCAGATGTTCTAGTGGCCAGAGATCCTAGGGTGACGGAGGAACTGAAGGAGATTCACATTAGGCAGGAAATGGTGTTGGGTAGACTGATGGGACTGAAGGCTGATAAATCCCTAGGGCCTGATGGTCTGCATCCCAGGGTACTTAAGGAGGTGGCTCCAGATATCGTGGATGCATTGGTGATCATTTTCCAATGTTCTATAGATTCAGGATCAGTTCATGTGGATTGGAGGGTAGCTAATGTTATCCCATTTTTTAAGAAAGGAGGGAGAGAGAAAACAGGAAATTATAGACCAGTTAGTCTTACATCAGTGGTGGGGAAGATGCTGGAGTCAATTATAAAAGTCAAAATTGCTGAGCATTTGGATAGCAGTAACAGGATCGTTCCGAGTCAGCATGGATTTACGAAGGGGAAATCATGCTTGACTAATCTTCTGGAATTTTTTGAGGATGTGACTAGGAAAATGGACTGGGGAGATCCGGTGGATGTGGTGTACCTCGACTTTCAGAAAGCATTCGACAAGGTCCCACATAAGAGATTAGTAGGCAAAATTAGAGCAAATGGTAGTTGGGGTAGGGTACTGACATGGATAGAAAATTGGATGACAGACAGAAAGCAAAGAGTGGGGATAAATGGGTCCCTTTCAGAATGGCAGGCAGTGACTAGTGGGGTACCGCAAGGCTCGGTGCTGGGACCGCAGCTATTTACAATATACATTAATCACTTGGGGATTAAAAGTAACATTAGGAAATTTGCAGATGACACAAAGCTGGGTGGCAGTGTGAACTGTGAGGAAGATGCTATGAGGTTGCAGGGTGACTTGGACAGGTTGTGTGAGTGGGCGGATGCATGGCAGATGCAGTTTAATGTGGATAAGTGTGAGGTTATCCACTTTGGTGGTAAGAATAGGAAGGCAGATTATTATCTAAATGGTGTCAAGTTAGGAAAAGGGGATGTACAACGAGATCTGGGTGTCCTAGTGCATCAGTCACTGAAAAGAAGCATGCAGGTACAGCAGGCTGTGAAGAAAGCCAATGGAATGTTGGCCTTCATAACAAGAGGAGTAGAGTATAGGAGCAAAGAGGTCCTTCTGCAGTTGTACAGGGCCCTAGTGAGACCGCACCTGGAGTACTGTGTGCAGTTTTGGTCTAAATTTGAGGAAGGATATTCTTGTTATTGAGGGCGTACAGCGTAGGTTTACTAGGTTAATTCCCGGAATGGTGGGACTGTCGTGTGTGAAAGACTGGAGCGACTAGACTTGTATACACTGGAATTTAGAAGGATGAGAGGGGATATTATTGAAACATAGAAGATTATTAAGGGGTTGGACACGTTAGTGGCAGGAAACATGTTCCCAATGTTGGGGGAGTCCGGAACCAGGGGCCACTGTTTAAGAATAAGGGGTAGGCCATTTAGAACGGAGATGAGGAAAAACCTTTTCAGTCAGAGAGTTGTAAATCTGTGGAATTCTCTGCCTCAGAAGGCAGTGGAGGCCAATCCTCTGAATGCATTCAAGAGAGAGCTAGATAGAGCTCTTCAGGATAGCGGAGTCAGGGTGTATGGAGAGAAGGCAGGAACGGGGTACTGATTGGGAATGATCAGCCATGATCACATTGAATGGCGGTGCTGGCTCGAAGGGCTGAATGGCCTCCTCCTGCACCTATTGTCTATTGAAATAATTATCAACGGGCTGACCAAATGGTAACCGACTCGCTGCTGAGGGGAATGCAGAGGCCGAGGGTCGCGTTGGAGAGGTCATAAGTGATAGGAGTAGAATTAGACCATTCGGCCCATCAAGTCTGCTCCGCCATTCGATCATGGCAGATCTATCTCTCCCTCTCAACCCCATTCTCCTGCCTTCTCCTCATAACCCCTGAAACATGAGAGGAATGGATCGGATAGATGCACAGAATCTCTTGCCCAGAGTAGGGGAATCGAGGACCAGAGGACATAGGTTTGAGGTGAAGGGGAAAAGATTTTGTGGGGTATGTGGGGTAACGTGTGGAATATGTGGGGTAACTTTTTCCACACAAAGGGTGGTGGGTGTATGGAACGAGGAGCTAGTTGAGGCAGAGACCATCCCAGCATAACGTTGGAATACCTGATACAGTTACCTAAGAAACAGTTAGACAGATACAGGGTTGGAGGGATATGGGCCAAACGCAGGCAGGTGGGACGAGTGCAGCTGGGACATGTTGGGCCGAAGAGCCTATTTCCACGCTGTGTCGCAATTACTCTACGATCTATACTTATCAACAATCTATCTCTGCCTTTCAAATATCCAGACTTGACCTCCACCTGTCTGTGGCGATGATTTGCACAGATTCACCAGCCGGAGGACGGCAGATGCCGGGTGAGGTTGAGGTGGGTCTGTCAGTAGGTGACTGGGAGGAGCGGTGCCTCCACTATATCACGGACACTCCTGAGCCACCGCCTCACAGCCTCGCCGCACAGCCCGAGCAGAAGGAGCCTCGCCGGCCGGGTGGCTCCGCTCCGCTCCGCTGCGAGATGCACAGAGTCAGGGTGAAGCCTTGCACCTTTGCACTGCTTCTGCTGTGGCTGGGCAGCGCCCCGGCCGCTCCCCCCATCCCCCCCATCCCCATCACCCCCTCCACCCCCTCCACCCCTACCAACCCCACCACCCTCTCTATCCTCACCACCCCCTCCATCCCCACCACCCCCTCCATCCCCACCACCCCCTCCATCCCCACCACCCCCTCCATCCCCACCACCCCCTCCATCCCCACCACCCCCTCCATCCCCACCACCCCCTCCATCCCCACCACCCCCTCCATCCCCACCACCCCCTCCATCCCCACCACCCCCTCCATCCCCACCACCCCCTCCATCCCCACCACCCCCTCCATCCCCACCACCCCCTCCATCCCCACCACCCCCTCCATCCCCACCACCCCCTCCACCCCCTCCATCCCCACCACCCCCTCCATCCCCACCACCCCCTCCATCCCCACCACCCCCTCCATCCCCACCACCCTCTCTATCCTCACCACCCCCTCCATCCTCACCACCCCCTCCATCCCCACCACCCCCTCCATCCCCACCACCCCCTCCATCCCCACCACCCCCTCCACCATCCCCACCACCCCCTCCACAGGCGGCTGGAGCCGGGCCGGGAGACGGGCAGTCGGCATCGCTGAACCGTCTCATCTCAACAGGACGGAACGGAACGGGAGCCCCGAACATCATCAACTGCGAGTCCTCGCCTACCTGAGGGGTCACGGCTCGTTCAACTCGGACACGGTAATAACCAACTCGGAGATATTGCTCCTCATATTTCACTTGGGCATCTTACAGTGTAGGGGAAATGTTGGCCCATATCCCTCCAAACCTGTATCTGTCTAACTGTTTCTTAGGTAACTGTATCAGGTATTCCAACGTTATGCTGGGATGGTCTCTGCCTCAACTACCTCCTCGTTCCATCCACCCACCACTCTTTGTGTGGAAAAAGTTACCCCACATATTCCAGCGGCGTGAACATTGCCGGCTCTAACCTCAAGCAACCCTGACTTTGCTTCTCTCTCCATCCCTCCCCCATCCGAGTTCTCCAGCTAGTTTGACTGCCCTGATTAAATCTTCGTTGGCATCTTCCACAAGCGAACGACGATCTATTGTACATCTCCTTCAACCCCGTCCCCTTTGATCTGTGTTTTCACACCTTGCCCCTCCCTATCTCTGTGTCTCCCTCTCCCCTGACTCTCAGTCTGAAGAAGGATCTCAACCCGAATCGTCACCCATTCCTTCTCTCCAGAGACGCTGCCTGTCCCGCTGAGTTACTCCAGCATTTTGTGTCTCTCCGAGATATTGGAGTTAGCATTGACTTCTAAAACATACGAATATATTTCTACCGTTAGAAGAGTAACATCCGTCGAGATGGTGAGTTATTTTATGCAATAACTGAACCTCCGTGCACTTTCTCTTCATGTCTAACATCCTCCTCTCTGGCCAGGGGTCACCTGCGGTTGGTTGGTCGCCGTTAGATTTCCCACGCGATTTATTGGCCCCGGGAATTGTAAAGTCCAGGATCGCGTGCAGTTGTTGCTGTAATATCTCAAACTGCCCCAATCATCACCAACCTCCACATCCATCTGTTCCTGGGGCCCTGTTAGAATCGAGTCCCCATCAGTCTGAAGAAGGGTCCCGACCTGAAACGTCACCTATCCGTTCTCCAGAGGTGCTGGCTGACTCACTGAGTTACTCCAGCACCTTCTGTTTTTCGCATTAACCAGCATCTACACCTTGTTTCTACCCCCCACCAACCCCCACCCCCCCCCCCACCCCACCCCACCACCTCGATGTTGCATCTGAAGAAGGGCCCCGACATGAAACGTCACCCATTCCTTCTCTCCAGAGATGCTGCCTGACCCGCTGAGTTACTCCAGCATTTTGTGACTATCCTCGGTGTAAACCAGCGTCTGCAGTTCCTTCCCACACTAATCCAAGCTAAAGTTGCTCCAGCACTTTGTGTGTTTGTTCCATCCACGCTTCCTTCTACGGGGTTCAGTATTGAGGACACGGTCGCGGGGAGCCAAGTCTCTCATGTTCCAGTGAGCGGAGCTCCCCTCTGAATGTGATGTTATCATCCTTTCTCAGAGCCAGTGTGCTGGTGTTGACTCGAGGCCGTGCAGCGACGCCTCTCAGTGTCGAGGCTGCCTGGGCCTCTACTCCTGCAACATCCCGCTGGCAAAGTGCCAACTGAAAAGCGTCACAAGGAAGTCAGGTAGAGTTCATGCCGGACACGTACCCACAACTGTAATGGCCCACAGAAAGCTGGAGTAACTCAGCGGGTCAGGCAGCATCTCTGGAGAGAAGGAATGGGTGATGTTCCGGGTCGAGACCCTTCTTCACCCATTCCTTCTCTCCAGAGATGCTGCCTGACCCGCTGAGTTACTCCAGCACTTTGTGTCTACCTTCGATTTTACCAGCATCTGCATTGTTTTCCCTGCACTGTAATGGCCCATCTCATGCTGTTCCACACAGATTAAGCGGCGTTATTTTACCTTGTTCCACACGGTTTCATCTGACCTTCCTCTCGCCGTCTCGCAATTTAATCACTTATCTCACACTGCCTCGGTTTAATTAGACCCCTCACGTTGTCCCACAGAGTTTAATGGCACCTTACTCACATTGTCCCGCACGGTTTCATCAGACCCGTCTCACCCTGTCCCATCTCACCCTGTCCCATCTCACCCTGTCCCACACGGGTTAATGAGCGCTACTCACCCTGTCCCATCTCACCCTGTCCCATCTCACCCTGTCCCATCTCACCCTGTCCCATCTCACCCTGTCCCATCTCACCCTGTCCCATCTCACCCTGTCCCATCTCACCCTGTCCCATCTCACCCTGTCCCATCTCACCCTGTCCCATCTCACCCTGTCCCACACGGGTTAACTGTTCCTGTTCCACCCACAGATGGGTTCATGGAGACTCTGCAGCAACACTGGGTGAGCGCTTGGCCCAATTGAGCGCCGGTGACGGACTCCGTGAAGAGATTGGTTCCAGGGCAAGGAGGTTTCTTGTTTGTAAACAGGGGCAAACTGCTTCTGGGAGTGAACATGATATTGGGAGCTCTGGACCAGGCAATGAACGTTTGGCAGCGAAGTGGCGGCGATTCCTGCTCACCCCGGTCCGCACACACACGAGCAACGACCTGTCCGGCGACAACAGTCCCCGCGGCCGCCTGGCAGCAGCTCAATATCGGCCCCGCACCCTGGATACTCACGCTGCCAAACCCCGACCCACGGACATCAACGACAAGAAAACCAGAAACCATTTAAAATTAAACATTGAACCATTCCATGTAGTGCCGGGGGTGGTGGAGGCAGTCACGATAGTGGCGTGTAAGAGGCTTTTAGACAGGCACATGGATATAGAGAGAATGGAGGAACGTGGATCAGAGGTCGTCAGGGCAGATTAGTTTAACTTGGTATCATGTTCGGCACGGGTATAGTGGGAACAAAGAACTGCAGATGCTGGTTTACCAAGGAAAGATATGAAGTGCTGGAGTAACTCAGCAAGTCAGGCAGCATCCCTGGACAACATGGGTAGGTGACGCTTCGAGTTGGGACCCTTCCTTCAGGTTAAAATGTAGAAACAAGGAACTGCAGATGCAGGTTTACCAAGTAAAGGCACATGAAGAGGGATCCCGACCAGATGCATCACCCATCCATGTTCTCCAGAGATGCAGCACCCATCCATGTTCTCCAGAGATGTATCACCCATCCATGTTCTCCAGAGATGCAACCCGACCCACTCCAGCACTCTGTCTGCACTGTTCCATGTTATACAAAGGGAGTGTCACACACTGATCGAAGCAGGAGCTCACACATCAAAGTTATAAACTTTAAAAGTCCTTATTTTGAAATATTCATGCAATAAAACAAATGAATTTAAGCAGTAATCAATGCTAGCCATATTAAGTTTCACAGACACAGTGGACATAATGTTACGATTGTTCTGCATATTTTATAGAACTAATGTGCAAAAAGCATAAATACAGATCAGATGATGTGCTTGCCGCTTGATGGGATGAACATAGACTGCCCCTGTGGTTGTGGGGATGGTGAGGGTACCTTCAGCAAACCCCTACGCTGCATCCTTGCACAAGTCCCCGACTAGCTCCAATGCAGTACTGATGGTATCTGGCCTCCATCCACACACATGAACTCCATGCTTTAAATGTTCATAGGTTCTAGAAGCAAAATTAGGCCATTCGGCCCATCAAGGTCTACACTGCCATTCAATCGTGGCTGGTGTATCTTTCCCTCCTAACCCCAGTCTCCTGCCTTCTCCCTATAACCATAGACACCTGTGCTGATCAAAAATCTGTCGATCTCTGCCTTAAAAACATCAATTGATGGCAATGAATTCCACAGATCCACCACCCTCTAAAGAAATTCCTCCTTATCTCCTTTCTGAAGGTATGTCCTTTTATTCTAAGGCCATGGCCTCTGGTCTTATACTCTCCCATTAGTGGAAACACCCTCTCCTCATGCACTGTGTCCAGGCCACATTGTCTATTGTTCTTTGAAGCTTGTGTGTAAAGGCTCACTTCAGAATGAGTGCTCTGACCAAAGGTGCCTTTATTAATTTCTGTGCACTAATAAATATATTCAGTTACTAACTTTACAAAAAAGGGACTTACAATGTAATGTCAAACAATTATTTTGTTTAAGATACAATCACTCCTGAAATAAAATTGATAAATATATTTCTTGTGTCATTTTTTGGAAAATCTGTGATCATGACTGTGTTTCAAGGTGCAGAGAATAAAGAGATGTGGAAAATCATCAAATGAGGAAATCTGTCAGTTCTGATTCCACAATATAAGCACACAGCATCATTACAGATCAGCCTTAATGACTTCAGGTGATGCTTTGGGTGGAAACCCTGCTTCCTTAGCATTGCATTGGTGAGTCATACAACACAACAGAATGACCCTTCAGCTCACGATGCCAAGACCAACTCTCATCTATCTGCCTGCACATAACCATTAGCCTCTAAATCACCAGTATTGTATCTGCCTCCACCACTACCCCTGGCAGCATGTTCCAGACACCCATCACCCTCTGTAAAAAAAAACAGCCCTGCAAATCTCCTTGAAACTTTGCCCGTCTCACCTTAAAGCTCAGCCCTCTAGTCTTGGATTTTCCCATCCTGGGGGAAAGGGGTTCTGGTCATTTTAAATGACATGATCAAATTCTGAAATGGACCTTAATCTTAGAATAATTGACACATTTTTCATCCATTAATCTAAGCCGGAGAAACTCTATGCTGTGTTGGAACTCTCTTCCCACGTGAAAAACTAAGTATTTTCTTACAATAATGACACAATTTAACGATTTATTTTGAAGTCTATCACCTCATTATTGTTCAAAACCTCAAACTGAATTTATATTTAATTAAAACACAAACTGCTGGTGTAACTCAGCAGGTCAAGCAGCATCTGTGGAGGGAATGGACAGGTGTTTTGGATCGGAACCCTTCTTCAGACATTTTATATTTAATTACGTTCTCTTTGTTCACCAAAGATAGCCTGGCTGTTACATTAAAGATCTGTCTTCAATTTAGCACTATCAGCAGTTTTTGCCAATGAAGAGTGTTTATTTCAGTATTCAAAGGATCATAAATGAAATACATAAAGGGACGTACTGTTCTTTCACGTTTAAAGATCGTGTAAGTTATCTTCTCAGCAATTGGCGGCAACTGATGCGTCCTGCAACTCTTATTTTATCTACATCAAGATGATGGTTATCAGTAAAAATATACACATTCCTTTAAATACACGTTACATTGCACTCGTGCCAGCAAATGTAGAATCACTTTTTGTGAAAATGGTCATTCGTTACAGAAGATTCTGCCTGTTTAGAACATTAAACCTTCTGAATTCATATCACTCATAGCAAATAGAACAAGTAGTTATGGCCTGGATTCCACCGGGTGGCGCTGCAATGGCAGCCTCGCCTACAGTCTGTGTCTTTTTCGTCTTTTCGTTTGTTATTTTTGGTGTGTTTAGAAAGTCTGGGTTAATGTTCTCTGGTTTGTTTTATGTGGGGGGTGGGAGAGGGGGTCGGGGGAAACTTTTTGTCAATCTCTTACCTTGCCGGAGATGTGATTGTTTTCTAGATCATATCTCCGGTCGCTCTGCGGCCTAACATCATGGAGCTGGCCGCCTTGTGCGAGACTGACTTTGAGCCCCACCGCAGGGCATGGACTTACCATCGGAGCCAATTCCTTGCCTGGGATCGACGCTCCAACCGCGGCCTGTGGACTTTAACATCAAGGAGCTCGCAGCCTCGGGTTGAGACCGACGTCGGAAAGCTCCAAAGCCGCAAGAGGTTCGACAAGCCCTGACCCGGGGTAGGTCGCCCGGCGCGGGGGAGCTGAGATCCCCCCCCCATGCAGGAGCTTGATCGCCCTGACAAGGAAGGCCCACCGCCGGCTACGGGGGTCAAGATCATCCCGTCAACGGAAGGCTCGAGGCCCCCGACCGTTGGAGGACAAAGAAGGGATAGATTGAATTTTTTTCGCCTTCCATCACAGTGAAGAATGTGGAGGAGTCACTGTGGTGGATGTTCATGTTAAAATGTATTTTGTGTGTCCTGTTGCTTTTTTTATTGGTATGATTATGATGATTATGTTTCAGACCTCTACGCCCTCTTAAGGACAAGGGCATGTGTTGGTTAAGTGGGAGCAGAGCTCCCCACAAGGGCTGGAGTAACTGCGGGACAAGCAGCATCTCTGCTTGAGAGAGGGTGCCTTCCCACAAAGGTGTCTGTCTGAGATGCCACACATCCCTTTCACAGCAATAAGTCACAGAACATTTTAAACCATTTCTGTGCTGTAACTGCTTTGGCTGTCAGGAGTCAGACAGAAATAAGAAGAATGCAAAAGTTGATTCAGTGAAGTGAGTCGAGCAATAGAAAATGCATTTAATACAGTGTACAATTCTGTTGAAAGATTGAAATTTAGAAATCAATTCAGTGGTTCTGCAGTCTGAACACAAAGTGCAATCAAATGGGCACCATTGTAAATCCAATGGAAAAAGATGGCGGATGCATTACACTGGGGCTAGTAAACAGCCAAGATAACATTGTAGGTATAACTGCATTTACCCAGAGTGAGGTTGGATGGGGGTGGGGGTGTTAAACAGCCCCCAGGTGAGTGGGGGGAGGGGCAAACGGTAAAGTGCTGCCCCGGTTTAGGGAGGTGGTTTGGAGACGGTTTAACTTCTGAACATATTGGATTACAGCCTCAATGGCAGGAATTAAATCCCAGACCTTCTCTACACCCAGGCAACAACACAACGGAGGTTGTATTCTATTCAACCACCGTCTACTGCCCTCCGCACCCTGTCAATGGCCATACTGCCCTGTTCTCATCAGTTAAACATGTGCGGTTCAAAATAACATCTGGATGGATTAATACTAGCATCAAATCAAGTAAAAAACACTGTTTGCAAAAAACAATCCGACCATTTTGCCCAAAATGGACAAATGCCTGGAAGTGGACATAATTTCAAACATATATGTTAGAGTTTCTGCATCTCCTAATTCTAATGCAATGATACAACCATGTTCATCACTGCAACATTGAAACCAATATGAAAAACTACCACTAACACCCATCCAAGCAATCAATGTAGACCATTACCAGTAACAGTCAGACATAGTTTCATTATATTATACTTTTAAAAGTTTAGAAAACATGTGTGGCCCAGCACTTTTCCCCAAAAAATCTTAAATATCTAAAAAGATTTAGAAAACATTATTTCTGTTATTCAAGTTGGACAATTAAAAAAAAGCCCTCCACCGCCAGGGTGGAGCTAAGGCAATCCTTGGTCAAGACCAGCTTTGATGTTCGAGCACAGGCCAGGGCTCAGGGCTGGTAAATCCTGCAGACAATTGCCACAGCCAGCATGGCAACCACAAAGATCCCAAGCAGCCATTTCAGGATGGCATTCTCCAGGGACAGGGCAGTGGTCTGGAAAACAACAAGAAAAATAAGCTCACATTAATAAACCATAGACAGGCACAAAAACCTGGAGTAACTCAGTGGGTCAGGCAGCATCTCTGGAAAGAAGGAATCGGTGACGTTTCGGGTCGAGATCCTTCTTCAGACCCAAATCATACCTTGCAAACTACATCCACTCTGTTGTTAGGTTTTCAACAAACAACAGCTTGTCGTTCCTCTGGTTTGAAATTTGATAATAAGGGCTAGAGATTTTCCACAAAACTGCCACTATTTGCCCATCCAAACGCCCGCAAGTTCAGGAGAACATTTAGCACAATTACAATAAATAGTGTTGAAGTAAATGCACGTAAACACATCCAAAAGACAGAGATGGCAACGTAAACAAAATCAACATTCAATAGTTGTCATCCACAACCCCCAGCCCACCCCAGGGGCAGACTATGTGAAAAGCAAGGTAAATGTTACCAACAACCAGACCAGAAAATATAAGCTCATAAGTTTTAGGAGCAGAATTAGGCCATTCGGCCCATCAATTCTGCACCACCATTCAATCATGGCTGATCTATCTTTCCCACTCAACCCCATTCTCCTGCCTTCACCTCATAATCCCTGACACCCTTACCAATCAAGAATGTGACAATCTCCACCCTAAAAGTATCCATTGACTTGGCCTCCACAGCCATCTGTGGCAATGAATTCCACAGATTCACCACCCTCTGGCTAAAGAAATTCCTTCTCAACTGCATTATCAAGTGACTTTGTCCACGATTTGCACTATTAATATATTTGTCTCAGTAACAGGCTGAGTGCAAGGGGGAAACGAGTCACGTTGGTACACTGGACGATGCAGAGGCTTTCTTGGATCATTTCAAGAGAGAGTGAGATTTAGTTCTTGGGGCTAAAGGAATCAAGGGCTATGGGGAAAAAGCAGGAACGGGATACCGATTTTAGATGATCAGCCATGATATATTGAATGGCGGTGTTGGCTCAAAGGGATGAATGGCCTACTCCTGCACCTATGTTTCCGCAAGATGCTGTTTCCACTGGACTTTGGAAATGGTGCCAAATATGACGACTCAAAAAGAATTTCACTGTGTTTTGCACACGTGACAATAAAGCACGATAGAAGGAACTGTAAATGCTGGTTTGCAGCACAAATGACTTGGGGTGAGTGACACATTACACCTACCCCTCAATGTTATGTCATGGGTAGGTGATGTACGTACTGCAAACCCGTTCGTTCAAGTGGGAGCATTGACCTCAGTGATAAAGTCCATGGTTTTCACCAGGGACCAGGTGGTGCAAAGGCCATTAACAGCAACAGGGTTTCAAAGGTCAGAGGGTCATAGAGCATGGAAACAGGCCCTTCGGCCAAACTTGCCCCTGCTGCCTAAAACGGTCATTTATGACATAACCAGATCATTACTTTTGACTTCATTACTTCATCAGTCTGAAGGTCTCGACCCAAAACGTCGTCCATTCCTTCTCTCCTGAGATGCTGCCTGACCTGCTGAGTTACTCCAGCATTTTGTGAATAAATACCTTTGATTTGTACCAGCATCTGCAGTTATTTTCTTACATTACTTTTGACCTGCTCAACGCTGCAGAATGACCTCAGAGCCCAGAGCTCAGCCTCTCTCTTTGTTCTACTATATTTAGTTTTAGTTTTTGTAGTTCTAGAGGTACAGCACGGAAACAGGCCCTTCGCCGACCGAGTCCACATCGACCAGCGATCCCCACACATTAACACTATCCTACACACACTAGGGACAATTTGCACATACACCAAGTCAATTAACCTACATACCTGTACGTCGTTGGAGGATGGGAGGAAACCGAAGATCTCAAGAGAAAACCCACGTGCTCACGGGAAGAACATACAAACTCCGTACAGACAGCACCCGTAGTCGGGATCTGACCCAGGTCTTTGGAGCTGTGAGGCAGCAACTCTACCGCTGTGCCACTGTGCCGCCCCAAAGTGTCACCTTTGTGACCATTTCCCTTTGTAAAGTAACGGCCCCACCTCCATTTGCTAATATGATATAGGTGTCCTGGTGACAACATTGTATACTTAATAATGGCAATTCAATGTATTTGTTCCACAGGATTCCCTCAAATCTAAACCTTTTCAACTCTAATATTTAACCCATGTTTACAACTCGCTGTTTATAATTAGTCCCACTTCCACCCCCACCCCAAATTTCTCAATTGACAAACAAATGTGAGGCAGAATTTCGATCATACGCATGTGGCTGATACCACGATGTACACTAACCCAGCCTCCGCGCTCTGCAATCCATCGAGTGATTTGATTCTTTGCTGGAATCTTTGCCACGTGTTCTGTAACTCTGCCAAAAGATTCCATCAGTCCTCTCCGATAGAAATACCTCGCAGTCTTGCAGCCAAACCTTAGCAGAGTGATTGTTTGACGCCAGTTTATGCCATTATCAAATAACCTGTGCAATTGAAAATTGTTAGAACCAAACGGTTAAATCAGTTATATATTTACATAAATCACCACGAGAACTATATTCCGCACTCTGTACCTTCCCCTTTGCTCCATCTGTTATACTCAGGTTTGAACAGATTGTATCTGTGTTTGGTAGTATCTGATCTGTTCAGAGCTTTTCACAGTACCCCAGGTCAAGTGACAATAATAAACGTAAACCTAAATGTCACTGCATTAATATTAGTCATTAATTTAATTATGTGGTTGAGCTTTAGAAAATAGTCTTTGTAAAAGAGATTTCCATATGATCTAAGCATTTTTTTAATATTATTCCATTGCCTTTAGTTATTTCTTCACAAAGTATGAAAATATAATGGAATAATCAAGCACCACCCGGCAGCCCAAAGGCTGTAAGATACAGGAACAGAATTAGGCCATCCAGCTCATCAATTCTGCTCTGCCATTCGATCATGGCTAATCTATTGCAAGGTTGTGTTATGATTACATTATTGCCAACTTAAGTTGTAAGAACTGCCTAGCCACAAAACGTTTTTTCACTGTACCTCAGTACACATGATAATATGAAACTAAACTAAGGAGGGAACCCATTGCTCTGTTCAATTCTGAAGATATTGACTGAGGATATGTTATAAAACGAACCTTTCAGCAGCTCTACAGAAGGACTGGCATCCACATTGGAACGCGAGGGGAAGATAGATGTGGGCACCTTGGAATTCTCTGTTCTTTTGATGATTGAGCTCGTCTCCAATGATTGCCAACTGATGCCCTATTTCCACCGAGGAACTGTGGAAATAACGTTCAAACTTACTATTTAAAAAATCCATGTTACGTCATATCAAATCCATAAAAACCTTCCTAATGAACGAAGAAAAATCCATGGACTTGCATGGAAAAACACCACTTCCTTTCCTCCATTTTCCCTCTTCCACTCATTACTCTTTACTGACCCTCTCCATCCAGAACAAAAACTTCATCACCAGAATTAAAACTCTTCTGAAACACCACTACATATTATAACCACGACATATCTGAAGTTTCATCCATTTTCACAAGAAAAAAAGTTCAGAGTCACAAATGTCAATGATTAGTTTCAGACGCAAGATAATGCAGATGCAGAAGGCTTTGTGCTCAGTTCTTTGAACTAATTTCTTCCAACCCCAAAGGGATAACACTGCTAAAGACAAAGATAAGACACAAAGAGCTCGAATAACTCAGCGGTTCAGGCAGTACCTCTGGGGAAAAAAAGGATGGGCGACATTTTAGGTTGGGACACCTGATTAAAATGATTCTCCGTAATTAGTACTTAAAAACATTACTGAAATTTTGTGTTGAGAAACAGAACCCTTTTCCTAATACAATTCGCAGGCTGTGGGAGCGCCATTGAGGGACTTTGGAACAGAAGAGATTCACTACTGGAGAGACATCCGAGAAGATTCACTGGGATGGGCTAGTTATGGGGTGAGATTGGATAGGTAATAAAAAACTGCAGATGCTGGTTTAAATCGAAGGTAGACACAAAATGCTGGAGTAAGTCAGCGGGTCAGGCAGCATCTCGGGAGAGAAGAAATGGGTGACACTTCGGGTCGAAACCCTTCTTCAGACTGATTTGTTGCCTGCCCCTAGTTATTACAGTGGCACCAAATCAGGATGTCACCATCTGCTCCTTCGGTCTGAAGATGGGTCTCGACCCAAAACGTCACCCATTCCTTCTCTCCCGAGATGCTGCCTGACCCGCTGAGGTACTCCAGCATTTTGTGTCGACGTGTGATTGGATAGGCTGAGCTTGTTTTCCCTGGAGCAAAGGAGGCTGAGGGATGACCTGGCATGAGTATAAAAAATAATGAAAGGGGCATAGCGGTACAAAATCAAAGTAGTTTTCCCATGGTTGGGGTATCATCGGGCTTATGGTTAAGGTGACAGATAGGGCATGGAAGGCATATGGGATCAGTGCAGATGGGCATAAAGGTGGATGTGAATGCATTGGGCATTCTGTGCTGGATGGCCGTATACCTGGAACATATCTGCAATGAGTCCACAACTGCTGCCACTCCATTGTTGACATCCTCTTCCCCCTCGCTCCGATACCGGTTGTAGACGTCATCCCGCAAACTCTCCTCCCCTTCGTCAACCTCGCTCAGCTCTGGATGTGGCAGAGAATTAAAAAACATGGAATAAGCAATTACCTCAAAAACAGGCATCTCGGGAGAACATAGACAAAGTCAGCATGGATTTATGAAAGGTAAATCATGTCTGACGAATCTTATAGAATTTTTCGAGGATGTAACTAGTAGAGTGGATAAGGGAGAACCAGTGGATGTGTTATATCTGGACTTCCAGAAGGCTTTCGACAAGGTCCCACATAAGATTAGTATGCAAACTTAAAGCGCACGGTATTGTGGGTTCAGTATTGATGTGGATAGAGAACTGGCTGGTTGACAGGAAGCAAAGAGTAGGAATAAACGGGTCCTTTTCAGAATGGCAGGCAGTGACTAGTGGGGTACCGCAAGGCTCAATGCTGGGACCCCAGCTATTTACAATATATATCAATGATTTGGACGAGGGAAATGAATGTAACATCTCCAAGTTTGCGGATGACACCAAGCTGGGGGGCAGTGTTAGCTGTGAGGAGGATGCTAGGAGGCTGCAACGTGACTTGGATAGGTTAGGTGAGTGGGCAAATGCATGGCAGATGCAGTATAATGTGGATAAATGTGAGGTTATCCACTTTGGTGGCAAGAACAGGAAAGCAGACTATTATCTGAATGGTGGCCGATTAGGAAAAGGGGAGATGCAACGAGACCTGGGTGTCGTGGTACACCAGTCATTGAAAGTAGGCATGCAGGTGCAGCAGGCAGTGAAGAAAGCGAATGGTATGTTGGCATTCATAGCGAGGGGATTTGAGTATAGGAGCAGGGAGGTTCTGCTGCAGTTGTACAGGGCATTGGTGAGACCACACCTGGGGTATTGGGTACAGTTTTGGTCTCCTAATCTGAGGAAAGACATTCTTGCCATAGAGGGAGTACAGAGAAGGTTCACCAGATTGATTCCTGGGATGGCAGGCCTTTCATATGGATAGACTCGGCTTGTACTCGCTGGAATTTAGAAGATTGAGGGGAGATCTTATAGAAACTTACAAAATTCTTAAGGGGTTGGACAGGCTAGATGCAGGAATATTGTTCCCGATGATGGGGAAGTCCAGAACAAGGGGTCACAGTTTAAGGATAAGGGGGAAGTCTTTTAGGACCGAGATGAGAACGTTTTTTTTCACACAGACAGTGGTGAATCTGTGGAATTCTCTGCCACAGAAGGTAGTTGAGGCCAGTTCTTTGGCTATATTTAAGAGGGAGTTAGATGTGGCCCTTGTGGCTAAAGGGATCAGGGGGTATGGAGAGAAGGCAGGTATAGGATAATGTTGGATGATCAGCCATGATCATATTGAATGGCGGTGCAGGCTCGAAGGGCCGAATAGCCTATTCCTGCACCTATTTTCTATGTTTCTATGGATAGGTGACGTTTTGCGTCGAGACCCTTCTTCCTGACCTGCTGAGTTAATCCAGCACTTTGTGTCCATTTAGATTTATTGTATTTGATCATTCACAACTCAACAATTCAACCTCTGCTGGTAACATTGATCCTGCAGACTAACCCCCTTCTACCAATGGTCACCTAGATCAATGCATTAATCATTGCACCTAGATCATTTCTGTCACTGAAACATTATTTCTCCCTCCACACACTCTGCCTTTCCTGTATTTTGCATTGGTTTACTGTTAAAAGTATCACATCAGAAATTCGCAGTGTGCCACAATGAATTTTATCTAAACAATAAAATTGACAATTAAATTTAGACCTGAAACGTCACCTATCCATGTTCTCCAGAGATGCTGCCTGACCTGCTGAGTTACTCCAACATTTTGTGAATTTTACCTAAAACTTGACTGAGAACGCATTTCATAAATTGGATCCAGGTCTGCCTTGCTTTGAATATGCAAGTGAAATAAGATTATTCATAATATTCATAAAACTGATGCAGAAGTTTAGATAACAAAAAGGTTTATATTTACACAAAATTCTGAATTTTTATACAATTGTGAAAATAAAAATGCACATATATAACATTAATCATCTGTGGAATTCTCTGCCTCAGAAGGCAGTGGAGGCCAATTCTCTGAATGCATTCAAGAGGGAGCTGGATAGAGCTCTTAAGGATAGCGGAGTCAGGGGGTATGGGGAAAAGGCAGGAACGGGGTACTGATTGAGAATGATCAGCCAAAATCACATTGAATGGCGGTGCTGGCTCGAAGGGCCGAATGGCCTCCTCCTGCACCTATTGTCTATTGTCTAAAGACAATACATATTGAGCCATTTACAGCGTACAGATACAGGGTAAGGGAATAACGTTGAATGCAAGGACCATGCTATTGTTGCTGCTCTTGCTGGAATACCCTCCCTTTGCTTTCTGACAATAATAATACGTTGTCCAGCTCAGCCCACAGATTTTCCTCAAAACTTGGACCATCGTGTAAATGTCCCCGGTGTGGGACGAATAAAGGAATAAATTATTATTATATTCCAATTAATTGTGACGTTCACTAAGGTCAAACACGCACACATACTAGAAACAAGGAACTGCAGAGGCTGGTTTACAAAAGACACAAAGTTCTGGAGTAACTCAGCGGGGCAGGCAGCATCCCTGGAGAATATGGATAGGTGATGTTTCGGGTCCGGACCCTTTTTAGTCTGAAGAACTGAATCAGTCTGAAGAAGGGTCCCAACTCAAAACGTCACCTATCCACGCTCTCCAGAAATGTTGCCTGACCCACTGAGTTACTCCAGCACTGTGTGTCCTACCAGGCAATATTGAACTGAACAATGGAATATAAATAACCGGGCCAAGCCAAATTTACACAATGTAATCCTCCCCTCCAGACACAAGGTGTTTGGTTTGCTTGAAAACAAGCAAAACAGGCACTGTTAATGTAGTTATCTGCCATTTTGTAATCGTTTGTGATCTTTTATTTCCATTTATAAAGCTCCATTGAGCACTTACTATTTTGTTATGAGCATTTATCTCAGGAGAATATTACAATTAAACGTTTGCTGGCTTATTAACTGAGTGTTTCCTTCACTTCTTGCACCTGCAGTATTTTTTCTTTTGTTTAAAGTTTATTCTTTTAAAGACATTGAGAGGTAGCTGGTCAGAGAAGCCTAGCCGAATCCTCGACCTGCCAGCCAATGCCTGCAGCTACCATGGCTGACTGAGTGTACAATAAACGGGCCGGGTGTTGCAGAGTAAGAGGGTGTGTGCGCACACGAGAGCAAGCAAACAAGAGCAGAAAAGAGAAGGCAAGCGAGAGAGAGAGAGAGCACAGGGGAGAGAGAGCACAAGGGAGAGAGAGCACAAGGGAGAGAGAGAGAGAGAGCACAGGGGAGAGGGAGAGAGAGAGCACAGGGGAGAGGGAGCACAGGGGAGAGGGAGCACAGGGGAGAGGGAGCACAGGGGAGAGGGAGCACAGGGGAGAGGGAGCACAGGGGAGAGAGAGAGAGAGCACAGGGGAGAGAGAGAGCGAGAGAGCACAGGGGAGAGAGAGCACAGGGGAGAGAGAGCACAGGGTGGAGGGGAGAGAGAGCACAGGGGAGAGGGGGAGAGAGAGCACAGGGGAGAGTGGGAGAGAGCGTGAGCGAACGAGAGAGAGAGAGTGCACAAGGGAGCAGGAGTTGGGTCCATTGACCTGCTTTGACCTGTTGGGGAGCTGTGGTGATGCTGCAAAGTGTTCATGCACAGAGACTGCTGGACACCCAGTGTTGCCACCTCACAGGCAACTACACTTTCACGACAAACACTCCATTTTAAATGACAATATTTGTTAGTGTTTGAAACAGGTTGCCGCACGTCCACTTGCAGAGTGTGTCTTCCCATTGACCAAAGCGAATGTACCAACATAAATCCTCCAGTGCCTTAGTGAGGCCCACCGGAAATTGGAGGAACAGCACCTCATATTTCGCTTGGGCAGCTTGCAGCCCAGCGGTATGAACATTGACTTCTCCAACTTTAGATAGTTCCTCTGTCCCTCTCTTCCCCTCTCCCTTCCCAGTTCTCCCTCTATCTTCCTGTCCCCATCTATATCCTCCCTTTGTCCCACCCCCCTGACATCAGTCTGAAGAAGGGTCTCGACCCGAAACATCACCCATTCCTTCTCTCCCGAGATGCTGCCTGACCTGCTGAGTTACTCCAGCATTTTGTGAATAAATACCTTCAATTTGTACCAGCATCTGCAGTTATTTTTTTACACAACATGAATGACAAGGCAGATTATAGTGTTCGGTTCTACACCGGCCTGAGTGTTCACAAGAGTGAATCACCAGGACACGTGTATACTGTTAGAAAGTCAGTTTACCATCTGCTTCTTTCATCCAAGACAGGAAAGATAAGTCATATGACCGAGGTATTTTCAAACCATCAATAAAAGCTGGAAAAAACAACTTATTTCCTGTTAAGATTGAAGATATTACATTCTCCTTCAAACATCCCCATGACCCATGTCATCTTAAAAGAAGAGTTTATGTTTGCAAGCGACTCTGCGGCTTGCTGTACTGTGTTTCACATGCACTCACACATTCGCTGGGAGATTAGACTGTGTAATGGGTGAGAACACCTGTTAAATTAATCCAGCACGTCCCACGCACAAAAGAGCATCATCCCAAGAGAAAATGCTTCAGACAAAATACACAAACAATAGCCATGTATTTAAGAGAAACTGACAACGCACCAACAGAAAATGAAACCGCCTCATCGACTGCTGCACTACTGGACAGCTTTCTTTTGTCAACATAATCAAGAGTGGAGACACAAGGAACTGCAGATGCTGGAATCTGCAGCAAAACACCAAATGCTGGAGTAGCTCAGCGGGTCAACCAGCATCTGTGGAGGGAATAAAAGGGTCCCAGCCTGAAATGTTGTTTGTTCATTCCCACCAGAGATGCTGCCTGAACCACTGAGTTACACCACTACTTTTTGCTCAACAGAAGTTACTTCTGCACATCAATCAAAAAAAATTAAAAAAATAGTTTTAACAGTCTAAAGCCACAGCATTAAATTGAAACAGCTATGAAAGAACAGCTGGACATGAATTTCACAAACCCACTTTGTGTGCAAATTGATACACTAAAACATAACGACACTGTTACTTCCTGGAAAACAAAGACAAGGGGTAATCAAACTGTTGGCTCAATTAATACAATTGGTGAGACCTTTCCTGGCCAGAAATATTCTTTAACTAGGCCAAGTGGACCCGTTGGGCCCAAACCTCTCCTGCATTGGTGCAGCACCCTCTCCTCCCCTTCCCTCTCTGCCCCCTCCCACTCCATCCCCTTCAAACCCCCTTATCCTCCCTCCCTCGGAGATAGATTTAAACTTTAAAATGTGAATAACTTTAAAAATATAACACCGATTTCAATGAAATCTCTTCCATTAGCACCAAAGGGACGACGGTGAGTAAGGTGGGCCTAAAATTGTTGCGCTATCATGTGCTGTTTTGGCTGTAGTTCAGGAACAAACAAACGAGAGTTTTAGTATATAGATAATATATCCATGGGGAACCTCAGGGCACTGTCAGGCCAACATGTTCACGACCTCAATCAAGGATCGTAGGATCAGAAGCTGATGTTTGGCAGTGAAAAATGTAGACCAGCTAAAAATTCTGTAAAATTCCAGATTTCACATTGCGTAAACGCTCCCTCATACTCGAGCTACTACTGCTGTAGGGCGGGCTTTTAAAAAACAGCTGGTTATTATTTATTTCCCTCGGTGGTGCTCTGTGGCAAAACAGAAACAAAGGTTCTAGGGAGAAAGCAGGAACAGGATACTGATTTTGGATGATCAGCCAAGATCACGTTGAATGGCGGTGCTGGCTCGAAGGGCCGACTGGCCTACTCCTGCACCTGTTTTCTATGTTTCTAAAATCAATGATAGTTCTGGGTCAGAGCACAGCCATTAACACAGTGACTAGAGTGTTTGCTTTGATGGCGGCATATTGCACAGAGGAGAATGATGTGATATTTACCCTTCACATGGAACAACATGTAATTTGATCACACCCCACCACGCTGTGTTCCAATGCTATGCAAACAATCCTAAACTCTCGCCCACACCTCTGTAATATTCGAAACTCCAAAATAGTTCTATTTATATCTTGTCAGGCAGAAGCCATCTTTCAGGATTTATGGATTAGGGAGACCAACTAGTTAATTCCAACGAGAACCAGTGTTCAAAGTAAACAGTTTACATGTAACCTCACCAGAGTGAACAAAACAGCCACCATTGAATGTTTAAAAATTGCAGACTGCTGGTTCATCAAGGGAGGTGCTTTGGAGATTGTCACGGCAATCGTTTCTATTGACAGTGGTTTCACAATACTTTATCAAACAATGCAACCTCCATTGATACTTTAATGCCATTGAAAGCAGCCATGGAGCAGATGGTGACATCCTGATTTGGTGCCACTGTAATAACCAGCAGCAGGCAAATCAGTCTGAAGAAGGATCTCCACCCGAAACGTCACGCGTTCCTTCTCTCCAGAGATGCTGCCTGTCCCGCTGAGTTACTCCAGCATTTTGTGTCTACCATCGATTTAAACCAGCATCTGCAGTTTTTCTCCTACGCAACAAATCATGCTTCTGTTAGAGGCACAAGGAACTGCAGTTGCTGTTTTACAGAAAGAGAAGCAAAGACTTTACTTTAGAGATACAGCGTGGAAACAGGCCCTTCAGCCCACTGAGTCTGTGCCAACCAGCAATCACTCCATACACTAACACTATCCTACGCACAAGGGACTATTTTACCATTTTTACCAAAGCCAATTAACCTACAAACCTGCACATCTTTGGAATGTGGGAGGAAACCAGTACACCTGGAGAAAACCCATGCAGTCACAGGGAGAACATACAAACCCCACACAGACAGCACTGTAGTGATGATTGAAGCCAGGTCTCTGGCTCTGTAAGGCAGCAACTCTACCGCGGTATCTGTGCTGCCCTAAAGTGTTGGAATAACTCAACAGGTCAGCCAGCATCTCTGGAGGGCATGGATAGACGATGTTTCAGGTCGGGACCCTTCTTCAGACTCTTACGATGCTTGTGTTAATCAGCCTTCACTGAAACCCCCAGGATGAGGTAAGGGCAGGCATTAAGCAGCCATTTCCAGCGTCAAGGACATGACTCTGACACTAATGTAGCTTCACGACAGGTCTAACGAAAGGTCCCAACTCAAAATGTCACCTGTACCTTCCCTCCACAGATGCTGCCTGACACACCTTGGTGTGTATATTTAAATGAGTACTCGTTACGTGTGTGATTGGTACCCGGGAATAATTTCGGATTGAGAATCTGGCACACTCGACACAAATATTGTGCTTTATTAGATTAAAGAAGTAACTGTCTGTTTGGTTGCCAGACCACCTGCTGGAACACGATGAGAACAATGGACAATTGGCACAGACCCATTTCCTATCTGGAGAGGCACAACAGCAGGAAGCTACTGAAAGGAGCAAAGGTTTATGCACTCAAATATATTCTTTGAAATAAAATAATTAAATGAAAGATTTATGATTCTACCCGAAAATAATACACACCCTGTAGCCTGAAAACCTGCAGTTAATCAGTAAACAAGACAGCATAAACATACGTCGAGAAAGGCTCCGAGTTCAAACTCCAAGTTTGTTTGAATATTGATGCAAATGTCGGCAGATGCACAGAACCCCTGGGAGGTTCAACTGTCACACGTTTATTAAATGGCAGGTCCTGTTTGGAGTATGTTTGGTCCCAGGCACTTGCTGGCTTTCTGCAGATTTGACACTCATTATATATTCAGTACTTTAGTTTAGTTTAGAGATACAGCGTGGAAGCAGGCCCTCCGACCCACCGATTCCGCATTGACCAGCGATTCCCATGCACCAGCACTATCCTACACACCTGTGGAAAACCCACGCAGTCACAGGGAGAACGT
Source organism: Rhinoraja longicauda (assembly GCF_053455715.1). NCBI lineage: Eukaryota > Metazoa > Chordata > Chondrichthyes > Rajiformes > Arhynchobatidae > Rhinoraja > Rhinoraja longicauda. The sequence continues at coordinate 4,252,231 of NC_135972.1, read as the reverse complement.
ACAAACTCCATACAAACAGCACCCATAGTCAGGATCGTACCCTGGTCTCTGGCGTTGTGAGGCAGCAACTTTAGCACTGCGCCACCTTGCCGCCCCACCTGTCTCCATTAAGACCCATATAAAACAAGACAAGGCCAATGGAAGGCAGTCAACCTTGGATCTTCACTCATTTCCCATCAGTATTTGTACACATGCAATGAACTCCAATTATTGTTCACTTCAAGTTACTTAAAATACTGTGTACGAAGAAACTGCAGACACTGTCAGTCAGCAAATGATATGCCCTAATCTACCCTTAGAAGGGTGGCACAATGGCACGGCTGGTGGAGCCACTGCCTCCCAGCACCAGAGATCCGGGTTTGGCCCTGACCTCGGGTGCTGTCTGTGTGGAGTTTGCACCGTCTCTCTATGATCTCCGGGTGCTCCGGTTTCCTCCCACATCCCAAAGACGTGCGGGTTTGTAGGTTGATTGACCCTCTGTAAATTGCCCCTAGTTTGTAGGGAGCGGAAGTAAAAGTGGGATAACATAGAATTGGAGTGAACGGGCGATCATTGGTTGGCGTGGATCCAATGGCCTGCAGGGCCTGTTTCCATGCTATGTCTTTCAAAGAAAAAACTTGCACATTTACATGGCATCATACTCTGGCATCAAACACACAAGACATTTAGAACTCCATCACGCATTGTAAAAACTATCTACAACAGGAAATTATCTAAGTGGAAGTACGGGATGCCACTCGGCCCATCATGACTGTGCTAGGTTTCTAAACAAAGATTGTTTAGCAGCTTTGCCTACATTTATCCCATAGCTCTGTAAACCTTTCTTGTTCGATATGTTTCCCATCAAAAGTTATTCAGGCAGCGAACTTCACCTACCCAGTTGTTTAACTGCTAACAACTGCCGAAGAATAATATGTAGTAGAAAAACATGTAATACAGGCTGAGAATAATGATGATGGTAATGCAAAAATAAAAAGCACAGGCTCAAAATGTCCTCACAGAAACTGGCCCAATCTTTATCTGCAAGGCCATGCAAAGCAGCAGGTCCGAGTGTGAGACTAGCATTATAAAGGGAGCTAGAATAAACTACGCATGGAAAATAGCTGAAAAATATTCCAAATCCAGCTAACCACATCCCCTTACTTCCATTGTTGGCTGTGTCGTTTAGTTAAGAAATACAGTGCGGAAACAGGCCCTTCAGTCCACTGTGTCCGCGTCGACCAGCGATCCCCACACACTTACACTATCCTACACACAATAGGGACAACTTACAATTTTACCAAGCCAAGTAGCCTACAAATCTGTCCATCTTTGGAGTGTGGGAGGAAACCAGAGAAACCCCACATAGGTCATGGGGAGAACAGACAAACTCCGTACAGACAGCACCCGTAGTAAGGATTGAACCCGGGTCTCTGGTGCTGTAAAGCAGCAACTTCACCGCTGCGCCACTGTGCCGCCTGTTATATTGTCAAAAAACAAACTCATTCAGAAATGTTCGATTACCAATAAAATAAAATAAATCAACAATTTGTACACTAAAGTTTAAAAAAAATCTTAACATTAAAAACACTAAAACTTAAAAGACATGCAAGTTACTGAAGGGTCCCGACCTAAACATCACCTATCCATGTTCTCCAGAGATGCTGCCCAACACGCTGAGTTCCTCCAGCACTTTGTGTCTATTTTTTTGTAAACCAGCATCTGCAGTTCTCTATTAACTGTTGTTTTCTTTCGACAGATGCTGATTTACTGACTGGGTTCTTCCAGTAATTCTGGTTTTGCCTGTGTTTAAAATCTCATCAACTAACAGAGTAGCATTTTCATAGCAGAGCACAAGTGAGTCAGCCTAAATGTTTGTGTACAAATGTAATTTAAACTCACAACCTTCTGAGCTTGGGGCGAGAGAGAGGCATCAGCTTAGTCACGATGGCATGGTATTAATAAACTACCTTCAATGCAATATAAACTGAAGGCAAGATAAGCATTACAGGCAACATAATTACTACCACAACATCCAACAGTGTTATGCAATTGTTAATGGGGTTTTCCCAAGTGTGAAACTCAATAGTGAGATAACCAGACGCAGTCCTCTGCAAATGTAACTGGGCATTTTCTGGCTCATCCAATGTATATTCCCCACATACCTATTCCAGGGGTGACCCATGCTTCCAACACCCACCCCAAGGCCACTTCAATCTGCCTCACCTTACCATCGACCTCTTCCCCCCCACCCCTTCGTAACACCCCCAGTCTCCCCAGATGGGGTCACTGACGGAGGCCCCTCAGAACTGTGACCTCTCCCATGGCTGTAGACACCAAGCACTGATCCAGAATCACCCCTTGTCCATCCCTGATCCCCAGGCTCCAACAACTCAATCCAAGGCTTAGGTTAACTTAGGTTAGTTTATTATTATTGTCACATGTACTGAGGTACAGTGAAATGCTTTTATTTGCGTGCTATCCAGTTAAAGAAAAGGCTATCCATGAATACAATGAAGCCACCCATAGTGCACAGACAAAGGATAAAGGGTACAACATTTAGTGCAAAGATATAACATTGCAGTCCGATAAAAGGTAGCTCAAAGTGGGGTAGATGGGAGTACAGTTGCAACAAAAGACTTTCCTGAATCTGGAGGTGTGCATTTGCAAACTTCTGTACCTCTTGCCTGATGGGAGAAGAGGGAGTGTCCAAGGTGAGAGTGGTCCTTAATTATGCTGGTGGCCTTGCCAAGGCAGCGTGAGGTGTGGATGGAATCAATGGAAGGGAGGTTGGTTGGTCCGATGGTCTGGACTGCGTCCACAACTCTCTGCAATTTCTTGCAGTCTATCTAGATTCTCCCACCCACCCCACCCCTGACCACAGGCTTGATCCAGACCACCTTCCCTCTCCAACCTGGACCTTGGGCCTCAGTCCTTCCTGACATTATTTTTCCACTTCCAAAATATACCATATTTATCACCAACTCCCCCTCCCCATGTCCCCAACCACAGTGTGGGGCAGCACAACATTGAATGAAAAGATGCATTACCGGCTCATTTAATACCCCACTGCATTGCCAATCCAAAAAAGCCCATTATGGCATGTAAGAATTTCTATCCTGACTGTGTTATGTTTATGAACGGTTGATTAATTGTATAGATATGTAGTTAATGTTTGCACAACAGGGATACCCGCTCTCACTGGCTCCAAAGAATACAATCGTCCACATAAACCACCTGCGTCCAATAGCAACCAACACTTAATAGTATTTGCATAAATAACTCTGGCTCTCTGGCACCCAGTCACATCCCACCCTCCTCCTTGGAGTGAGGAACAGCTCTGGATAACAAAGTCACAGAAGTCATTAGAGCCCGCACAGTGACATACAGTTGCTACCTTGCAGCGCCAGAGAGCCAGGTTCCATCCTGACATGGGGTGGTCTTTTCGGAGTTTGTGTGTTCTCCCTGTGACCGTGTGGGTTTTCTCCAGGTGCTCTGGTGTCCTCCCACATCAAAAGGATGTGCAGGATTGTAGTTTAGTTTTGTTCATTGTCACATGTGCCGAGGTACAGTGAAAAGCTTTTTTTGCATGCTAACCAGTCAACGGGAAGACAATCACACCACCCACAGTGTACAGATACATGTAGGTTAATTGGCTTCAGGAAATTGTCCCTAGTGTGTAGGATGGAGCTAGATTACGGGCGATCGTTGGTCGGCATGGACTGTGTGGCCCGAAGGACCCGTTTCCATGCTGTATCTCGAAACTGAACAAAATACTAAAGCATTCAAGATAAGCAGACTGTAATTGTCAACAAAAATAAATCTTTCCTTAATGTTTTTGATAGTCTTTGAAGTGACAGATTAGTCAGTAAATGACCAGTACAGAAAACTGGCCAGAATACAGAAAACCAATACAGAATGCATGAAGTACAGCACTTGAAGTTGCTGCTCACAGATTTAGTTTCGTTTAAAACATAGTGCACTAGTTAATGCAAATAAAAAACAAATGTAACCAAATCCTGGCAGCAGCAATCCAAGGATCATGTGCCCAGGTGCCCTATCTGAACATTACGTCAGCTCACATTAAAGTAAACACTGATCTTTATCAGACCTGATGCCTGCAATAAATGGCTGGAAGAACTCAGCGGATCAAGCAGGTTCTCCAGAAGCTGAAGGTGGGCGATGCTTCGAGTCGAGACCTTGCGTCATACCCAAAACGCCAACCACCACCATTCCCCCAGATTGTTGCCTGGCCTTCGGAGTTCCACCAGCAGTTGTTTTTTTGCTCCAGTTTGCAACATCTGCAGTCTCCCGTCTATAATTTTATACATGATCCAAGTTCACTTTATATTAAACAGCTACTCAAGGCTAACAGCAGTCAGCTTCTATAGACAAGTTTCAGTTTAGTTTATTGTCACGTGTAACGAGGTACAGTGAAAAGCTTTTGTTGCTTGCTGACCAGAGAGCGGAAAGACAATACATGATTATAACCGAGCCATTTACAGTGTATAGATGCCTGATAATGGAATTACATTTAGTGCAAGGTAAAGCCGGTAAAGTCCGATGGTCACCAAAGAGGTAGACCGTAGTTCAGGACTGTTCTCTGGTTGTCATAGGGTCATAAGTGCTAGGAGCAGAATTAGACCATTCGGCCCATCAAGAATCTATCTATCTCTGCCTTAAATATATCCACTGACTTTGCCTCCACAGCCTTCTGTGGCAAAGAATTCCACAGATTCACCACCCTCTGACTAAAGAAATTCCTCCTCATCTCCTCCCTAAAATAACGTCCTTTAATTGACCTCTAATCCTAGACTCTCCCACTAATGGAAACATCTTCTCCACATCCACTCTATCCAAGCCTTTCACTATTTTGTACATTTCAATGAGGTCCCCCTTCATTCTTCTAAACTCACACTCATCATGTTAACCTACACATTCCTGGGATCATTCTTGTAAACCTCTTCTGGACCCTCTCCAGAGCCAGCACATCCTTCTTCAGATATGGTGCCCAAAATTGCTCACAATATAATTTGTGGTTGTGGTAGGATGATTCAGTTAGTCATGTTTCATTGGGCAAAACTGGTCACTTTACTGACCTGAAGTGCAATAATGAATGGCAATCGAACAATGCATGTGTTTGACAATACATTTTGGGCAGATTTCCTAAATATTTTTTCAAGATTGTCAGCAAAGCATTAAAAGCAGTAATAACAACAGAAAATGCTGCTTATATTGGGAAGGTTAGACAACAGCTGTGTAAAAAGAAACAAAGTTAAGATATTATTTCAAAGACTATTCATTATCATTAGGTTGCAGAGAAGATGGGGAAGCTATGGACAGGACAAAGGGTATATCGCTGATGGGGTAGGGCCAGGGTGACCTTGTTTGTGGAGTTATCTGGTAAATCCATTAACAAGTGCAATTGGAGAAAGGAAAAACAAACAAAAGACTTGCAAAGCTGTAAAATGTATCGGAGATGTTGTTGAATCCCGACAAAAGAATGCTGGAACTGCAATGACGTTACAGTCTGTATGACAAATGGATAATCTGCAGCAAAATTGGCCAACTCTATCACAAACAGAAAATGTCATTTGTCAATGACATTGCTGAATTTAATTTTAAGTCTGGAAGGTTGCAACATGCCCAGAGGTGGCATGCTGTTCCTCTAGCTCACATAGAGCTTTCCTGAAACAGAAAAGGCCACAGACAAACTGGTTAGAATTTGCTTGACAGAGTATTAAATTGGTGACAATCAGCTGGAAACTCCCAGTTACTTTTGTGGGCAGACCAGAGGTTTACTGCGATGCAGCCGGTCAACGCATGTTTGGTTTCCGAGGTGCAGTGACCACATTAAGTGCACCGAATGCAGTATACAGGATTGGAAGAAATGCAGCAACAAAGAACTGCAGATGGTAATGTATACCAAAGATGGACACAAAGTGCTGGAGTAATTCAGTGGGCCAGGCAGCATCTCTGGTGATTTCACTGATGTTGTCAGGATTCAGCAACATCTGATACATTTTAGAGCTTTGCATGTCTTTGTTGGTTTCCCCTCTCTACAATTGCACTTGTTAATGGATTTATCAGATAAGTCTCTTTCAAGAGATGCTGCTTAACCTGCTGAGTTTTTTTTATTTCACATTTCCACTGTCTACAGTTTATGACATGCAAAACAGAACTTACTCCCATTTAGTGATCCTGAAACTTTGATAATCTGAAACCTTGATCTGAGATATTTTAATCACCACGTACTGTTGATATAAACGTCAAAGGATCAATTCGAAATGCCTGCCAGCTATCTATTTGCATCAAATGGAGACAAACCTGCATGAGTCTCGCTGTTCTTCTCTTCATGGGCTGAACATGACCTGCATGAATCACCACTGTTTCCAGATGCCATTATAAAGTAGTTCTGTTAAAAGGATGAAAAACATTGTTGAAATAAATATTTGTTTTTAAATGTTTTCATTCTTTTTAAATCAATGTCAGATTGCCAGAGTATTTCAATGCCTTTTCTTCCTATTTTCAGAAACAGAATTACCTGTGTGGAATTGGCTCTAATTCCAATTAAGACCATACAACATAGAGGCAGTGTTAGACCATTCAGCCCATCGTTTTAACTAAGCCATTCGATCATGGAAGATCTATTTTCCCCTTTCATCCTTGATGGGTGTCAGAGGTTATGGGGAGAAGGCAGGAGAATGGGGTTAGGAGGTTGAGATAGATCAGCCATGATTAAATGGCGGAATAGACTTTTTTTTAGGATACAACGCGAAAACAGGCCCTTCGGCCCATCGGGTCCGCGCCGCCCCACGATTCCCGCACATTAACACTACACACTAGGGACAATTTTTACATTTGCCCAGCCAATTAACCTACATACCTGTACGTCTTTGGAGTGTGGGAGGAAACCGAAGATCTCGGAGAAAACCCATGCAGGTCATGGGGAGAACGTACAAACTCCGTACAGACGGCGCCCAGTCAGGATCGAACCTGAATCTCTGGCGCTGCATTCGCTGTAAGGCAGCAACTCTACCGCTGCGCCACCATGCCACACGAGACTTGATGGGTCGAATGGTCTAATTCTGCTCCTATCACTTACGATCCCCATTCTCCTGCCTTCTTCCCTTAACCTTGGCTCCTTACTAATCAAGACAAGATCAAAACAGATGCCAAACGTGTCAGCAGAGTGCCGAGGAAGACATTTCTCTTCCCAAACCTCTACATCCCTGGGGGAGATTTTTTTTTAAGCACTGAAAGATCAACAGGCCTCTATTCTACTGTTGCCCCCTACGCCGGGAGCAGAGTTATTGAAGAACAGGCTGGTGCAAGCAGAACACCAGATCCATGTCTGTGAGCCACAAGTTTCACACCTGTCTTCAGGCCAGGATTTGTCCACACCTTCCACCTCTGACCACCAGCCTGTTTCCACCTACCAAAGTAATTCCGACCCCCACCACCCCCCACCGCTCTGAGACCATCTCTAAACCCACCCGGGGAACATCGTCCACCGCTCCCCATTATGGCGGGAAGGTGGCGCCCGGCCCGGCCCTCTACCCCCACCCCACCCTACCCTCTCCCGGGCCGCCCCCTCTCGGCCCGGCCCTCTAACCCCCCCCCCCCCCCCACCCCACCCCACCCTCTCCCAGACGGCCTCTCTCTGCCGCCCCCTCCTCCTCCCGGCCTCTTACCCCCCCCCTCCCCCCCGGCCACTTACCCTCTCCCCCCCCCCGGCCTCTTACCCCCCCCCTCCCCCCCGGCCACTTACCCTCTTCCCCCCCCCCGGCCTCTTCCCCTCTCCCCCCCCCCCCGGCCTCTTACCCCCCCCCCCCGGCCACTTACCCTCTTCCCCCCCCCGGCCTCTTCCCCTCTTCCCCCCCCCCGGCCTCTTACCCCCCCCCCCCCCCGGCCACTTACCCTCTTCCCCCCCCCGGCCTCTTCCCCTCTTCCCCCCCCCCGGCCTCTTACCCCCCCGGCCACTTACCCTCTTCCCCCCCCCGGCCACTTACCCTCTTCCCCCCCCCCCGGCCTCTTCCCCCCCCCCCCGGCCACTTACCCTCTTCCCCCCCCCCCCCCCCGGCCTCTTCCCCCCCCCCCGGCCTCTTACCCTGTCCCTCGGGTCTCTTGTTCTCTACAGTCGGGGTCGCGACAGCCGCCCTGCGGGAGGAAACACAAAGCGGGGGGTGAGCGGGGGGGGGGGGGGTGTGATGTGCGGGTCGCGAAGGTGGAGCTGGGCTCTGCCGGGGGGTTTGCGGGTCCGGGGCTGGGGGGGGGGGGGTTTGCGGGGCTGGTAGGGGGGGGGGGGGGGTTTGCGGGGCCGGGGGGGGGGGGGGGGTTTGCGGGTCCGGGGCTGGGGGGGGGGGGGGGGGGGGTTTGCGGGGCCGGGGCCGGGGCTGGGGGGGGGGGGGGGGGGGTTTGCGGGGTCGGGGTTCGCGGGCTTTTACGGCGCCCGCTTCGCACTTACAGCAGCGTCACTCCGACCCGCGCTCCACCTGCCGCCACTGCCGCCGCGCCTGCGCACTGGGCGGGCTGTTCCCCCGGGGAGGGGCCGAGCGGCCGGCGCCAGGGGCGACCAATCAGCACCAGCTCACCTGAGGAGGTGGCGAGAGGTCACCTGGAGGAGCATCAGGTATTTCCCATCTTGTGTTGTAAGAAAATAACTGCAGATGCTCGTACAAATCCACGGTATTTATTCACAAAATGCTGGAGTGACTCAGCAGGTCAGGCAGCATCTCAGGAGAGAAGGAATGGGTTATTCAGACATCAGTCTGAAGAGGGGTCTCGACCCGAAACATCACCCATTCCTTCTCTCCTGAGATGCTGCCTGACTCGCTGAGTTACTCCAGCTTTTTGTGTCTACCTTCCACCCTATCACTTGCCAGGCTTTGCCCCAGACCCACTTATTTTTCCAGCTTTCTTCCCCCTACATCAATCTGAAAGGTCCCGACCTGAAATGTCACCTATTCATTCCCTCCACAGATGCTGCCTGACCCGCGGAGTTCTTCCAGCACTATGTGTGTTGCTCAAGATTTCAGCATCTGTGGTGTCTGGTATCTCCAACCAGTCATCAATGCTCAGTGTTGGCCCACTTGTCCACCACAAGACTCCGGCAATTAGTGTCTTTTGCAACAACTTCCATACCACATGTCCATGCCCTTTGGTGCCACTTTGCCTGGCGGGTCAGAATGAATAAAGTAAGCTGGAGGGTGGGGAAGTGCTGTGATTCCACCACCAGTCACATCGTCCATTTTAACCTCTACAGTGGAGAAATCAACCATGCACTGAGCAATGTGGAGCATGTGCACCAGACATCTTATGCCTCTGATTACATGTCGTTTTAACTCTTCTTCCCACTCTCAATCCGCCAATTCCTGATATCCTGAAGATAGATGCAAAATGCTAGAGTAACTCAGCAGGCCAGGCAGCATCTCTGGAGACAAAGGATGGGTGATGTTTCGGGACGGGACTTACATATGTGTGCACTCCAGGCTCCAGCACGCCTACAATGTGCTGCAAGGGCACAGGTAAGGCTACAAGAGTGTTCTAAAGCTTTGCTGAAACATTGTAACATTCTCACTAACGTGGGATTCACGAGCAATCAAATGGGGAAACGTTTCAGAGGTACTGAGTGCCTTCACCTGAGCACACAGAAATACAGCAAAAAACAGTGGAAGGAGTGTATCAGCTTCCATAGTCTACCTACCTGTGCATCAAGCATCCCCTGCTCTGCCTGAGCCAGGGTCAGTAGACCCTATAATGTCCCAGCAGCCACTTCAGAATTAACAGGATTACAATGAAAGCAAGCCATCCTTAACATTAAGCCACTGACTAAGAATTCAAATGGGCGACACGGTGGCACAGTGGTAGAGTTGCGGTCTTACAGCACCAGAACCCTGGGTTAAATCCTGACCATGGATACTGTCTGTACAGAGTTTGTACGTTCTCCCTGTGACCACGTGGGTTTTCTCCGGGTGCTCTGGTTTCCTCCCACATTCAAAAAGCATGTAGGTTTGTTGGTTAATTGGCTCCTGTAAATTGCCCCGAGTGTGTAGGATGTGAAATTGGAATAATATGGAATTAGCGTATGGGTGATCGATGGTCGGCATGGACTCAGTGGACCTCAGAAGGACCCGTTTCCATGTTGTATCTCTAAACTAAACTAAGCTACACTTGGCCTGGATTAGACTTTCCTCCTACACATACGAATCATTGCAATCAGCATTGTTTGTTATTTGGTCTGATGTCAGAACGGCACCTGTCAGGAAGGTTTTGTTCTGCTAATTATCTTGGTGAAACTCTGCATTATTGTTTAAATTGGATTATTTTATTCCAGGCCGCACCTAGTCTCTGTCAGAAATATTTGTGGGCAATTGAATAATGGAACATGTCAGCAGATTGATTTGTGGTTTCACCTATAGCATTGAAGGACAGTGAGATCATACTTAGCTCTTTGATCAGAACAAAAAATCCTACCATTTAGAGTGAAAGAGCACTTTCATAATCTGGAAGGAATGGAATCAAAAATTTTAAACAATGAAAATGAATGAATGGAATTTAAACCAAACATTCTGAAGGAAGCATAAAGACATCTGATTGAAACCAAACACTGACACCTCTGCCAAATCCTTATTCTTGAGGAAAAAAATCTTTAAAGCAATCAACTCATCAAAATCACATCGACTTTAAAAATGTATCTTAAAAGGAAACAAGTCATAAGAATCAAAGTTATGCAAGTTATCAGATCGGTCTGAAGAAAGTACGTATGTTAAAATTTAGTGTTGCATTGAAAAAAAATCATTAAATTCATATCAGCATCTGTCCCTGAAATAAATGATTTGACTCTATCCACAAGTTCCGTCATATTACGGTGTAGTTTATTGTCACGTACGAGGTACAGTGAAAAGCTTTTGTAGCGTGCTATCCAGTCAGCAGAAAGCCAATACATGATTACATTTGAGCCATTTACAGTGAATATTGTAGATATCATGCACTTAAACCACTGAAATCTCTTTCTCCCTTTTCATTGTTAATAGTTAATAGTTAACTATGTTAATAGTTTCATTGTTAAACTATTTTGCTATCCTTCCCCAATTCCAAACACTTTAAAGCTCAGATCTTCTTTCTTCTTGATATTATTGGGTGGTCCTTTGTGATTGAGGCTGATCTCCCTCCACTCTGGTTTTGTAGATTGTAAAATGGCTAATGAGTGGAATGTGCTGACTCATGGTCTGATGGGGGCAGTGGGGGCTGATATTGGGACCCAGGTGCTACTTCCTCACGTTGTGGTCCAGGAGTCAATGGGAATGTTGCACTTTTTCAAAAGATCCTTGAGCCTTTTTCTCATTCGGCTTGGTCATTCTTCATGTGTCAGCATGCCGTTCTTCATGTTTGGAATGGCATGTTTTTGAGGTCGGGTGTAGGACATGCAAACAATGTTACAATGCCACCCGCCATTGGTGGAGCGGGAGCACGTGGCCGCTGGCTGGGTGAGGTCATGTGGGGCGCGCGGCGGTGACGTCACCCTTTGTCCCTTATTTAGGAGTGAAGAAGTTGGCAACCCTACTAATACGGGACAAGGGCGGTCCCGTACGGGACAAACCAATTTAGCCCAAAATACGGGATGTCCCAGCTAATACGGGAAAGTTGGCAACCCTACGTATACGGGACAAGGGGAGTGGGGTCCCTTACGGGACAAACCAATTTAGCCCGAAATACGGGATGTCCCGGCTAATGCGGGCCAGTTGGCAACCGTAGAAGAGACCGATCCTGAAGCGAGATACTTGACATCTTTCCTGGTGGACACCTGTGCTTGACATCTTCTCACGTCGGGAAATTGGTGCAGGACAACCACCTTGACAGAAACAGAACCAGGTCCAACGGCATGGACTCCATCACAGAGTAATAAACAATGGATTGAAATTCATTTAAAATAAGGCAATGCTCTTGAACAGAACACAAATCCACTCCTTCTGAAGAAGGGTCCCAACCCAAAACATTGCGTATTCATTCCCTCCACACAGATGCTGCCTGACCCTCTGAGTTACTCCAGCATTTTGTGTTTTGCTTAAGATACCAGTTCCTTGTGCCTCCATACGCTTGAACTGTTTGTTGGCAGGCAAATAAAGGAAACTGAGCTTGCCACATGACAAGAAGCCCATTCCAAATCATCAAAATCATTGCAAAGAACAAATGTTATTGCATTTATGGCTTTCAAGAACATGTTTTCGGTAAATATCGTTGCAATTATGTCTTTTTTTAACCTAAATTTAGTTTAGTTTAGAGATACTTTGATAATTTGTTAGTTCTAAAAGAAACACGATTTCTGAATGATCCAAGTATCAGAACACGATTAAATCACTGGGTTTCGGATTTGGAAAAGTCCCCTTATTTTAGTGACAAAGTCACAAATTCAGGGAGGAGTTCAGCTGCGTCCTTTCCTTCACAACCTATTTTCTATGTAAGCGTGTCCTTGTCTGTAGGTGAAGTGTGTGTGTGTGTGTGTGTGTTTCTGTGTGTGTGTGTGTGTGTCCTCGGGCTATTGTGAAGTCTTAATATTTCTACACACTCAGCTCCGATTACAATTTAAGCAGCAACCTAACTTCCTAAGAATTTTTTAAAAAGCTATCTGGTCCAAAAAATCGAAACGTTGAAATAAGGTTAAAGGATGCCAGTTAACAGAAAGACAACACAACGCAAGCGGTAAAACTAGTAACTCAATCCGTCTTCATGTTTTTCCAAAAGCAAAATCACAACGGGCCAGGCAGCATCTGTGGAGGGAATGGACAGGCGACGTTTCGGATCGGGGCCTTTCTTCAGTCTGAAGGAACTCGAAACGCCGTCTGTCCATTCCCTCCGCGGATGTTACCTAGCCCAATGAGTTCCTCCAGCACTATGTTGGTTGTTCAAGATTCCAGCATCTGCAGTTCCTTGTGTCTCTGTTTTTATTTATTTAGCGTTGTTGGGCTTTATGACTGCACTGAAAGACTCATGACAATAGGACACTTCACACGTTACTTGTTAACTCAAGTTGTGACTACTTGACACTGATACTCAATAATGTTCTGGAATATATTTACAATAAACCAGTGTGTTCTGAAGAAGGGTCCCGACCCGAAACGTCACCCATTCCTTCTCTCCAGAGATGCTGCCTGTCCCGCTGAGTTACTCCAGCACTTTGTGTTTATCTTCGCTGTAAACTAGCAGCTGCAGTTTCTTCCTACACGTACTCTTGCGCTGCTGAGTTACTCCAGCACTTTGTGTCCTTCTTTGTAAACCAGCGCCTGCAGTTCCTTGTTTCTATATACTTTTGAACCGAGGGCAAGTAAATAAAATAAAGTGGAATTGTGGAGGGTTTTTATTTTCCTTGACGGTTCTGTAGCGTTGCACCGTCCGCCTGTCCCGGGCTTGGCTTCACCGGTTGCTAGGATGCAGCCTGACCAAGGAACATAAAGTGAGCGATTCCCACCAACAGCGCGTTGGAAAGTTGCTGCGCTGCCGGGTACCCGGGTTCCCACACAGGTAAGGGTTTGCCCGGGGAGTGAGAGCGAAATCCGAGGCTGGTTTCTGACAAATTCACGAGACAACCCTTAGTTTAGTTTAGGTTAGAGATACAGCGCGGAAACAGGCCCTTCGGCCCACCGGGTCCGCACGCTAACACTATCCGACACATACTTTTACCAAGCCAATTAACCTACGTCTTTGGAGAAAGAAAAACACCAGTCTGAAGAAGGGTCTCGAACCGAAACGTCACCCATTCCTTCTCTCCCGAGATGCTGCCTGACCTGCTGGGTTACTCCAACATTTTGTGAATAAAAAAACCCCATTTGTTCGGGACACGAAGATATCAGAGAAAACCCAGATAGCGCCCGTCGTCGGGATCGAACCAGGATCTCCGGCGTTGCATTGGCTGTAAGGCAGCAACTCTACCGCTGCGCCAGTCCTTGACCGCCCTGTCTGATTTAGAAGTGCAGAAAGCAGCGGAGATTTTAAACCAAACTGGGACCCGTGTGCATCTAGGAAGCGGGGCGAAGGAGAGGAAAGGTACAAGTATCCGATGATGAGGAAAAAGAGTTTAACGAAGCCTTTGAAACGGCGTTTGATGGAGGAGGTGCAGGGGGGAGCTGATGGATACACAGCGTGTGTCTGACTGTTGTGCAGGAAGGAACTGCAGACGCTGGTTTACACCGAAGATAGACACAAAATGCTGGAGCAACTCAGCGGGTCAGGCAGCATCTCTGGAGGGAAGGAATGGGCGACGTTTCGGGGCGAGACCCTTCGTCAGTCTTCGAGACCCCGGCTTCAACGACGCCCATTCCTTCTCTCCAGAGACTCTGCCTGACCCGCTGCATTACTCCAGCATGTGGTGTCTATCTTAGACCCTCGTTGGGTCTGACCGAGAGACCACACAACTGGGACAGTGTGTGCCAGTGTCCGGATACACCCGGACAAGGTGTGAGTCTGCATTTGAACACTCAGTTTGGTTCCGATTTCTTGAGTAGCTGCATTGGCCGACAAAGTGGAAGTACGAAGGATACAAAAAATAAAGACACAAAGTGCTGGAGTAACTCGACCGGTCAGGAAGCATCTTTGGAGAACATGGATAGGCGACGTTTGGGGTCGGGACCCTTCTTCAGATTGATTGTAGTGGGGGAGGGGGAGGGAGTGGGGAGAAAGCTGGAGGGGAGGGGGGGCAGGACAAAGCCTGGCGAGTGAATGATCGGTGGGTACAGGCCGGGGGAGGGGGGTGGTTGATAAGTAGTCAGTTGCCTTAGGGCCCGAGATGATGAAACAAAAGGAGTGAGATACAGAGATGGGGGGAGGGGGGGACGGGACTTCCAAGCACATGTTTGGAAATCAGTTGGGTGGGCTACTTTGGAGGTTTTGCCTAGAGTCTAAATCCAACTTAACAAATAGTGAAAGGCTTGGATAGAGTAGTTGTGGAGAGGAGAGTCTAGGACTAGAGGTCATAGCCTCCGAATTAAAGGACGTTCCTTTAGGAAGGAGATGAGGAGGAATTTCTTTAGTCAGAAGGTGGTGAATCTGTAGAACCCATTGCCACAGAAGGCTGTGGAGGCCGTTATTGGATATTTTTAAGGCAGAGATAGATAGATTCTTGATTAGTATGGGTGTTAGAGGTCATGGGGAGAAGGCAGGAGAATGGGCTGACCAATGACCTGATGCAGATTTGCCAAATACAACAATCTCACCCATATGTTGAAGACCAGTCAAAACATCATCAAATGCCATTTCCTCCCATCTCACCCGCAGCCTCAAACTCTGGTGAACAGTCAGAACCTCCCCAAGGTGGAAATGTCATAGCTTTAAGGTGAGAAGGGCAAGGTTTAAAGGAGATGTACAGGGCACGTTTTTTTAACATATTGATTGGTTGGGGCCTGGAACTCGCTGCCAGGGGTAGTGGTGGAGGCAGATATAATAGTGATGTTTAAGAGGCTTTTATATAGGCACATGGAATTGCAGGGAATGGAGGGATATGCATCATGTGCAGGCAGAGGAGATTAGTTTAGCTTAGTTTACCTCATGTTCAACACGGACATTGTGGGCCGAAGGGCCTGTTCCTGTGCTGCACTGTTCTATGTAAAGACCTCCATTACTCATATGCCAATAATCTCAATAAATTATTACTCATATCCAGCATTTAATCAGCTTTATTGCCACTCAGATGTTTGGCATAGCTCAGTGTGTCATGTGTACATGTCCCTTCTTGCATTATCTTGTTAGTCATTCACCCCTGATGTTGAGACATTACCTCAACAGAGTCCATGCCAATGCCAAGTTTCCGCTTCTCTGACAGAAGGTGGTAAACCTGCTTGGAGTATTCAGCTGGACTTAACAGTTCTTCGTATTCCGCTATTAGCTGTCATTGAAGCAGCATTCTAGTTGCAAGAGAATATTGCAGCCTATCTTAGATTACAGCTTCACTGAACTGAAGAATTGATATGAGGAGCTATCCAGGGAGATGGCAAGTCCCAAAAATTGGAGGAAACAGTCCTTGTCATCAAAAGGACAGAGAGTGCTGGAGTAACTCAGCGGGTCTGGCAGCATCTCTGGAGAACATGAATAGAAGATGTTTCGGGTCAGGACTCGTCTTCAGACTAATTGTAAGGGGGGAAAAACTGGAAGAGCGGAGAGGCAGAACAAAACATGGCTGGTAATAGGTGGGCACATGCAAGGTTTTTAAAATTATTATTTTATTTTATTATTGGCCATTTTTGGTCAGCAGTTGCTGAGTACCTAGCCAGCATGTGAGCTAAATGCATTAATGATGACGATTCCACACAAAATCTATTTGTTCTTCCCACATTCCACTTCCCCTCAATCCACATTTTTGATTGATTGAAAGATACAGCATGAAAACAGGCACTTCAGTCTGAAGAAGGGTTATCGACCCGAAACGTCACCCATTCCTTCTCTCCCGATATGCTGCCTGTCCCGCTGAGTTACTCCAGCACTTTGTGTCTATCTTCGATGTAAACCAGCATCTGTAGTTCTTTCCAAAACCTTCAGTCCACCAAGTCCATGCCGACCATCCATCACCCGTTCACACTAGTTCGATGTTATACCACTTTAGTATCCACTCGCTACACGCTAGGGACAATTTACAGAGGCCAATTAATCTACAAACCGGCAAGTATTGGGATGTGGAAGGAAATGAGGAAACTCAAGCTGTCACAGGGAGAACGGGTAATCTTCGTACAGACATCACCCTTAGTCAGGATCGAACCCGGGTCTTTGGTGCTGTAAGATGGCAACTCTACCACTGCACCACCGTACCGCCCCAATGATAGATCTTTTCCTTCAGCAGTTTAGCACAACTGATGGTTTGTGAGGCCACTTCTTCCTTCGGCCCACAATGTCATTTATTTCAGAATAATTTCTTGCAGAGGGTGATGTATTTTTGGAATCCACTACCTCCTTAGGAGCTAGTGGATTCCAAAAATACATCACCCTCTGCAAGATTTTTGTTTTGAAAGATCATGGAATGGAGGGCTGTGGAAAAGAGACACAGGAGAGGAGGTAAAGTCCAGGGAAGATATGTCATGATTGTAGTGAATAATGAACAGACTTGAAGGACATGGTGAACTACTCCTTTCCTATTTACCCATGTTCTTGCATCCTCATCTTAGTTATACAATGTACTGTTTATTATCGACAGAATTAACTGGACCTGTGATGGTTCCAGTGTTTCACTAATTCCATGGCAGGGAGACTGAAGTGGGTTTCAGACATTGACAAGTCCGTGCTTGTAAATAACTTCCAAAAAAGAGGCTGGATCCAAGTTTCAGAAAATGAAAACTGGAACTTTTATTGGTGAGTAAATTGTTTCAGAGTAAATGCACGGATGTGGACCTGTTTATTGTGCATGCAAGGTTTAGGGTCATATAAAATGCTAACATTCATTAGGGCTGCATGGTGGTGCAGCGGTGGAGTTGCTGCTTTACAGCATCAGAGACCCGGGTTTAATCCCGACTACAGATGCTGTCTCTACGCAGTTTGTACCTTCTCCCTGTGATCGTGTGGGTTTTCTCAGAGATCTTCTGTTTCCTCCCACACTCCAAAGACCTACAGGTTTGTAGGTTAATCGTTTTGGTATAAATGTAAACCATCCCTAGTGTGTGTAGGATAGTGTTAATGTATGAGGATCACCAGTTGGTGCGGTCTTGGTGGGCAGAAAGGCCTGTTTCCACGCTGTATCTCTAAACTAATGTAGCTTGGAGCACTGTGAAGGTAACATGCCAGTGCGGTACACTTTTAATCACTGCATATATGGAAAAAAAAACCTGCACATTAAAAATGCCTTTTTGGATGGGCCAACTGACTGCAGTCAATGAAACACATAAAGAGTACTGGTGATTGTAGAGTGGGAAATGCTGCAGTCAATTTGCAAATGGCAAACATCTACAATACAAACTGTCTTGTGACGAAGACCAATAATCTATTTTGTGATGCCATCTAAGGAATGAATGAGTGTTCAGACTGGAGGGCCATGAGCACAAAATGAATCAGTTCTGTGTGGTTGAGTGCTAAGTGAGACATGATACACCTGCAAACAAATTGCAGTCTCTGATCTGATGATACAAAGATCGGTGGCAGGGCAGGTAGTGTGGACAAAGCAGGGACTCTGCAGAAGGACTTGGACAGGTTGGGAGAGTGGGCAGAGAAGTGACAGATGGAATACAGTGTGGAGTCATACATTTTAGTAGTAGGAATAAAGACAGACTATTTTCTAAGTGGGGAGATAATTCAGAATTCAGGTTGAGAGGAAACCTCAGTGTTGAGGTGGATAGAAAATTGGTTGGCGGGCAGGAAGCAAAGAGTAGGAATAAACGGGTCCTTTTCGGAATGACAGGCAGTGACTAGTGGGGTACCGCAAGGCTCAGTGCTGGGACCCCAGTTATTTACAGTGTATATTAATGATTTGGACGAGGGAATTGAATGCAACATCTCTAAGTTTGCGGATGACACGAAGCTGGGTGGCAGTGTTAGCTGCGAGGAGGATGCTAGGAGGCTGCAGAGTGACTTGGATAGATTAGGCGAGTGGGCAAATGCATGGCAGATGCAATATAATGTGGATAAATGCGAGGTTATCCACTTTGGCGGCAAGAACAGGAAAGCAGAGTATTACCTGAATGGTGACCGATTGGGAGAAGGGGAGATGCAACGTGACCTGGGTGTCATGGTGCACCAGTCATTGAAAGCAAGCATGCAGGTGCAGCAGGCAGTGAAGTAAGCGAATGGTATGTTGGTATTGATAGCAAGAGGATTTGAGTTTAGGAGCAGGGAGGTTCTGCTGCAGTTGTACAGGGCCTTGGTGAGACCGCACCTGGAGTATTGTGTGCAGTTTTGGTCTCCTAACCTGAGGAAAGACGTTCTTGCCTTAGAGGGAGTACAGAGAAGGTTCACCAGATTGATCCCTGGGATGGCGGGACTTACATATGAGGAAAGACTAGATAGACTGGGCTTGTACTCGCTGGAATTTAGAAGACTGAGGGGGGATCTTATAGAAACATATAAAATTCTTAAGGGGTTGAAGAGGCTAGATGCGGGAAAATTGTTCCCGATGTTGGGGGAGTCCAGAACCAGGGGTCACAGCTTAAGGATAATAATAATAATAATAATAATACATTTTATTTATATAGCGCTTTTCATATACTCAAAGACGCTTTACAGAGATTTTGAGAACATAGGGAAATGAATAAATAGATAAATAAGTAAATAAATAAATGAACAGAGAAAGGAGACAGAAGGTGAGGTGACCTTCAGTGGTTGAAGGCAGTACTGAACAGGTGAGACTTCAGCGATGTTTTGAATGTGGTGAGTGTGGGGGAGTCTCTAACGGTTTGGGGTAGTGAGTTCCATAGGGTGGGAGCAGCGATGGAGAAAGCCCTGTCCCCCCAGGATCTGAGTTTAGTCCGGATGTGGGGGGATAGGAGATTGGCAGCGGCAGAGCGGAGGGTGCAGGTGGGAATGTGCCTGTGGAGGAGGTCGGTCAGGTAGGATGGGGCCAGGTTATGGAGGGCTTTGTAGGTTATGAGGAGGATTTTGTACTGGATTCTCCGGGGGATGGGGAGCCAGTGGAGTTTATAAAGGACGGGGGTGATATGGTCACGGATCGAGGTGTGTGTGAGTAGACGGGCAGCGGAGTTTTGAATGTATTGAAGTTTATTGATGATTTTTGAGGGTGCGCCATAGAGGAGGCTGTTGCAGTAGTCCAGACGGGAGGTGATGAAGGCGTGGATGAAGGTTTCTGCAGCTGTGGAGGAGAGGGATGGACGGAGACGGGCAATGTTTTTGAGGTGGAAGAAGGCTGTCTTTGTGATGTGTTTGATGTGTTTGTCGAAGGAGAGGGTTTGATCAAGGATGATTCCAAGATTCCGGATGTGAGGTGAGGTGGATACTGGGAGACCATCAATGTTGAGGATGAAGTTTTGGGTGGATTTGGTGAGCATTTTGGACCAATGATGATGATTTCAGATTTGTTGCAATTGAGTTTGAGGAAGTTTGATTGAAGCCAAGATTTTATTTCAGTAATGCAGTTTGTCAGTGTAGAGTGTGTGATGGGGGAGATTGACTTGGTGGAGATGAGGAGCTGGATATCATCGGCGAAGCAGTGGAAGTTGAGACCATGACGGCGGATTAATTGACCAAGGGGGAACAGGTAGAGGATGAAGAGGAGGGGGCCAAGGACTGAGCCTTGGTGGACACCTTGGGGGAGGGGAGCGGTGGGGGATTTACAGTTGTTAATGGAGATGAACTGGTGTCTGTCAGAGAGGTAAGATTTGAACCAGGATAGGGCTGTGCCGGTGATGTTAAGGGAGGTTTCAAGTCGGGTGAGGAGAATGGAGTGATTTATGGTGTCAAAGGCTGCGCTGAGGTCAAGTAGGATGAGGATGTTGAGGTTGCCAGCGTCGGAGGAGAGGAGAATGTCGTTTGTGATTTTGAGGAGCGCAGTTTCAGTACAGTGGTTTGAGCGGAATCCGGATTGGAAAGTTTCATACAGGTTATTGGTAGAGAGGTGGTATTTGAGTTGGGAAGCTACAGCACGTTCCAAAACTTTGGACAGAAAGGGTAGGTTGGAGATTGGTCTGAAGTTGTTTGGGGTGTCAGGGTTTAGACCAGGTTTTTTCAGAATGGGGGTGACAGCAGCGATTTTGAGGGATGGCGGGACGATGCCAGTGGACAGGGAGGAGTTTATTGTTGCAGTGATAAGTGTAGAGAGAGCAGGAAGGCAGGCCTTGACAAAGCTGGAGGGGATGGGGTCCAGAGAGAAGATAAGGGGGAAGTCTTTTAGGACCGAGATGAGAAAACATTTCTTCACACAGAGAGTGGTGAGTCTGTGGAATTCTCTGCCACAGAAGGTAGTTGAGGCCAGTTCATTGGCTATATTTAAGAGGGAGTTAGATGTGGCCCTTTTTGCTAAAGGGATCAGGGGGTATGGAGAGAAGGCAGGTACGGGCTACTGAGCTGAATGATCGGCCATGATCATATTGAATGGCGGTGCAGGCTCGAGGGGCCGAATGGCCTACTCCTGCACCTATTTTCTATGTTTCTATGTTTCTAATATTACTAATGATCCAGAACTCCACAACCAATGTGTTCCCAATTTCCCAATTAACCCCAGTTACAAACACATTTTAAATGGTCATAAGCAGCAAAACCCAACGTTTAGATACGTTGAGTCTTTATACATTTCCCCACTTCCACATTGAGCAATGAAATAGAATTGTACAGGATATATCTCTGTGTTAGAGTTTCCAAGGCATATGCAAAAGTCAGAATTTTTAAAAAAAAGTTGATCCTCAGAGCAAGAGCAATAAGCCATTTGTGTCCAGCCAGTGTCTAGATGTCTGGATGCTTGGATACATGCCCTCAGTTTCAACTATGTTTCATAATTTTACATTTCAGCAAGTAGTTTATTTTAAAACTTTTAATTTCACCCAGTTGTTTTGTGCTTGATGAACTATATGTTCATCACAATTCTAATCCACTTACATTGCCAAATAAATGCAAGGCTTGTTGTTTATTTAAACTAGAGATAAAAACAAAACAGTGACACCTATATCATCAGAGCCATTAATGGTGGAAACATTGACCAGTGCTGATGAAGCAGGGACATGCTGTCCTTAATATGGGCCGTGTGTTTTGTATGGTGGTCATCACTAGCTATATCATTAGGCCGTTAATACCACATATTGAAAACATGAGGGAAAGTTTTGGTCTCCTAATTTGAGGAAGGACATCCTTGTAATTGAGGCAGTGCAGCGTAGATTCACGAGATTGATCCCTGGGATGGCGGGACTGTCATATGAGGAAAGATTGAAAAGACTAGGCTTTTATTCACTGGAGTTTAGAAGGATGAGAGGGGATGTTATAGATACATATAAAATTATAAAAGGATTGGACAGGCTAGATGCAGGAAAAATGTTCCCAATGTTGGGCGAGTCCGGAACCAGGGGCCACAGTCTTAGATTAAAGGGGAGGCCATTTAAAACTGAGGTGAGAAGACACTTTTTCACCCAGAGAGTTGTGAATGTGTGGAATTCTCTGCCACAGAGGGCAGTGGAAGCCAAATCACTGGATGGATTTAAGAGAGAGTTAGATAAAGCTCTGGGGGCTAGTGGAATCAAGGGGTATGGGGACAAGGCAGGCACGGGTTATTGATTGGGGATGATCAGCCATGATCAAAATGAATGGCGGTGCTGGCCCGAAGGGCCGAATGGCCTCCTCCTGCACCTATTTTCTATGTTTCTATGTTTCTATGAAACCTGATAGAAGTATAGAACATTATGGGGTAGGGTAGACAGTCAGAAACTTTTCTCCAGTTTGGAAAAGTCAAAGACTAGCTTAGCTGCAGTTGGTAATGCAGCCTCGATTCTGTACTCCATTCCCGTGATGTTGCCATGGTAGCTGATAAACTTATCGCGATCGTACTTGGTTTACCCTTCGTGCTACTGAAAGAGGAGACTTGACTGGGTGGGGCAGGTGTATCATGTTTCAGTGTGAGCTTCGGAAATGTGCCAGTGGAGTCTTTCCTTTGTGTTTGTATTCTTTCCCCTCCGTACTTTACATACAATGCAAGGACATGAAGTGTCAAAATGACAAAGATCAGGGTTCAAAACCTGATGAACGTACGGCTGATGTGGAAAAGGGTGAGGAAGCTAAAACAGAAGCTGTAAGGCAGAGGAAAGCTGGGAACGTTTCCGAGGGGTGGGGTGTTTACATTTTGAGGGTTTTGGAAACACTGGCAGTGGAGCACTTTATTCTGTGCGGTGTTGCCAGTCTACACAAATAATATAATTAGCAGAGAAGAGGGCAGATACAGCATGAATAGTTCCACTTTTAGTGTAGTTTTAGTTGCGTACCAGGATTTTGTACAGTAGTCTTTGGTTTATTATTGTCACGTGTACCAAGGTAAAGATTTGTTTTGCATACTACCCAAACAGATCAGATAATATTGGTGTGTGGGAGACAGGTCTAGCTAGAAGTGTCTCAATATGTACACTGTACTGAGGGCTATTCTGACTGCTATTTAAGATATATCACTGTGCTGCGCTAACACAAAACATACTCAGTTTTGGATATTTTATGTTGTTCTAAGATTAACTACTTACTACTTCATGAAGAACTAAGATAAACTACTACCTACCTCTTTGGTGACACTTGGATTATCCTTGATCAGTCTTCAACTTTCACTAAACGTTATTCCCTTTGCATGTATCTATACATTGTAAATGGATTGATTGTAATCATGTATTGTCTTTCTGCTGACTGGTTAGCACGCAACAAATGCTTTTCACTGTACCTCGGTACACGTGACAAACTAAACCGAAGGTAATATTTTATCAATGTATTTTCTGGGCCTGCAGGATGAATGTACAAACTATCCGCAATGTCTTCAGTGTTGAAAATGGCTATCGTCTTTCAGATGATCAAATTGTAAACCACTTTCCCAATCATTATGAACTGACCAGAAAGGACTTAATGGTGAAGAACATCAAACGTTACCGCAAAGAGCTTGATAAAGAGGGAAGCCCACTTGCAGAGAAGGATGAAAATGGCAAATACCTTCACTTAGGTAACGATATTATATATTTTACACAAAACACAAAGTGCTGGAGGAACTCAGTGGGTCAGGCAGCATCTGTGGAGGGAACGTACCAGGTCAGGACCCTTCTTCAGATATGTTAGGGATCAAAAGTGATAAAATGTCATGAACTGCAAATTAGAGCAAGCACAAATTACTGTGCTGCGTTATTTCCAGATTACCAAAATTAAAGCATTGTGGAACAAATAAAAATAGAAAATGCTGGAAACATTCATCAAATCGGACAATATCAGTAGAAATTGGAACAGAACTAATGTTTCAGGTCGAAGGTTCTTCATCAGAGTTTTGATTTTCATTCAATTTGTCGAATAAATATTCAGTGTGTGTATATTGCAATTTTCAAATGTCAAAAGTGTGGTGACAAAATTTGCCAACAACAGAAATAATTCAAGTGTAACAGAATAAATGGTGTTGTGGAGCTGTACAGCACAATGACAGGCCCCTCAGCTCAACTTGTCTCGTTTTCATCTCTAGCCTTTGTCACTTACTCAGTCCACCTGCCAATCAACCCTCTACTCTGTACCCACCAATTACTTGCCAGCCTTTGTCCTGCCTCCACCTTCTCTCCCTCCCCCCCCCCCCCAATTACAAAGTTTGAAGGATGCCAACCCAAAAAATCACCTGCCCATTCCCTCCACAGATGCTGCCTGACCCACTGACCCACAGGCACTGTGAGGTTTGCTCAGGATTCCAACACCTGCAGGTCCTTGTGTCAAAGTATTCCAGGTGTGGCTTTATCATGCCAGGTGCTTCTCTCTGGGTTGTAGACGTTAGGGTTGCCAACTTCCCCACTCCCAAATACGGGACAAGGTGACGTCACCGCCCTACGCCCCACGTGACCTCACCCAGCCAGCGGCCATGTGCTTCCGCTCCACCAATGGTAGCCGCCCGGGTGGCCATGTTGACCGCTGGCTGGGTGACCGCTGGGTGCATGAGGTCACGTGGGGTGCGGGACGGTGATATCACCCGTTGTTCCTTATTTGGGAGTGGGGAAGTTGGCAACCCTATAAGAATATGGGACAAGGGCAGTCCCGTACGGGACAAACCAATTTAACCCAAAATACGGGATGTCCTGGCTAATACGGGATAGTTGGCAACCCTAGTAGACGTATATATTGTTGTAATGCTTAAATGCTTGTTCGTAGTATTTCAGAAAATTGCTACCCTTCAAAAATTGGACAAGATGGATGACATGGTAAATTTTAATTAATTTCCTATTTAAAGTGAAGTTCTCCATCTAGTGGCTTAATTGAGGACTAACTGAATTTACCAACCGGAGATTTGATTCAGATTCAAGTTCATATTAGTCTATTGTCATATTTACCAGGAACATGGAATAGTCGACCGTCTCCACAGCAGCTGCGTTGAACCGACGAGTTTGTTTACAGCCTTGGCTCAACAACCAACTTCTTTCATTTTGCTGACATTGAGGGCAAAGATGTGTGAAAGAACTGAAGATGCTGGTTTAAACCGAAGATAGACACAAATTGCTGGAGTAACTCAGCGGGACAGGCAGCATCTCTGGAGTGAAGGAATGGGTGACGTTTGACAAAGGAATGGGTGACTGAAGTCTGAAGAAGGGTCTCGACGCGAAACGTCACCCATTCCTTCATGAATTTGAGAATCACCCATTCTCATGAATTTCTGTGATGCTTCAGCCCAACAGTTAAAAACCGTCATGTATAATATAGATATTAATAGAAACATAGAAAATAGGTGCAGGAGGAGGCCATTCGGCCCTTCGAGCCAGCACCGCCATTCATTGTGATCATGGCTGATCGTCCCCAATCTGGCTTCTCCCCATATCCCTCGATTCCACTAGCCCCTAGAGCTCTATCTAATTCTAAAACTCTATCTATTATTCCAAACAAACACACAAAGTGCTGGTGCAACTCGGTGGGTCAAACAGCATCTCTGGAGAACATGAATAGGTGATGTTTCAGGTCAGGATCCTTCTTCAGACTCTCATTTTATTTTTCTGGAGAAGGGTCCCGACCCAAAATGTCGCCTATCCATGTCATCCAGTGATATTGCCCGACCTGCTGTATAACTCCAGCACGTGTTTTTATTGTAAACCAGTATCTGCTGTTCCTTATTATTCCATAGTAATTGTAATACACATTTTTATTGAAATAAAAGTTGGGTTCTACAAAAAAAAATTTGTTTGTAAAGATTTTATTCCAGTTACATTCATGCTGCCAGCAGACTATAATATGTTTGTGGAAGAATTTAGGCGGAATCCATGCAGCACCTGGATCATGAAGCCGTGCGGAAAGGCTCAAGGCAGGGGCATATTCCTCATCAACAAGCTCTCACAGATCAAGAAGTGGTCTCGTGACAATAAAGCCCCCAAGTGAGTAGACACATAGAACTGCAACATTATTACACCTTTATTTGTAGGAAGGCACAAATTGATTACCAACACTGCAAACAACACCAACCTGAATAAAGTCACTGACTACACTGGTTCTTGGAACACTTTAATGACCAGCTCCGCTCAAAATAAGAGCACTTTGTCAGAAGGTACAAGAGGAAAACTCTGTCAAATAATGGTGCAGAGGAATCTTCTTCTTCCTCAGAAGCAGTTCTTCTGGATTGTTAAGGCAATGCACTAATATTTATGTAGGAAAATAACTGCAGATGCTGGTCCAAATCAAAGGTATCACAAAATGCTGGAGTAACTCAGCAGGTCAGGCAGCATCTAGGAGAGAAGGAATGGGTGATGTTTCGGGTCGAGACTCTTCAGACTGATGTCGCTAGGTGTAATCACTAATATCTATAGTGATTACGTCACTAGCTAAATCAGTATTTAAAGACAAACTACAGAGCTGTTGATGTGAGTATCCATGTGCCTACCTAAAAGTAGTAGACCATCTTAAATACAGCATTTTGCATATGGATTTTGTGAATCCAACCAACAGTTGACGAAAAAAAAACAGCTGAACATTTCAAACACCCTTTGGGTCTCTGCAAAAACAAGTCACATTTTACCCCTCTTCACAATGGTGCAAAGTGTCCTTAGACCCGTGTGTTTGGGGGAATGCCAGGTATTAGCCCCAGCAGCATTCTAAAGGTTCCATTTTAATTTATTTTGCAGGTGCTAACACCACTGAGTGTGACACTGTTGAATGTATAAACACAAAGAATGCATTAAGAGAGTTTGCACAATTTTGTTTTGTGTACGTTTTATTATTATGAATACAATTTATTTTTGAAATTATAAGAAACATCCTTTTGCAGTTATGTGACGACCACTTCCAAGGAGATCTATGTCATCTCCCTCTACATAGACAGTCCGCTACTCATTGCTGGGAAGAAGTTCGACCTTCGTTTTTACGTGCTGGTCACCTCATTTCGTCCATTAAAGTGTTACCTGTAAGTACAATAGAATTCCCAAGTTTTTCCTTCCCGCCACCCCCTGTGTGAAAAAACGTACCCTGTACTTCTCATGTAAACTTTTCCCCTCTTACCTTAAAGCTATGTCCTCTAGTCTTTGACATTTCCACAGTGGAATAAAGATGCTGCCAACCTAGTGATGGTATTCCAGTGAGAGTGTGCATTCCATTTACATGATGTCAAGCTAAATTAATCTGTTCTGCCTTCACATTATCCATATCCTTCCACTCCCTGCATATTTGTGTGCCCATTTAAAAGCTTTTTAAATGGAACTATCATTTCTGCTTTTATACTTTCCAAATGGCAAACAAGTAAAATCATGAGGATGATTCACCTTTGGTGTAACAAGCTGAGTTAAAGTTTTAATGTGGTACAAAAGTCCTTACTTGTTTCCTCTGGATTTTTATATTGAAATAAGTTTTGCTAACGGGCACTGTTTCTTGTAGGTATCAGCAGGGCTTCTGCCGATTCTGCACAGTGAAATACACTCCAAATACCAACGAACTAGACAATATGTTTGTGCACCTTACAAACGTTGCCATCCAAAAACATGGGGTAAGACCTGGTTACAGCAGAGCCAGTCATCTATGTCAGTCACTGAGGGTCACTGGTGCTAATGGTGGTTTTAACACAGGCCATTTACAGGGACTGGTGTATAATTAATTTGGATTCTCTAGAGAGCTCAGCAAACTTGTACATTACACTGAAGGACACAAAGGGCTGGAGTAACTCAGCAGATCAGGCATATCTCTGGAGAAAATGCATAGGTGACATTTCGGATCGGAACCCTTCTTCAGACTCGGGTGTACATTACACTGTTCCCTTTATGCATTACTACAAGATTACAAAACCACAGTGGGTGGAGATAGAAGATAATCTGTGATTCCCTATGGAATAAACTCCTGAGTTAGCGAATGCAGTCTTTAAATTTGTTATTTAACACACCAGAGCCAACATTGTAAACTCCACCTAGAATACTTTTACCCAGACATGCTACCTTTCAGAGATAATGTGTTCTTTTTGCTTTTTGGTCTGTGAATCTGGCTGAATGTGCACAAGGAATCGAGACACATCATTCATGAAATTGATTGTTCGGTTTCTTCTCCGTGTCCATTTATTTGGCTATCTTACCTCACAACTGTGGCTTAGAAAACGGTTGATACGGGTTTAGTCAGCGCAGGTGCTAAAATCCTCAGGAAAAGATATTGCAGTGAATTTTGTGCTAATGAAAGTGCAACATATGGCAGGTAACAAATCATCTTCCATTTTATTGGCCTGACGCATGACAAAACACTGATGAGATAAAACACGAGGTTCGCTTACACTATTTTAACAGTACTTTCAAATGATTGCGTCACAGTAAATATGCACCTCCCTAAATCACCAGCGTTGACTTTTCTGAATACACTTGTAAATTTATGGGGAGAAGGCAGGAACGGGGTACTGATTGAGAATGATCAGCCATGATCACATTGAATGGCGGTGCTGGCTCGAAGGGCTGAATGGCCTCCTCCTGCACCTATTGTCTATTAAGGTCAATTACTGAAAAAACCATAAGCAATTTTGTAACAAAATTCATATCCATTTTGAACACCAATGGAAAATGCCAATACTTTTGAAGGATGATTACAACCCCATTCATGGCGGGAAATGGACGGTGGCGAATCTAAAACTCTACTTGGAGAGCACACGAGGGAAGAACGTCACCGATAAACTGTTTGATGAAATTCACTGGATGATTGTACATTCACTCAAGGCTGTAGCTGTGAGTATCCACGCGACATGTTACTATTTAAAAGTAGAATAAGACAGCTGTAAAATGAAAACATTTAAAGGGCTATCTGGTACATAATCAAATCTGCTGGGAACACGTTAAACTCTCTTCCCCTTCCAATGTATTATTATTTATTCACTCTTCAGGGTTTGGTTATTGCTATAGGTCCAGCATTTATTGCTTCTCCAGGGCCAGCATTTATTGCTTCTCCAGGGCCAGCATTTATTGCTTTTCTAGGGCCAGCATTTATTGCTTGTATCCAACTGACTTTGGGAACATGCTGGTGAGCACCTTCTTGAACAATTGTAGACCTACTAATGAAGATACACTCAGAACAGGGTGGTCATGGCCTTAGCCCCAATCATGGTGAAACAACAATGATATATTTCCAATTAGAATGGCGTGTGTTTTGGGGGAAGCATGCAACTGGTTATGCTCAATATGTTCAAAGCTGTTTTTGTTCTAGTTGATGGAGCTGTGAGAGGTGCTATCAGAATAGCCAAGGTGATTACTTGCAAAGCATTTTATAAATGGTGCACATGGTAGTCACTGTGAACCAGCAGGGCCGAGAATGAGGTTTCAGGTGATGGATGGGGTGCCAAACAAATGGGGTGCTTTGACCTGGATGCTATTGATGGGCCAGTTTCAATCTGGTAATACATGAACATTGTTTCTATAGTGGCCTTGTATATTCGTACATTTCTAGCCCAACGCAACTCAATTGTTACAATTCTGGAATCATACGTTGTGGGTGCACTTTTACTGTGCCTTGTCCAAAACTTGGAGGCCTTGTTTTATGTTGTAGTCCTTTACAGAAAATATCTGTAGCAAAAAATAAATCATTTGCACTCATTATTGTATGCCACCTTGAAATGCTCTTTTTGGTATTTTTTTTACATTTGCAGTATTTATCAGAGAAAATTAAACATATCAATTCAAAAACTTTTAAATGCCTTTCCCAATATTTCTGATGAAAATTGTTTGTTTTGAATCAAAAGGCCTTTGATGTCTCTGGTACGCGTTTGAATGTTCACTTAATAAGCATCTGTAAAGACCAGAATTATCTTCTAAGTGCATGCATTTAACAATTGTTTCTTCGTTTCAATATTCATGTAGATTCCAAGTAAAACGTCTATTTTTTGCAGCCAATAATGACAAATGACAAGCACTGCTTTGAATGTTATGGCTACGACATTATTATTGACAGCAAATTAAAGCCTTGGCTCATTGAGGTAATTGTCATTGGATGACTGGTGAATGAGATTTATACAACTGCTGCTGTTAATTGTTGATTCAATTTTAGAAGACGAATATAGTATTTTCTATAATGGAGTAAGAAAACTTGGCCCTGTTTCACTATTGGAACTGCAGCGAATCATATGCAGTTGGCATTTATTCTCAATTCTATATTAGCTTCCAATTTATCTTTTATGACGGAGTATTATTTTAATCATTTTTGGGGGCAATCTTACATCCTATTGTATCTTTTTTCTCTCTACCCTTCGTCCACCAATCTGCTAATCAGAAACCTCTCATCTGTATCTATCACTTACTGTGCTTTCTCCCACTCTCCCACCTCTTTTGCAGACAATGAGTCTGAAGAAAGACCCCGACCCAAAATGTCACGTATCCATGTTCTTCAGAGATGCTGCCTGACCCTCTGAGCTACTCCAGTACTTTGTGCTTATTTTTGTAATCCAACACCTGGAGTACCTTTTGCCTGCAGCAGAAATGTGGGAGGCTTTTAAAAGTGAGATAGTGAGTGGTTAAAGTCTTGTTCTTGTTGGGTAAGGCTGGCAGGAGTGAGGAACCATGAATGACAAGTGATATTGAAACTCTGATCAGATGAAAAGAAAAAATGAATAGCTATTTGTTTAAATTATTTCCAGTTTTGTCAAACCGTTTGTCCTTCATGCAGGTAAATGCTTCTCCTTCATTGGCAGCCAGCACTGCGAATGACCGGATCATGAAATATAACCTCATCAACGACACACTGAACACTGTTGTGCCCAATGGTGATATCTTAGCTTCAAAGTTTAACAAAACTCCTGCAAAAGATGCTCTTGGAAATTATCTTATCCTGTAAGTTATTTGCTAAACTCTGGTGTTTAACATTGTCGAAAGAATTTCAGAGAATTACTGAGTAATCTCAATTACATCACAATAGCGCAGCAGGAATAGCGGTTGCCTCACTAAGCTAGAGATTCAAGTTCACTCCTAGCCTCAGGTAATGTCTGTATGGAGTTTGCACGTTCTCCTTGTGACTACGTAGGTTTCCTTCGGCTGCTCCAGTTTCCTCCTACATCCCAAAAAAGTGCGGGTTTGTAGGTTAATTGTCCTCTGTAAAATTGCCCCTAGCATGTAGAGAGTGGAGGAGAAAGTGGGATAACATAGAACTTGTGTGAATGCATGATCGATGGTTGGAGTGGATTCAGTGAGCCGAAGGGTTTGTTTTGATTCCATATCCCCACATGAAGGTATACTTGAAACACAGCATAAAAATAAATCCAAGCCCATTGCTACTTCTTCTTTATTCACTGTTCTCTGTAGAGAATTGTCTGGCTTGATAGGTTTGGTGGAAAAAAATCCTACCTTTATCTTGCAAACAGGCGAGGCCACGTTTTATGTTTTTATTATATTTTTCTTGCAATGTGAGGGAGGTCATTTGGCCCATTGATTCCATGTGGTTCACAGAAAAAAATTCCAGCAATCCTATCTCCCCACTGATTATCCTGTAAGCTATTCTCTCTCACATGCCCGTCGATTCCACATTAATTTTCCCACCATCCACCTACACCAGTGAAGGCAAAGGTGACATTTACACACAGCGCATTTAATGTCTTAAACTATCCTCTGTCACTTCACAGGAATATTAGCAGACATGATCAAACAAAAATTGCCATTCATCCAAATAGAGTAGATCTTCAACGCTTGATCAAAGAGTTAAAAAAAATATTTTCTTGACTCTCATCGACAGCCACAGTGAATCTTCAGTTGTTTAATCTGATAGAAGGAAAGGTGACAATATAATGGCATTTGAGAGATATTTGGATATGCACATGGAGGAATATGTATTCTGTGCAGGCAGGTGAGAGTTGGTCTTGGCATTGTGTTCAGTATAAACATTGTGGACCGAAGGGCCAGTTCTTGTACTGTACTGTTCTATGTTCTATAACGGAAGCATGAGAATGCTTTAGAATGTCCTCACGTGAGCCCAACATATTATTTACTGGCTCTTGAAGATCAAGAGAGAGATTTATGTCTGAGTATCATTTCAAAGAACAATGAACAAAGGAGAACCCGGCGTGGGGGGACCACCGGGTGGGAGGGGGAGAACAAAGAGGGTACTTTGTAACTTTGTCAGTGCCGTTTATGTGGCGACTATTTGCATACCTTGGGTATGCAAGCAAACAATTTCACTATGCCTTGTCACATGTGACAATAAAGTATTCCATTCCATTCCATCTTATTAAGTTTACCTTCTGTGATAATTCAGAATTGTAGCCAATAATGGAATCTATTGCTCATGATCATATCACAATCCAAAACAGATTAGAAAAAGACACCAATTCCTTCTCTCCAGAGGTGCTGCCTAGTTACTCTGGAATTTTGTGTCCATCGAAAAAGATAAAATCACTGCCGATTCCTCTTTTAAGGCTATTAAGTAAATAGCTGTTTTAAACTCGAGACTAAAGATGCTTTGTGTTTATGCTTCATTGCCAGCTGTGATGAAGAATTAGCAATGAACGATGGAGCTGATCATGAAATAAAAAATCGCTCGGGTCAGTCCGGTTCAAAAATTGTCAGAGCAAAAGATTTTGGGCGACCAACCATCACGACTTGGAAGTGATGCCAAATACGGAAGAAATCCTTTCATGGCAGCAACTGAACTAAAATATTGTTGTCCACATTCGTAAGCACATTGTTCTGGCCTTTCCATGAATGATGAAGGAAGAATTTGTTTTTGACAATCTGCTTTTCGTCACTGATTTGAAGAAGATACGACATAATTTTAGGGGCACAGTCCCTCTTAAAATGTACACTGTTTGTAATATATTTTGTCTACATTCCTCTGCAGAGTGTTTTGTGTAAGGTCTGGGACCAAGCAACTTTTACTCCTGAGTCTTATTTGAATTGCTGGTCACGTTCCCAGAATTAACGCAGTAACATTATAATTTGCAGGCAGGAGAAAATGAAACACCTAACAAATGACTGCTGCTAATGTTCAACACTCAGGGTTAGACATCTGATTGCACCATTCTAATTGCATTCCGATTGTAATAAACGTGGAGTGAGCACATGATGCCACAAGTTCCCACTTTGCAATAAGACACATTGTGTAAGGAGGGAGGATTTGTGGGAGACGATGAAGGGAATGCAGTATAAGTTCCACTCAATATTCCTGCCAGGCTGATGAGATGGGGTAGGGAGCTGTCTAAATTCGATCACTTTGCATGTCCCAAAGACATTTGCTGCAAATACTATCCAGTTGTATCTATGACAACCTTTCCTTATAGCCAGGAGTTCATGCCACATGGGATGACGGAAAGTTCTGTTACAATATTGGACTCTTGTAATGAAACACACCCTGGCAGATCAGATCAGATTAGTTTACAGTTATAGACACCAAGGTGCAATGAAATTCCTTGTTCACGTGAAGCTCACAGAATAAACAGTATACTTGCAGTAACGATCAATACAATAATAAATACGACAAGTGAAAAACAGAAGAATGGTGCAAGATTATAGTGCAAATTCCGAGCAGGAAGAATCGAATGTGGTTGAGCTAAGAGTAGAAAAACGCGGTGATGCCAGGGTGACAAGCATCCTTGACGATACTTCCAGGCTTCCTGATGCAATGCACCATGAAGAAAGACTGGTTGGAAGGGTGAGCCCATGATGGACTGGGCTGTGTTCACCGCTCTCTGCAGGTTCAGATGGTCAAGAGCAGTCGCAATACCAGATCAAGATGCATCCTGTCAAAATACTTCCAAAATTGCATCTGTTGACGTTCGGGAGAATCATCGTAGAACCTTCTCAGTCACCTAAGAATGCAAATATACTGAAGCGCTTTCTTGATTACCATATCAGTCAAAAGAGGCCAACTAGGCTGCTTGTGGTAATGGATGCCTAGGAAGTTGCCTTTCAACAGCGACTCCATTGAACAGGACATGGTTGTGTTCATCAGTGGTGGGGAAGATGCTGGAGTCAATTATAAAAGACGAAATTGCTGAGCATTTGGATAGCAGTAACAGGATCATTCCGAGTCAGCATGGATTTACGAAGGGGAAATCATGCTTGACAAA
The DNA here is from genome assembly GCF_053455715.1 of Rhinoraja longicauda. Taxonomy (NCBI): domain Eukaryota; kingdom Metazoa; phylum Chordata; class Chondrichthyes; order Rajiformes; family Arhynchobatidae; genus Rhinoraja; species Rhinoraja longicauda. The sequence continues at coordinate 4,218,150 of NC_135972.1, read as the reverse complement.
TCTACTGGAATTTTTTGAGGATGTAACTAGGAAAATTGACAAGGGAGAGTCAGTGGATGTGGTGTACCTCGACTTTCAGAAAGCCTTCGACAAGGTCCCACATAGGAGATTAGTGGGCAAAATTAGGGCACATGGTATTGGGGGTAGGGTACTGACATGGATAGAAAATTGGTTGACAGACAGAAAGCAAAGAGTGGGGATAAATGGGTCCCTTTCGGAATGGCAGGCAGTGACCAGTGGGGTACCGCAAGGTTCGGTGCTGGGACCCCAGCTATTTACGATATACATTAATGACTTAGACGAAGGGATTAAAAGTACCATTAGCAAATTTGCAGATGATACTAAGCAGGGGGGTAGTGTGAATTGTGAGGAAGATGCAATAAGGCTGCAGGGTGACTTGGACAGGTTGTGTGAGTGGGCGGATACATGGCAGATGCAGTTTAATGTAGATAAGTGTGAGGTTATTCACTTTGGAAGTAAGAATAGAAAGGCAGATTATTATCTGAATGGTGTCAAGTTAGGAGGAGGGGGAGTTCAACGAGATCTGGGTGTCCTAGTGCATCAGTCAATGAAAGGAAGCATGCAGGTACAGCAGGCAGTGAAGAAAGCCAATGGAATGTTGGCCTTCATAACAAGAGGAGTTGAGTATAGGAGCAAAGAGGTCCTTCTACAGTTGTACCGGGCCCTGGTGAGACCGCACCTGGAGTACTGTGTGCAGTTTTGGTCTCCAAATTTGAGGAAGGATATTCTTGCTATGGAGGGCGTGCAGCGTAGGTTCACTAGGTTAATTCCCGGAATGGCGGGACTGTCGTATGTTGAAAGGCTGGAGCGATTGGGCTTGTATACACTGGAATTTAGAAGGATGAGGGGGGATCTTATTGAAACATATTAGATAATTAGGGGATTGGACACATTAGAGGCAGGAAACATGTTCCCAATGTTGGGGGAGTCCAGAACAAGGGGCCACAGTTTAAGAATAAGGGGTAGGCCATTTAGAACGGAGATGAGGAAGAACTTTTTCAGTCAGAGAGTGGTGAAGGTGTGGAATTCTCTGCCTCAGAAGGCAGTGGAGGCCAGTTCGTTGGATGCTTTCAAGAGAGAGCTGGATAGAGCTCTTAAGGATAGCGGAGTGAGGGGGTATGGGGAGAAGGCAGGAACGGGGTACTGATTGAGAGTGATCAGCCATGATCGCATTGAATGGCGGTGCTGGCTCGAAGGGCTGAATGGCCTACTCCTGTACCTATTGTCTATTGTAACTCAGCGGGACAGGCCGCATCACTGGAGAGAAGGATTGGGTGACGTTTCGGGCCAAGACCCTTTAAAAACAGTTCGTAAGTTTCAGGAGCAGAATTAGGCCAATTCGGCCCATCAAGTCTACTCCGCCATTCAATCATGGCTGCTCTATCTCTCCCTGTCAACCCCATTCTCCTGCCTTCTCCCCATAACCTCTGAACCCATACTAATCCATCTGAAGAAACGTCACCAATCCATGTTCTCCAGAGATTGTCTGACCCACTGAGTTACTCCAGCATTTTGTGTCCTTTTGTGTATTAACCAGCACCTGCAGTTCTTTGTTTCAACATTTAAAAGGCACTGGATTGCAAAAGTTCAGAGGGATATGGGCAAACATGGGTAAATGGGAAGGTGTTCACTAATATGTAAAGCAGCAGACATTAACAGACAAAAAGGGACTATAAAACAAGTACAAGAGGGGGGATAAGAAAGAAAGCGCACACAACCAGACTCGGGCACAGCTTCTTCCCCTGTGTTATCAAGCTTCTGAACAGTCCTTCCACAAGCGAGGGCACTGTCCGATTCACTTCTACCCCATTGTGGGCATTGGACTTCGTCTTTGGAATTGGTGCGTTACGATCATGAGAGCTATATTCTGTACTCTCTATCTTTCTCCTTGATCTACCTTGTACTTGAGCTCAGCTTGATTTTTATATTTATTAGCAAGCGGATAGACAATAGACAATAGGTGCAGGAGTAGGCCATTCAGCCCTTCGAGCCAGCCATTCAATGCGATCATGGCTGATCACTCTCAATCAGTACCCCGTTCCTGCCTTCTCCCCATACCCCCTCACTCCGCTATCCTTAAGAGCTCTATCCAGCTCTCTCTTGAAAGCATCCAATGAACTGGCCTCCACTGCCTTCTGAGGCAGAGAATTCCACACCTTCACCACTCTCTGACTGAAAAAGTTCTTCCTCATCTCCGTTCTAAATGGCCTACCCCTTATTCTTAAACTGTAGCATTACTCCAGCATTTTGTGTCTACCTTCGAGTTTTAGACCAGCACCTGCAGTTCCTTCCAATACAAACTCTTTTTAAATGTTATTGTAGCTGCCTGGCGGTATATAATAAAGGGCAGGAGGCCATTCGGCCCTTCGAGGCAGCACCACCATTCAATGTGATCATGGCTGATCATTCATAATCAGTGCCCCGTTCCTGCCTTCTCCCCATACCCCCTGACTCCGCTGTCCTTAAGAGCTCTATCTTGAATGCATTGACGACAGACCAAATACAAGAGGGCGAGTTCGCGGCGATGTAATGGGCCAGGTACCTGGAGGAGCGGGCACAGCGAGGTGTTGGAGTTACTACGCGGTCGGGCAGCGTCTGTGGAGGCGAACAACGACGGCGGCTCAGTGTCGCCGACTGATGACGGTGGCGGGGCAACACGTCACATCGGTGCGCCGAGAACGGGCGGGCGGTCGCGTTGTGCGGAGCCGAGTGAAGGAAGAGGAGAGGCCGCATCGCCGGCGGGGGTGTGTGAGGGGAGAGCGGCCTGGTAGGGACCGGGGAGGAGAGATCGGCACCGCCGGGGGCTGTGTGTGTGAGGAGAGAGCGACCTGGTAGGGACCGGGGGAGGATAGAGAGGAAAGGAGAGCCAAAGAAGCCGGCGGGCAGTCTGTCGCGCCGAGTGAGGGGAGAGGAGAGCGGCCCCGCCGGGGGCTGCCTGTGTATGGGGAGAGCGGTCTGGTAAAGCGTGGAAACCGGGGAGAGAGAGAGGAGGGGGGAGGGGTGCAGCCGCTTTCTCAGTCCCACAGCAGGTTGATGCTGTTGTCGGGGGCCCGGGCCTGGGCTCCGGGTCGTGGCGGGTGGCGCGGTGTCACGGGGCAGCCCCGCCGGCTCTGTGTTTAGTTTATTGTAAGGTGTACAGAGGTACAGTGAAAAGCTTTTGTTTCGTGTTAACCAATCGGTGGAAAGACTGTACATGATTACAATCGAGCCATTCACAGCGTGCAGATACATGATAAGGGGAATAACGTTTGGTACAAGGTAACGTCCAGTCAAAGATAGTCCGGGGGTCTCCAATGAGGTAGTTCAGGACCAGCTCTCTGACCAGGGTGAAACTCGTCCTTGATTCTGCTGTTGGCTTTGTTGAGGCAGCGTGAGGTATAAATTGAGTCTAAGGAAGGGAGGTTGATGAAATTGAGTGAAAAATAAGCGTGTTGACAAAAGCTGAGTGAAGTGGGATATTGGCAGAAGTGATATTTAAAAATAATAAACAGCGAACGCTGGAAATGTGGTAAGGCTGGATTGGCTGATTGTCTAATATATTTGAGTCTAAAATGGTAGAGTTGTTGCCTCACAGTGCCACAGACCTGGGTTTAATCCTGACTATGGGTGCTGTCTGTATGTGCATTCTCTCTGTGACTGCATGGATCAAATCCGGCTGCTCGGGTTTCTTCCCACTGTCCAAAGACATGCAGGTGTGTTGGTTAATTGGCTTCTGTAAATCGGCCGTAGTGTGTAGGATGCAAAGCTGAAATAACAAAAATAGTGTACGGCGATCGTTGGTCGGTGTGGATTTGGTGGGCCGAAGGACCTGTTTCCACTGTATGTTTGAACTAAATTAAACTAGTCAAATGTTGAAATGTTCTTCTTTAAAAGAGTGAAAATAACACAACACTGCAGACGCATGGAATACTCAGCATGTCAAAAAGAAACAATCATTGTACACGCCAAAATTGTCAGAATATATAAAAGAAAAGACAAGGCAGTTTAAAGTTGCAGAGAGTGTGGATAATATTATTGGAATCTGAAGTTGGTGTGCAAAGCTGTTAATGAAGGCACTAATACTGTTTCCATCACACTTGCAGTAATACTAGGTCATAAATACATTAATTCACAATTTCCGTTTGCCTATAATTTTAAATCAATCTCCTGGCCCATGCATTATATTCCTAGTTATAGCAATTTCTTTTTAAACCTAGGATTTGAATTAACTCGAAGACACAAAAAATGGATATCCGACCTAACCAAACAATTTACATTAACAATATCAACGATAAAGTAAAAAAAGAAGGTAAGTGGTTGTGAAGCTTTCTCAATGGTATAACTTGCTTGCATGTATCTGCATTATCTGTGGTTGAGTGATTTGGCACATCAAAAAATAGTGAGGCTGTTACACACGAGATTTTTAAGAGCAATCCTGATGTGTTTTTCTCTTGAGAGCCAAACGCCTCTTGACTTTCACTCCTGCGCTCAAATTCGCTTGGACCATCTCCGACATCTCCCTACCATTTCTGGATCTCACCGTCTCCATCACCGGAGACAAACTATTGACCAACATCTACTACATTCCTACTGACTCCCATAGCTATCTAGACTACACTTCTTCCCACCCTGCTTCCTATAAAGATTCTATCCCCTACTCCCAATTCCTCCGTCTTCGCCACATCTGCGCCCAGGGTGAGGTTTTCCATACTAGATCATCGAAGTTGGTCCTCATTCTTTAGGAAACGGGGGTTCCCCTCTCACTAGGGGCTCCACTCTTGCTCCCCCTCCCCCCATTCGCAACAAGGACAGAGTCCCCCTTGTCCTCACCTTCCACCCATCAGCCATCGCATACAGCATATAATCCTCCAACACTTTCGCCACCTCCAACGGGATCCCACTACAGGCCACATCTTCCCATCTCTACCCCTTTCTGCTTTCCGCAGAGACCGTTCCTCCGCAACTCCCTGGTCAACTCGTCCTGTCCCACCCAAACTCCCTGGGATTACAATAGACAATAGGTGCAGGAGGAGGCCCTTCGAGCCAGCACCGCCATTCAATGTGATCATGGCTGATCATTCTCAATCAGTACCCCGTTCCTGCCTTCTCCCCATACCCCTGACTCTGCTATCCTTAGGGCTCTATCTAGCTCTCTCTTGAATGCATTCAGAGAATTGGCCTCCACTGCCGCAGAGAATTCCACGGATTTTCCACAATTCCACCTGGGAATTTCCCCAGGTACTTTCCCCTGCAACCGCAGGTGATGCACCACCTGTCCCTTTACCTCCCCCTTCGACTCCATCCAAGGACCCCGACAGTCTTTTCAGGTGAGGCAGAGGTTCACACACCTGCTCCAACCTCATCTACTGCATCTGCTGTTCCAGGTGTCAACTTCTGTACATCGGCGAGACCAAGCACAGTTTCGGCGATCGTTTCGCTGAACACCTCCGCTCAGTCCGCCTGAACCTTCCTGATCACCTGGTTGCTCAGCACTTTAACCTCCCCTCCCATTATGACCTTTCAGTCCTGGGCCTCCTCCATTGTCAGAGTGAGGCCCAGTGCAAATTGGAGAAACAGCACCTCATATTTTGCTTGGGTAGCTTACACATTGACCTCTAACTTCAAATAGCCCTTGCTTTCCCTCTCTCTCCATCCCCTCCCCCTTCCCAGTTCTCCCACCAGTCTAACTGTCTCCGACTACGTTCTATATCTGTCCCTCCCTCTCCCCTGACATCAGTCTGAAGAAGGGTCTCGACCCGAAAAGTCACCCATTTCTTCTCTCCAGAGATGCTGCCTATCCCGCTGAGTTACTCCAGTATTTTGTGTCTATCCTCTTGTCATTACTTCTGTTCAAATTTTATTTTGCAACGAAGCTGGTAAGTTGTCAGTGAAATTACCATTTGGTCAAGTACTCATTTGACAACTTATTTTATTCCTTGTCCTCTTGCATTATGTTTATTAAAACACAGTTGATTAAAATTGGTGGTGTTAAAAGGAAGAAGTACCCGAGGATAATGTAAGGCCTAAATATGTATTGATAATGAAATGGTGTGTACATATGTTGTTACAATGAAATCAGTCGAATGGTATGTTTCCAAAACGTACACTATTTAAAAAGCTGTTGTCTTATTAACATTGCTCAGTCTTGGTAATATGAAAATCATTTACGAAAGGGACTAACATAGAAAATTAACACTTTTTCATTCTCTCCGCAGAGTTGAAGAGAGCACTGTACGCCCTGTTTTCTCAATTTGGTCAAATTGTTGATATTGTAGCTTTAAAGACTATGAAAATGAGAGGACAAGCTTTTGTAATTTTTAAAGAGATAATCTGTGCTACGAGTGCTTTACGACAAATACAAGGATTTCCATTTTATGGCAAACCTATGGTAAGTTAAAGAATAATTGCTTAAAAATGTAAAGTCGCACAGGTCTTTGGGGCATCTTGTCCATTGCTGACCCCATTTACCGGCACATGATCTGTAGTCTTATAGTTATGTGTTTTCATTGCAATTGGAAGCTTGTGACGAGCTGCCCCATGAATATCACTTGCAATCTGCCAGCATTTTAAATGGGGTTGGGCTGTTATCCACGGAGATAAGAAGTTTAAAAAATGCCATTTGTGAAACATTAATCTCCATCTTTGAATGGTTTGTCCTATTTGCCAGCTCTCCTGCTTTTCCACCGTCTTGTGAGTGGGGCACAAACTAACAGCTTGTGGCAGATTTTCCAATGATTATGTGACGAGACAGGCCTAATGTCCCAAGTCTGCTACTTTATTAACTCTCATGGTATTGATGTAGTATTTCCTAATATAATGAACTGAACAAATTGGTATTTGAACAGACTTCCACACCATTTTAGCTAAGGAGCTCTTTTAATGTGACTAGAATTATATTTGGTCAGGTGTGTATTGCAGTCCTGGCGTGTAGATTGAATAAAAAGGAGATTCCAGATTTTATTTTAATGTGGGGATTGCTGGCATTTATTTTCCACAATAAATGTGGGCATGATTGTCAAGGCAGCATCTTGATCTGGTAAAATTATACCCACTCTTTGGATGAGATTACTTTACTAGTGTAAAATGTATTCACAATTTAACTTGGTTATTTTGACACACTAGCCTAATGGTTCATTCTTAATAATTTTAGTCATTTTAGTGATGGAAAATGGGGAGTGGGGTGGAACAAGTGTCTTTGACAATTTAATATTAAGTTGTGGTTTATATAGCTTTTTGAAATAGTTTTCTTTTTTTATGAAGGAAAGATTTTAAAGTCAAAAAGTACATTTCAACACAAACTCACCTTCCCAAAATGTTCACTTTCCTATCACTATATTGCCAATGATACATTTTGCAGAAATGTGCATATTCTACTTTATTCTCCTCAGCGTATTCAGTATGCAAAAACTGATTCAGATCTTGTATCAAAAATGAGGGGCACCTTTGCAGATAAAGAAAAGAAAAAAGAAAAGAAAAAGACCAAAGCACAAGAACAAATAGCTGCAAGCAAAAAAGCTAATCAGGTAAAGAAGGCTTGTCTTATATCAGGCAATTTTTAGAATTTAAATTTTTTGATTTTTTAAAAATGTATTGAATGCTTTAATTTGACAATAGCCGCCTTTGTAACTTGTAGTTTATTGCCAAGTCTAGGAATAATCTGTCAACAAACAAATCTGTAAAAGCAATAAGTGCTAATGTATTTTGTGTTTGCAATGGAAACAATTATACTCCAAGGTTGCTCCAGTGTTAAAATTGTATGTATTGATTAACTATTTTGTTCAGATTAAAATGAAAAACAAGTTTTAGACTTTAGGGTGGGGTTAAGGGGATTGGACGTTTTTTACAATTTTCGTTTGCAACTCACAATGACTCCTTACCTTTAGACAACAACACAGACGACAACAACTGCAAACTCTAACCAAACGACCTCTTCAACAACTCAGCAGGTAAGTAATTAGAAAAAACAAATCTGTTATAATTGAAACTCCTGGAGATAATAAGCTTAGATTCTGATCTTGCAAGGCATTTGGAAATAGTTGGTAAGTTTTCTGCAGTTCCATTCTCAACAATGGGGCGTGGTGGTTGGTACCTGACATGGCAGATGGGTGGATACTTTGTGAGCTCTGTAAGGGGTTTTCTGCGCCGAGCTTTCGCCCGACCTAAGGTCCCCGTGCCTTGCTCTGATCCCTTGACCAGGCCGAGCACACTGGTTCCCCGTGAGTGGTTCGACCCACTCATCCCCTACGGTTCTAGACACTGGACTTAGATGCAGGAGCGTTGATAGTGCAGAAAAAAACTCAACCAGACCACATTTGAAGACCAGGGTTTAAATGGAAAAGGCTTTTATTGAGCGCTTGGGACTATTGTACATGAATGCTCTTCACAGTTCTATAAGACATATCTATAAGACACATACCGAATTATATGAATACTTTTGACTATGAATCATAAAACGTACAGTTCTACAAGACATATACATGAATACTTTTGACTATGAATTCTAAAACGTACAGTTCTACAAGACATATACACGACTGTAAGGTGGGGAACATACGACACATTGCAAAATTGACCAACACATATTCATTTACACACCCACGTTTATTCAAACCACCCTCCCCTCTACACTAAAACGATGTCCAGGATGTGCAGGATCGGGGTACATGCTCACCACGGGGCTATTACTGGGGTTACTGGCTGTTCGTGCTGCTTCTCCGCTGCTCTCTGTGAGGGTCGTCTTGTCCCGTGAGTTTCTTCCTTCCGTTTCTTGCGTTCCTGGCCAGTCGTTGCGAGCGTTGCTGTCCCTGCTGCGAGCGTGTCTTTCTTGCCTGTCCTTTTCTTCTTCTGTTTAAAACCCCAAAATTGTGGCCAGTTATACTAATTCTGGCCCGTCCTATCTCCCGCCAGATCTCGGGATCTCTTTGTTTAAAAGATATGTATTGAGTTTTCCCTTTGTCCTGCGTTATGTCCGGGGGTACCGGGGATGGCCAGACGGTATGTTAATTGGTATTTCGTTGAGAGGTGATGGGTTTAACTGGTTTCCCATCACCTGCCAGGTAGTTTTCTATGGGCTATTGTGCCCCCTTAACGGGATTAACTGTGTAGGTCGGCTTGGGGCATTGTGAGTATGCTGATGTCAGCGCTCCAGTGTCTGGACTTCGACCTGGTTTCGCAAGTTTCTGCATGGCCAATATCCATCCATTGTTCTGGCCGTGGCTTTGCAGAAACCTAGAGACTGGGCTGTAAAGTTTTTGCTTTTGTGGCTGGTCACGAGGTCCCGCGGCCATCTTAGGACCCACGGATTGTGACATCCCTTGGTAAACTGACCGCAGCCTTTCTCTGCTATCAGCCCCAGTCTCCCGTTTAAAATGTCCAAACTGCAGCTCTTTGGTTTGGTGTTGATTGCAGAATGAGGGAAAACTTCTCAAATCTTACAGCTCCTACTGCCAAGTGCACAGGGCCTTTGTACTTCCAAAGCATGCTCCTGAGGTTCTCGATCCCAGCCCAACAGTCCTACACTGAACAGTTGGAGTCAGAGGCTCCATTGTAGCTGACATGGCCTCCTCACAACTTGCCCTTCTTTGAATCAATTAAACGTTAAACAAAACACGGTCCTATTATCAAAGTTGTTAATGCAAGTTATAAATGGCTGAATCATTGTTCTAGTGCAACTCTCCCATTAAAGATGTACTTCAAGCTTGTTACATATTATCTGTGCCTTCTTAAAGTTTCCATAAAAATATTTTAAATTGAATATCTTTTGCCAACACTCTTCACTTTTTGATTTGAATTTTAAGTATATTTATATAATTTTTGAAGTATTTGTACTTTTTGGTCAGATTTTAAACAACTTAAGTTTTAAGTTGTCAATCCTATCTTCTTCCTTAAAGGTGCCAGATAATCCACCCAACTATATTCTGTTTCTCACAAATTTGCCTGAAGAGACCAATGAGATGATGCTATCTATGCTGTTTAATCAGTAAGTAGAAACTGGGGGAAAAGCCATTTTCAATTTCTTGCTGTTGTAAAATTACATGGATGATTTCTTTCATTAATTATAAATGTAACTTGATTTTACTTTGGGGGTGGATGAGAATGTAGTGGTTTCCTGCCGGGAATATTGTTCAGAGTTACACAACAGTGGCCAGAATTTTCACTTCATGTCTTCTGCTTGATTGCTGTTCAGTAAAACAATTTAAACCATTGATTACTTCCATGTTAACTTAAATCTAATAAATCAATCTTTAGCATTCAAAATATTTGTCATACCTGTATTCAATCACTTTTTATTTTTTAGATTCCCTGGATTCAAGGAGGTGCGTTTGGTTCCAGGGCGCCATGACATAGCATTTGTTGAATTTGAAACTGAAGGGCAGGCTGGAGCTGCTCGCGATGCATTGCAGGGATTCAGAATTACACCATCGCATGCAATGAAGATCACTTATGCCAAGAAATAATTCGGGTCATGTGAAGAACACTTTTCCACAATTTCACTCAAAACAAAGCCCCACAAATTTATTGGGTAATTGTGGACTTGTAACAATGATTACATTCTGTCAACGACTGAGACGTGTCTTCTGTGTGGATAGGTTTCCCTGTATGACGTTGGGTATGGACATCTGAAGTCCAAGAGACTGGTTTGTTTATATAATAAATGTTTTTTCCAATAACTTTTTTCAGAATAATAGCTGTTATTTCATAGAAAAACCTGCAGATAATCCCCCAAGCTCCCGATCCTCCCTTAAAGTTTTGAGTCGTGTTACACTACAATCGTAGAATTCCAACTAGAGAAAATGTGCATTTGTGCTCTGACTTGTTAATTTAAACAATGTCCAGATAACCTGTTCTAACACCGAGATGTTACTGACTTTCTGTTCTGTGATGATCAGATAAGATTTGTATCTGATAAACACCTCTAGCTATTGTATCATTACCAACTAGCAAATTTGCAAGAAATGTACAGAAAGCTGCATAAGCAATTTGAAGGTGTAGCTTGCTTAATGAATGTTACCTAGAAGCATGGGAAACATAATGTGTAGGAAGGAACTGCAGATGCTGTTTTAAACCGAAGATAAGCTGGAGTAACTCAGCAGGTCAGACTGGAGAAAAGAACCAGTCTGAAGAAGGGTCTTGATCCAAAATATCCTTTTCTCCAGAGATGCTGTCTGTACCCGCTAAGTTACTCCAGCTTTTTATGTCTATCGACGGGAAATATAATTATCAGCGATAATTCTCCCCATAACCTCTGACACCTGTAATAGTCAAGAATCTATCTATCTCTGCCTTAAATATATCCGACGGACTTGGCCTCCACAGCCTTCTGTGGCAAAGAAACCCACAAACTCACCACCACTTCCTAAAAGAACGTCCTTTAATTCTGAGGCTATGAGCTCTAGTCTGAGACTCTCCCACTAGTGGAAATATCCTCTCCACTTCCACTCTATCCAACCCTTTCACTATTCTGTATGTTTCAATGAGGTCCCCCCCTCATTCTTCTAAACTCCAGCGTGTATGGACCCAGTGCCGCCAAACGCTCATCATATCTTTACCTAGTCATTCCTGGGATCTTTATTGTACATCCACACCCAAAACATTCACATATATTACAAAGAGCGTGGGTCCCAACACTGATCCCTGTGGCACCCAAGTAGTCACAAGCTGCTAATTGCAAAATTAGCTTTCTTCTATCCTCCTAAGATCCAAATAGGCTTGGCAATAGGAGACAAATGACCAAATTTGCCCAAAAGCCCATGGGGGCCCCAACCTTTTGGACAGTCTCCTTGTCAAAGGCTTTATTGGTCCATGTAAACCAAATTTACTGCATTGCCCTCATCAATACATTTTACCTCAAAACGTTCAGACAGGATATACCCATAAAGCCTAGCTCCTGATGTCTGCATCTAGCCTGTCCAATCCTTTAAGGATTGACATCATGTCCAATCCTTTAAGGATTAACATCATGTTCCTGATGTTGGGGGAGTCCAGAACCAGGGGTCACAGTTTAAGAATATGGGGTAGGCCATTTAGGACTGAGATTGACGGGTGGGTGGGGGTGGGTGCGGGAAGGTTGACGGGGGGGGGGGGGGGGGGGGAGTGCGGAGAGGTTGACGCAGGGCCATTTTTACAGCATTATGGGCCCCCGGGCAAAGCAGTGTACTGGGGCCCCTACCGTTACTCTCCCCCACCCCCCTTTCCATACCAGCCCCCCCCCCTGTCGTGCCGGCGAAAAGCACTTAGCGATGGACTTAGGGCGCTACATTGTTGCGAAAAGCACTTACAGATCGCTGTGAGAAGCACTTAGGGATGGAAAATGTTGCGAAAAAAGCACTTATTGAACCTACATTTTTAAAGTAGTATTTATTTATTGCAAGTCACAACATACACAGATCAGCATGGGGCCCCGGGCAAGTGCCCATCAGGCCCATGCGTTAAGACGGCCCTGGGTTGACGGACGCGGGGGAGGTTGGGCGCGGGGAGGTTGTTGGGTGCGGGGTGGTGGTTGGATGCGGGGAGGTTGACGAGGGAGTGGTGCGGGGAGGTTGACGAGGGAGTGGTGCGGGGTGGTTGGGTGCGGGGAGGTTGACGAGGGAGTGGTGCGGGGTGGTTGACGGCGGGAGCGCGAGCCGGGGTTTGGGCGGGACGTTGCCGTTGTGGGAACGCGCGGGCCCGGACTGAGTGACGCCAGGCGGGGCTGAGCGCGCGCGCGCCGATGGGTGGGGAGGCGGGAGCGCGCGCGGGGGAACGACGATTCGGGAGCGCGCGCGACGAGGGCGGGGTTGGCGACGCATGCGCGGTGCCGAGCGGGACAAGGCAGCAGCGGTGGCGGCGACGGTGGGAGCGGCGCAGCCTGACAGTGAAGGACCGGCGGGGCCGCCACGCACCTCAGCCTCGACGGCCTGAAACCCTCCCAGGCCCAGACTGCAGCTGCATCTGGCCGCGGCTGGTGAAGCTTCTCCGGCGGGCAGCACCGATCTGAGGGAAGGGAGAGGCCCCGGCCCATACCCCACCACCGGGCACCGGCTGAAGGAGGCTCCGACCCGGCCGCACGGGGTCCAGCCCGCGGGGGTTCACATTGAGAATCACGCCGCCCCGCCACACCCCGACCGACCGATCGCCCTCTCCTGTTGAAAAGTTTAAAGGTAAGCGTTTATGGAGCTCTCTGGTTGCATCAGGTGACGAAACTGTGTTGGTATGCGGTCAGGGCTTGACTGTACAGCTCGGTGTCAGCAGGGCTGGCGTGTCCGCACCCACACTGGTCACAGCATGTTGTAACTATCGGGAAAGCTCAGATATTCCTAGGCTCCTCGGTGTGTACAACATGTTGCTGTATGGTTACCAGAAATACAGTGAGAACTTAGATGTTCCTTGGCTCCTCGGTGTGTACAACTTGTTGCTGTATGGTTACCAGAAATAACACGAGAGTTGAGATATTCCAAGGTTACTCTATTGTATGGTGACCAGAAATACAGTGAGAGCTCAGATATTCCTAGGCTACTCGGTGTGTGCCACATGTTATTGTATGGTTACCAGAGAGCTCAGATATTCCAAGGTTACTGAATATTGTATGGGGACCAGAAATACAGTGAGAGCTCGGGTATTTCAAGGTTACTCTGTGTCAAAACGTGTTATGTATAACCACCAGAAGTAATGTGAAAGCTCAGATATTCCAAGGTCGGAATATTCCAAGTTTGTTCTGTGGACGACATGGTATCGTATAATTACCAGAAATAGCATGAGAGCTCAGATGTTCCAAGGTTATTCTGTATACAACACCTTATGTGTTGTCAGACTGAAGAAGGGCCTCGACCCGAAACGTCACCCATTCCTTCTCCCCAGAGATGATGCCTGTCCGGCTGAGTTACTCCAGCGTTTTGTTACTCCAGCATTAAATCTTCGGTTTAAACCAGCATCTGCAGTTCCTTCCTACACATTATATATAACTACCAGATATAATATGAAGGGTCAGATATTCCAAGGGTACTCAATGTATGTAGCATGTTACTGTATAATTACCAGGAAGAAAATGAAAACTCAGATATTCCGAGGTTACTCTGGCGTGTGCTTGCTGACTCCAAAGCTGTAATATCTGTTTGTAAAATGTGCGGAAGTCAACGCGCTCTTGCAGATCCCATGCTTGCGGGGTAGGTTGAATAGAAGGAAGGAGGTGGGCGGGGAAACGATCAAAGTCCACTTCAAGGTCTTTGGAGGAATTTATCACAGGAGATCGTAAATGGGCCGTACAGCGTTTAAACAGGAAGGTTAACTGACGCCTCATTCCCTCACGTACACGATTGAAGTGGAACTTCTGAGAACTGCAGAATAGGTCAAGCTCGATATGCGAGTGCGGGGGCGGGTTCCACTGAAGAAGTCTGAAGAAGGGTCTCGACCCGAAACGCCACCCATTCCTTCTCCAGAGATGCTGCCTGTCCCGCTGAGTTACTCCAGCATTTTGTGTCTACCGGCGGGTTCTACTAATTGCTTGCGAAAAAGTTAAACTTTTATTCCAGAAGTTAGTTGCAGTAATCATTGCTGAAGCGAGCTTCTGATACCTACCATAACAAGGGGATATTTATTTTTGACCAGTCATCCTGTTTCTGATATTTACCTGCGTCAGTGTTCCACCTTTCATTTTGAAAGGTGATCTCCTTGGGAACTTGGCTTATTTTGATAGCTGTTACAGAGGATCATATTACATTTGGGTTAATTCGCAATCATATTTGAAACTGGCCAAAATGTGATTGAAATCGTGATCCTATTTACATATTCTGTGCAGAATTTTTGAGATGGGGATTGTTGTTGATATGGGCCTTTAAATAAATGTTTTTACGTATTTACCTAGTGAGTTTGGCATGATCCTTGACAATGAAAATTGCATTAGTTTATCATATGATTTTGTAATTCAGGTTATAAATCATAAAACTAAATCTCTGTTTATAATTGTGTTCTTAGAAAACCAGGGCATTAATTTTCTTTGAGGCATCCAATATTTAATGATAACATTATTTCCATCAAACAGAGCAGTATACTCTGAGGAATAGCACTATATTTCAGGATTGAAGAAACCAGTCTGCAGAAGGGTCTCGACCCAAAACGTCACCTATTCCTTCTCTCCAGATATGTTGCCTGTCCCGCTGAATTACTCCAGCATTTTGTGTCTATCTTTGGTTTAAAGCAGCATCTGCAGTTCCTTTGTACATATTTCAGGATTGTTGCTTTTGAGTAGATATTAGTGCTTTCTGTTTCTGATTGCAACAACAATGTTCCCCTTGCAATCAGTTTTAGTAGTAAGTATTTTAAACCAATGTTGAATTTAAAAAGTGCGAAGAAAATTGCTAGCTGTGTTGTATTAAAATGTGAGGATGTGGATAAATGTGAGGTTATCCACTTTGGCGGCAAGAACAGGAAAGCAGAGTATTACCTGAATGGTGAACGATTAGGAGAAGGGGAGATGCAACGTGACCTGGGTGTCATGGTGCACCAGTCATTGAAAGCAAGCGTGCAGGTGCAGCAGGCAGTGAAGAAAGCGAATGGTATGTTGGCATTCATAGCAAGAGGATTTGAGTTTAGGAGCAGGGAGGTTCTACTGCAGTTGTATAGGGCCTTGGTGAGACCGCACCTGGAGTATTGTGTGCAGTTTTGGTCTCCTAATCTGAGGAAAGACGTTCTTGCCTTAGAGGGAGTACAGAGAAGGTTCACTAGATTGATCCCTGGGATGGCGGGACTTTCACATGAAGAAAGGCTTGTACTCCCTGGAATTTAGAAGACTGAGGGGGGATCTTATAGAAACATATAAAATTCTTAAGGGGTTGGAGAGGCTAGATGCGGGAAGATTGTTCCCGATGTTGGGGGAGTCCAGAACCAGGGGTCACAGCTTAAGGATAAGGGGGAAGTCTTTTATTACCGAGATGAGAAAACATTTCTTCACACAGAGAGTGGTGAGTCTGTGGAATTCTCTGCCACAGAAGGTAGTTGAGGCCAGTTCATTGGCTATATTTAAGAGGGAGTTAGATGTGGCCCTTTTTGCTAAAGGGATCAGGGGGTATGGAGAGAAGGCAGGTACAGGTTACTGAGCTGGATGATCAGCCATGATCATATTGAATGGCGGTGCAGGCTCGAAGGGCCGAATAGCCTACTCCTGCACCTATTTTCTATGTTTTTTCTATGTATTGTGTTTATTAAGCAAGTTAGTAGTTTAAAATGTTCAGCTTTGTTTGACATACCCATGATTTTTAGTAACTCTTGCCTTGATAAATAAAGCGTTTGGGTATTTTGACAGAGGAAAATAATGGAGTGATTCATAGTTGCAGGTAACAAGCTTTACATTGTGTACCTCTGACCACGAAACTCCCAAATGTCAAAACAGCTAAAGATTTAAAAATCCCTTTCCTTTCTGTCAATTTATTCTCAGGAAATGCTTGTCATTGGTGAGGCCAAATTTGTTGTTTATCCCTGGTTGCCCTAATTAGTTTAGTTTATTGTCACATGTACTGAGGTACAGTGAAAAGCTTTTGTTGTGTGCTTTCCAGTCAAGCGGAAAGACAATACATGATTGCAATTCAGCCATTTACAGTGTACAGATACACAATGGTCCACAATGTTAAACTGAAGAATTCCAAAGTTTTCTTCTGTGGTAAAACCATACTGTGATATATTCTGTATAGGATACAGAATTGGGAATTCAGAGGCAATTGTATTCCCTTACACCTGCTGCCTTCACACTTCTGCATCTTGGGAGCGAGTAATCAAATCCTGGAGATTAGCCAAGCTCATCCTACTGAAAATGATAGGCATTTTTATACCAGTAGGAAATTTACAGGGGAACAATGTTAGCAATCAAGTCAAGTCAAAATTATTTGTCAAATACACATACACGATGTGCAGTGAAATGAAAGTGGCAATGCCTGCGGATTGTGCACAAAAAAGAATTACAGTTACAGCATATAAATAAAGTTAATAAGTTACTATAGTGTAGACAAAAATTTAGTCTCTGGGGTTATAAAAGTTGACAATCCTGATGGCCTGTGGGAAGAAACTCCGTCTCATCCTCTCCGTTTTCGCAGCGTGATAGCGGAGGCGTTTGCGTTTGCATCTGTGATGCATCATTGTGTAATAATCACCAGGCTGGGACGAAATATATACAGGCTGTTAATTGTAAAAAGGGAGCAAATTGTAGAGTTTGTGACAGGAATGTTTCAATCCTCCCAGTATCCAGAGGATTGTAAGAATGTCAGAGGTGAATCAGATAGTACCCTAGCTTATGAAAGGACCATTTAGAAACCTGAGATACCAGTACCTGCTGGACTAATCTCTGCCATCTCCATCAATTTGTCTCTTAAACGTCAGTGAACACAGAAATGTTTTGGCAACAAGGTCAATGCTGAAGCTCTCAAAGTCACTGCAAGCACTAATCATAACAAGTTTCAATGCAAAAATCCATAAAGACAATGAATAATGTAGTTGTACTGAACAGCCGGGGATATTTCAATTTTCATTACAGAATCTGAGAATATTTCAGTGGAAATAATTAATTGTGATATTGCATGTTTGAGGAAGCTTATTTTCTTCAATGTCGGACTACTCTTTGTGTTCTGATATGACAATAGACAACAGACAATAGGTGCAGGAGTAGGCCATTCGGCCCTTCGAGCCAGCACCGCCATTCAATGTGATCATGGCTGATCATTCTCAATCAGTACCCCGTTCCTGCTTTCTCCCCATACCCCCTGACTCCGCTATCCTTAAGAGCTCTATCTAGCTCTCTCTTGAATGTATTCAGAGAATTGGCCTCCACTGCCCTCTGAGGCAGAGAATTCCACAGATTCACAACTCTCTGACTAAAAAAGTTTTTCCTCATCTCTGTTCTAAATGGCCTACCCCTTATTCTTAAACTGTGGCCCCTGGTTCTGGACTCCCCCAACATTGGGAACATGTTTCCTGCCTCTAACATGTCCAACCCCTTAATAATCTTATACGTTTTGATAAGATCCCCTCTCATCCTTCTAAATTCCAGTGTATACAAACCTAGTCGCTCCAGTCTTTCAACATAGGACAGTCCCGCCATTCCGGGAATTAACCTAGTAAACCTACGCTGCACACTCTCAATAGCAAGAATATCCTTCCTCAAATTTGGAGACCAAAACTGCACACAGTACTCCAGGTGCGGTCTCACTAGGACCCTGTACAACTGCAGAAGGACCTCTTTGCTCCTATACTCAACTCCTCTTGTTATGAATGCCAACATTCCATTGGCTTTCTTCACTGCCTGCTGTACCTGCATGCTTCCTTTCAGTGACTGATGCACTAAGACACCCAGATCACGTTGTATGTCCCCTTTTCCTAACTTGACACCATTCAAATAATAATCTGCCTTCCTATTCTTACCACCAAAGTGGATAACCTCACACTTATCCACATTAAACTGCATCTGCCATGCATCCGCCCACTCACGCAACCTGTCCAAGTCACCCTGCAACCGCATAGCATCTTCCTCACAGTTCACACTGCCACCTAGCTTTGTATCATCGGCAAATTTGCTAATGGCACTTTTAATCCCTTCATCCAAGTCATTGATGTATATTGTGAATAGCTGCGGTCCCAACACCGAGCCTTGCGGTACCCCACTAGTCACTGCCTGCCATTCTAAAAGGGACCCATTTATCCCCACTCTTTGCTTTCTGTCTGTCAACCAACTTTCTATCCATGTTTACTTATCGAGCAATGAGCATTGTACTCCTTAAGGGAAGGGCTAGAAAGAAACAACACAATCCCATATTCAAAGAACGTATTTAATATTAGTTCCTGAAATCTAATTTAAATAACTGACAAAGATTTCCTGATGGAATTTTATGTTTGTATCAATTTATCATTTGGCTTGTTATTACTGCAAAGCATCACGGTTCTTGAATTGACAAATATCTACCCTCCATTAAATGTAAACCATATACCATACTTTGTACATTCCAGCTATTACTGTTTGTCTTTTCGTCCTTCTTTCGGCCTCCACTTGCTATGACAATAAGAGTATCATGTATAGGATGTCAGGGGATCAATTGTCAATTTGTATAACAAGCCACATGCAATCTTTGCAATTCTGGACAATTTATTTGACTATTAGTTGCTTCTTTCTCACTTTCTGCTTTATTGTGCCCTGAAAAAAAGATTCCCTGACATTCACTGAATAAAAGGAAAATAACATTGTTACCAAGATCCTGATGATCTGATTATAAATTAGACTTGGGTCAAGATAATGTGAGCAAACAGCTCAAATCAAATCACTTTAGCTCCTATTTCTGCAGTACTTGTAGAAGGTTCTAATGTTGGCAGGGATAATATCCATCTGACAAAATGTTAAGTCCACCACAAATGTTGGGCTTATGCATGTGATCTGCTACCCACAATGTTTTAATGTTTTTGTGCTTTATGATTTGCATTCAGTATTTTGGCCAGATACTTTAATTTGGTTTAGTTTAGAGTTGCAGTGTGGAAACAGGCCCTTTGGCCCACCGAGTCCGCACCGACCAGCGATCTCCGTACATTAACACAAGCTAGGGACAATAAACACTTATACCAAGTGTACAAACCCACCAATTAACCATAAACCTGTTTGTCTTTGGAGTGCGGGAGGAAACCGAAGATCTCTGAGATAATCCACACATACAAACTCCGTACAGACAGCAGCCGTAGTCAGGATCGAATCTGGGTCTCTGGTGCTGCAAGTGCTGTAAGGCAGCAACTCTACTGCTGCACCACTGTGCTGTCCAAGATGATCTTCCTAGTTTGTTATTTATGTAAAGAGACCATTAAATGACTTTGCAAGAAGGATGTGTATTTGAAAGTGGTGGCATAATAAGAAAGGAGTTAGTGAAGCATAAAATGATCCTGGAATTCATAAATAGAGGCATGGAATACCAAAACAGTGAAGTTTTGATGGCTAACTACTATTTGGCCAACACTGGAGTAACATGTCCAATTCAGTAGGATCTGAGGACTTTTATATGCTAGATTGGTTCCAGCAAATGATAGATTTCAGCAAGAGGTTTGAGTGAAGAAGTTGAGATTATTCTCTTGAGCAAAGGTTAAAAGGAGATTTGTTAGAGTTGTAACACAGAACATGGAAGTTCAAAATCATGTCATTAGCATAATCCTAGGCTGAAGGATCACAGAATACAGAAATGGGGGAATACGAATAAACCTCTTTATGTTAAGTAGTTACAATCTGGAATTCACTGGATAGAAGGGGTAGGAAACTGAATTAATCAATGTGTTCAGAGGAAATTAAATAAACACTTGAGAGAGAATAATTTGCAAGGCAATGCAGAAAGTATTGAGGAATGGGACTGATGGTAAAGTTCGAAATGATGCTTTGATTTTACAGGTTATGCTGGGATGAATGGTCGTTGTTTCTATATTTTGGTTTAGGGTTGCTTCATGTCAAATGTGGTTTGTTATTTGGTTGCAAGATAAGTTTAGTTTAGAGTTTAGAGACACAGTGTGGAAACAGGCTCTTCGGCCCACCGAGTCTGCGCCGTCCAATGACCATCTGTGCACTAGTTCTATCCAACACACTAGGGACAATTTACAGAAGCCAATTAAACCTGCATGTCTTTGCAATGTGGGAGGAAACCGGAGCACCTGGAGAAAACCTATGCGGTCACAGGGAGAACACACAAACTCCGTACAGACAGCGCCCGTAGTTAGGATCGAACTCGGGTTTCTGGTGCTGTGAGGCAGCAGCTCTACCGCTGCGACCCCAAGCAAAGCTTTGACGCGCCAAAGTAATTTATTATAACCCCAGAACAAGCAAAATGTGATATGTGGTTGATGTTTGGCAAATACTTCAGTATTTATCTAATTATCTACTTATTTTGTGTGTGTTATTAACAGTTCAGACCACAAATGCTGTAAAGCCATCCTCTAATCAATTGTCTTTTCCATTTCTATTAATTACATCCAGCTGGTTAGAGCCAGTTGTGACTTCCGAGGAGAGATGCAGTGTTCAGGACTGTTGGGAGTATTTTGAACCCATTTCAAAGGGTTCCCATAATAGATTCTAATGAATCCAGATAACAAGTAGAGTCTGTGACATAGATGAACTCAATGCATAAAATTGATGGGGATTGGTGTACACTTCATTAGAGTGAAAACAAAATCATTGAGGACATGTACTCTAAAAAGCTAATGCCATTAAAATAAAAAGCCTTAATAAAGGCATATATTTTAATAGCATGAGAGGCCATTTGCCTGTTGGGTCCATGTTGTTCCTAATTGAGCAATTCTCATCACAGCTCTTTCAGCTGTGTGGCATTCTTTGTTACCGAAGTACTGCGTCAGTTAACAATTTAGAGCTCCAGTCACAGGACGAATTTGAACTCGGGCCCTTCAGAATGAGATGACAGTGCTACGAGTTGTTACTGCCAACACGCCGTTTATTAGAAGACAGCATGCTAATTTTTTGTTGCCTCTTTATTATAATGATTTTATCTGACTTGTGCTAATTAGAGTTATTTGACTGGAATGTTCAACAATGTGAGTGGCTAACGGTAATTAAAGTTCTGTCATTAAATATTCTAAATGCAAGTTAGTTAAAGTTAGTTGACTATTTTAAGGGGAAGATGAATTGTGACTGAATCAGTGCCAGCAGGAACCTGATCAAAGACTTTGTACAGTGAGGTGACACAGCCAGCATAGCATTTGGATTCTGTATTGTCAGTTTTGAATTGTAGGTAGTAGGGAAGAAAGTGATTTGGGGAGCAAGGTGGTTCGCTAGACACCGGCACAGAAGGCAATGGGAGCAAATTGCCATGCAGTTCAAGTTTTTAGAGTCTGGATTTTGTGTCTCAAAACATTCAATAATCTCACACGAGTAATGAAGATTGAAGGTGCCTTCAACTGATATATACAATTGCATAACTTGCCTGCTCAATTCACCACACCCACATCAGTGCCTCCAGCAGTCTTATGCTACTTTCTTTCTGCTACGAGGCATCCATATCTCAAAATTTTCACAACTGATTATCGTCTGTTTGTTGCATGGCTGCAGCTGGTGCAATTCCCTTTCCCACACAAGGTAAAAATAGTGCATTCTTGAGTTGGTGATGCAATAATGTATTGTATTACTCCTGATGTAGTACTGCTGCCCATAACTGGGTACAATCAGTGATGGGACCGAAACCGTCAAAATGATAGCTGAATATTTAAACCTCCACCTTGCATCCTTCTTCACCTTTGATTAACATTGTGCTCTGTAGTGTGGTTCAACCATATTCTCTTAGGATTTGCAAGCTGCAGTTGGTATGAAAATGCTCTTCATACTCCAGCATCTACCTGCAATACAGTTTTCCACAACTCTGCAATTGGAATTGTAGCTGCAACAGGTGCCAGCTGTCAGTGAGTTCATCTGCATGGGTTTGCAGACACCTTCCACACTATTGTGGTCAACATTGATCTTCCTAATATCCTGAGTGCCTAGGTTTTCTGAAAGGCCATCTCCTCCTCACTCTCAGTTGCTTGCCCTGCTCTGCACAACTTCTTTGCATTCCCACAACCACGTGCTGCAAATAAAAAAGCCGTGTATGCCCTCCTGTCTGCACCAAATATCAAAAATGTTACAGCTAAAAGTCCTTTAGTGATTGGGAAAAGTGTAGAACTAATACAAATTTAACCAGCTCCAGATAGCTTCCAACATTTGAGGAGCTGCAGCAAGAAATCAACCAAAACTAAACTGAGTTGATGTTCGGCAGCAATATTGTATTCACCGAACAACTTTTAAAATATAATGAGACGTCATATAATCAAAAGAAGTATGCCTCAAGTTTGACTAGAATCTTGGACAAATAAGTAATCTTTAAGATGTATCTGAAAGAGAATTAAGAGGCAAGACAGCTTACGAACATCCAAAGTTTAATGCACTGATAGCTGAAACAAGGCCAAAAATAGAATGCTTACATCTGGGAAGGAACAGGTCCAGAATTAAAGGGCAGTATCCCAGAGGAGAACAGGGGAAAAGTTCAAAGGAGATGTGCTGGCAATCCTTTTTTTACGCAGCGGGTTTTGAGTGCTTGTAACTCACTGCTGTGATGGTAGTGTAGGCAGATATAAACATAGTATTTAGAGACATAGAAAATAGGTGCAGGAGTAGGCCATTCGGCCCTTCAATATAATCATGGCTGATCATCCAGAATCAGTACCCCGTTGCTGCTTTCTCCCATATCCCTTGATTCCATTAGCCCTATATCCAACTCTCTCTTGAATACATCCAGTGAATTGGCCTCCACTGCCTTCTGTGGCAGAGAACTCCACAGATTCACAACTCTCTGGGTGAAAAGGTTTTTTCCTCATCTCAGACCCTTTATTCTTAAACTCTGAGCCCTGGTTCTGGACTCCCCCAACATCATCTTTCCTGCATCTAGCCGGTCCAGTCCCTAAATAATTTAATATGTTTCTATAAGCTCCCCTCTCATCCTTTTAAATTCCAGTGAATATAAGCCCAGTTGCTCCATTCTTGTCAGAATGTCAGCCCCGCCATCCCGAGAATTAACCTATTTAAGAGGCTTTAGGATAGACATGTAGATATGAAGGGAATGGAGGTATCAAATTATGTGAGAGTTGATTTTGGCATCGTGTTTGGCACGGACATTGTGGGCTGAAGGGACTGTACCTGTGCTGTACTGTTCTACGCACTTAAGTCAAGTCAAGTCAATTTTATTTGTGTAGCACATTTAAAAACAACCCACGTTGACCAAAGTGCTGCACATCTCATTAGGAAAAAAAAAAAGAAACATACCGTGGAAGTAGGTAAGGATTGTAAAAACATTTTAAAGTGTTTGGAAACTGACATAGGATGGAGAAAATAAACCAAGATTAAATGAGCCAGAGGAAGGAAATAGCTAAAGTAAATGTTGGTTCCTTTGGTTGTTAACAAGGGGAAATGTGGTAATGGCAGAGGCTTTTAGTGCTCGTTTCTGAAGCAAATAATCAGAACAAGTCATTTTAGATGCAGTCCTGTGTATCTGCCAAATGGGGAGGTGGTTTCCAAAAGACATTTGACAAAGTGTCTCTTTACAGGTTAATGACATGGATGAAAGGACTGAATACATTGCAGCTCCATTTTCAGCCAGGATTAGAAATTGGGAAGAAGGTTGTGAAGAGGACACCATCTGCTAAAGGTTAAATGAGTGATTAAAAGTTTGATAGAGCATAATGTGGTGAAATATAAGCTTATCCACTTTAGAGCAGATACAACAGAAGAATATTGTGTCCATGGAGAGTGTTGGAATGTAGAAACATAGAAATTAGGTGTAGGACTATGCCATTCGGCCCTTCAAGACAGCATTCAACATGATCATGGCTGGTCATCCAAAATCAGTACCACGTTCCTGTTTTTTCCCCATATGCTATACAGATGAATCCAGCAGTTTTTGTGTAGGAAATACATGAAGTCACCCTGCTGGTACAGTAAGCAATTAGTACAGTGAATTTAACATTAGCCTTTGTTGCAAAGGTAACAGTACAAAAGTAAGGAGAAACGATGCTGAAGGAACTCAACTGGTCAGGCAGCATCTGTAGAGGGAATGCACAGGCAGTTTTGTGTTGGGATCCTCCAATAGACAATAGACAATAGGTGCAGGAGTAGGCCATTCAGCCCTTCGAGCCAGCACCGCCATTCAATGCGATCATGGCTGATCACTCTCAATCAGTACCCCGTTCCTGCCTTCTCCCCATACCCCCTCACTCCGCTATCCTTAAGAGCTCTATCCAGCTCTCTCTTGAAAGCATCCAACGAACTGGCCTCCACTGCCTTCTGAGGCAGAGAATTCCACACCTTCACCACTCTCTGACTGAAAAAGTTCTTCCTCATCTCCGTTCTAAATGGCCTACCCCTTATTCTTAAACTGTGGCCCCTTGTTCTGGACTCCCCCAACATTGGGAACATGTTTCCTGCCTCTAATGTGTCCAATCCCCTAATTATCTTATATGTTTCAATAAGATCCCCCTCATCCTTCTAAATTCCAGTGTATACAAGCCCAATCGCTCCAGCCTTTCAACATACGACAGTCCCGCCATTCCGGGAATTAACCTAGTGAACCTACGCTGCACGCCCTCCATAGCAAGAATATCCTTCCTCAAATTTGGAGACCAAAACTGCACACAGTACTCCAGGTGCGGTCTCACCAGGGCCCGGTCCAGACTGATGGAGTGGGGGGAGGAAACTGGAAAAGATATGTGAGGGTTGAGCAAAGGCTGGTACGTGATAAGTAGATACAGGTGGGGGGCTAATTGGCAGGTGTGTGGAGTAAGTTCCAAAGACGAGGTGAAAAGGAGACAAAAGGTTGTCAGATAAGGAGAGAAGAGCAGTGAAATGTAAAGCGGGATGGAGGGATTTGGGTGGAAGTCTACTCCAGCAGTCTGATGAATGGTCCCGACCCGAAACATCTTCCGCCCATTCCCTCCACAGATACTGCCTGAGTTTCCCTAGCACTTTGTTCTTTGCTCAAGATTCCAGCATTTGCAGTCTCTTGTGTCATCCTGTTGCCACAGGAATGTTTGTGTACTGTAGATACCGTTTTCACCTTATGTTGTGCTTCTGTAGAGTCCCAAAAAAGATTCCCTTATCCAATGTAATGCTGGCACCAATTTCCTTCCTGTGGATATAACTCCTTTTGGTTAAGTTTAATTCCATATAGCTTAATTAAAATAGCTGAAATTGCAGGTTGGTCATGTGGAATAGTCTGCACCCACTTTATTTTGTGGAATATTTTTGGGCTTTTGAGGAATGTTGGCCTATGGATATCACTGGTTAGTCACTAATGTGTTCATTGCAACAGGTTGCTGCCATTTTACTGTACTTTCTGTGAAAAAAAAGCCTTGTGCATAATAAATGTATTTGGTATATAATTAATTGATACTCCAAATATTGCCCACATACAGATGGACAGGCTATTAGTTTAGAATCTTGTATGATGGATAATGTGGCGGTGCCCGGGGATTAGGCCACTCCCTGGGTCATCCCCCTCAGCACTGAGTGGACAGGGCTGGGGAGGGGTCTGGAGCTACGGGTTTTGCCTGAAGGGGCTAGAGTGAACTCGTGCGGGAAACTGAAGAGAGTGGATGTTCTGATGCTACATTAAAGTTACTGTTAATCCTTACCTGGCGTCTTGCCTGATTCCTGCTGCGTCCAGTCCCACTAAAATAACACCATTGACAATGTAGTGCTCCGATTGTTTTGCAGTGGTGTGTCACCCACGTCCTGTGTTCATGTCCTTCAGTGATCCTTTCCGTAAAGAAAGTGTGTTCTTTGATGTTGGGGGGGGAAATCTGATTGAGGAAACAGGCACTCTTCAATTTTTTTAAGACTGAGATTGATAATTGTTTTCAGAGATCATAGGATTTGATACAAGTCAAATGTGGTCAGATTAATTTGCGGAACAGAGACTGAATATAACTTCTGTTGGTATTTTTAACATCTGGAGTCCTCCTGGTCCATTGCATATTCTCAGCAGCAAAAAAGGCTAATGCCTCTGAACTATACAAGTGTAATATAGTGAGTTCCACTGTTTCTTCTAAAGAGACTGGAGATAAGTAGACTTCAGGTTCAATTTCTAAAAAAAGTTGTTTCTCGGTTTTGGAATAATATAAAATCGTGCAGATTGCTGGTAGGGCAGCAAAAGAAAAAGATGACCTCACCTAAAATAATTTTTTTAAAGTATTTTAGTAAGGAAGCAGGTGGGTGAATTTAGACCAGATGCTTTTGATGGTCCATTGTGCATGTACCCTTGGTAGAGGTTGGTTCATAAATGTTAATAATTTGGATAATACTTTCTTTGTTATAAATCTTCACATCCTGTGTTGATAGCAGCAACAATGCATGCCTGTCATCACAGCTGTCGTAACTGTTCTGGAATAGTTTTTTTTCTTAGGCCTGTGAATGTGCATATTTTCAGTTTATGAAAACTTTAACATTAAATCTTCAGCCTGAAGAAATTATAAACGTAGAAAAGAGGAAATGAAAAAACAAGGAGTGCAGCAGTTATTGGTCTTGTTTCTGAACAAGCAATCCAAAGGCCTGGGACAGTGATCGGAGACAAGGTTTTAAATTCCACGTTGGCAGCTGCAGAATGTAAATTCAGTGAATTATGTATTCTGGAATAAATAATTAGTAAGAGATAAAGGTATCTGCAAATATACCGCGTTAAAACCCCATCCTGTAGACTAGTGTGCTTTAGGGAAATGAATACCTGATCATATCCTGTGTGGCCTGTATGCAAGTCCTGACAGTGAACAATACGGTTGACTCATAACTGCTTTTAGGAATGGAATAGCAAGCCATCATCGGTTAGTGAGAATAGCAATGCTTGGGCATTAAATGACAATGTAGTCAGAGCTGCTTGAATTTGGAAAATACGTTTAACATTAGAAAGCTGAAATTAAATAAAAAGGCCAGAAATGAATAGCGAGTTAGCATTAATTCGTTTTGAGATCCAGACATGGCCACATCTATATAGACTTTCTGCAGAATGATTATTTGTGCAATCTTGTCATTACAGAGTGCATTAATTATACATTCCTGCTGCAAGACAGGGTCAGGGTTTAAACTTATGCAAACCTGGAGGACATTAGTGAATTCATTATTCAATTTACAAAGATTATTTTAATGCAATTTACAAAGATTATTTTATGTTAAATGAATTCTTATACAAATATATTGTGTGTACCACAGGCAGCAAAGGAAACCGTGCTGTTGATGTGAAGCTTTTCCAATTGATCAACTGACTACAAAGTAACTAAGTATTTCTATGCACCAGGTACAGAAAGTTCGTGTGTACATTGAGATATATTTCTATGTCTGTGCTATGTAGTATTTGCTATGAACTCTCGTGTCTTGTATTGGAGCTCATCCTGAACACTCCTGCTATTCACCAAACAGCCCTGAGCTTATTGAGACAGCAATTCAGTTAAACAAGTCTACAACTTTATTTTCATATCTCCAAGTGGCTCACCCTATCCTTTCTCCTAATCCATTTCAATCCTCTGTTAACTTGATTCTTCACCAACCTTTGGGTTTTCTGAGCATTCCCAGCTTAAATTTTTCAACCGAGGCCAACTCCACTCAACTGTCTTAACCATTCTTTTAAGTTGTTCCATATAACAAATGATTTGAAATATCATTTGGTCATCTGCCCTAATGGCTCTATGAAATTGTATTAGTGCTCTGGACATGCTTTGAGACACTATACCAAGTTATAATTTAAATTGTCTGTTAATAAAAGATGATTCTTTATCTCTGATCATCTTTGATTTTGTTTGTGATGAAAGTTGACTATAAAGGACATGCATTTGAACATACATTTTTGTTTTTCGGTGTTATAATGTGTCTCCCATATTTGCTTGATTCAAGAATGGTTTTAAACTTTCTCTTCATAGCAAGCTTTCCGTATAACACACATTTTATAAAATACATTTTTAAAAAATTGAAAATGAAATAAACTGCAGTTGCAGGAAAGCAGAAGTGCTGGAAACTCATCAGCTTGCAGCTTCTCTGGAAAGGGAAACTACAAATGCAATTATATTTGGCAGTCTTTTTTATGTTTATTTTCTGTTTCCATGAAAGAGCTGCAAAGTTACTATTTCAGGCCAAAGGCGCATCATTGGAACAAAGGGGTCTTTGACCTGAAATATTAACTCTGTTTCTCTTTCCACAGATGCTGGCTGACTTGCTCAGCGCATCTATTTTTATTGGCCCTGAACTGAATGGCTTGGTGGTCTATTTAAAGCGTGGTGAAGTATAAGCCACATTATTGTGGGTTTGCAATCACATGAATGTTAGTCAAGGCAGTTTTCCTTCCATGAAGTGTGTCAATGAACCAGATTGATTTTTATGGCAATAAACAATCTACTGGAGGTAAGCACTTCAACTCCCCCTCCCATTCCCAGTCTGACCTTTCTGTCATGGGCCTCCTCCAGTGCCATAATGAGGCCACCAGAAATTGGAGGAACAGCACCTCATATTTCGCCTGGGCAGTTTGCAGCCCAGTGGTATGAACATCGACTTCTCCAACTTTAGATAGTTCCTCTGTCCCTCCCGTCCCCTCCTCCTTCCCAGATCTCCCTCTATCTTCCTGTCTCCACCTATATCCTTCCTTTGTCCCGCCCCCCTGACATCAGTCTGAAGAAGGGTCTCGACCCGAAATGTCACCCATTCCTTCTCTCCCGAGATGCTGCCTGACCTGCTGAGTTACTCCAGCATTTTGTGAATAAAAACCTTCGATTTGTACCAGCATCTGCAGTTATCTTCTTAATCTACTGGAGGAACTGGGCAGGTCGAGCAGCACCTGTGGAGGGAAAGCTAAGGTCGACATTGCTGGTCAAAACCTGCAACTTTCCTTAGCCCCATAGGTGTTGAACCCACTGAGTTCCTCCAGGAAATTGTGTCTTTGTTGTTCCAGATTCTAGCAATCTCTTGTGTCTCTGGATTTATTAATGACAGTCTTAATTTCACAATCATTGTTACTAATACTGACTGTTTCAGTCCCAGGTTTATTTAATGAAAGCACCCAAATAGAGTAGAGTGAGAGTGTGCTGTAGCTAATTGGAAGGAAGGGGGAATTAAAAAAATTAGATGAACTACTGTAGATGCATTCACAGCAAAATCTGATCTCCAATTGTTAGAAAGCTCTTGGAATTACTGGTGATCTCTGTATTACAAACTTCTCTTTCTATCCATCAACATCCCACTGATCAGTTCCAGACTGAATGAGAGACCTTCTTTCTTCCCAGGATCTTGCTGAACCACAGCACCTTCCACCACATAGTCGTCTAACATGTGCTTGAACAAGTCTTGTGCTGCTTGAATCACTGTGTGCAAAGGGTGGGGAATTTGTTTTCTAAGTGAGCATGGCAACGAAAGGAAGGACTGGTTTGAATTCTGGCAGAGAGATTGTACGATGAGAGGATTGGTAATTGGTACACATCCCCGCTGAGGAATTCGCCTTCCAAACTAAACAGACAAAAATGAGCAGTTGCCAACTTTTAGAAGCCCAGGAAAATGAGTGCATAAGGAGCTGAAGCAGAAGTACTTATAAATAACTGAATTGTGCAATAGTGAAGAAGGCAGTACCATCTGACTCAAGGTGCTGCTTGTGATAGACCAGGTGATTAAATGTGATTGTAGTGAAATCTTTTTTTTCCTAACTCTAGTTTGTCTTGAAGATCAAGAGGAGAGAGTACTAGAATTAGGAAATCTTCAATGATTGGAGATACAGTGTGGAAACAGGCCCTTCGGCCCACCGAGTCCACGCCAACCAACGATCATCCGTGCACAAGTTCTACCCGACACACAAGGGACAATTTGCAGAAGCCAATTAACCTGCACGTCTTTGGAATGTGGGGGGAAACTGGAGCACCCGGAGAAAACCCACGCTGTCACAGGGAGAACGTACAAATTCAGTATAGACAGTACCCATAATCAGGATTGAACCCGGATCTCTGGCGCTGTAAGGCAGCAACTCTACCACTACGCCACTGTACTGACCAACTCTACCACTGCTTACTTTAATGTATTTAGGGAAATACCATGCCTCTAGCTCTCAACATCTCATAAAACTACAACATAATGTCCCAACTTGCATACTCAATGCCCTGACTGATGAAGGCCAGTGGGGCAAAAGCTTTCTTCACCACCCTCTCCACCTGTGACACCACTTTCAGAGAAGTATGTACGTACTCCTCGGTGCTTCTGTTCAACAATCCTCCCCAGGGCCTTACTGTTTACAATGAAAGTCCTACCCTGGTTAAATGTCTCAAAATGCAATTCCTTGCATTCACCATCTGAATTAAACTCCATTTGCCATTCCTTAGCCCACATACTCAGCTGTTCATGATCCAGCTGTAATTCTTGATAACCTTCTTCACTATATGATACCACCTATTTCGATGTTATCCACAAAATCACTCATCATTCCTTTTACATTGTTATCCAAGTTGTTGATATAGATGACGAAGAACAAATGGCCCGGGCTTGGCCCTGAGGCACATCACTAATCACGGGCCTCCAGTCAGAAAAACATCCTTCACCCATCACCCTCTGCTTCCTTACCATCAAACCAGTTATGTATCCAGTATTGTCTGGTCTTTCTCCGGCTCACGTTGAACATGGTCCATTGTTCAAAATTCCCACTTATCTTGACTAGTCCAGCCTTGTTTTTCAGAGGGCCAAACCATTGTATCGGAGAAGGGTGAGGAAAGCCTTCTCTGTCACATCTTTCATGTGCAATTGGAATCTCAGTGTTGCCACATACTCACAGGTCACCCTCTGCAGAAAGGACATTTGGCCATCTCTTGGAATGTCTGTTTTCAAAGAAGGCCTGGGAGGAGAAGCAGTGTTTATTTTATCAAGGTTCATCTTTTAAATTCAGCAACACTGCAAATTGCTTCTAATCTCTTGTGTGTGTAATTGCAGGAGAGCCATAAAATGTGGCCTTTCCACTATGGACCTTGATAACAGCTTCGTGTGTAGGAAAGAACTGCAGATGCCGCATTTGGAATATTGTGAACAATTTGGGGCACCATATCTGAGGAAGGAAGTGCTGGCTCTTGAGAGGGTCCAGAGAAGGTTCACAAGAATGATCCCAGGAATGAGTAGGTCAACATATGATGAGCGTTTGTTGGCACTGTGCCTGTACTCGCTGGAGTTTAGAAGAATGAGGGGGGACCCTCATTGAAACATACAGAATAGTGAAAGGCTTGGATAGAGTGGACGTGGAGAGGATGTTTCCACTAGTGGGAGAGTCTAAGGCTAAAGGTCATAGCCTCAGAATTGAAGGAATTCTTTGCCACAGAAGGCTGTGGAGGCAAAGTCAGTGGATATATTTAAGGCAGAGATAGATTCTTGATTAGTGCAGGTGTCAGACATTGTGGGAAGAAGGCAGGAGAATGGGATTAGGAGGGAGAGATAGATCAGCCATGCTTGAATGGCAGAGTAGACTTGATGGACCAAATGGCCTAATTCTGCTCCTATCACTTATGATCTTATGATCAAATTTTCCCTCCCAACCCCATTCTTTTGCCTTCTCCCAATAACCTAAGATGCCCTTACTAATCAAGAACCTATCAATTATTGCTTTAAAAGCACCCATGGTATTGGCCTCTGCAGTCGTATGTGGTAATGAATTCCACAGATTTACCCCTCTCTGGTTATAGAAATTCTTCCTAGAATTTAGAACGTTAAAAATAACACGTTCAACTGAATGATGTCACTGTTGTTTATCAGCCGTTCCTGCCAGTAAGCCAAGTTGTTGGATGCAAAGGTCCTCTGGGACCTCAATGATCCACTATTGGGCTCAATGGTGGGGTGAGGGGGGAGGGAAGTGCTCAGATGTGCTGCTGCTAGATTAAGGAGTTTTGTATTTGCACAGTTCAATGTACAAGCACGTACATTTTCCTTTGCTTGCAATTTTCCAGATGGCAATATGGTGAAAGCTTGTCAACAATGCATCTTGCAACAGATCGCTTTGGTTGATTGGAAATTATTTCATACACTGCAAGTCAAATCTTTATATCTTTTGAATAATTAGATTTGCCATGCTTCATACCAGAGTTACATTGACTAAAGAGAGCCTTGTCTTACATTGAGATTAAATTAATGCACTATTGCTTTTTATATGGAAAGAAGACATCCTTTGTGTTACAGATAGAAACAAAAGGTCTAGCAAAAAGTATCAAAGCACAAACAAATGTGGATGTTGGAATTTTGAGCACAAAACAAATTGCTGGAAGGACTTAACGGGTCAGATAGCATCTGTGGAGGAAGTGGGCAGACAATGTTTCAGGTTGGGGTGCTTCTTCAGGCCGATTGGAGAAGAGGGAGAATCTGACAAAGAGAGGTGGGGTAGAGAAACCCCTGGCAATGATAGAGGTGAGGATGAGGGGATTTATGGCAGATGGCTGGAGATTGTGACTAATGTTGGAGGTGAAAAGGAGACAAGAGGGTGTCAGGTAAGAGAAGGAGTGAAATGTGAAGCTAGAGGGAGGGGTATGGATGGAAGGGAGCAGGGGCAAGGGGAAATTGGGGATATATCATTTCATTTTTATATCCCCTCTTCCTCCCATATCCCTTCCTCCAACTTTGCATTTCACGCCTCTTCTTTCTAAATCTGACACCATTTTGTCTCCTATTCACCTCCAGCCATTTGTAACTATCTCCACCCATCTGCCAATCATCCATTCTCGCCTATATCTACCTATCACTTGTCAGGCTTTGCCTCACCCCTACCTCTCTTTCCCAGCTTTCTGCCTCTACACCAGTCTGAAGAAAAGTCCTGACCAAAAACGTATCTTGTCCCGATTCGTCCTTGGATGCTGCCATCATTTTTTGCCCGAAGGAATTGTCTGGCAATGTGTGTGACAACTTCGGTAGTTATCTTTCAATACTGCAGTAATTAGTTGAAATGGCATGGTTCCATTTGTTTTAAAGAGGAGTTTCTGTTATAAAAGCATCTGTCAAACTTGAAGCACAAATATCTTTGTAGCCTTTTTGGAATTTTGGGGAGTGTCGACAGAAACAGCTGAGGCACAACTTATACACTGTGTTAAACCTGGCAGACAAGTGATGGGCTCTTTTAATTGTAGGCTGTGACATATAATCACAATATAATGGAGGATGCCAAAAGATTTTAAATGCACAGGTATGCTGATGCATGTTTGAAATTCGATATGAAAAAGTCTCTAAAGCATTATCCCTATAAGTTTATGACTTGGCAGAACAGGTTTTTAGGGTCTAACAATGTCCTAATCAAGTTTGTATGTAATTCTACACCTATCAGGATTTTGAAAGGCATGCTTGCACAGACATTAACATGTGGTAACGAATATGCAGTTTGGAAGTAAAGTAAAAACAATGGCGACAAAAATTAAATTCCAACAGTTTACCAAGGGCAACAGACTGACAATATAACATGAAATGCATTAACAATGATCCATTATTACAATCCTTGTCAGATATAACACGTGGCTTAATTCTCAATTGATTGGGAAAACAGAGTTTATTATGAATTGTCAGTCCATGTCAGGTCATCAAGGTTTTCGTACTCTCCATTGTTTATTTCTTTGTGGAATAAATTGTACACTTTTAAAATATAAAAGGTACATGTCCTCATGAGAGGAATACATCAGGTAGATGCACAGAATCTCTTACCCAAAGTAGAGGAATCGAGGACCAGAGGACGTAGGTTGAAGGTGAAGGGGAAAAGATGTAATAGGAATCTGAGGGGTAACTTTTTCACACAAAGGATGATGGGTGTATGGAACAAGCTGCCAGAGGAGATAGTTGAGGCTGGGACTATCCCAACGTTTAAGAAACAGTTAGACACGTACATGGATAGGACAAGTTTGGAGGGATATGGACCAAGCACAGGCAGGTGGGACTAGTGTAGCTGGGACACGTTGGCCGGTGTGGGCAAGTTGGGCCAAAGGGCCTGTTTCCACACAGTATCACTGTATGACTCTTTATGCTTTTCTTTGCTGATTTTTTCTTTTAACCTTGCATGTTATTTGCAGCTAAAAGGGCAAATACTATACTCCCGATTGTTTGCCAAAAGAAGCCTGACACTTCACTCTCACTTTTTTTAAAGTTTGAACAGTTCTGCTCGGAATGGGAGAACTGAAATAATGCTGTGGCTGGGTGGTCAGAAACACCTTGACTGCAGCATGGTCTTGTAGCAGTGAGTAGTATTGTTGAAATGTGTAGGAAGGAACTGCAAATGCTGGTTTACACCAAAGATAGGTACAAAATTCTTCAAAGAAGGGTCTCGACCCAAAATGTCACCCATTCCTTTTCTCCAGAGATGCCGCCTATTCTGCTGAGTTACTCCAGCATTGTTAGTGTTTGGGATATGTGGCTTTTCACTTCTTAACTTCATAGTTCTTGCTGAGCAAAGGAATGTTTAATTTAGTTTATTATTGTCGACGCTTAGGAAGGAACAGTTCATGTCCAAGGCCAGATTTCCAAAACAGACATGCTAGTTTGAGGTCTGCCATGGGAAGAGAATATCAGTTGAACAGAAAAAAATAGAATCAACAAAGCTGCCTTGGACAAATGCAACATCCCCACTACCTCCTGGAAATCCTTGACATATGATCACATAGCTTTTTGGATGGTTTTGTAAACCTCTAGCCCGTGCCTCAGGAAGACTGAGAAGCCCAGCCGAAATGACATGAAGAAGGGTCTCAACCCAAAACGTCACCCATTCCTTCTCTCCTGAGATGCTGCCTGACCCGCTGAGTTACTCCAGCATTTTGTGTCTACCTTCGATTTATACCAGCATCTGCAGTTATTTTCCTATACATCACATAGGGATACTTAACTATTCCAAATACTCTTAACTCCAGAAGATGCAAGTAATAATTTCTTTCAATAATAATAAGCATATTATCACTTAGTTCAAGTATCAAAAACAATTTGATTTAGTTCTCATGTAAGTTCTGGCTTTCTATCATACATTCCTCCCCTAGCATGAATTGAAGGCAGCTTCTGGAGTAGAGAGGGTAATCCTTGTGAGCTAAGTTAATGATTTGTTGATCCACAATTTTTCTTTAGAGAAAGCACCACAGGGGAGGGGATTGGTGTTAAAGACAGGAAGATTTTGATTAAACAGGAAATGGGTCAGTAAACAACAAATTCAAAATTGTTTACTTGTTTTGCTTTGTTGGACCTGTGGGGTTACTGATTCCCACAATGGATTACATTCACTGCTTGCATAGTGTCTAGAGGACACCCTTGTTTAAATAAATCATTCTTTTGAATTTGAAATTTTAATGGTCAGGTGTATGGGGCATGTGTACAGTAAAAGATAATAAGCAATAATCATCTTCGTGGTTTAGTAAGATTCTTGACTGCAATTAAGGCTGCAGGCCTGTAGTGAGGGCAGTTGCCATATAGCTCCAGCAACTCGCGGTTGATTCTAATCTCTGCTGCAGTCCATGTGGAGTTTGCATGTTGTCCCTCTGCTCTTATGTTTAGCTTTATTATTGTCATGTGTACAGTGAAAAACTTTGTTTTGTATGTTATTCAGTCAAATCAAATAATGCTATACATAAATACAATCAAGCCAAACTCAGGTCAAAAGGGAGAGTGAAGGGGAAGTTACAGAGGGCAGAATACGGTTCTCATCATTGTAGCGCATTAGTTCCAGAGAGGTGAATTGGACAGTACCCTAGTTTGTGAAAGGGCCATGCAGAAGCCTGATTACAGAGGGAAGAGGCTGTCCCTGAGTCTGGTGGTGCCCATTCTGGGTTTTATTCTGGCTGCTCTGGGTTTTCCCACATTCCCAATTGTTGGGTCTGAAGGCAGATAAATCCCCAGGGCCTGATGGTCTGCATCCCAGAGTAATCAAGGTGGTTACCCTAGAAATCGTGATTATTTTCCAATGTTCTCTCCACTCTGGATCAGTTCCTATGGACTGGAGGGTAGCCAGTGTAACTCAACTTTTTCAGAAACGAGGGAGAGAGAAAATGGGGTATTATAAACCAGTTAGCCTTGCATCAGTAGTGGGGAAGATGCTGGAGTTGATTATTAAAGATGTTATTAGCAGCGCATTTGGAAAGCAGTGACAGGATCGGTCAAAGTCAGCATAGATTTATGATGGGGAAATCATGCTTAACTAATCATCTGGAATTTTTTGAAGGAGTAACAAGCAGAATGGATAAGGGAGAGTCAGTGGATGTGGTGTATCTGGACTTTCAAAAAACCTTTGACAAGGTCCCACTCAAGAGATTAGTGGGCAAAGTTAGAGCGGAGGGTATTGACATGGATAGAGAACTGGTTGGCAGACAGGAAGCAAAGAGCAGGAATTAACGGGTCTTTTTCAGAATGGCAGACAGTGGGGTGCCGCAAGGCTCGGTGCTGGGACCCCAATTATTTACAATATATATTAACGATTTAGAGGATCTCCAAGTTTGCGGATGACACAAAGCTGGGTGACAGTGTGATCTGCGTGAGGATGCTATGAGGCTGCAAGGTGACTTGGATAGGTTGGGTGAGTGGGCAGATGCATGGCAGATGCAATATAATGTGGATAAATGTGAGGTTATCCACTTTGGTGACAAGAACAGGAAGGTAGATTATTATCTGAATGGTGTCAGATTAGGAAAAGGGGAGGTGCAATGAGATCTGGGTGTGCTTGTACATCAGTAACTGAAAGTAAGCATGCAGGTACAGCAGGCAGTGAAGAAAGCTAATGGCATGTTGGCCTTCATTATGAGAGGATTTGAGTTTAGGAGCAAGGAGTAGGGAGGTCCTACTGCAGTTGTACAGGGCCCTGGTGAGACCACACATGGAGTATTGTGTGCAATTTTGGTCTCCTAATTTGACGAAGGACATTATTACTATTTAGAGAGTGCAGCGTAAATTCACCAGGTTAATTCCTGGGATGGCGGGACTGACATATGATGAAAGAATGGGTCGACTGGGCTTGTATTCATTGGAATTTGGACGAGAGGGGATTTTATAGAAACATATAAAATTCTTAAAGGATTGGATAGGCTAGATGCAGGAAAGATGTTCCCGATGTTGGGGGAGTCCAGAACCAGGGGTCACAGTTTAAGAATAAGGGGTAGGCCATTTAGGACTGATGAGGAAAAACGCTTTCACCCAGAGAGTTGTGAATCTGTGGAATTCTCTGCCGCGGAAGGCAGTGGAGGCCAATTCACTGGATGTTTTCAAGAGAGTTAGATTTAGCTCTTAGGGCTAAAGGAATCAAGGGATATGGGGGGGGGGGGGGGGGGGAAAGCAGGAACGAGGTACTGATTTTAGATGATCAGCCATGATCATATTGAATGGCGGTATTGGCTCGAAGGGCCGAATGGCCTACTCCTGCACCTATTTTCTATATTCTATGATTCTATTTGAAAGATGTGCTGGTTAATTGGCCATTGTAAAGAATGCCTAACCCAGGAGGTAGTGGGAGAATCAGGGCGATGGGCATGTGAGGCTGAAGAAATATAAGAGGGACAGTGTTATTGATGGACTGCTCTGAGAACCAGCATAGAATCAAAGGACAGAATGGCCTCCAACGTCATAAGGAAATAATGAACTGAAATCCATGCCTTGCATTAATACTTTTTTATGCTTAGTGCTGTGGATGTAACCTCATAGTATAGACCAGACTGTAAGAATGTTAAAGTGTCACTGTTTAGCGTTGTTCCCAACTTGTTCCCCATTTAGTAGAATTTTAGGATTCAAACTACAGTTTAACTTAGTTAAATGTGTTGCATGGCAAAATGGCGGATAAATTATTTAATTTGATTACCCTGTAGAGGTGCAGTTTTTAGTTTTAGAGATACAACACGGAAACAGGCCCTTCGGCCCATCGAGTCTGCACCAACCAGTGATTCCCGCACATTAACACTATTCTATACATACTAGGGACAATTTACATGTACGCCAAGCCAATTAACTTACATACCTGTTCGTCTTTGGAGTGTGGGAGGAAACCAAAGATCTCTGAGAAAACCTATGGTCACGGGGAGAACGTACAAACTCCGTACAGGCAGCGCCTGTAGTCGGGATCGAACCCCGGTCTCCGGCACTGCAAACGCTGTAAGGCAGCAACTCTACCGCTGCGTCACCATGCAGAAAAAATTCTGCATACTCTCAGATATTCCAATTTCTCCTCTTGCACTGAGACTATTTGGAAAATCCACTTTGGAATTTGTTCCGTAAACAATTTCCATTCAACGTTAAACAACCAAATGCAAGTCTGACGTACTCAGGATTTAAACATTATTAGCACTTGAGATGGATATGTTTAACCGTGCTGGTGTAAGTGATGTGGAATGTTTATTCCAGAGTTGGATGTAGAAGAAAGTGGAATCAGAAGGGAGGCACTGGGATGTGGTGAGAGATGGTTTAATTTGATTGCAACCTTAGGGAACGATAAGCCATGAGGTTGCATAGATGGAGAGGTGCAGAAAGCACAAGGTCCATGAGTTAAATCATTGAACACAGAATGGAGCTTTGCGCTTGTAGGAATCAAGCGTGGCTGAAAAGTGTGTAGGAAGGAACTGCAGATGCTGGTTTACACTGAAGACAGACACAAAATAGTGGAGTAACTCAGCAGGTCAGGCAGCATCTCTGGAGAAAAGCAATTGGTTCCGTTTTGGGTCGAGACCCTTCTTCAGATTTATTTAGGTTGAAAAGTGATGGGTTAAGATGAGTATTTTATACCAGTACACCCAAAATCAAGAAATGCAAGGCAACAAGATTGAATTAAAAGAGGAGTAGATGGGAGGGATCTACCTAAAACAGAACAAGAGGAAAAACAAAAATAATGAGTTTAATCTAGAGGAATGCACTACCAACAAATGGGAAAAGGAGTAAGAAAAATGAAGTTATGGATCTTAGTTTGTAGTGGCACACATATAGGTAGGGAGGAATTTAAGGGATGGTAAAAATTAGAAGTGACTTTCTGTAAAACACATGAGAAATTGTGAGACCCAAAGTGTGCTCTTAATGTAGAGAATTGTAACAGGTTTGGATTTTGAGGAAGAATAATTGAGGCTAGGTTGTTTTACTTGTGCGTTTTTAAAATCTTTCCATTGTCTTGTCCCATCTCATCTTTGCAGCTTTGCAACTCTCCTGAGCCTGAAGAAGGGTCTCGACCCAAAAAGTCACCCATTTCATCTCTCCAGAGATGCTGCCTGTCCTGCTGAGTTACTCTAGCATTTTGTGTCTAGCTCTCCTGAGAACTCTGTTCATCCAATTTAAGTTCTTTAACACCCCTTACTTCCTCTGCCGCAGCCATCTAGGTGCCAAACTCTTAAACCAAACTTTCTACTGTATTGAAATAGCCCTTGAGGTGAGCCCGCACTTGTATCTAACTGTTCACACCCAGAAACCCTTCTTCTTGCGGCCTGATCCATTGTTTTCTAATGCCTCTTTTGGCCCTGATTCTGATCAACTTGCTGCCCTTTGGTAATGCTCTCTGAAAATACAGTGTATTCAGACCCCATCACTTTTTCCACATTTTGTTACGTTACAGCTTTATTTTAAAATGGATTAAATTCTTTTTTTTTAAATCATCAATCTACACACAATACCCCATAATAAAAAAGCAAAAACAGGTGTTTAGAAATTTTTCCAAAGTAATTAAAAAGAAATAACTGAAATATCACATTTACATGAGTATTCAAACCCTTTCCTCAGTTCTTTGTTGAGGCACCTTTGGCAGCAATTACTGCCTCAAGTCTTCTTGGGTATGACACTGCAAGCTTGGCACACCTGTATTTGGGTAATTTCTCCCATTCTTCTCTGCAGATTCTCTGAAGCTCTGTCAGGTTAGATGGGGAGCGTCGATGCACAGCTATTTTCAGGTCCTTCCAGAGATGTTCGATTGGGTTCAAGTCTGGGCTCTGGCTGGGCCACTCAAGGATATTCACAGACTTGGCACGAAGCCACTCCTGCATTGTCTTGGCTGTGTGCTTAGGGTGTGTCCTGTTGGAAGGTGAACCTCTGCCCCAGTCTGAGGTCCAGAATGCTCTGGAGCAGGTTTTCATCAAGAATCTCTCTGTACTTTGCTCTGTTCATCTTTCCCTCGATCCTGACTAGTCTCCCAGTTCCTGCCGCTGAAAAACATCCCACAGCATAATGCTGCCACCACCATGCTTCGCCGTAGGTATGATAATGGCCAGGTGATGAGCGGTGCCTGGTTTCCTCCAGAAGTGACGCTTGGCATTCAGGCCAAAGAGTTCAATCTTGGTTTCATCAGACCAGAGAATCTTGTTTCTCATGATCTGAGAGTCCTTTAGATGCCTTTTGACAAACTCCATACTGAGGAGTGGCTTCTGTCTGGCCACTCTACCATAAAGGCCTGATTGGTGAAGTGCTGCAGATGTAGTTGGCCTTCTGGAAGTTTCTCCCATCTCCAAGGAGGAACTCTGGAGCTCTGTCAGAGTGACCATCGAGTTCTTGGTCAACTCCCTGACCAAAGCCCTTCTCCCCCGATTGCTCAGTTTGGCCGGGCGTCAGCTCTATGAAGAGTCCTGGTGGTTCCAAAGTTTTTCCATTTAAGAATGACGGAGGCCACTGTGCTCTTCGGGACTGGCAATGCTGCAGAAATTGTTTTATACCCTTCCCCAGATCTGTGTCTCGACACAATCCTGTCTCGGAGGTCTACAGACAATTCTTTCATCTTAATGGCTTGGTTTTTGCTCTGACATGCACTGTCAACAGTGAGACCTTATATAGACAGGTGTGTGCCTTTCCAAACCATGTCCAATCAATTTAATTTACCACTGGTGGACTCCTATCAAGTTGTTGAAACATCTCAAGGATAATCAATGGAAACAGGATGAACCTCAGCTCAATTTTGAGTGTCATAGCAAAGGGTTTGAATACTTCTGTAAATGCGATATTTCAGTTATTTCTTTTTAATTACTTTGCAAAAATTTCTAAACACCTGTTTTCGCTTCTTCATTCTGGGGTATTGTGTGTAGATTGATGATAAAAAAAAGAATTTAATCCATTTTAAAATAAGGCTGTAACGTAACAAAATGTGGAAAAAGTGAAGGGGTCTGAATACTTTCTGAGTGCACTGTACATGCAATCTGATGTCCCCATGGGCACTGCCTCATTTCCCCAGATAGCAAATCTCCCTGCAAACCTCTCAAACTGAACCAGGCTGTTTACAACCTTGGTGTAAGATACAGGAATGAACTTTGGGTAGCAGGGTGCCACATCTGGTAGAGCAGCTGCCTCGCAGCACCAGAGACATTGGTTCAATCCTGACCTTGGGTGCTATCTGTGGAATTTACTGGTTGTTCCTGTGACCGTATGGGTTTCCTCCGGGTGCTCTGGTTTCCTCCCACAACCCAAAGAGGTGCAGATTTGTAGGATAATTGGTCCCAGTGTGCAGGGAGAGGATGCGAAAGTGGGAAATCGTAGAACTAGTGTGAACAGGCCTGTGCAATGTAATTTATTGCTCAAACTATCACTATTGCCTTTGCTGGGATTGAACAGCAGGCTCTTGGCTCGCCATGCATCTTCATCTTGCCCTCTGTAAAATACAGGTCATCCAAATTACTGTTGCCCATGAATTGCTAACGCTGATCCCTTTTACCCATTATCCTTGTTGATTTATATGAAGCAATGATTTAATTAAAAAATTCTTATCCTTATTTTCAAATCCCTCTTTGACCACTACTTGCTCTCTGTGATTTCCCCTCACCCTAAAGTTCCACCTGTGCTCATTTGTAGAATAAAAGTAATTGCATGGATGTGTGAGAATTCTCCAACAATTTCTTCCCTTGCCCAGTTCGTGATTAAGTCTCTTGTTGGTGTTCAGTTTTGCCTGAGGGTTTTAAACGTCAAATTAATTTAGTTTTCATCAGTAGCAGATAACATTCAGTGCATATAAGGGCAAAGTATAATAATACCTCAACAGAAAATGCAACCTGTGGAATATTCTGAAGCTTTTTAATAGCTATACATTGTAGCTAAACTGTGACTGATTAGTTTGGGACCTAATAAGCATAATATAGTTTTAATCTCTTGTGGTACATTTTAAAATAACTGTAGATTTACAATAATTATGGGAATCGAGTGACTGCTACGGCCAAATTTGCTGCTCCTTATTTTATGTACTGTTTGTGCTGATCCTTGCCTGCAATGATGCAATTTCAGCACATCCATCCAGCAAGGCTGAGTTGGCAGTACTTGGGTAAAGATGACGTGTAACTTGGAAGGAGGCCAAAGAGAGATGGCGGATGAGTCTTGTCAAGTCAAATAAAGAGAGAAAAGAGGAAATGCAAGATTAGATATGGTGAGTGAAAAAAAGACTGAGGGAAAGGAATTCTCAATTCGGTAGTAATGAATAAATAATTCTTCCACAAAATATTGTTTTATATAGAGGCTTCTTAACATTGAAGATAGGCACAAAATGCTGGAGTAACTCAGCGGGACAGGCAGCATATCTGGAGAGAAGGAATGGGTGACGTTCAGACTCAATAGTTTCACAGACAATGAAGTGACATTTTTACAATGTTCTTCCTTGCAGCGTCTATCCACATTCAATGTAAATTGAATAATGCCATGCTAAATTTCTGAATATAAACCAAATATTTAGGAAAATTAGTTCAAACAAAAGGATGGCAAACTCTGGTGTTCCCAGCATCAGCTTATTTGGTTAATTATTGTCTGGGTGTGCAAGTTAGAATTTCAAACTTTGCAGATGACGTGGTTGTGGTCAAGCGTGAGATGGAAAGGCTGGCAGAATGGGGAGATGAGTGTCAGATGAAGCTTTTAAAATAAAAAAGTGAAGGTAATTCATTTGAAATAATCAAATAACATCAATCTGAAGAAGGGTCTCGACCCGAAACGTCACCCATTCCTTCTCTCCAGAGATGCTGCCTGTCCCGCTGAGTT
This sequence comes from Rhinoraja longicauda, assembly GCF_053455715.1. Taxonomy (NCBI): domain Eukaryota; kingdom Metazoa; phylum Chordata; class Chondrichthyes; order Rajiformes; family Arhynchobatidae; genus Rhinoraja; species Rhinoraja longicauda. Next base: position 4,174,742 of record NC_135972.1, on the reverse strand, counting down.
ACTCCAGATTTTTGTGTCCACCTTTCATTTGAAAGAATGACGGGGAGACACAAACCAAATAGCACAAATCAAAAGGGCAGGAACAGAAAAATCAGGGTGTTTGCATAGAAAATTTTCGGGGGGGGAGGGCAATAAATGTAGAATCTTGTGAGAACAACAACAAAAAACATTCCGGATCCTTGCTTTGATGAAAAGAGTACAGGAAGGAACAAAGTATTGAGATAGACAGGATTACTGTACAAAAAGCCAATGCGGGCTCACTGGGTCCTGATTTATAACAATTCTGATTCTAACACTGCAATCTTCTGAGGAAGGTAAATCTTTAGGGCAGGGGAGAGTTGAGGATGATCACAAATATTACGGGGACAAATTATACCTTGTTAGCACCAGCAGGAAATGATTGAGTCTTTATGTAAGACTAAAATGGCACGGATAAGGTAAATCTGGAGTATCATTTCCATATGTGCTTGATGTAAGAACAAGATACCAAGTTAAAAAAACTAAAAAGGAAGCTTCAAAACAGATGTCAGGAGAACTTCAACCAGATAAACATCTGGCACAGTCTTCTAGGTAGAACAGTGGAAGGAAATATTTGTATGACTTGATTGATTGACTAGGTTGATTGGTCTCTTTGTTATAGGTTGTTATTCACTCAATGTACTTGAGGTAACATTTGTATAATAAACAGTCACATTTTCACTGATTAATTTAAAGCAATTGTTTTGCTTTTCAAAATTATCCATAATGTATTTTCTATTCGTAACTTCCAGCAAACTTAAGGGATGGTCTCCATAATTTTGGTCTTCATGGTTTGACTCTGGACATATAACAACTGCATGTAGCTCTACGAAAGAGCACCAAGTACAATTTCAATGTAAAAACTAAGAAACACAATTTTAATGTAATTGAATGATGAGATGAGGAGAAACTGAAATTCAGGCGGAGAGTTGCCTGCCTGCATTAAAGGTTAAAATTTCCCCCTTAAAATCTGGTCATGGTGCTCAAAATCATGTTGTTGAGAGATCCATGAACTCTTAATTACAGTGTATACAGATTCCCTGCCCCACTTCCTTTTCTTGTCTATTGTACTGTACTACTAAGATTTCCTGTTCTCACAATGAACTGGAAAATTACTGCCAATTATTTGGTGCTTTTACTGTAGATTGTTTTGCTTTGTAAACATCATGTCCTTGGCTGTTATTTTACCAGTGGATTTAGAGCCACAGTCCTACAGCTCGTGAATAGGCCATTCAGCCCTGACAAGTCTTTGCCGACCGAGATGCCTATCTACACCAAACCCATTTGATTGCATTTGGCCAATATCACTCTTTTCCTTTCCTATCTTTGTACTTATCCAAATGTTTTCTGAACACTGAAGGTGCCTCCACCACCATCTCTGGCAGCTTGTTTCACATATCTACCACCATCTGCGTGGAAAGATTTGGTCTTCAGATTTCCTTTAACTATTTCCCTTCTTGCCATAAACCTATGTCTTCTAGTTTACACTCCCTTAGTCTTGAAAAAAGACTGTTTACCCAATCTTATTTTCTTAAAAATTTTGTAAATGTCTATAATGAAACCTCTCTGCCTCCTATTACTCCAGTGACAATTTCCCCAGCCCTTTCAATTTTCCCCTGTAGCTAAAACCTTCCATTTCAGGCAGCTCCTGGTGAATCTCTGCATCAATTCTAGCGCCACCATATTCTTTCTGCAATGCAGTGACCAGAAATGCACACAAACGTGGCCCAGCCGATGAATCTGCAACACAAATCCCAACTGTGTGCTCTCTTGTCAAATTATGCTGTGCATGAATACAAATCAATCACACGCAAGTACAACGAGTAGTGCAAAGAGAAAAATACAGTAACAGTTTTCCTTTGACATCAAGGCATTTTGCAATAAGTGGGAAGTGTTTAAGAGCAAAGTAGTAAGAGTTCAGAGTCGGCATGTTCCTGTAAGGATAAGAAGCAAAGATGGTAAGGTTAGGGAACCTCAGTGCACAGAGGAAATAGAAGGTTTGATCAGGAAAGAGAAGGACGTGTACATCAGCTAGAGGAAATTGTAATCAAGTGAGTCCATTGGGATTTACAGAGGGTGCAGATGCGATCTTAAGAAAGTAGTTTGGAGGGCAAAAAGAGGGCAGTAAGTGGCTCTGGCCAACAGAATTGAACATGATTGCAAACCTTCTATAAATATGTTCAGAGAGCCTGGCTCGGGAAAGAGTAGTTCCCCTCAGAGAGCAAATGGGAAATGTCTGCGTGCAGCCAGGGAATATTTGTGGTGTCGCAAATTAATACTTTGGTTCAGTATTCACCAGGTGGAACGGGGAGGAGAAGAGATAGTTGGAGGAGAGGTATACTGACAGTTTGAAGCATGTGTGTATCAGGAAAGAGGAGATATTAAAAATATTGAAGTGCAGGCCCAGGACTTGATGAAATCTATCTATGCCCGGGTATTATGGGAAGTAAAGGAGGAGATTGCTGGGGCTCTGACTGAGATCTTTGTGCCATCTTTAGTCATGAGTCACGAACAAGAAGAGTGAAAAAAGGTAATGCTGTCCACATATTCAAGCAAGGCAGTTGGGTACGACAGGAAACCACAGGCTAGTGAGCAATATCTCAGTAGTAAATAAATTATTGGAATAAATTCTTAGGGATAGGATTTATGATCATTTGAGAAGCTGACAGATTAGGGTGAGTCAGCTTGGGTGAGTGCATGGAAAAATCTGGTTCACAAAAAAATGTTTTTTGAGAAGGTTACTCAGAAAATCAATGGCAATAGAAATTGGATACGAAGCTTTGGACAAGGTTCTGCATTGTAGAATGGTCCTGAAAGGCGGGGCACAAGGTGTTTTGGCACACTGGAACCAAATCTGACTTGACGATAGGAGGCACAGGATGGTGTTTGTGGCATGCCCTTGTGACTACAAGTCTGTAACCGGTGGAGTACCACAGGTATTGCTGCTGGGACTTTAGTTGTTTGGCACATATATAAATGACTTGGATAAGAACATCTGTGGTCTAATAAGTACGTTTGCTGATGACACAAAGAGCGATGAGTTGTAGATAATAAGGATGGTTGCGTAAGGATGGAGAGGAACATCGATCAGCTAGAAAATTAGGCAGAGCAATGGGAGATGGAAGTTATTCCATAAAAGGGTTAAATAATGAACTCTGGGGACCTTACAGTAAATAAGAACCATAGAAGTGTTAATATACAGAGGGATCTTGGGGTGTAAGTTCATAGCTCCCTGAAAATGGTGACACAGGTGGATGGGATAGTAAATGTGTTTAGCTTGTTTGCCTTCGTCGGCAGAGATATTGAGTATAGGAGTTGGGATTCATGTTGTAGATTCATTGGTTAGGCCACATTTTTGTGCATTTCTCATCACTGCTTTGTAGAAAAGATGTAGTAGCACTAGAATTGATGCAGAAGAGATTCACCAGGTTGTTTTACCTGGAATGGAAAGCTTTAGCTGCAGGGTATAATTAGTAGAGCTTTTGTTATTTACTTTCGACCTGCATGTCTCCCATTATCCACAGGATAGTCTTTTCATCTCTGACCTTTGTCCAACCATCTGCCTATCACCTGCATCCACCTATCACTCACTAGGGTTTGTCCTGCCCCTCCTCTCTTCCAGCTTTTTCTTCCCCCATCACAATCAGTCTGAGGAAGGATCCCAACTCGAAACGTTACCTATCTATGTTCTCCAGAGCCTGACTCGCTGAGTTACCCCAGCACTTTGTCTTTTTTTGTGAACCAGCATCTGTAGTGCCTTGCGTTTCCACCAGGTGCCTTGCGTTTCCACCAGGTGCCTTGCTTTTCCACCAGGTGCCTTGAGTTTCCACCAGGTGCCTTGCGTTTCCACTACTATCTACTTGTGAACTCCACAGAAGCGTGAGGTCTGATCTGTTTTCAACAATATTTTTCTAAATGTGATTTATTTTTTAATTCTAGCGGTTAGCATACATTGTTCCCTCTCTCTCCTACCTTTGCTACAAGGGACTTGGGATCAGATATTTATATTCCCAAAAGAGCACATGAATTGTCCGAAATTTCATGGTTAAATAAAATATCCAGAGGTGGGGAAATAATTTTATTGAAGGCATAATATGATTTGAGTTTGAGTGAATTTATTGAAACTGTCAAAATATCTAGAAGGCGCTAGTGTTTGGATTTTAATAATGTTGCATGTACTTTGCAGTGTTCATGAGCCAAATATTTTCTCAGATAAATTGCAGCAATAACTGGCAAAACAAAGTGAGATAAGACATTACTATTAAGTTAAAGGCCTGTGCATTTGTTTAGAAAACTAAAGGCTATTAATAGCTGAAAGCGTTATGTTGACAAATTAACCATAGAAACTACAAAACCAGATATCAAAATGTCTATATTTGGGCAATAATTGTATTAATAATGTATGGTCAATTCTAACCCTGACAGTGGCGACACAGCTTTATCCTGATCATAAGTTGTTGATTATGGTGTCGAAGAATGGATTGTGGTTTAAATTATCTGAATAAGTCAGGAATGTTCATTGTATTATAGCTGTAATACAGGAAATTATAATCATATCAAGATCTAGATTTCTGTTCCTGCCCTAACTTGGAGATCAAACTTTTTTTGCATATTTGTCTGGAATCCAATGTGAGCAATACTTAACTAGAATTAGTATTACTAATCGTTTGTCCTGCCTGTCATGATGTAGTGTTACTAATGAGTCATATTACTGATAACAGGAAGGAGGTGATGCGAAATGAAGTGGAAACTCTAGCAATAATGAGTGACAAAGTAGACAAAAATGGTGCAGTAACTCAGCGGGTCAGGCAGCATCTCTGGAGAACATGGATAGGTGACGCTTTGGGTCAGGACCCTTCTGAGCAGTTAGATTGAAAACTCAGTGACTGTTATGCCTATGACTGTTTGGTATAATAATCATGCTAGAACGATGGAATATCTACATAACATGAACAAATTATGAAATATTGAACTGCATCTGACAATATAATTTACTGTCTCGATTTTCTTTAAACTAAAAGTATAAATGGTGGGAGTATGCACCAGGTCCTTCCGACTTGACAAAAAGAAGAGAGAGATTTAACTCTGCATTGGTAATTTGTTTAAAGTTAAAATTATGAAAATTAGTATAATAAGTGCTCTCAATCTCATTAAAGTTAATTAAATTTGGATCACTGCTAATCTTGTAAACTGGCAAGTTAATTGGACTGAAATGTTGTATCCGTTTTTTTCGCCACTGATGTTGCCCCACTTTCAAGAGTACTTTGAAATCATTTGTCCTGCCTCTCCCCTCTTCCATGTTTCTTGCTTCCTCCCCCCCACCCCCCCCCCATCAGTCTGAGGAAGGGTCTTCCCCAATCAGTCTGAGGAAGGGTCTTGACTTGAAATGTCACTTATCCGTGTTCTGCAGAGATGCTGCCTGACTCGCTGAGTTACTCCAGTACTTTGTGTCCTTTTCTGTATTAACCCGCAGCTGCTGTTGCTTGTTGCATTACCCTACACTTACATTCATCCCCACTACTATAAGATTCCTGAACCAATCACCTCTTCTTGCCCCTTTCCTGGAGGTACTGCTGTATACTCTTACTCTTCAGTCTACCTCGTTTGGTTGTTTCGTTATTGCACTTTAGTGGGGTTTTTGAGCACTGCTTCAAATTGCATGACAGTTCTTGCACCATTCTGGTGTTTTGCGTCCAGTGTTGGATCTATCATTATCAGTGTATTCTGTTTCATGCTAACAAAGAATTTCATCATACTCCTGTGTATATGACAAAAACGTTATCTGTTAAATATTATGTACTTTCAGAAAAATATTAAACTTAATAGAAATCTCTCTAGAAAGGTTTTCAAATAGGTGCAGGTTTGTCATCAATTCCTGCTCTTACCCAAAGCACATTGTATCTTTGAGCAAATGGGGTTTGGACTGTGAGCCCAGTAATATTAAGTGTGTAGGAAAGAACTGCAGGTGCTGGTTTAAATCGAAGGTAGACACAAAATGCTGGAGTAACTCAGCGGGACAGGCAGCATCTCTGGAAAGAAGGAATGGGTGACATTTTGGGTCGCGACTCTTCTTCAGACTGATGTCAGGTGAGTGGGCGGGACAGAGATCGAATGTAGTCAGAGACAGTAAGACTGGTGGGAGAACTGGGAAGGGGGAGGGGATGGGGAGAGAGGGAAAGCAAGGGCTATTTGAAGTTAGTGAAGCTCTTGATTTTCCTCTTGCTGTTCGATACTTCAAATCATCTCAGCTTTCCCCAACAGTTTAATCTTTCACACCAAACTTGCCCATGGGATTTGAACTTCGTTACCACTCTTTGCAAAGGTACACCAGTAAACCTGATGTCGAGTTCAATTTAGTTTATTGTCATGTGTATCGAGGTACAGTGATAAGCTTTTGTTGCTTGCTAACTAGTCAGCGGGAAGACTATAGGTGATTACAATTAAGCCATCTCCAGTGTACAAATACATGATAAAGGCAATAACGTTCAGTGCAAGATAAAGTCCAGTAAAGTCCGATCAAAGATGGTCCAAGAGTCTCCAATGAGGTAGATAATAGTTCAGGACTGCTTTCTAGTTGTTGGATGTTTCAGGTGCCTGATAACAGCTGGGAAGAAAATGTCCCTGGTAAATCCCTGACGAAAATATTCTAGCATTTGAGTTGCATGAGTTTAGTTTATTGTCACTTGTACCAAGGTACAAATCGAAACATATAAGATTATTAAGGGGTTGGACACGTTAGAGGCAGGAAACATGTTCCCGATGTTGGGGGAGTCCAGAACAAGGGGCCACAGTTTAAGAATAAGGGGTAGGCCATTTAGAACTGAGATGAGGACAAACTTTTTCAGCCAGAGAGTTGTGAATCTGTGGAATTCTCTGCCTCAGAAGGCAGTGGAGGCCAATTCTCTGAATGCATTCAAGAGAGAGCTGGATAGAGCTCTTAAGGATAGCGGAGTCAGGGGGTATGGGGAGAAGGCAGGAACGGGGTACTGATTGAGAATGATCAGCCATGATCACATTGAATGGCGGTGCTGGCTCGAAGGGCCGAATGGCCTCCTCCTGCACCTATTGTCTATTGTACAGTGAAAAGATTTTGTTGCATGCTAATTTTTACATGCCTTCATCGATATTGTAACGTTTTATGTGAGTACTGATGTTATTTCCTGTATATTTAATATTTTATAGTGAATTTGCTCACCTCTTGAATGGCATGCAGAATTGCCCCAGTGCTCAATTCAAAAAATAAACCACAACGTCAAAACAGATTTTATAATACAATTATGTTGAAAACTAATTATTGTTGCTTTGTGTAATATTGCCATTAATATTCATTTTTCACTTTACTTTCAGCTCTTGGAAGATTTAGAACTGCCAGCTTTGGTATATAGCTGATCTACGAAAATATTCCAAACACAATCATGTCGTACGATGATCCAGTCATGATTGATGCACCCAGTGACAGCTTCTGGGAGGTATGGTTCAACTGTTGCTTTGTATTTTATCCCATGTTTTGAATTTGCCTGATTCGGTTTGCTGAATTTGCACTTCAAATCAACATCGTTTACTAAACGCTTGCTTGTATACTCTCACCACTTGTTGCTCAGGGATTTGTTATTCCTATTTTCAACTGTTCTCGACCACTATCTAAGGAACTCGGTGATCGGTTTCCAGACCACTTGTGTCAAGCGGCTCTCTGTTTAGTTTAGTGTAGAGATACAGCGTTCAGGATTGAACCCAGGTCTCTGGCGCTGTAAGGCAGCAACTCTGCTGCTGCCCAACCTTGCTGCCCCTAGATAGAATCTACTTTTTTGCGCCACTGTGCCGCCTTGTGTAACTTCTGATCCAGTATAGCATGCTGTATATTTACACAGCTGCACCTTGTCTTTTCATAACTAATCACAGCTAGCAATTAAAGTAGTAGTTGTTTATGTTAATGGTTCCTCTTAACTATATGCTCTCTGACTATGGCTCACTACGCCCTAATGTGCTCTACCAGGTATTAATATAACCCAGTCCACAGACCTAGTTAGACAAACTCTAGTCTGTTGTCAGATTGTTTCCAACCCTATCCATATACGATAATTACTTTTTAAAATATGATATTGTTCGTGTATTTTGTAGGTTATTTTGTATGGTAAGTGCTCGTATAACAGTATAACAGTATAACAGAGCTCTATTTGTCATTCGGTACCAAGGTACCGAACGAAACTACATAGCAGTCATACAAAAAAGAACACAAGACACATAACCCCAACACAAACGTCCATCACAGTGACTCCAAACACCCCCTCACTGTGATGGAGGCAACAAAACTTCCACTCTCTTCCCCACGCCCACGGACAAACAGCTCGTCCCCGACCGACCCGCACAGTCCCCGCAAGGGGATGGAAGTCCCCGCGGCCGAGTCGCACCGGGCGCTGAAACGTCTCGCGGCCGATCCAGGCGATGGAAGGCCCTGCGACCGAGCCTTGCGCAGCTAAGTCCCGTGGCCGAGCCGCACCGGGCGATGTTAAGTCCCGCGGCCAAGCCGCACCAGCGATGAAAAGTCCCGCGGCCGAGCCGCACCAGCGATGTAAAGCCCCGCGGCCGAGCCGCACCGGGCGATGTTAAGTCCCGCGGCCGAGCCGCACCAGCGATGAAAAGTCCCGCGGCCGAGCTGCACCGGGCGATGTAAAGTCCCGCGGCCGAGCCGCACCGGGCGATGTTAAGCCCCGCGGCCGAGCCGCACCGGGCGATGTTAGGCCCCGCAGCCGAGCTGCACCGGGCACTGTTAAGTCCAGCGGCCGAGCCGCACCAGCGATGTAAAGTCCCGCGGCCAAGCCGCACCGGGCGATGAAAAGTCCCGGGGCCGAGCCGCACCGGGCACTGTTAAGTCCAGCGGCCAAGCCGCACCGGGGTGATGTAAAGTCCAGCGGCCGAGCCGCACCGGGCGATGTTAGACCCCGCGGCCGAGCCGCACCCCGCGCCGTGAGGAAGAGAAAAGTTTCCCCCACCCCCCCCACCACCCACCACCCACACCACCACCCCCCACACATACACAACCAAAAAAATACAAAAACCATCGCAACACCGACACACAACAAAAAAAAAAGGAAAAAAGACGAACAGACTGCTAGCGAGCCGCAGCCGTTAGGCGCCGCCACAGCACACATGTAAGACCAATTGAGTATTTTTAGATAGGGACTCCTTGGTGGGCCGGATGGCCCATTTCTGTGTAGTATCTCTCTCATTTGCTAAAAGAAAATAAATTAGTTTTACAGATGGATGACCATGTGCCAGAACCAATGTTTTGACATAACCAGTAAAAGATGGTTATCAGAAAATTTTGCGATCAACATAGAATCCTTAGTGCTGCAACAAATCTTGATAGAAGATTAAGTGCTGATCCTTGAATTAATATTGGGCTTCCTTGAAAACAGCTTGGGTCCAAGAAGAATCGGACCTTTAATCAGACTTTACTGGACTTTATCTTGCACTAAACGTTTTTCAAGTCAGAGGTTATGGGGAGAAGGCAGGAGAATTGGGTTTGGAAGGAGAGATAGATCAGCCATGATTGAATGGTGGAGTAGACTTGATGGGCCGAATGGCCTAATTCTACTCATCACTTATGATCTTTTGATCTTATGATCTTGTGTATAATCATGTGTGGTCCTTTTGCTGACTGAAAAGCACACAACAACAAAAGCTTTTCACTGTACCTCGGTGCACGTGACAATAATAAACTAAATTAAACTAAGAATAGTCAAAGATGGATACAGAAATAAAGTCACAGGCTGAATGTCACTTTAATAAGTCATTGATTCGAAGATCATCCAACTGTAACCAGAGCTCAGCTCTTCTCGGTCTGACAGGTTTGGTTATTTCAAGCATTTTCTTATGCATCAGTTTTCCAGCAACTGGAAAATTCAGTGTTCTGCCTCTGACATTTCCAGCAAGCTCCTTCCTTTATCATTTCTCTTTGTGATTGCTGTCATTGAGACCAGATTGATCCAAAAGCATGGCGACTTGCTTGGGCAACTTTGGTCTCCACTCTGTCGTAGACCTTCCCATTGTTCTCCCCCTCCCGCTTCCCCCAGTTGCAACTTAAAACATACTCGTTTTCTGACGGGTCACTGACCTGAAACGTTAACTCTTTATCTCACTTTGCAGGTGCTGAATCTAAAATAAAAACACAGTATTTCCATATTTTTTTTAATTTTAGATTGCCAGCGCCTGAAGATTATTTGGATTTTCAATTCGAAAGAGACAAGTTTACCTTGTAATTGCATTCATATGAAATCAGTGATTTTAAAATCCAAGTTTTAAAATAAAGTTTAGATAATAATTAAAATCTTCTGGCATGTTTATTTGTGATAGCTCAGCACTTTTCTCCCCCCCACATTCAAAACATTACTCTCTTAATATTAAAGACATATTTTTAGCACAGTCAAAGTAACAGTAAGTCATTAAGATAAAATGTTACATTGATGCCTCATTTGCCCCCAGCAATATTCAAAGAGCAGCAGCTACTTTGTGCAGAGAAAATTATATCAAAAATGATCAGATGATCTGTTTGGTTTTAGAGATGCTGGTTCAGTGATTAAATATTGGCTAGAAGACAAGAGCACTTGAATCTGCTCATGTGGGCCCTCCTTCTACACAGCTTTCACTGACGACTGCACTGAATGAGGCACGTTCCCTCAGAGTTCCGATTCAAGGGCATTTATTGCTGCTGCTGATCTAAAGCTGAAACCTTAAACAAAACAGTGCTAGAGGATAGACACAAAATGCTGGAGTAACTCAGCGGGACAGGCAGCATCTCTGGAAAGAAGGAATGGGTGACGCTTCGGGTTGAGACCCTTCTCCTGAAACGCCACCCATTCCTTCTCTCCAGAGATGCTGTCTGTCCCGCTGAGTTACTCCAACATTTTGTGTCTATCTTCGGTTTGAACCAGCATCTGCAGTTCCTTCCTACACAGTGCTAAAGGAACCTAGCAGGTCGGGCAAGATCTGTGGAGGGAATGGGCAAGCCTTTTTCTGATTAGGGCTCTTCCTCAGACTTGAGTCTGAAGAAGGGATCTGACCTGAAACATTACCTGTCCATTTCCTCCATAGAAACTGCCTGACCCCCTGGTCCTCCATCATCTGCAGTTCCTTGATGACACTAAAATTTTGTGAAACCAAAATATTGCTGAAAACCAGAAGTAAAATTAGTGCAGGGAATATCCAGCGTCAGGCAACTAATATGGTGAGAGAAACTGTATTACTTCTGTCAGAGTGAGAAACAGAGCTTTCTCCAAATATGTTGCCTGACCTTCTGAGCAGTCCCTCTGATTTTTTTAATCTTAAAGTGCTACATTTATTTAACTAGTAGTAATTTGTTCCCAAACAATAATTGATGTAATTGTTCCCTTGGTGTGTAGGTTGGGAACTATAAGCGCTCCGTAAAGCGCATTGATGATGGCCACAGACTCTGCAGTGATCTTCTGAATTGTATCCATGAGCGGGCGCGTATAGAGAAGGGTTATGCTCAACAACTCACAGAGTGGGCCAAGAGGTGGAAACAGCTTCTGGACAAAGGTAAGCAGATGCTCTGACCTCTCATCATTGCCATCAAGAGGACTTGAAAGGGCTTTTTGTGAAAAGAGCCAATAAATCATTTTCATATTTCTTGGATGGAAAGACTTGTTTTTGAAGCTTATATTTGCTCGTTTACATTGGTGTAAACTATGCTGAACTGTCTGCAACAATGCAGAAGGCCGGAGAATTTAAAGTCATAAGTGATAGTAGAATTAGGCCATTTGGCCCATCAAGTCTACTATGCCATTCAATCATGGCTGATCTATCTCTCCCTTCTAACCCCAATCTCCTGCCTTCTCCCAATTATCTCTGACTCCTGTACTAATCAAAAATCTATCTATCTCTACCTTAAAAATATCCACTGACTTGACCTCGACAGCCTTCTGTGGCAATTTGAAACATGCTAGTCTATTAACCAGTGTGTAGTTGATGAAAAGAAAAAACACCCATACGCATCAGTCGCATATTAATGACAAAAAACGTCCTGGCGTTCAGAAAAAAATAAAAACGTCATGTATTACCTGTCTAACCGGGTGATTCAGTGTGGATAACATTTGTAAACAGTAGCTGTTTCAGGCGGCAATGGGGATGGGTGCAATTATGGATCAATGTGCACTGAACTCTAACTCACTGCAAGTGGTCCTGGTGACTTCAGTTCCTAATAATTCATGGAGGTTGTGTGGCGCTGCTTTCGGTCTAGGGAAGAAATAGCACTCCGTTCTCTGAAGTCAGCTGCTTGCTTATGACAACACATTTTGGCTGTGCTAGCTCCCAGCAGAGCAAGTCAATCAGTCCTATTCTTCCTTCAATTTCCCACTGGCCATGCAAATGTTCTCCTCCCGTGCCCTTTGAATCTTTGCCCACTTACCTACACTGGTGATAACAAATTATACCAGTGAAAATAAGGACTGCACGGTGGCGCAACTGGTAGAGCTGCTGCCTCACAGTGCCAGAGCTCAGATAGAGCTCTTAAGGAGCGAGATAGAGCTCTTAAGGATAGCGGAGTCAGGGGGTAAGGGGAGAAGGCAGGAACGGGGTACTGATTGAGAATGATCAGCCATGATCACATTGAATGGCGGTGCTGGCTCGAAGAGCCGAATGGCCTCCTCCTGCACCTATTGACTATTGTCAGAGACCCGGGTTTGATCCTGACCTTGGGTGCTGTCTGTGCGGAGCTTGCATGTTCTCCCTGTGACAGGATGGGTTTCCTCTGGGTGCTCTGGTTTCCTCCCACATTCCAAAGAAGTGGGTGTGTAGGTTAATTGGCCTCTTACATACAAATAAAGGGTAAGGTTATTTCAACCTTATAAATGAAAATGATTTATGTTACTAGAGCCTATAAATAAAAAAGACATATCACTCTTTAAAGTAGAATTCACCCTTTTCCAGATTGCATTTTAATATTTTCTGTTCAAACCCTTTTTTTACTTCCTGGATATTTTAAATAAGGACAATTCAAGTTTCAATGAAAATTGAAGGTAAGATAAATGTGGATATCTGTTAATATTTTGAGAAATTACTTGGGATAATCAACATAATTTGTACAAGTGTTAGAACACGTTAATCAGTTGATGCCATCTTCACAGGTCCACAGTATGGGACTTTGGAAAAAGCATGGATATCACTAATGACGGAGGCTGAAAAAGTCAGTGAGCTACATCTGGAGGTCAAGAGTGCCCTGATGAATGAAGATTTTGAAAAAATCAAGAACTGGCAGAAGGAGGCCTACCACAAGCAAATGATGGCAGGTTTCAAAGAAACTAAGGAGACAGATGATGGATTCCGTAAAGCACAGAAGCCATGGGCCAAAAAATTGAAAGAGGTAGGGAGAAATGGGTGATGTGTCAAAAATAAACTGATAAATGTTGCTAGTGTACAAATCTTTCCAAATGTGTTCTGGACAATACTGTTGAAACTAATTTCCAGATTGAATTCAGACCCTAATTGGAAAGATCAAAGGCTAAAAGTAGAGATTATGTTGTTTTATATTGTGTAGAAACAAGCAACTGCAGATGCTGGTTTACCAAGGAAAGAACACAAAATGCTCCGCGTATCAGGCAGCATCCCTGGAGAACATGGATAGATTACATTTCGAGTCTCGATATTTAACGGTCACCTACCTGTGTTTTCTGGAGATGCTGCCTGACCCGCTGAGTTACTCCAGAACTTTGTCTTTTTTTTTGTTTAATAACTTATTCGGTTACATCGAGAAAATATTTCATCTCCAGATGAAACCTGTTTCTAGGGAAAAGTTCTTGGAAAGTCGATAGACCATTCTTTTGGGATTCACACATGACAGGTATAAGATCATTGCAGAGCTGAATTTGCTTTACATCATAGCTGTCAGGAAACACCATCATTCCCCCTGCTGTTTTGGTGATTGGTTTTGCCTGTCTTTGGATATGTTTGCCCTTTAACAATGATGTCGATGGACTTGCGTCCACGCTTAGTTATAATGTGATGGCAGCCTATAAAGTAAAAGTAACCTTAAAAGGGGATATTACCCAAAACAAAAGAAGTATTCAAGCAAAATGAAATAGGAGAGGATACTTGTGCGAAGTATCAACACCTGCACCAGTGGGGCTGATGGACCAATCCTTTGCTTCAAATGCCATGCAATTCTAGCTGTATTTTGTTGTTATAAGTGGATGTATTAAATAATTGCTGCATAAAGTTGTGTACCGCCTGCCTTGATTTGGCAAGTACGACATTTATTATGAGAAGTTTTGAAAAAGAGGTTTTGAAACAAAAGCTCTCTGATCTGCCAGACAACCTGTATATTATTTTCATTTATTAGGTGGAAATTGCCAAGAAAGCCTATCATGCAGCTTGTAAAGAGGAGAAATTAGCAATATCCAGGGAATCAAACAACCGGGCAGAATCAAACACAAATCCAGAACAACTGAAGAAACTGCAGGATAAGGTTGAAAAATCTAAACAAGATGTTCAAAAGGTAAAACCATTTTACAACCTGAAGAAAAAAAAAATCTGATATTTAAGGTTCAGGTCAAATGTTTATGAAACCAGGCCTTGGCTTGAGTCTCCCAATACCTCTGCTGGGTGCACATATTGTATAAACTAGCATTGACAGACACCCAATCAGTCTGCATTCACAAGTCTCAATTTAATCAAAGTCTTCCTAAGTGACTTCTGACTATTGATGGCCAGTTTATAAAGTACATAAGGACATAAGGAACTAGCAGATGCTAGTTTACAAAAAAAGACAAAGTGCTGGAGTAACTCAGCAGGTCAGACAGCATATGTGGAGAATTTGGACAGTGACATTTCAGGTCAGGACATTGAGTCTGAAGAAGGGTCCCGACCTGAAACATTGCCTATCCATGTTCTCCAGAGATGCTGCCTGACCTGCTGAGTTACTGGTGCATGATTTCATTATCAGACAGTGCCAAAGGATTTTACCTGCCACCCACCAACTCAATTAATGGAAGGAAACTCTTCCACATTAGAGTAAGCAAGGGCACAGAAGGTAGTATAGGTGAGCTATATCAATGGTCATAAGGTCAGTAGGCCATTCGGCCCATCGTCTATTCTGCCATTCAATCATGGCTGATCTATTTCCCACCTAACCCCATTCTCCTGCCTTTTCCCCATAACGTCTGACACCCATACCAATCAAGAATCCAATAGAAATGACTCTTGGTTTTACTGGTTCTGCAAGATGTGGCCACAGTCAACCTGCATTGGACAGTAAAGGAAATAATTTACAAAAAGTTGGCTCACATTAGTCTACCTGTTGCAAATAGCTGACACATTGATTGGAACGACTGCCAAAATAGGTTGTAAGATTGAATGATATAAGTTGGACTGTAAAATATACAATTCATTCTTTTACACTCAATTTTAAACAATATATATTTAGAATATAGTTTTGTTTATTTCAATAGAAGTATGGAAATATTACAAGCTAGTAATTACCTTTGGAGTAATGGTTATATAAATTGTGCTGGTTGGATTATGAGACTCAGCTGATGCAACATTCTCAATCGGTTTCATATGTTCCAGACAAAGGAAAAGTATGAGAAAAGTCTAGACGAATTAAATAAATGCACTCCGCAATATATGGAAAATATGGAGCAGGTGTTTGAGCAATGTCAACATTTTGAAAAAAAGCGGCTAGATTTCTTTCAAGAAGTCCTCTTGGAAGTTAAGCAACATCTTGACTTATCTCCCACCAGGTAAGGAATAAAATATTTGTCATATGTTCATGTCATAGGAGCAGAAGTAGGCCATTTGGCCCATCAAGTGTATTCCGCCATTCAATCATGGCCGATTTATCTTTCCCTCTCAGCCCCATTCTCCGACCTTTTAAGTGACCAGTAACTATTCCGCCATTCAATCATGGCTGATCTATTTCCCACCTAACCCCATTCTCCAAAGCACCTTACAATTAATAAAAATTTAGGTTTAATAACATAATAAAATGCAATGGAAAATTATGCACAGCAGGGACTCACAAACAGACATAAAGCAAATTAAACATTTCATTAAGTGATGATAACTGAGGGACACATATACTGGAATTGTTCTATTTTGTTTTGAGATAATACTCGAGGATTTTGGTTTGGCATCACATTGAAAAGTTGTGGTTTTGGTATTCCTGACACTTAAGTGTCGAAAGTTTCTGCTCATCTGCTTAGGATGTTTGATAAGCAGATCGACTGTTCAGGGGAAGCAGCAAAGGCTGGATGTTGTAAATGAAGATGTGAAAACTCACTGTTTCTGGATGAGATCTTGTTACTGAAGGAGATCTTGTTAATAGGCAATAGGAGGCAGCCATGCACATGTCTAGTGGGTGACAGAGGTAAAGAAATGGAAGGAGAAGCCATTTGGATGATTCTCTGGCAAACTCCAAAATTAGTGAAGTAGTCCTACCTGTTGTGATTTGACAATTAAATCATTTGGAGGCTGTAGCTGGTTGATATAAAAATCTTTATTTATCAAGCAAAACAGACATTCTCTTGGAGACCCTTGGTAGAATCTCCTAGCTCAAAGTACATTGAGTTTTACAAGTACAATGATAACAATGAACAATTAACTACAGTTTTAAAGGCTATCTGTTTCACATTAACATTTTGGGAGTAGACAAATACCTTTACAGAAGCACACATTTACAATGGCAGCAAACTAGCTGTCAAGACACCTCTGAATATGCAGACATCTTTGCTGGGACAAAATAATTCATTTGGATGGTCGAGGTTTCTGTTTTGTTTTTGTTGTGGAGTGGCCCCCAAGATACACAAACAGCAAAATCGTAAATTATCTCATGAACTGTGCATTGAATGGCAGAGATATCATTCAGTCAGTCTGTCTGAAGAAGTTGTCGCGACCCAAAATGTCACCACCTGTATTCTCCAGAGATGTTGCCGTCATGACCCACTCTGTTACTTCAGCGCTTTGTGTCTTTTTTAAATGCCTTTAACGATATGTTAATACCTGAAATTGGCTATTTAATGCCTTTCCTGATCTCATCATGGAGGTTTCCACGGGGGTGGGGGGGCATTGACATGATAATTGATCTATTGTCCTCATTGGAAGATAGACACAAAATGCTGGAGTAACTCAGCGGGACAGGCAGCATCTCTGGAGAGAAGGAATGGGTGACGTTTCGGGTCGAGACCTTTCTTCAGACTGGTTCTCAATGGTGCTGATTGGAATGTGCCACACCCAATGATTGGTTTCAACAGCCTTCAAGTGTCCTTGCAAGTTAACCTGGGAACACGTTGTTTTGCCATTTTGAAGATTGTTTCTTATTTTAATAAATTTCTCCAATCCACGTAATTCTATAATTATGAGCGTTCCCCAACTTGGCACTGATGGGAAGGCATTGTAAAATTAACAATTGGTGTGGTTATAATGTGGAGACCAAGAACTGCAGATGTTGGTCGATTCTCAAAGGGACATAAAGTGCTGTAGTAATTCACCGGGTCAGGAAGCCTCTTCAGCCAAAGCATCGCCAATTCATGTTGTCCAGAGATGCTGCCTGGCTTGCTGAGTTATTCCAGCACTTGGTGTCTGATTGGTGTGGTTAACAGTGTTAAAGGCAGAAGGCTGGCCAAGAAGAAAGAATCGTTCATTTTTGTTCTTGTCAGAAAGGATGTAATTTATGCTTTACAAAACCTACATTGGGGCTGTGGCTGAGCAAAGGGTTAAGTGGAGATACATTTAACATCAGGGCCAAGATCGGAGACAGATTTGAGAGGCAGTTTTAGATGCACATGGTCCCTCATCCAAGTCCCTTATGAGATTTCTGATGAAATTTCTTGTACGTTCCCATATCCTTTATAGTTTTTCTGCAGCAGGACTTTCAACATTCCCCTCCAGGTAGGCTCCTGCAATAAAATAAACGAAACAATATGCTGTGCACAGTTCCCGAATAAACCAACTTGATAGAGATGTCTGAATTATGAAGGACTAGAACATGCTGATAGAAACAGGCTCTTTAAGCAATGAATGGTCCAGCATAAGAGGATAAAGAGAAAAGATTTAGGTGTAACTAGACCAAGTGGACCCATTGGGCCCAAACCTCTTTTGCATTGGTGCAGCACCCTCTCCGTCCCTCCCTCCCCCCCACTCTATCCCCCTCAACCCCCCTTAGCCTCCCCCTCCCTCCCTCTCTAGGAGATAGATTTAAACCATAAAATGTGAATAACTTTAAAAATATAACACCGATTTCAATGAAACGTCTTCCATTAGCACCAAAGGGACGACGGTGAGTAAGGTGAGCCTAAAATTGTCGCGCTATCGTGTACCGTTTTGGCTGTAGTTCAGGAACAAACAAACAAACAAACAAACGAGAGTTTTAGTATATAGATGTCATTTAAAATCTAACTATCACTTCAGAAGAGAGATTTTTCTTTCCTTAACTGCATGACTAAAACTGCTTGCTCTTTAAAAGTGCATTGTAATAATAAGTCTTGATCGCATGTTTCTTATACTTTCTGACTCAAGAGATAGGTGTTATACATGTTTTAATTTTAATCAAAGTTGATATTCTCTTGTGGTTTAAAAACAATCACGTGCCAATTCTTGAATAAAGATTAAGAGTAACTACAAAATTGTTGAATGCTTTAGAGATGTATTCTGAACAGGTGCAATGGGTGAGAGAATAACTCACTAATGTAGTGGTGCATCATGTAAATGTGTGGCTAAAGAGATTTTAATTTCTGATACTTGATATAAATTGATATAAATGACTATTCCTTTAACATACCTCTTTTGCTTTCAAAGCTATACCACAATATATCAAGAGTTGGAGCATGTTATTAAAACAGCCGATCCTCAGGAAGACCTTAAATGGTTCAGATGTACATATGGTCCAGGAATGCCGATGAACTGGCCCCAGTTTGAGGTATGAAGGCTGAGTTACATCCAGTGCCACAATTAGAAATTTGCATCCTTCAATCCATGTGTTTGTTTTCCTCTAATAATAAATAACATTGTAATTCGATGCAACAAAAATGTTGACATAACTTCAAGTGCATAACATCAAAATAGGGTTATTTAAAACTGAGGATATAATAATACTGCTTACACAAAGACTTTACCTCCAAACCTGTTTCATCTTATCTGCCGCTGAAACTTTGCTTACTCTGGGTATTATTGTGTTGTTATAATTATAGCTATTCACCCATAATAATTTTGTTTTCAAATTCTGTCTGACTTTGGTTTCTCCATTTCCAGTCTACAGTTTCTTATGATTTTCCACACTGCGGATACAGTCAGTTCATTATAATCTGTAGAGGATTGACATTAATCTGTAGAGTGATTATGTTATTGATCTAGTAACCTGTGGCCTGGAATTTCAATTCTGAGGCACAAGTTCAAATCCCATTATCACGGCTGGGGACCTTGAATTTGAGTAATAAAACAACACAGATTTTTTTAGTTTAGTATTCTGGACTACACATCATCCCACCCTGCCTCTTGCATAGATCCCCTTCTCCACTCTCGATTCTCCTGTCTCCACTGTATCTGCTCCCAAGGTGAAGCTTTCTATGCGAAGATAACCAAAATATCCTTGTTCTTTAGTGAATGTGGTTTCCCACGGCTGTCATGGATGGATCCCTCCCTCACCCACGTCTCTTCTGTGACCCACAGTTCTGCTCTCGTTCCCTCTTCCTCCAGATGTAACAAGGACAGAGTTCCCCTGGGCTTCGCCTTTCCCACCAGCCCCCACATTCAACACATCATCCTCCAACATTTCCATTACCTTCAACATGATCCCACCACTCATCACGTCATCCCATCCCCACCCCTTTCTGCCTCCCACAGAGACTGCAACTCCTTGGTTCACTCATCACTTCCATCTAAATGTGCAATGGCAGTTTTATTTTTAGTGTCAGTAAATATATAATTGGATATGTTATGATTGTTAATTTTCAAGAGTTAGACCACTGTCATTAAAACTGAATTTGTTTTAACATGCAATACATTTTTGATATGACGGGATCTGTGAAGTGTGGGATGAGGGAGTCCGATCCAAGATAAACATTTCAATTCGATTTTGAAACGTAAAGAGGATTACATACTCATTTATTTGAGATGATTATTTAACCTTAAGATAAATTTTACATCTAGTTGGCATACATTAAGTTGGAAATTTTAAATGCATTTCAAGAATTATGCAACAACAGATGGTGTTACATTTTGTAACCCTTTCTCCCAATTTTTTTCTGGCTATCGTTTATCAGGATGAGGTTAGTATTACTTCTGCTTAATTTTTTTTAAATGAAAATGAAAAAAATTCAATGGCTCAAATAACTCCAGTTAATTTGTATTTTCTTGACTAGGCAAAGCAGCGTGTGAAAACCTTTCCACGTACAGGTTCATGGCTGAAAGTGCATGCTCCCACTAGGAGCACTCTTGTCAGTTTCTGGTGTCACTGCTGAGCAATAGATAAACAAGGCTGGAAATAAAACATATCCATTTAAAAGACATTAACTTGTACATAAGGCTTTCTTTTCTCTTACCGTCTCGTGTTATCTGAAATGCAGTCAATATGTTAATAATTAGTTGAGCTGTAAAGTTTGCATAAATAATTAATGAAAAGATAATTTCTTAGCTGATGAGTGGGTAGTCCTCACCAGAATACCAGAGAAGAACTGGTTTCATTCAAGAAATAATAGACATCTTAATCAATCAAGAAATGACACACTTCTTGATCTTGATGAATGGTGCAGGTGCCTTGATTTAAATCTCATCTAAAAGATTAAATCCTGTGGTTTAATACTCCCCTTTAGTACTCTATTAATACTTAAACGATTATGGAGCATGAATCTACAAATCTTTGGTCAAGAGTTGAATGTGCTACCATTGAGCCTAGCTGACGCACGACTGCTTTATTCCACTTTTATCTTAACTGCTGGAGCAGCATTTTAATACAATTTAGCTAAATGGGTCTCAATTCAGTTTTGTTTAAATTCGATCTTATAACAACAGGAATGGAGTGCGGATCTTAATCGCACACTGAGCAGGAGGGAAAAACCTAAAAAGACTGTCGATGGAGTGATCTTGACAAGTGTCAGTCAGACAGGCGAACAGGTTTCCCAGCCTGCAAAATCCGACAGGTAAGAGACTTGAGCTATTGTATGTGACCGTCAGTTTCCTGTAGGAGGAAAATGAACACAATATTCATTGGCAATATCAGAGTATGTTGATAACTCTATTCCGACTACAAGATACTTTGGTACAGGAGAACTGAGTACACTTGTGCATGAAACCCAGTAACAGCAAGTACAATAAGTAGGGAGGCAAATATAATGTTGGGCCACTGTTACGAAGGGGACAGGGTAAAAGGGGTTAAATTAGAAGGGAAGATTGAGCAGTTTGGGCCTCTGCTGTTTGGAAGTTAGAAGACAAAGCGGTAATTTTATTCAAACAGGTCTGATGTTGAGAAGATATTTTTCCTTATGGGTGAAATTTATAACAAGGGGCAGAAGAAATAGGACATTTGCCACCCTTGCGTCCCCTTTTCCTTTCAGCAAGGCCGTGATAGATCTTTTTGCCTCAGCATTGCCTTGCAAATACTCAGCAAATGAGTCTCCACAGCCCTCTCAATTATGAATTTCTAGAGCATAGTTTCAGAGTGCCCCATTTAAGATAAAGATGAGAAGAAATTTCTCCTTTTAGAGGGGAGTCAATTTTTGGAATTGCATGTCGGAGTGAGCTGTGGAGGTTGATCACTGAATAGGTGGAATGGTGAAATAGCCCGAGAAAATCTGCCTTTAGGGTATTGAAGTGTAATGGGGAACAGGCAAGATAGTGGACATGAAGCCAAAATCAGATTAGCCATGATCTTAATGACAAAGCCAGTTAGAGAGGCCCTATAGCCTGCTCCTGCTGTTCTTGTATTCATACATTACACTCAAAATGTATTCATACATTTGCAAATTCTTAAAACATGTTTACAATCATATTTTGCAATGTTTATGAAATTGTGGTATCTAAACAGAACCATATTTGTAACCAATCAAATATGCATGGAACCGAAACAATTTAGTAATGAACCAAAGATATCAATGCTTTCCTTCCAAATTCTTTATTTGATTAGTAACTTCAAGATTCATTCTTAAAACAAATTGCCTGTTTCGATTGCACCAAATTTTAATTGAGATTATTCTCAGTCATTTTAAAGTTTAATGTTTCACAAAAGTCATTTTTCTATTGTTTTACTGTCCCATCAGAATTATTCCCAGATTTTATACACTTGCTTGGTTTGTCAGTGTCCAAATAAAAGTAATTTTTCAAGACCCACTACCGTTAACGGCTGTTGACTGAAGCAAGTGATTTGGAAAGCTACAGCCAACTCCTTCATGAACTAATAAGCTACCAGCTGTGAGCAATGCTACACCAGTTGCAAAGATTTACATTGGTTCCATTGGCAAAGAGACAGTCAGCTTAAAGTGCAGATAAACCACGTTAAATATCCACAGAAATGTGACTAAAATTGCACTGAATATAAAATCTTGACATGCAGAACATGTGTATCGCTGCTAAAGTACATGTTGGAATTAGGTTCAAATGCCTAGAGCATGAAACAATCCTGATTTACAGGAATGCATCAGTCAGCAAAAGGTGCATTTTCCCAAGGTGTTTGGGAAAAGTCAAAGCTATTTGTTTTTAACGTGTGGATAATGAAGCTGTTAAATGGTATAACCAACCTTGTATCTGGCAGCTGGTGGAAGAGTACTATTTGAATTTAATTGTGAAAGAATCCTGCTCTTAATGATGTTATTTCAAATGACAGTCTTAGTGTACGGAGCACTACTAACTCGATACGTTCCAGTTGTAACCCGTTTGAGGAGGAGGAGAATGAAAAGTCTGTGGATGAGAAGGAGAACACAATACCAAAAAAGTTGGTGAAATATTGTTTTTGATGAACTTCACAATTACATTCTGCTGCTTAGTGTTTCCTCATTCTTGGATCAACAAATTATTTGGACTGATTAATGCATGGATTGTGCAGTGTGGTTGTGTACTTCAATGAACTACAAATATATTGTTTCTTCCAGTTTTACTTGCAGCATTATCTTTATACTTGCCCCATCAAATGTTGTTATACCGTTTGTCACCTTAATGCTGCCTATTTGTCTATTTGCTTCTCCTGTTTCTGTGTACTCTGTGATGTTCCTGAACTCAAACATTTACGTGTGTTTGCATGAAGTTATTTTGAAAAAGCTTTTGTGAGCATCTGCTACTTTGGTAGGAACTCATCACCCGAGTTGGAAATTGGAAAAATTATTAATGTGATTGTAATACTTTTCTTTATTCTTGTTTTCCATACCCTTTTAGGTAAAGGTTAAAATTCCATTATGGCTTTTACTAGTTTTTGTAACTGGACATTGTGAATAAGTTGTTCAGTTTCTATTCATAATAATAAAGCCTCACCCTGTCTCCAGTAGATACCCACTCTGGCACAGTTCCATCAGCAGCTCACAGGAATATGAATGCAGCACAATCTTCATGTGTTCAGGGCATGCACAGTGCTCCCACTCCACTAGTTTAAATGACGATCAAGCAGCTGTGTGTAGATCAAAATCCAACTTCAATCTTTCTCTCTGTATAGCTCAGTTGATTTAATTGTTGAGTTAATTTTGAACTACAATGAAAAAATGGGGTTGGTAGTATAATTGAACATGGGGAAATTATCCCTCTGGTTTTGAACAGTAAATAAATCAACCATTTTCATGATAAATACAATATATCTGTGCTGTCCGAAATGAATAATCAAAATATTCCAACGTACATTTCTTTTTCCTTTTCTAACGTCGATCCTGAGTAAGGTCATGTGGAAGATCAGAAATCTGCTCTCAGACCTTGGACCCTCCCGATGTTCACTACTTTCATTGCCAAGTTCACCTCATACCAATAACCAGGCTGCTTTTCTCATGACAAGGGTTAGAAATCACGTAATGATCCTGGACTCTTTCACTGCCAGATACTTTGCTCATCCTCTGACAACATGTTTGGCTTGATTTGTGTATGAATGAACAGTTTACCTTAATACAGAATCAGTCTAAATTGCTCTGAGAAGTGATGTTTAATGGTCCTTGCAACTTGTGGTAACTCCATTTTCTTTTGACACAGTGCTACTAGCAGCTATGAAAAGAACCCAAATTACACCACAGAGTGGTCAGATGATGAAAGCAATAATCCTTTCGTCAGCAATGAAGCAAATGGTGATAATCCGTTTGAAGAGAATCATTCAGCTGTGTTGGAAGTGAAAGTGCGTGCATTGTATGACTATGAAGGACAAGAACACGATGAGCTGAGTTTCAAAGCAGGTGATTGTCTACACACTTCTAAACTAAATCAGAATTTTATTTCTAAAACTTAAAATTGATGGATAGTAATTATTAGAGTGGGCTATTGTTTTCATATTGTTTGTGGGGAGGGAGAAACAGCCCAGGAAGAGTGGCTGCAAAAGTAGTTGCTTTCTTTTGAGCAACTGTGATAATTGTTTGGAGCCCGAGGCTTTCCAGGTGATTCAGCTAGTTGTTCACCGAGTAGCTTCCAGCATATGTTTTTAACCAGAATGCTGCCTGGATCAGAAGGTTGCAGCTACAGGGAGAGGTTGGATAGACTAGGACTGTCTTCCCTGGAACATTGGAGGATGAGGAGAGAATTGATCGAAGTATATACAATTATATGAGGCATGGATAGGGTTAATAGAACTGTTTTCCCATGGTCCAACACTAGAGGGCATAGCCATAAGGTGAGAAGGGGAAAGTTTCATGGATATGTGCAGGGCAAATTCTTTTTTAATACAGAGAGGTGGGGGCCTGGAACGCATTGATTGGTGTGGTTGTGGAGGAAGATATGGCAGTGTCTTTTAAGAGGCTTTTAGCTAGGCAAATGGATATGCAGGGAATATGGACCCTGTGTAGGTAGTTGAGATCAGTTTAACTTGGCATTGTGTTTGGCATAAACATTGTGGGCCAAAGGGCCCGGCCCATTCCTGTGCTGTATTGTTCTATATGTTTCCACCAGGGCGGGGGGGTTTGCCAACACAGATACTAAACGGGTGAAGAAATAGAAAACAATTTCAGTAAAATTACTGTTTTAAGATTGAAGGAAATATGCCTTGAGGTTGATGAAATGGAAACACTTTTATTGATATACAATAATGACATGACTGAGGGGAAAGTCAATTAAAAAAATTGTTGATAACATGAAGCTTGTATCTGGAGGAAAAATGTAATAGATTTTGGGGATAAAAACCAATAGAATTTCATAAAGTATCAGTGCAAGAAAATTTACAAATTGGCATGGGAAAACCAGAAGACGTTCAAGAATTTGTGCTATATTATCTGTAACAAATTACTCAATTTTCACATTGAGATTACTTTATGGTTTAAGTATAAACTCTGCAAGAAAAACCAGTGTAGTGCTGGGAAATGCATCTTTCCTCCCACCATGAGCTGTGCATTGTATTATCATGGCTCTCAATGGTCTTTACGCCACAGGTGATGAACTGACAAAGGTGGAAGATGAAGATGAGCAGGGATGGTGCAAGGGACAACTAGAAAGTGGTCAAGTTGGCCTGTACCCTGCCAATTACGTCGAAGTCATCCAGTGAAGCAGAACGATCCACCACAGATGCCATGACGCTTTCACATCTAAAAACACAGTTACATCAACTTAAAATAAAAATATAGTGGAGTAGAGAATGTACAAATTCATTATATTAAGCATTATTGCTTTGGAAACTGCTTGGCTTTGAGAAGAAATCAAGTTTTTATCAGTGAACAAATGCACATTTTAGCGAGCTCTTGTCTCATCTTATGAAGTACAACTGAAGCTTCATGGTAACTGTGACATTGGTTTTAAATGTTAACTATTAGTCTATGGCAATTTTAGTTTTCAAAGACACTGATTGTAAAAAAAATGATTTTAATTACTTGCCTTTTTGACTGCTGAATATTAATTTTAAATGTCCGTCTTTGCTTTATTGCATCCTTGAGTAATTCCCCACAGCTTTCAGTTTTTAAAAAATGACTTTTGTTTCTGTTTTCTACTTTGTTTTTAAAATTAAGGCTTCCACTATTTTCCTCTTGGTTATCTTATTATTTAATTTAGTTGTAGTTCCTCCTGTGTAGAAAGTACATTTATATGCACAAGGTACAGTTGGAAAAAGTGTCCTTAAGCTCCATTTTAATGTCCTCCCTATAGTGTAGAAATATTTAATCATTTATACTTCTGTGCAAAACCGTGTGCTTTGGTGTGCTAGCTAAAACTTCCTGCACCATGCATTTAGCATGTCAGTGAAACACTGGGATGTGTTTTAATTAAGTACTACTGCACTTGTGGCCTGTTACTTCAAGGGTGATGTATCATAATTGATATGGATCAATAGAAAATATATTGTTAAACTTAAGCAGTCCGCATTGTGAAAATTGTGGGTTGCAATGTGGACTCGATGCAGGGCTCCATGACTTTTTGTATGATATAATGTTCATTTGCTCCTAACCAAAGGATTTGGAAGAGGAGCAGCCTGTTTAATGGTGGATGTAGAGAACGTACGCGATGCTACCTTTATTTTCACTGTTACTACACTGTTCTGCAGATCTCTCAGATAA
This sequence comes from Rhinoraja longicauda, assembly GCF_053455715.1. Classification (NCBI taxonomy): domain Eukaryota; kingdom Metazoa; phylum Chordata; class Chondrichthyes; order Rajiformes; family Arhynchobatidae; genus Rhinoraja; species Rhinoraja longicauda. The sequence goes on along the minus strand of NC_135972.1, from coordinate 4,148,070 downwards.
TTGGGGAGTTTTGAAAATCTGCCTTATGGTGCAGCCTGGAATTCTCCAATAAAACAAAGACTGCAGGATCCTTGTCATATTAAAAGTTCAACATGAACAAATAGGTGGGAATTATGATAAATGTTTTTGAAATTTTGTTCTGTGAATCCTTCCAACTAGTCTTCACTGCTAGAATTAAACTAGAAATTGTATGTAATAATAACAAATGTAGACTTATGATTTTTGAATGTGATTCTGGGCAATCCCAAAGGAATATTAAAGCTCTCCTATTGAAGGTAAGTAGCTGTATTGGGATAGTTTATCAAACTAAATAGTTTGTAGTTTAAAAATTGAGTTTCCTTAGTATGCGTTTGACTGATGATATGAAATGAATGACTCGTTTAATTGAGTAATTTAATGACCAAGGGTGCCTTAGAAGACTTTTCTCAAAGTTTTCTGTCAAATCTTTAGTCAATAGGTCTATTTAGTATTGTTGTACACTGGTTAGAGGGTGATACTTTTGAAATTAAACCCGTCTCCTGTCTCCAATATTTTAAATTTCCAACATGAGATTACTTTTATAAAACTAATTATTTTGATAACTTGTGTAGGTTTTGACTTGCTAAAGTTTAGTATGACTTCCTGATGTTCATAATATTGGCAAATCACTATTTAATTTTGTAATTGGACCATTAATTACATGAAAATCTTGCGACGGAAACTATTTTTAAGCTTTGATATTTCAGCAGGTTTATTTAAAGAAATCTTTAGCAGGAACTTACTTTGCACAGGACTCTAGAAAACAGTGAAGACACAGAGATGATGATAGAGCCATCTGATCATATGAACACACGGATTGTAAATAGGACTAGCCCACATGACCCTCCTGATGGCAATCTCGGCCCTGAAATTCAGACTCCCCATGGTACCCTTTTGATTATCAAGGGTAACTGTCCACTTCTGCCTTAAAAATGACCAAAGCCTCTGTTCTACCACCCTCAAAGAGTTGCCACTATGAGGGGGAAAAACCTCAGTCTTAGACCTGCAAGCCTTTATTTTTAACCTGTTCAGTGCCATTCCCAGGTAAACTCTGGTCATGATCAATAGTGGGGAAAAAAACGTGGCAGTGAACAGGTTAAACTCTGACCACCTAGCTCTACGTTTCCCCACAGGGGGAAATATCCTCTCTGCATCCATCCACTGGGGACATCTCAGGTTCGTGTGACATCTTTCTGGAAGAAAATGCTATTTAAGATAATTGTATTCTTTTTTTCCTGCCAGATGTTAGCAAATTGGGTAGAGTAATTAAACATATATAGCTCTGTATGTTTGAGTTCTGAATTTTTTCCATGCTGTTAAAACAATGGACATACCACATTACAAACTTTCAATTGCTCTACTTTGTATTAAACAGACAATTTACAAAAGACAAATGTGTAACTGGATTGCATTTACGTTCTTACAAGTCCCACAACAGATGCATAAGTTGGTAAAATCTGTCAGTGAATTTGATTTCTTAATCGCTTTGTGTTGCTGCTAAACTAAACAGTGGAATTTATTGGTTTTCATTGCAGAGCCTTTCTTGTGTATATATATTGACAGAAAAGTCAATTATGCAGAGACTTTAATCTTGCATTTATTAGTTTAAAGACACCAAATACATTCTCGTGAGGCGAATGTGTATTACATTGATTTCAAAAGCTGTTAAGAGTAATGGTGGTGGTAGTAATGATATGAATTCAGTCTTTGACAGTGAATGTTATATTTATGGTCCAAACTTTGTCCAGGATACATCGGTACCATGGAAACAGTAATACAAGTTTTCTATTTGGTTCAGCCACAAACATGTATACAACTAGTCACAACAGTTTGGACTTAAATGTAAATTGGTTACATGGATTCCTTTTAAAGGATACACATTTCTAATCGGGTGCAAGAAGTATCCACACATTCCTCAGTTCTTCATTCATAACACTTCAACTCAAGGCCCTTCTAATGGCAATCTCAACTTTGAAATTTAGTGTCCCCATTCAACCTGAGGCAACCTGTGGAATTAGCAGGTCAGGTAGCACCTATGGAGTACAGCCACCCAGTAACATTATAGCTACACTTCACATCATGTTAACAAATGATTGATCCACAGCATCTCTTATCTCCTAGTCAACATCTAACAAATGCTTTCCTCCTATGTAAGAAGGAACTGCAGATGCTGGTTTAAACTGAAGATAGACACAAAATGCTGGAGTTACTCAGCGGGCAGGCAACATCTCTCCATTCCTTTTCTCCAGAGATGCCGCCTGTCCCGCTGAGTTACTCCAGCTTTTTGTGTCAATACTTTACTCCTATTTGATGCCACTAAACATATTCCCATATTGCTGATTTTATAAACTGAAAGTTGGTAACCATGTTCCTTTCCCCATTTCTGAAGTCCCAGGCTGCCATGTTTCCCTAATACTAACTGCCTCCACATTGTGTCGCTGTGTGACTGATGAGCTGCTTGTACTAAGTTTGCAATGCTATTAGTGAAGTGCCAGTATTTTACTGGAACAATCAGTGTCTCAGAATCTAATTGATCATGGAACTCCAGGAGTTTGTTAACAAGTTGGCCCCAAATTTTAGCTTTGTCTTTTAGCTTTGTCTTTTAGCTTCTTCAGAAACCATCATAATACCCATTTACCCAATGTTTCTGCTGGATACTGCCTCCTTTTGCTTGACACATTTATAATTACAGATTTAGTTTACTTTAGAGATACAGCACAGAAACAGGCCCTTCGGCCCATTGACCAGCGATTTCCCCCAGCACACTAACACTATCCTACACACACGCTAGGAACAATTTACGTTTATACCAAGCCAATTAACCTACAAGCCTGCACATATTTGGAGTGTGGGAGGAAACTGGAGATCCCGGAGAAAACTCACGCAGGTCACAGGAAGAACTTACAAACTCCATACAGACAGCTTCTCTAGTCAGGATCGAACCCAGGTCCCTTGCACTGTAAGGCAGCAACTCTACCGCTGCGCCACCGTGCCGCACAGTGTGCCAACGAGACACATGAATCCTTGGCTAATTTTAATGCATTGAACTGTTCTAATATGTTAATTCTTTATTGTGTGGACACAAGAGAGATTGATGGCCAACAGAACCTACTTGGCCATATTCCACGAGTTCAAAATGTACAGGAAGATCCTGCTCCAGGTAACAATGAGCCTGCAGCCAATTCTACTGCGAGGTGTACTACCACTATCGGGGAAGCCAAGGAACACACTCCCTTTCCTCCCTTTGCCTGCTGTGACTTTATGCATTGGTGCTCTTCCCCAAAGTTTCAGATGACTGTCCCTGTTATATTAGCCCCACTGTTTCCTTTGACTACAGACTTTTTTTTTTGTCCTATTGTAAGTTTTCTTTCTCTATGTTCTTGGAGTTTCCAACAGGTGGAAACCCTAACCCTTAGGAGTTGCAAGAGGACAGTTCCTTTCTCTTCATTATTCTTTGTTGGTTGAAACAATCATTTGTGTTTTTCTTTCCATCGCTTGTCGAAGGCAAGTGTTCTAAACAAAATACTAACAGTTGTATGCTCAAACTGCATTGTAGATTAGTTAAAAATTAATTTTAGTGATCACATTCAGGATTAGAAGAGAAAAGCTGCCTGGAGCAGATTTGCTCATTCTTGTTATAATGTAGGCAACAGATACTCGATTCTAGTTACATCTCTATTGGAGAAATGTATGTGTGTTCGAGCTGTAGAGGAAACTATGAAAACCTGTAAGTGCTCATTTTCTCAGCAAATTAGTCTCCTGAAATACTTTGGGGGGGGGGAGGGGAACGCTTGGAACTAATCTCATGGGTAATCCTTCAACACTCAAAACAAAGGGCATGTTTTAAATAGGACTTCCCTATTGTTATATAATAGAGATGCTCTAGCATTGAGGGGATTGGGAAAGGCAAAGGGAGATCGAGATGGGGGTGTGCAGGAAGGAACAACAGATGCTGGTTTACACAGAAAATAGACACAAAATGCTGGAGTAACTCAGCAGGACAGGCAGCATCTCTGGATAGAAGGAACGGGTAGACACAATGCTGCAGTAACTCAGCAGGACAGGCAGCATCTCTGGAGAGAAGGAATGGGTGATGTTTCAGGTCCAGACCCTTCAGACTGAGACGGGAGAGCGAAAGACAAATATGGAAAGGCAAGGTGTGAAAACGAGACCTCAAAGGGGACGAAGATCAAGGAAAATGTAGGATAGATCAATGTTAGCTCGGGGAAGATGACAACGAACCATACGAAGATAAAATTTTAATCAGGAGGACAGTCAGACTGGTCGGAGAACTAGGATGGGGAGGGATGGAAAGAGAGGGAAAGCAAGTGTTACTTGAAGCTAGAGAATTCAATATTCATACCGCTGGGTTGCAAGCTGCCCAAGCGAAATATGAGGTGCTGTTCCTCATTTGCGTTGGGCCACACTCTGATAGTGGAGGAGAGCCAGGACCAAAAGGTTAATATGGAAGGGGGAGTTGGTGTTTAGCAATTGGGAAGTCATGTCGGTTTAGACGGACTGAACGGAGGTGATTAACGAAATGATTGCTGAGCCTGTGCTTGGTCTCGCCGATATATAGGAGTCCATACCTGGAACGGGATACAGTCGATGAGGTTGGAGGAGGTGCAAGTGAACCTCTGCCTTACCTGAAAGGACAGTCGTGTCCTTTGGACATATGGACAAGTATGAAAGCCACTTTCTATACAGCAAGATGCCAGAATCATTTAATGAGAAGGCTAAACTCACAAATTTTTAATTGGGTCATACGTATTCTTCGGCCTTTATTCCAAACATCTGCCTGTCAGAAATTCCCCCTCGCCTGTGTCGACCTATTACCTGCCACGTTTTCATTAGCTCGGGGAAGATGACAACGGGAGGAGTTGGCTGCGCCTAACGGCTGCGGCTCTCTGGCAGTCTGTTGTCTTTTTTTCTTTTTTTTTGTTTGTGTCGGTGTTGGGATGGTTTTTGTTTCTGTTTTTGGCTGTGTATGTGTGGTGGGGGTGTGTGGTGGGGGTGTGGGGTGGGGTGGGGCGGGGGGAAACCTTTATTTTATTAGGTCTCTTCCCCGGGGCGCGGCTCGGCTGCGGGCCTTAACATTGCCGGCGCAGCTCGGCTGCGGGACGTTTCAGTGCCCGGTGCGGCTCGGCTGCGGGCCTTAACATTGCCGGCGCAGCTCGGCTGCGGGACGTTTCAGTGCCCGGTGCGGCTCGGCTGCGGGCCTTAACATTGCCGGCGCAGCTCGGCCGCGGGACGTTTCAGTGCCCGGTGCGGCTCGGCCGCTGGACTTAACATCGCCCGGTGCGGCCGCGGGACGTTTCAGTGCCCGGTGCGGCTCGGCCGCGGGACGTTTCAGTGCCCGGTGCGGCTCGGCCGCTGGACTTAACATCGCCCGGTGTGGCCGCGGGACGTTTCAGTGCCCGGTGTGGCCGCGGGACGTTTCAGTGCCCGGTGCGGCTCGGCCGCGGGACGTTTCAATGCCCGGTGCGGCTTGGCCGCTGGACTTAACATCGCCCGGTGTGGCCGCGGGACGTTTCAGTGCCCGGTGCGGCTTGGCCGCTGGACTTAACATCGTCAGCGCTGTTCGGCCGCGGGACGTTTCAGTGCCCGGTGCGGCTCGGCCGTTGGACTTAACATCGCCCGGTGTGGCCGCGGGACGTTTCGGTGCCCGGGGCGGCTCGGCCGGGGGGGCCTTCCATCCCCTTGCGGGGGCTGTGCGTGTCGTTTGCCTCGGTAGGGGTCGAGCTGCCTGTCCGTGGGTGCGGGGGGAAGAGAGGGGAAGTTTTGTTGCCTCCATCACAGTGAGGGGGTGTTTGGAGTCACTGTGATGGATGTTTGTGTTGGGGTCGGGTGTCCTGTGTTCTTTTCTTTTTGCTGTATTTTGTGTGACTGCTGAAATTTCGCTCGGTGTTGTGCCGAGTGACAATAAAGTGTTGTTATGTTATGTTATGTTATTAGTTCCAAGAGCAGAATCAGGCCATTTGGCCCATCAAGTCTACTCTGCCATTCAATCACGGCTGATTTATCTTTCCCTCTCAATCTTTCTCCTGCCTTTTCCCCATAACCCCTGACATCCTTACTAATCATTTTGTCCTGCCTCTCCCCTTTTCCAGCTTTCTTCTCCCCCTCTACAGTCTGAAGAAGGGCCTCAACCTGAAACGTCACCTATCCACGTTCTCCAGAAATGCTGCCTGACCCGCTGAGTTACTCCAGCACTCTGTGTCCTTGTGTGCATTAACCAGCAGCTGCAGTTCATTATTTCTAAATTTAGTTGGGAGCCTTGGTTCCCATAGCAATGAGTGAACCAGATATCAAATAGGTGGCTTGATTGATGGGGTGGCTTAAGTATGTTGTCACTGTAAACCAGGAGGTATTTAAGATTTGGATTGTAACTCCTGAATATACATTAAGTTAGATAAACGATCACAAGCAGATGCTAGCAATACAACAGTATTTGCAATTCTGTTAAACAAGACAATGCATAGGAAAACCAAGAATGCAATATAATGAAACATTCTAATTTGAGAGGCACAGATCGATTACTGTACGTGTTTGAGGACATTGAACTCTTGAGAGTGTGGAGATGAGGAACGCAGAGCCAGATCTATCTTATTTGTTTGCTTGGGCCACTGGACTTTGCATGGGCTTTGCAACATTGTGTGCTAGGTTAAATCACAGGCTTGAGGCTCTCTCTCTCTCACCTGCTTGAGGCTACATAATCACAAAAATGCTGAACTTGCTAAAGCTAGTAGTAATCAGTAACCCAAACTGCAGAATGTTCCAGCTCGTCTTCAGAGGAGAAAAACACAATGTATAAGAACAAAAACAGTAAACAGACGCCGGCTAAACCTTGAATAATAGCATGTTAGGGCCTTATAAGGGAAAACTGACTTTGTTCCAATATTGATTGGTTGTAATAACTGTAAATTTTGCGGTTTTTGGGAATAAAGTGGACTTAATTCTAGGGGCTGTTGTGACACGTTTCCACTGGCCCCGGAGTCCGCGACTCTGTGTGTGCTTTTAGAAACCTGTCTACGAGATCTCTAATAAACCTGCCGACTACGCCAAGCATGTGATTTAACCTAGCATACAATGTTGCAAATCCCATGCAAAGTCCAGTGGCCCAAGCAAACAAATAAGATAGATCTGGCTCTGCTCATCTCCACAAGAGGAATAGATTACCCAGAATAGGTGAATCGAGGACCAGAGGACATCGGTTTAAGGTGAAGGGGAAAAGATTTAGTAGGAATCTGAGGGGTAACTTTTTCACACAGGGTGGTGGGTGTATGGAACAAGCTGCCACAGGAGGTAGATGAGGCTGGGATTATCCCAACGTTTACGAAACAGTTAGACGGATACATGGATAGGACAGGTTTGGAGGGATATGGCGGGTGGGACTAGTGAGCTGGGACATGTTGGGCGGTGTGGGCAGGTTGGGCCGAAGGTCCTGTTTCCACGCTGTATCACTCTATGACTATGACTAGTATTTTTGATTGTATTTTAAATGTTGATAAATTAGATTAAATTTACCTTGTCTATTATATTCCAGTATTTAGTTTTGAGCCTTTAAAGTACAATACAATATTCACAAAAATGACTGTTTTCAGAATTGAAACTGAAGCTTAGACCAAGTTAAGTTCTTGGTTCTTAAATCACCAAATTAAAACTGCAGATCTACTCTGATCTGTTAAGTATTCCTGGAATACGAGTTCATTCAAAATAAATTAATTTCTCCAACTTGTGAATCGAGAATAAAGGACATTACATACTTAAAAATACATACCGGATCCAGTGTGACTCGGGCAACATTTCAAACCAGTCTCAAATAAAAACTGGCTGTAGCTCAGACCGTCTTGTGACTAAATTACGCAGATTACTGATTGTAATCCACATGAGTTTTTTGTTTAACCAAAATAAGCTTTATTCAGAATAAAAATATACAAAACAAAAACTGCAAAATTCCTCTGACATTCTCAGTGGCTATACATACATGTCCGAAGAAGGGTCTCGACCCGAAACGTCACCCATTCATTCTCTCCAGAGATGCTGCCTGTCCCGCTGAGTTACTCCAGCATTCTGTATTGATCTTCAGCCCAGACTGCCTCCAATTATACCATCAGTGTATTGTGATTCCAAACAACTCTTGCATCATACTGTTAAATAACATAAGATGTTCATTTATATACTTCCAATTGTCCCATTATCTCATAAAACTAAGCTACTCAAATAGTATTCTATTCTACGTAAAATTGATAAACTTGTGCAGATTGCACCCTAAAGTTATTATATTATTTCAATAGAAGACACCATTAACACATCTTTGGAAGAGGAAGGAGAATAATAATTAGACTCGTTTATTCTATTAATTTTTCACACCAGTGATGAAAATCTTGGCAGTCTGAAGAAGGCTTCCGACCCAAAACATCAGAGATGTTTCCAGAGATGCTGCCGGACTGAGTTACTCCAGCACTTTATGTCTATATATTCATGAAAATGAAAAGGTGCTTTTCTAAAGTGTATAATTTTAAAATTATATATCTTTTATCCAGAAATTGGAGACTACCTTTTTGATGCACTGAACATAACGTCGTGTATAGTATTGTGTGGGAAGGAACTGCAGATGCCGGTTTACACCGAAGATAGGCACAAAATGCTGGAGTAACTCAGCGGGACAGGCAGCGTATATAGAGAGAAGGAATAGGTGTTGTTTTGGGTCGAGACCCCTGTGAGGTGACCTGTACAACATCAGACAATTGGCCAATAACATGTTTTGAGAATTGAGAAAGTGATTTCTGCCTCGAATCGGAAGTTAAAATGCATCTTGCAGAGGCTGCAAGAGAAAATGGGGGGGGGGGGGGGAGGAGGCATGTATTTTTAATGGGGCTGGGTACACTTTCCCTCCCCAACCAACCATGGGATTATTAACATGGTTAAGATTCTGTGCCCCATTCCTCTGTAAGGCACAGGCTGACACGCTGGCATGTACATCATATTCAAACTAGGTAGAAATATTACAGTGCTACAGGAGGGGGGGAGGGAAGCAATAAACAGATGTAGTGAAATGCTTTTGGTGGAACATTGAGAACTCTTTAAATGATTGCCTCATTTCTGATCAAAGAGGTTTATGCCTAGTTTTTGAGTTATAAATCTTGGTGCTAGGTGCATGTTGCAGCCAATTTCAGTTAGTAAATTATGCACTGGATGGATGACATCATTAGAAATGCTTTGGACACCAGGCAACCTAATGTGAATTCCACCTTTAGGTGCCCAAGCCGATTTCTTCAGAATTGTTCGCCACAATTCATAAATCGCCCCTAAAGACTGAGTGATTTTAAGCAATGTTGTGGAGCAGACAATCCTGGGGTCAAAATCTGACGTTATTGGAGTTGACAATATCTATAATTGCAATTTTTTTTTCCCAGTCCCTATATTATCTCATTTATTTCAAGACCCATATCTTTGCCAAGATTATTATTTATGCCAATTTTTTTATCAAGTTGATAAAAAAAAAGATGGTACCGAGAGCAAAGAATGGATTTATCCTGCTAGATGTGTTGGTGAATGAGCAGCTTATCAGCCGGTGAATGGATTCCCTCTCGAGTTCTAATAAACTCGACAGAAGGGTCAGTTGCCATTGTTAGAATAATTTATCATTTACCGCCACCAATTTGGTGTTAGGTGGGTCTGTGTGCTAGTTAGTTTTGTTCATTGTCACGTGTACCGAGGTAGTGAAAAGCTTTTGTTGCACAGTCAGCAGAAAGACAATACATAATTACAATCGACCCATTTACAGTGTATAGATACATGATAAGGGAATGACGGTCAGTGCAAGGTAAAGCCGATCAAGGATAGTCCGAGAGTCACCAAAGAGATAGATAGTAATTCAGCACTGTGCTTTGGTTGTGGTAGGATGGTTCAGTTGCCTGATAACAGCTGGGAAGAAACTGGATCTGGAGGTGTGCGTTTTCTCACTTCTATGCCTCTTGCCTGATGGGAGAGGGGAGAAGAGGGAGTGGCCAGGGTGCGACTGGTCCTTGATTATGCTGCTGGCCTTGCCGAGGCAGCGTGAGGCCTAACTCGTGGTGGGAAGGAGGGTTTGATGTGAGAGCCTGGACAGAGAGATCTGGAGGAAGAAGGTTAAAGTCGGGGAGAGAGCAGTGTAAATGTAACCGGTCTGGGTTCACATGGAGGGTGCAGACTTTGGAAGAAGCTGCAAGTTCTCATCTCTCATCAGTCACCACATTTTCAAATACTAACTACTGAACAAATGAAATTCTAGGTATTCCGATACTGATAAACAGATGAACGTTAACCTTTTTACATTCTGATACGTCAATTACTTTGAATAGTGACTTCAAATGTTAACCTATCCATTGTGTTTTAATGTAAAGGAACTTAAATTGATTTCCAGTTTCCAGATAGGTTCACTAGGTTAATTCCCGGAATGGCGGGACTGTCGTATGTTGAAAGGCTGGAGCGATTGGGCTTGTATACACTGGAATTTAGAAGGATGAGGGGGGATCTTATTGAAACATATAAGATAATTAGGGGATTGGACACATTAGAGGCAGATAACATGTTCCCAATGTTGGGGGAGTCCAGAACAAGGGGCCACAGTTTGAGAATAAGGGGTAGGCCATTTAGAACGGAGATGAGGAAGAACTTTTTCAGTCAGAGGGTGGTGAAGGTGTGGAATTCTCTGCCTCAGAAGGCAGTGGAGGCCAGTTCGTTGGATGCTTTCAAGAGAGAGCTGGATAGAGCTCTTAAGGATAGCGGAGTGAGGGGGTATGGGGAGAAGGCAGGAACGGGGTACTGATTGAGAGTGATCAGCCATGATCGCATTGAATGGCGGTGCTGGCTCGAAGGGCTGAATGGCCTACTCCTGCACCTATTGTCTATTGTCTATTATATAACTGAAATAAAGCTTTATTTGTATAATTAAAATGCCAAAATAATTTTATTTAACCAATTGTCACCTAATATTTTGGTTAGATATTTAATTTAAAAATCACTATTCAAATGATTTAATTACCACATGCAGGGTGGATATTTCCACTGTGTTTTTCTCTCAAACAATTCCAGAGACTGCATGTCATTCCAGCACTCAGAAAGTGGCATTCTTAATGTCAGGCAGCCTTTGGCAATGAAGGAACATCCAACTGACAAGTATTTAATATATAATCTAGTCTTTTATTCTCATTGGCCAAATTGTGGAAGAGGATGGTGTAGACTTGAACCTATCAGTCGAAACACCTCTACGTTTCTTCAACAAGTAGATTTTGTTTCTACAAGGAGTGTCTGAAACAGTTTTTACCCAGTGTTTGACAGGAAGCTTTGTATTACTAAATTTGAACTGGACTGAAGGTCAGATGAGATGTCCATTCCCAGCAGTAGTTGACGATTGCCCTGGAGTGTGGCCCTGGAGCCCTGCCTTGCCCAGTTGCCAGGGATAAACAGCGACTGGGCCGCTCCCTGCATCCCCTTCCAGTCTCTCATAATGCACACACACACACACACACACAAGGAGATAGATTATTGTCTCGGTCACACCACAGCTGTCTCAGGGGCAGTATGTTTAGTTTAGTTTAAAAATTCAGTGTGGAAACAGGCGCTCCGGCCCAACAGGTCCGCTCCGACCAGCGATCCCCACACACTAACACTATCCTCCACGCACTAGGGACAATTTACAATTGTACCAAGCCAATTAACCTACAAGCCTGTATGTCTTTGGAGTGTGGGAACAAACCGGAGATCCCGGAGAAAACCCACGTGGTCACGGGGAGAACGTACAAACTCCGTACAGACAGGATTGAACCCGGGTCTCTGGCGCCGTAAGGCAGCAACTCTACCACTGCACCACTGCTGTGGCACGATGTATGGTGTGATTTGAATAATAGACAATAGATGATAGGTGCAGGAGTAGGCCATTCGGCCCTTCGAGCCAGCACCGCCATTCAATGTGATCATGGCTGATCATTCTCAATCAGTACCCCATTCCTGCCTTTTCCCCATACCCCCTGACTCTGAAAACATTTGATCATTGCAAAAAAGACAATATTATTTTGCTGGTTTAAATTAGGAGGGGGTGGAAATCTCAAGGGGAATTCACAGAATCAAAAATTCAGTCATTTTAATGTCAAAGGTTATGGGGGAGAAGGCAGGGGAATGGGGTTGAGAGGAAAAGGGAATGATTGAATGGTTGAGTAAACTTGATGGGCTGAATGGTTTAATTCTGCTCCGAGAACCTGTGAACGTATCTATTTAAAACAGATGAATAGATTTCTGGACATTTAAGAGATCACTAGACCAAGTGGACCTGTTGGGGCCCAAACCTCTCTTGCATTGGTGCACCATCTCCTACCCAGTCCCCCCTCCCCTCTCTCCCCCCTCCCCCTCCCCCCCCTCCCCTCTCTCCCCCCTCCCCTCTCTCCTCCTCCCCCTCTCCCTCCCCCCCCTCCCTCCCCCTCCCCCTCTCCCTCTCCCCCTCCCCGCCTCCCTCCCTCCTTCCCTCTCCCTCCCCTCCCTCTCTCCCCCCCCCCACTCCATCCCCCTCAACCCCCCTTATCCTCCCTCCACCCTCCTCCCTCCCTCCCTCCCTCCCTAGGAGATAGATTTAAACTTTTAAATGTGAATAACTTAAAAAATATAACACCAATTTCAATGAAATTTCTTCCATTAGCATCAAAGGGACGACGGTAAGGTGGGCCTAAAATTGTTGCACTATCATGTACTGTTTTGGCTGTAGTTCAGGAACAAACAAACAAACAAACAAGAGTTTTAGTACATAGACGCAGGAAGATGCCCTGGAGGAATATCAGCCATCGTCTTCATGAATAGCTCAAGGGCTGGGCGGATGAATCCATACATCCTCCTAATGCGTTGGTTAATCAAAGGAGACCTGGCAATGGTTCGGGAAGAGAAGCTGGAATAAACTCCGTGGAACCCAGCCTAGCGTTCGACCTATATCAGCAGAAACAGGCCTAGTTGGGCACAGTGAACAGCATAGAACATAGAACAATACAGCACAGAAACTGGCCTTCTGCCCACATCTGCACCAACATAGCCAAATTAAATGAAACCCGTCTGCATGTGGTCCATATCCTTCCATTCCCAGCCCACTCATGTGTCTCTTAAATGTAGTTCATATCTGCTTTCCTCGCCTCTGGTCGCACATTCCAGATGCCTACCAATCTGAGCAGAAAAAACAAATTGTCTCACAAATCTTTAAATGTTGCACCCACCCCCACATTAAAGCCAAGCCCCCTGATTTGACATTTACACCTTGGAGAAAAAGACCCTCTACCTTATCACCTCTTCCCCAGCAAACAATGTGCCATTATGGGCTCCACCCTTCCTTGGACATCAGTTGTCGGCCCTGGTCTGTTTTGGCCCTTTCTTACCTCCAGTTCCCTCCCTCCCTTTCAGTCTGAAGAAAGGTCCCGACCCGAAACATCACCCATCCTTTTTCTCCAGAGATGTTGCCTGACCCTCTGAGTTACTCCGGCACTTTGTGTCTATCATCAACCTTATCGATGATTTTATATAGTTCCATCTGGTCTCCTCTTGGCCTCTGAAATCCCCAAAACAATCCAGGTTTGTCAACTCTCTCCTAATGGCCAATACACACCAATCCAGTCTAAAGAAGGGTCCCAACAAAATGTCACCAATACATGTTCTCCAGAGATGATGCCTGATCTGCCGAGTTACTCCAGCACTTTGTGGGGTTTTCTTCTAAACCAAGTTCTGCGGTTCCTTGTGTCAACATCCTGGTGAGCCTCTTCTGCACCCTCTCCAGGGCCTCCACATCCTTCCTATAGTGTAGTAACCAGAAGTGCATGCTGATACCCCATCTAAATTAGTCCCAAGTGCCCACATTTAGTCCATAACCTTCTAAACAAGATATTCCCCTGTGAGAAAGGATCTCCAACAGTTCACCTTCATCACAGGTTAAAGCCAAATTTGATGGTGACCTGCATAAAAACACTTAAAATACACCCAAAATCACAGAAATTTCCTCTCTTCTCCACAGTGCGCACTATACATCTTTAAAATCATGCCTCAAACTTTAAGAAATACTATAGCAGTGGCCAGTCATTATTTCACAAAGCACTGTTTCACAGCTTTAAGCATTAACCCTCGGAGGTACACTTTCCCATCTCAGAGGGAAACGGTTGATCTACATTTGATGCTTTCCAAATCTCTATTCCCCTCTACCGGAACCCAATTCTTCTGAACAGTACCTTATCTAACTCCGGCAACGCGTTCACATCACAGATGAACTTATCCAGTGTCATGATTCAAAATCTCACAAAAATGTTAAACACTTCTAACCAGACCAATATCATCATGAAACCTCACTTCTGAAGATGCCACTACTCAGTCACAGGGTTGCTCCTTTTCAATGACCTTCAGTATACTCTGGTATTTATTCACAAAATGCTGGAGTAACTCAGCAGGTCAGGCAGCATCTCGGGAGAGAAGGAAAGGGTGACGTTTCGTTTCGAGACCCTTCTTCAGACTGATGTCAGGGGGGCGGGACAAAGGAAGGATATAGATGGAGACAGGGAGATGGAGGGAGATCTGGGAAGGAGGAGGGGAAGAGAGGGACAGAGAAACTACCTAAAGTTGGAGAAGTTGATGTTCATACCACTGGGGTGCTTTTGGGTGTATTCTCTGGGTCGATATTAGCCCATCTGCATGGAGGCCACTCCAGAGTCCACTCCGGTCACCTCAGTGGACTGCTCCTGTGGTAAAAATAGAAACATAGAAAATAGGTGCAGGAGGAGGCCATTTGGCCCTTCGAGCCAGCACCGCCATTCATTGTAATCATGGCTGATCATCCACAATCAGTAACCAGTCCCTGCCTTCTCCCCATATCCCTTGATTCCGGTAACCCTTAGAGCTGTATCTATCTTTTAAATTCATCCAGTGAATTGGCCTCTACTGCCTTCTGTGGTAGAGAATTCCACAAATTCACAACTCTCTGGGTGAAAAAGTTTTTTGCTCATCTCAGTTTTAAATGGTCTCTCCTTTATTCTTAGACTGTGGCCCCTGGTTCTGGACTCCCCCAACACTGGGAACATTTTTTTCCTGCATCTAGCTTGTCCAGTCCTTTTATAATTTTATATTTTATTAAATTATTTATAACGGTAGTTTAGCAATAGTTTCTATTGCCCAAACTCCCCTTCTCATCTGCCAACAATTACGGGTGGCAGCTCATTTCAGAAACGGACATGAGGCCGGAAAGCTCTCAATGGTTGGGGCTCATTTCAACTCAACAATGTGAGTTAAGGAGTCTGAAGAAGAGTCTCGACCTAAAACCTCACCCATTCCTTCTTTCCTGAGATGCTGCCTGACCCGCTGAGTTACTCCAGCATTTTGTGTCTAATGTGAGTTAAGGATTGAGATGAGTGCTAGATTATTGTACATATTACTTCTGTGTCTCCTTCATTCCATATCTCAATTCCAATATTACTTTCAATAGCTCATTCAGAATCATTTATTCTTTGTGCACTTTACTCTCTCCCTTTCTAATCAATTTGTATTACTTACAGCGTAGTACCCTTTTTATTTCCCCATTATTCATGAGCATTGAATAATGACTACACTTCTTAATCCTATTATTGTCTATTTCTGACACCAAGACACATCCATTGCCTTTATTATCTATTACCTTTAAATGATGCTCTCAGCCTTATTCAATGATTATATTTGGTGCCTATTTCTCCCAATGTCTCATTCAAACTTTATTTTTTGTAAAAGGGCACCAGGATCATGTTAAATTAAATCTTCTTAAAATGAATAAATATTCTAAAGTAAAAACATTACAATTCTCTGGGGAAATGGCAGAGGAAAGAATTAATTAGACATTTCCTTTGAAGAGCTACATCGGTACAAAGGACCCACTGGGATATCCATGTTTTTGTTTCTATGATACTCAATGTCTCGGTCTGTTACTGTTAATGCTTTGTAACCTGTAGCACTCAAGAGATTAAATGTCATCTTATTTATTTTTAAACATCATTCAAGAGCTTCTCATTGTAGATCAGTGTACACTGCACACTTTCAACAATGTTTCTGTTCACCTTGTTGTGTTTGATTCATGCTCCGTGGCATTTAATGCACAATTCTCTGTGGTTCAATTATCCTACATAACGCTGCTGGTCCTCTGTTTGGTTCAAATCCGATATAACTAGTGCCTGATACATACGTTTAAGGTGAGAGGGGCATAATTTAAAGGAGATGTGTGGGTAACCTTTTTCATATACAGGGTGGTGGGTGCCTGAAAAGTGCTGCCAGGAGTGATGGTGGAGGGAAATATGGTTAGTATTGTTTAAAAGGCTTTTAGATAGGTACATGGATATGCATAGAATGGACTCTGTGCCAGCCTGGTTCAGGGCCCTTCTGTGGTAGTTAGTGTTGATGTTGGTGGTGTTGTCCCTGTCCACAGTACCTGTGTCTGTGCTAATCTCTGTTCAGGACCTCCCTCCTCACCTTTGGCAGTGTTGGTATCTCTGGACCTGTGAGTTGTGTCTGTCTCTGTGCCTGTGTAAGTGCCAGCCCTGCCCTGGTTCAGGGCCTCCCTCCTGTGGTGGTGTCTCTGTGAAAGTCTGGGTCACGGCCTCCCTACTCTGCTGCGTAGTGTTGGTGGTATCTCAGTGCCTGTGGGTTGTACCTGTCCCTGTGCCAGTACTGGTTCACCGCCTCCCTCCTGTGGTAATTGGTGTTGATGGTGGTGTCTATGGCCCAGGGCCTCCCTCCCTCCCTCCTGGGTGGTCAGTGTTGGTGGTGTCTCTGTCCCAGTGCCTGGCTCAGGGACTCCTTCCTGCGCCTTGTTAGTTAGTGTTGGTGGTGTCTCTGCCCACTGTACCTGTTTCTGTGGGTTGTCTCAGTCACAGTGCAGGTGCCAGTGCCGGGTCCATGAGCTGGATGATCAGCCATGATCATATTGAATGGCGGTGCAGGCTCGAAGGGCTGAATGGCCTACTCCTGCACCTATTTTCTATGTTTCTATATTTCTATGTCCAGTGTTGGTGCCGGGCGCCAGGACCAGTGGCAGGTGCAGTGCCAGTGTAAGGACCAGTGGCAGTGCCAGTGCCAGTGCCAGTGTAAGGACCAGTGGCAGTGCCGGATCCAGTGCCTCCCTCCCTCCCTCCCTCCCGCGCGGTGCCGGAAGTGTGACGTTGCGGTGGCGGCGCCGCTCGACAGCAAGATGTCGGCCCCGAGCAGGCAGGACATCGGCTCCATCTTCAAGCGGCTGCGCTCGGTGCCCAGCAACAAGGTGGGGGCCGGGGGAGAGGATGGTGAGGGGCCGGGTGAGGGTGAGAGGCGGGGGCCTGGGCCGGGCCCGGGCGGCTGCTGCCCCGGCGGTGGCGGCGGGTGGGCGGCCTGGAGTGACACGTCGCACAGCCGGGCCTGGCTGGGCCCTGGGCCTGGAGCGGCCGCCGGCCGGGGATCGGGATCCTGGGCTGCCGGACATCACACGACATGACAGGCGGGGGCTGGGGACCCGCGGGCCGGGCATGACCGGGGCTGCTGGGGATCCGGGATCCAGGGAGGGCCGGGGATCCGCGGGCGGCTCGCAGGCTGGGGGCCGGGCAACCACGGGCCGGGGGCCGGGCAACCACGGGCTGGGGGCCGGGCAACCACGGGCCGGGGGCCGGACAACCACGGGCCGGGGGCCGGGCAACCACGGGCCGGGGGCCGGACAACCACGGGCCGGGGGCCGGACAACCACGGGCCGGGGGCCGGGGGCCGGGCAACCACGGGCCGGGGGCCGGGCAACCACGGGCCGGGGGCCGGACAACCACGGGCCGGGGGCCGGGCAACCACGGGCCGGGGGCCGGGCAACCACGGGCCGGGGGCCGGGCAACCACGGGCCGGGGGCCGGACAACCACGGGCCGGGGGCCGGGCAACCACGGGCCGGGGGCCGGACAACCACGGGCCGGGGGCCGGACAACCACGGGCCGGGGGCCGGACAACCACGGGCCGGGGGCCGGACATCCACGGGCCGGGGGCCGGGCAACCACGGGCCGGGGGCCGGGCAACCACGGGCCGGGGGCCGGACAACCACGGGCCGGGGGCCGGACAACCACGGGCCGGGGGCCGGGCAACCGGGGGCCGGGGGCCGGACAACCACGGGCCGGGGGCCGGACAACCACGGGCCGGGGGCCGGGCAACCGGGGGCCGGGGGCCGGACAACCACGGGCCGGGGGCCGGGCAACCGGGGGCCGGGGGCCGGACAACCACGGGCCGGGGGCCGGGCAACCGGGGGCCGGGGGCCGGACAACCACGGGCCGGGGGCCGGACAACCACGGGCCGGGGGCCGGGCAACCGGGGGCCGGACAGCTCGGAGGTCGGGGGCTGGGTGTCCGGAGATCGGCCGGTCGCTGGTCTGGGACCGGACAGTTCGGAGGCCGGGGGTCCGTGGGCCGGGGGTTGGGGTTCGGGGTCGGGCCTGGAGTGTGATCGCCGGTGGCCCCGGGCAGACTTTGTACCCCAGTCGGTGTGTGGGAGTGAAGTGAAGTGAGGTGAGGAGGCTGTAACCCCCCCCCACTCACTGCCCTCTTACCCTGATGAGGGGAGAACATTGCCCCGCATCGTGGCAAACCCTGGACATTATTCCAGTCCACACAAAGTCTGTATTTAGATCCAAACGCCTGCTTTATTTTAAAAGTAAACTCAAGCTCATGCAGATTTAGCGACGTCAACAAATGTTCCCTGGTCTGTGCGGGCGTTCACCGACCCGAGACATTGCTTAGTCTTCTGTTTATTATTTGCTGTCAAATGCATTGCAAATGTTTGCTTACAAATGCAGTACTTTTAATTTAATTGCATATTTAACGATGATCTTAGAGTGATGTTTTTTTGGCGATGATCAGTCCCATATGGAAACTCAAGAGCGAACGGTGTGAAACCTGTCAAAAATAATACTTGTGCATTGTCATAGATGGCACATTGTTTACATTGTGCTAGCTAGGAAATTGTTTATTTAGTTGAACGTTGGATTAGAATTTCACGTAAATTGCTTCTCGGCCGTTTAAATGGCATTTCCCCCTAAATTGGAGTGCACAGCATTCTTGAACTTTAGCCAGTGGAAATTAATGGAACAGAATACAGTACAAATATCTTTGGTCGAGGGAAATATTTACAAGTGGCCTCAGGAGGTCAGATCAAAACGGAGCTATTTGGGCTTATCACTGGAGAACATCGGATTTTGAAATATGATTTGTGGCTTGAGAGAGAACATTGATACTGTGCTACATAATTGAACAAGAAAAATGGCCTTCCTGTTCTAGAATGTAAAAAGCATCAAAGTACAACACAAAGAAGATTTTGATGAATTGTATGCAAAACAAAGAATCTCACTGTATGTAGTAGGTACATGTGACAATAAGGTACCATTGAACTCCAAGAGGCTACAGGTCTCCTTCATGTCAAGAAAGATGAACAAATGAAACGAACAATGAATGGAGTTGGATCTTTTAATAATGCAGAGTTGCTAGAATGCCATTATTAGGATATTAATGAAAGCCGATAGCTTTTGATAAGATTGTGAAAAAATATTTGAAGAAGACGTTAAAGTACGGGAGGAAAAACAATCAAACTAAGTGGATAGCTCTTTCACAGAGACAGCACAGGCACAATGGTCTGAATATCCTCCTTGTGTTGCAATGTTCTATTTTAACAATAATTATGATGCAGCAAAAACTTGATACTGCTTTCCACTGCTTGCAATCTCTGATTTGAGGAGCTAGCATGTTAGTTCTAAAAATAACACTTGGCACCATGTTTTGTACAGTGTTATGTAAAACGCACAATACCAACAGGTTACGGCAGACGTTTGAAACTCACTGTAACGTTACTTTCCCATGCATTCTCCCCGGTCCATTTCTTTGTGTTTCTGTTTCTCTGTGTTTCTGTGTTGCTTGTTTGAGCAAATCGTCTGCTTTGAGATGTCTTCAAATGGCACTGACCTTAGCAGGTTTTAGGGTTAAGTTTATTATTGTCACGCATTTGAGGAATTGTGAAAAGCTTTGATTTGTATGCTATCCAACAGAACAGATATACCATAAACAGTTCAAAAGTCCAAAGTCTAGTACAATAGAAAGAGCAAAGGGGAAGATGCAGATTGCAGAATATAGTTCTCAGCATTGTAGCGCATCAGTTCCAGAGACAAAGTCTAATCCACCGTCCTCAATGGGATAGAGGTGAATCGGAGCAGTACCCCAGCTTATGGAAGGATGGTTCAGAAGCCTGATAAGAAGGGAAGAAGCTGTTCCTGGTCTGGTGGTGCGCGCATTCAAGCTTCTGAACCTTGTACCAGATGGGTGCCAGAGGAAGAAGGAGCAATCTGATTGGAAAGCATACAAAACAAAACTATATACTGTTTAAAAAAAAAAAGAATGCAAAACAAAACGTTACACTGTACACTGTACAGGTGATAATAATAAACCTAAGCATTAGAGGTAACAGTTTTTGATTTAAAATGAGTCCCAGATAGCATAAATATCTTTCAGACATTATTTTTGTTCCACAAAACTGGACATTTTAAGTTGTCAAGCTGGAACAGAAAAAGGAGCAGACTTTGTTTCAGGTTTCAAGCACCAGGTTCAGAAGTCAGGTGTATAGCGCTTTTTACTTGCCTCTAAAGAATCACCAGTGTAGTGAACACAGGATAATTATTACAACTTTGAAAGAACATCATGTAATGTCGTTGTTATGATGTTTTGGGGATGCAGGCTGAAAAGCAGGAAGGAATTACAGAGTCCTTAGCCAGGGCACCCAATGTATACCAGTGCTGGCACATCTGAAATCATTGATTTGATGATCGCACAGTCATTTGTGCAAGAGTTGATCTGTCCTTAGTACTGTCACCAAATTTAGCAGAAACAAGGATCTGCAGATACTAGTTCACAAAAAAAAGACACAATGTGCTGGAGGACTCAACAGGTCAGGCAGCATCCCTGGAGAACATGGATTGGTGACATTTCAATCTGAAGGAGGGTCTCAACCCGAAACGTCACCTTTCCATGTTCTCCACGGATGCTGCCTGACCTGCTGAGTTACACCAGCACTTTGTGTCTTTTTTAGCTAGAATCCTTGCCTGAAATGGATGGCGATATCTCGGCAGTCTTCCCTGATGCTGACAAAGGCACAACAATTGTTATCAAGCCGGCAGTCGACCTTTGGTCTTTGAGCTTGTGGACACGTCGGCACGGAAATGTAAGCAGCCAAATCAGTCATTACATTGGATTCCTGTTTATTGATGCAACTTAGCACCCGGAAACAATCTACTGCAAGACTTGAAATAATGCATGGATTATTGAAAACAATCCAAGCTGCAAGACCTGGGCCACTGTACCTCCTTTGCAAATGAATCCTTGACCTTCTGTGTTTGCGTTCACTGCTGTTCCACAAAACCTGCCAAGGATGTGGGCAAAGTGAACTTCAAGTAAAAGCTTTGTGAATGAATGCTTGCAAAGAAGGGTTTTTGGAAGGTAGAGAAAAATAAATGAACAGTGTGAAGGACAAAAAACACACAAATATTTTGATGTTGATAGGTGAAGGAATGAAATGTAATATAAGAAAATAACTGCAGATGCTGGTACAAATTGATTTATTCACAAAATGCTGGAGTAACTCAGCAGGTCAGGCAGCATCTCGGGAGAGAAGGAATGGATGGTGGTTTGATGCCTATGAAACCAATCTTGGATAACAGGGATTTGGGGGAGATCAGGAGGGGTGGATAGGACAGGAGGAAGTTACAGAACTTGCCAAGATCAAGGGGATTTAAAGATGAATAGATACTTGACCACCATAGTGCTTATTGAAAGATCTATTAATAAAATGATAATGCATTTTGCATCATAAGCATTGCAGATAAAAAGACACAAGCTATAATAGTCACGTCATCAAATACATAGCATGTTCACAATAGTAGAACATTTCAAGCAGCCAATATTAAAATTGTTTCAATCAGATGGCCCACCGAGTGCGTGCCGACCATCAATCCCCCATACACTTGTTCTATGTTATCGCACTTTCGCAACCTACACGCTAGGGGCAGTGTACAGAAGCCACTTAATCTAAAAACCTGCACATCTTGGGAATGTGGGAGGAAACTGGAGCACCCAGAGAAAACCTGCATGGTTACAGGGTGAACGTACAAACTCCACATAGACAGCACCCGTAGTTGAAATTGAGCCCGCGTTTCCAGCGCTGTGAGGCAGCAGCTCTACGGCTGCGTCACTGTGCCACCCACAAAGGCCACAGAATGAAGACGACTGACAAAATGAACCAAATTGACGTCAAATCTTTTTGTGCCCAGTGAGTGGTTATAGTCTATTGTTGGTAATGGAGGCAGATTCACTTGTAGCATTCAAATGTCTAAATATCTGAAAGGAAAAAAAAAAAAATAGGGTTAAGAGGGAATTGAAGGTAAATGCAGCGCCCGGGCCTGCAGCGCCCCCCGGGCCTAATACGGGGCAAGCTGGATTGCCATAACGTAGAGCTGGTATAAACGCGATGGGCCAAATTACCTCTTTCTGTGACTGTATGTGGGACCAACAAAAGTGGGAAAAAAACAGCTAGCAGCAGTGTTGGCAATTTTCTCCTGTCTGGCAGAATGAGAAAGCCGAGCTAGTTCTTACTTCCCATGAGAACATCAGGCTGTGGCTTTGTTCAATTATTACAGCAACTGATTAAGTGACAAGCTAACCTAATGAGCAGTGGATAATATATTTCAATTCAATTTTTCAGGTTTGCTTTGACTGTTCAGCTAAGAACCCGAGCTGGGCGAGTATTACCTATGGAGTCTTTCTCTGCATCGACTGTTCTGGGACACATCGATCACTTGGTGTTCATTTGAGTTTTATCAGGTACAGTATAACAGGTATAACAGAGCTTTATTTGTCGTTCGGCACCGAAGTACCGAACGAAACTACATAGCAGCCATAGAAAAAAAAAAAGAACACAAGACACATAACCCCAACACAAACGTCCATCACAGTGACTCCAAACACCCCCTCACTGTGATGGAGGCAACAAAACTTCCCCTCTCTTCCCCACGCCCACGGACAGACAGCTCGTCCCCGACCGACCCGCACAGTCCCCGCACCGGGCGCTGAAACGTCTCGCGGCCGAACCGGGCGATGAAAGGCCCGCGACCAAGCCTTGCGCAGTTAAGTCCCGCAGCCGAGCCGCACCAGCGGTGAAAAGTCCCGCAGCCGAGCCGCACCGGGCGGTGTTAAGTCCCGCAGCCGAGCCGCACCAGCGGTGAAAAGTCCCGCAGCCGAGCCGCACCGGGCGGTGTTAAGTCCCGCAGCCGAGCCGCACCAGCGGTGAAAAGTCCCGCAGCCGAGCCGCACCGGGCGGTGTTAAGTCCCGCAGCCGAGCCGCACCAGTGGTGAAAAGTCCCGCAGCCGAGCCGCACCGGGCGGTGTTAAGTCCCGCAGCCGAGTTGCACCGGGCGGTGTTAAGCCCCGCAGCCGAGCTGCACCGGGCGGTGTTAAGCCCCGCAGCCGAGCTGCACCAGGCGATGTAAAGTCCCGCAGCCGAGCTGCACCGGGCGGTGTTAAGCCCCGCAGCCGAGCTGCACCGGGCGGTGTTAAGCCCCGCAGCCGAGCTGCACCGGGCGATGTAAGTCCAGCGGCCAAGCCGCACCGGGATGTAAAGTCCAGCGGCCGAGCCGCACCGGGGGATGTTAGGCCCCGCAGCCGAGCCGCACCCCGCGCCGTGAGGAAGAGAAAAGTTCCCCACACCCACCCCCCACACACCACCACCCCCTCCCACACATACACAACCAAAAAAATATATATAAAAATCATCCCAACACCGACACTCAACAAAAAAAAGACGGACAGACTGCTAGTCAGCCGCTGCCGTTAGGCGCCGCCACGTAGCTATGAGGATGAAAATCATGCTGGCTATATGAAAAGTATGTACCTCCTGGGATACCTGCCTGTTTCACTGTACAAATATTCATGCTTTTACATTTAAATATTGGACAAAAATAAGTCCTGAAAAAAAATAATTCTGTTATTGATTAAATTTCATTCATACACAAAGCTATTAAAAACTCGAGGTATCTTTGAAATTGAAATTCAGTAACTTTTCTGTTCGTATTCATTGCAACCTAATGCAGAGGTAATCCAGGAGATTACAGGTACTCCCCAGGTTACGATGTTTCGACTTGCGATAGTTCGACTTTGCGATGGTGCAAACGGCAGCGAGCCGCTGCTCGCTTCCAGGCACGTGATCACGCGTTTTCAATGCATTTCGACTTACAATATTTTCGTTTTCCGATGGGTTTCTCGGAACGGAACCCCATCGTAAGCTGAGGAGTACCTGTATAGGCAGGCGAGCCTCACATCAGTGGTAGGGAAGGTATATGGAGAGCATTCTTTGGGATAGGATTTACTCACATTTGGAAGAGAATGGGCTAATTAGTGACAGTCTGCAGAGATTTGTCCGCTGCAGGCCACATCTTACCAACTTGCCTGAGTTTTCTGAGGAGGTGACAAAGGTGGTTGATGAAAGTGAGGCAATGGATGTTGTCCAAATGAATTTTAGTAAGGCAAACGATAAAGTCCCTCATGGTAAACCAATCCAGAAGATGCATAGAATTCAAGGTGGCTTGGTCGTATGGATTCAGAGCTGGCTTATTCACTGGAGATTGAAGGTACTGGAGGAAGGGTTGGTTAGTAAGTTTGCAGATGAACACAAAAATTTGTGGAGTTGCAGACAGTGACTGCAGGAGAATATGGGTCAGTTACAGATAGATAGGTGGAGAAATGGACTTTAACCTGGGCAAGTGTGACCTGTTGCACTTTGGAAAGGCAAGTACAAGAAGAAAGTATGCAATTAATGGCAAGACCTTAACAACATTGATGTGCAGCGGGATAGGATTCAAGCCGGAAGCTCCCTGAAATGTGGCAACATAAGGAGATAGAATGGTAAAGAAAGCGTTCAGAATATCTTAATCAGTCTAGACATTGAGTATAACAGTTAGGAAGTCATGCTGCAGCTTTATATAGCATGAATATTTTCCTTTTATACATATTTTTATTGATTGTCCTCACAGGTCCACAGAATTGGATTCTAATTGGTCCTGGTTTCAACTGAGATGCATGCAAATTGGAGGAAATGCAAATGCTGTAAGTATAGATTTCTTTCAGTTCCAAAACTTTGTTGGCAATTGGGACTATTTTATGATCATATCTCTCGTGTACATTTGGAGCTTTGTATTTTAACAAGGAGTTAAAAGTAAAACCTGTAACTGCAAGGCTCAATGCATTTTTTAACCCTTTGTAGTGAGAAGATGCAAGTATTTAAATAGTGAAAAAGTATAAGAAGTAATCAATAAGCAAAAAAGAACTGCAGATGGTGAAAATATGAAATAAAACCAGAACATAGGAAACATTTAGTATGTCAGGCAGCAGCTGCGGAGATAAAAACAACATGTTTCAGGTCAATATTGAAAGGTCATTGATCTGAAATATGAATTCTGTTTATCTCTCTGTATCTGCTGGCTACCTATTCCGTTTCAGTCCACGATCTCTTGACTGAAATATGGCAGCTCTGGATTTAGATCACCATCAGGTTCTGAACTGTTCTGAAGCCAGGAGTGATGCCAGGGGTCTTACATATTTTATAATCAAACAGTGATCACATCAAGCAACAAGGAGCACGACTGAAATAACAAACTAAATGATTGTTTTACAAGGTTCTTTGTGTTTGCTGAAAGTTGTATTGCCCATTTATAATATTCCTCTGAAACTGGAATGATAATTTAGAATGCTAATAGTGGTTCTTGCATTTATAATTGCTACGTGATCAAAACATGACACCCAAGAGAAATGTGTAAAAGGAATTGTGTCCTAGTTGTTCACTTAAAAAAAGGCATCTTTTTATTTACAACTATCCCAGTCTTGTTAGTTACCTTACGAACAAGATGCAGAATTAAACAGAGTATGCAGCACCTCATATTGGAGGAGCAGCACCTCATATTTCGCCTGGGCAGTTTGCGGCCCGGTGGTATGAACGTCGACTTCTCCAACTTCAGATAGCTCCTCTGTCCCTCCCTTCCCCTCCTCCTTCCCAGATCTCCCTCTATCTTCCTGTCTCCACCTATATCCTTCCTTTGTCCCACCCCCGACATCAGTCTGAAGAAGGGTCTCGACCCGAAACGTCACCCATTCCTTCTCTCCCGAGATGCTGCCTGACCTGCTGAGTTACTCCAGCATTTTGTGAATAAATCGATTTGTACCAGCATCTGCAGTTATTTTCTTATAAACAGAGTATGCGTTGAATATTTTAAAGCTTAATATCTTTGTGTTTTTACAAGTTAAGTTCAAGGTGAGGAGAGAAAGGTTTAATAGGAACCTGAGGGGCAATGTCTTTACACAGAAGGTGGTGGGTATATGAACAAGCTGTCAGAGGAGGTAGTCAAGGCAGGTACTATCACAACGTTTAAGAAACACTTAGATAGGTTCATGGAAAGGACAGGTCTGGAGGGATATGGGCCAAATGCAGGCAGGTGGGACTTGTGTGGAAGGGGCATGTTGGTCAGTGTGTGCAAGCTTGGCTAAAGGGCCTGTTTCCATGCTGTATGACTCTAAGTACACAGCTTTTACTTGCAACTGTTCTGCATTGTGTCATTGCAAATTGCAGAATTGACTGCACAAAAGTCACAAAGTTCTCTGGGAAATAAAGTCCATTGCTTTCTTATATCTTTTGCTTTCCGTAGCTTCTGGCTATACGAATAAAGATAACTTTTCCGCTTTTTGTTTTCAACAGATTGCATTCTTCAGTCAACATGGGTGCAACAGCAATGACACCAATGCAAAATATAACAGCCGTGCTGCCGTGCTTTACCGAGAAAAGGTCCGCTCACTGGCAGTTACTGCAACAAGAAAGCATGGAACTGCGGTAAGCTTGATCATTATAATCTTATTTATGAAACATTTTAATTAAGGAATGTCTGTTTTGAACACATAATACAGTTTTCTTTTTTACTTATTGTGTAATTCAGCTGTGGATCGATAATTTGGCGAATCCACCTTTATCCCCTCACAATAAAGATGAAGACTTCTTTGCCTCACACACTACAGTAAGTTATTAAACTCTTATGTGGCACATTGGTACCTTCTTCGATGGGGGTAGCAAGGGGCATGTCATAAAAAATATTCAGGCTTAATATTGCAGCACTTTATTTCAGTCCATATTGCTACATTATGTTGACAATAGTAGTTAATTTAACTTGCAAGGAAAGAAATATTGTGCTGCACAGCAACTTAACGCTGAATCTGAAACAACTTCAAGAATTGGAAGGTAGACATAAAATGCTGGAGTAACTCAGCGGGACAGGCACCATCTCTGGAGAGAAGGAATGGGAATCAATCTACATCTCTGTGATATTGCCCACTAAGAGTAAGCATTTTAAGGAGTTGGGAGAGAAACCATCAATGTTCTCCATACAAGGTTTTCCGCGTGCACAAGGAGCTTTCAGGATGCGTTGGGAACCGTTAGGGAATTAGGGATCACAAGGAAGCCAAGCCTAAATGGATGAAGGCAAGCGCCCATCTCTTAAACTGTCTACACCATCCACCTCATTAAACAACTGCTCCACGTGGCACTATCCCTGGGTCCCACGTTGATTCAGCCATCTCAGAACCCACAGTGCCGGTTTGCAAACACGTTACCCGAGTCCCTCACATACAACATACAAAGAAGAATTTATAGTACACCCAGTCAAGGTTTATACAATACATCTGAGCCAAATATTGAAAACTTCCACCTTGTTTACAATTCTTGACTTCACATCCCAGGGTTCATTCTAACTTGTCTTTACTGTGTTTTTTTAAAAACCCACGTTGAAACTACATGATCATGAATTACTATTGTATAGTCAATTAATAATTAAAAATAAGTTCATAAAATTAATAAGACACAAAGTGCTGGAGTAACTCAGCGGGTCAGGCAGCATCTCTGGAGAACATGGATAGGTGACGTTTCACAGCGTGCTGGAGTAACTCAGCGCGTCAGCAGCATCTGTGGAGGACACGGAGAGGCGACGTTTCGGGTCAGGGCCCTTCTTCAGGAGAGGGGTTCAGACCCGAAACGTTGCCTATCCGTATTCTCCAGAGGTGCTGCCTGACCTGTTGAGTTACTCCAGCACTTTGTGTCATTTTTTGTAAACCATCATCTGCAGTTCCTTGTGTCCTCTTTTTAAAATTAAAATTGTCTGAAGGAGTTATTGCTAATGAATGATATTGACTTCCTACTGTGGATTTTCACACTACCTTTTGTCTAATTCCAGTCCACCAGTGTTCAGTCATCAGATCAGAGCTTTGATCGCATCCTTCCAGAGTTGTCCTCTTCTGAAAAAACACAGCAAGCAGACAACAGTGGTAAGCCTTGGGTTTGTCTTTTGGCAGAGGTTGGGAGCATGATGTGGTGGTTGCGATGTGTCACTGCAACATGTGAAAAGGAATCTGCACTGAGACCAATTATACCGCACTCTATGGCCTTGTACATATTGGCTAAATCTGCCTCTTGAACCACCTTGACGGATGTGGAATTCCTTGCCACAGAAGGATGTGGAGGCCAAGTCAATGGATATTTTTAAAGCAGAGATAGATAGTTTTTGATTTGTACGGGTGTCGGGTGATGGGGAGAAGGCAGGAGAATGAGGTTGGGAGGGAGAGATAGATCAGCCATGATTGAATGGCGGAATAGATTTGATGGGCCGAATGGCCTAATTCTGCTCCAATCACTTATGATCTTATGACAATGGTCTACCTTACCCATGCCTACCTTAAAAATTCTGAAAAGTTATTTCTTGGTTTCCTCACGTTAAGGAATATATCCCTGGTTTAGTTTAGTTAAATGATGCAACATGGAAACAGGCCCTCTGGCCCACTGAGTCCACGCCAACCATAGTTTACTCTAGTTCTATGTTATCCCACTTTCTCATCTACTCTCCCACACACTAGGGGCAATTTACAGAGAATAATTAACCTTCAAACATGCACGTCTTTTTTCACCTCTAGTGAATTTGGCGTGACTATCCTTTTAAGCTGGACAGTAGACTTAGGGGTGATCAATTCAATGATTTAATTATAATTTATTGTCGCATGCACCTAGGTACAGTGAGGTTCTTTGTTTTTGGATACAATCCAGTAAAATCATACAGCAGACTTTACCTAGTCAGTGCACGTTTCTAGTGCCAACAAAGTTTCTAAAGTCCTTGTAATGTTCAAAATAAAACCAGGCAAAAGTAGTTAGTTTTTTGTAAAATGCTGTAAACCCAAGATATATCCCTAGAAGTGAACAAAACCTGTTCTGCTGGTTCTTTCTTTATTTCCTTTGCTTTTGATTGATCCTCGTAATTTGGGCAGCATCATGAATTTACTATGAGGTAAATTGTGGTGGCTGATTAGGATGTCACTGCAACAGTGAAAGAATCCCCAGGAAGAATTGTATTGTAAAATATATACAACCCAGTGATATGAATATTGATTTCTCTAACGTCAAGTAACCCCTATATTCCCTCTGTTTCCATTTCTCCCCCACCCAAGTCACACCAGCTTCTCGTTTGCACCTAGAAAACAGCTAACAATAGCCTGTTTCCTTTATCATCGTTTTTTGCATATCTTTCATTCGTTTGTTCTATACCTCTCTACATCATCTCTCGTTTCCCTTTCCCTGGACTCTCAGTCTGAAGAAGGGTCTCGACCCGAAACGTCACCCATTCCTTCTCTCCAGAGATGCTGCCTGTCCCACTGAGTTACTCCAGTATTTTGCGTCTATCTTCGGTTTAAACCAGCGTCTGCAGTTGCTTCCTACATAGTTACCAATTGCCTTTTTTAAATTCTTAATTTTCTATGTCTAATGGTGAGAGTTAGCTTGTTGCCAGACTTGAATTATAAACTTAGAGAAAAAAAAACCTGGCAGCTCTACATGGAAAAACTAAGTTTTAATTTTTCTGATAAATTTGTGCTGCCAATAAACCTCAACCACAGAGAATTTCCAATCCATTCAGTCAGTCTGATAAATGCCACTGGTCGCAGTCACGATGCAGATATAGACGACTGATCAATTCCAGATGTTTGGGGTGTCAGTGCATGATGGTTGTAAATTTTAATAGGCTAGTACGACTTTGAATGTAAGCGTGCTACTATTGTGGATTTCACTTTAGCTGCTCTTTAAAGAACGTGAAAGTTGGCACACTTTTTTACTCTAGACCCTTTTGATAGCCAAAAATGTCCAATTTTACAGGGGGGAAAAAAGAGAAAAAATCACTCCAATCCTGAACTAAGCGTAAAAAAGAAAAAATGTTGGAGCTCTGTTTGGAAAGGCAAATTTTTCTTCGCATGAAAATTTTGTGTGTTTTTTTTTTTAAGGTGAGCAAGAACATGGTCCAAATGTTGAGTGCCTCAGCGTGTCCCCTAAGGAAGCATTAGGTACATATTTTTGCCTTGGTGTTGCTGTACTGTTTTGGAGTATTCTTGTAGATAACTCATCTAATTTTGACATTTATATATATTTTTAAAGTAATGCTAAATGCATATTTGAAAGCTTCAAGAAAGTATATGTAGGTAACTTTGCATATGTACGATATTTTGAAATGGAGGCAAATAAAACAGGCTCATCGATTTACTATGATAGTATAAGATATCGTTACTGATACCCAGATGTTATCTGACACATCTGTAATAGAATGGGATTCAATATGACTTTTAAACTCCATTTAAGTTGCGTTATTTGGGGCCAGTTTAGTGTGTCAGCCTTGATGCCTGCATGCTGCTAATCTAGCTTGCCACCTTTATTCTATTGCTCGAAAATAAGACACATATTAAAAAACAAAAATACCAGTCGATGGTGTTACATTTTAGATACTTGTATCAGAAATTGCTATTCATCACTATTTCAATGCTTCATTAATTGAAAAAATATATACTTTGGGGATTTAAAAGTCTCATGAAGAACAGAATAGAATTGTGGAAAACTAAACTAAATATCTGGCGACATCAAAAGTTGAATTAATTACCGGATCTATTTTACTGATTTGTCATTTAAGAAAAATGTGGATGACAGTTTCTCTCCTTTGTTTATGTGGCTGTCTGAATATTAAATTTTCAATGGGGTACCGAAAACCCTAATGCACTGAGAGAGTTAAGATGAAAATATACCTTAAGCTGACAGAAATTTATACTGAAATGGAAATGAAATTGCTTAGAGTACTTGTGATCTTGAAACAGGACAAAAATGTTGCCAGGGGTAATACAGTTGGCTTTTAAGAGGCTCGTGGATAGGCACGTGACAATATAGGGGATACAGGGATATGGATCATCTGCAGACAGATGAGATCAGTTTAACCTGGCAGTGTGTTCAACACAAACATTGTGGGTCGAATCGTCCATTCCTGTGCTGTACTGTTCTAGGTTCACATTAGTAAATGAATTGTTTTTATTGAATGATGAATATTCTTGAAGGTTGCCTAAAACTGGGATTATTTTCTGTCTCAAAACATTAACTGAGTCTTGAGAAAGCTTGTTTTACATGCAGATCTGCTTTGCCGAATGCCACTGTTTTTCTTTGTTTATATTTAATGTTTCATTTCAAATGTGTAAATTTTTAATTTTTTGATATTGAAAAATGCCATATTATAGAATATATGAAACATGTTACTGTGAGGTAAAGATTTTGTTTTTGGCTGTTACTCAGAAATTCTCATTTGTGTTTCCCTATTTTAGCTGACTCAATGAGTTTAGTTTCTGCAGGAGTCACACCTAACAAAGGTGACTTAAGGTGTCTGATCTACCATTGGGTGCTTCGATTTTCTGAACCAAAGTGTACCGATGAACTTGGGCACAATTCCACGAATTTGGAGAGAACTACTATTTAACTCCTCAAAAGACTTAAAGCATTAAACAAACTTGTTTGCAGTGTTTATCAATAACTTTAGAAAAAAATGTTTTGGGATCAAAAGATTATTTTAACACTTTCCAGCTTGTATTTCCTCCTTGTCCGAGTCATTTCAATCACCGCTTATGATTTTATTTTTTGTGAGTTAGTAAATCTTGCTTTTACAAATATCACTCCTTATTTCCTTTCCCTTTCTCAAGTTCTCTTACCCTCCCTTTCTCTTTTTTTTCCTTATTGGTTAGCTTGTTCTCGCTCTCTTAATTTTGTTTTACCCACTCACCTCCCTCCACCATTAATTATCTTCCTGCGTGCCTACGTAACTGTTAAAGGTGCAAAAATTATTTGTCTGGATAAGCATCCAAGTGCTTTTGTGTTCTGTCCCTTGATGCATAACATTATTTAATTCTGTGGCTCCACTAGAAAGGGACAATTACTTTTCATCTGCAAATATCACTGATAGTAACGTTATTCTCTCCTTTGTTTTTTATCAGCTTTGTATTGAATGACTTAACTTACGCAATTAATTTCTTTACAAATGCATAAGATACTAGAAAGGATATTTATGTGATCTCCTTAGCCTTAATCGCTGTGTGTTTATAAGTGGCTGGAAAGGGTTAATTTAATCATTTTGCATTGTTTTATCTTCCCATAAAACTAACTGGTGAAATGCTTATTTTAATTTATCTATAATTGTGCATTTCTTAATTTTTTATGGGTGATGGCACTCCCCAATTCACAACATGCTGCTATTGCTTGCACATAAATCTTTTAGAGAAGACAAAATACTTTTGTCAGCAATTTTCTAGTTTACTGTTAATGTGGGCAGTAAATCTGTAATTGTACCATGTGCATTCTGTATACTGCAGTATACTTGCCATTGCATGAAAATGCATTTTTTATTGCATACAATAAAATATGATTTTTAAAAATATATATTTGGCTTAACATTCACGTCAAGTGGCTGAATGGGAAAATATAACAATTTGTCATTTTGATTTGTTGGCAGAAGTCAAGTCCTCTATCATAACAAAAAAGAAACCTTCAACTGCCAAGAAAACGGTGTGTATTTCAAGCTGTTTCTTTTGTACAAATGTGGTTTGAATCGGACTTGTGCACTCCCAGCCGTCTTGGACTTTGCAGTTTTTTTTAGGTTAA
This sequence comes from Rhinoraja longicauda, assembly GCF_053455715.1. Taxonomy (NCBI): domain Eukaryota; kingdom Metazoa; phylum Chordata; class Chondrichthyes; order Rajiformes; family Arhynchobatidae; genus Rhinoraja; species Rhinoraja longicauda. The sequence continues at coordinate 4,114,967 of NC_135972.1, read as the reverse complement.
AACTATCAGCATCGTGGTCCAGCACATTGCTGCTATTATTAAGAAAGCCCATCAACGCCTCTACTTCCTCAGAGTGTTCCTCAGTATGTCGACGAACACTCTCTGGTGTATACGCTAGAGAGCATATTGACTGGCTTATCACTCCCTGGTTCAGCAACTCATTTCACTGTGAGTGTTCGTTTTGCTATGAAAACACCAGTGACGGCTGGGAGTGCGCAGTGATGGATTGGCATCTCCACAATCTCATACTTGCAAATTCTCTGGCTTCAAAAATATATATTTTTTGTATTATTTGGATTGTTATTCATTCACATCAATATTTCAAAATGTAATAGATTTTAAATGAATGTTTTTTTTTCTCCATTGTTACCTTCTCCCACTGTGCTGACCATCAAATACCTACCACATCAATCCTATTTATCACCTCTTTGTCTGCTTTGGCAATTGAAGTGTTCATCTAGACACTGCTGAAGTGATGTGAGAGTACATTGCTCCACCTCCTTCCCAGTTACACGAATCTGAAAACTGACCTCCTGGTTCAAGAACAGCTTCTTCCCAGCAACCATCAGGCTCTTGAACACTAAACTTCGAGCTATGAACTGTCTTTGTTACAGTAGGGACTTTGAGCTTTTGTTTTGCACTAATATATATATTTAATTTATTGAACTTTTGTTTATTGTGTTACCTTTTGAGTATTGTGTTTTCCGGCCCAATATGCTGCTGCTGCAAGTAAGAATTTCATCGTTCCTTTTCAGAACTTTTGACATTTAAACACTCTTAACTTCTTGTTAGACAGTGAGTCTATGTGTAGTTACACATGAAGATCCAGGGGTAGGAGAGATAAGTAGACTGAGCTGCAGGTTTCCTGCAGAAGCCAATGTGAACTAATCTTTAAACGTTTTGGTCTTTAGCAGCACATGCAATAAATTGCATTTTAATAAATCGTTTAAAATTTGCGGTTGTATGAAATGTGAGCATTAACTTTCCAGTGCACAGTAATTGAGTGACTCCTCCGCTTTTAATCTCATTCTGTTGCCTATAAAATAGATTTTTTAAGCTAAACGTGTATCCTCTAGTAATAAACACCTCTGCTACCATAATCCTACCATCCACTTTACTTGGCCTCTCATTCTTTTGTACCTTAAATCAGGTCCATTTCCCCCCAGCCCCTCAACTCCTCTGTTCCAAGAAAAACAAACACGTCCCATCTAGTCTAACGGGAGAGCCTGGGACCAGAGGGCACAGCCTCAGAATAAAAGGACGAACCTTCAAAATGAGATGAGGATGAATTTCTTTAGGCAGAGGGTGGTGAATCTGTGGAATTCATTGCCACAGAGGGCTGTGGAGGCCGTAATTTGTCGTTTTTAAGGCAGAGATTGATAGGTTCTTGATTAGGAAGGGCGTCAAAGGTTGCGGGTAGAAGGCAGGAGAATGGGGTTGAGAGGGAAAATAGGGCGGCACGGTAGCGCAGCGGTAGAGTTGCTGCTTTACAGCGAATGCAGCGCCGGAGACTCAGGTTCGATCCTGACTACGGGTGCTGCACTGTAAGGAGTTTGTACGTTCTCCCCGTGACCTGCGTGGGTTTTCTCCGAGATCTTCGGTTTCCTCCCACACTCCAAAGACGTACAGGTATGTAGGTTAATTGGCTGGGTAAATGTAAAAATAAAATAAAAAATTGTCCCTAGTGGGTGTAGGATAGTGTTAATGTACGGGGATCGCTGGGCGGCACGGACTTGGTGGGCCGAAAAGGCCTGTTTCCGGCTGTATATATATGATGATATGATATGATATGATAGATCAGCCATGATTGAATGGCAGAGTGGACTTAATGGGCTGAATTGCCCAATTCTGTTCCTGTGACTCATGGTCTTATAGCCTCTCCTCATAACTGAAACTTTGCATCCTATGCAATATCCTGGTGAATCTCATTTACATCTTCAATGCAGTCAGGTAATTCCTGAAATATGGCACTCAGAACTGTACACGGTGTCTAATAGTGGCCTGACCAGTTTTACAAAGCTGTATCTTCACCTGCTCATGCATTCTGTCCTCCACTTAATGCAGGCATGAATCTCGTATAGGTCTCAGCCTTATTAAAGCTGCCAAAGTACATCATCTTGCACTGATTAAGATTAAATCCCATCAGCCATTGCTCTGCCTATCGTACCAACTGATCAGTATTAACTCGTAGTTTAAGATTATACTTCTGGCTATCAACAGCACCAATTTTTGTGCTGTTACAAGAGGCAGGAGTCAAGAGAATGTAATTATTACAGGTAAAAAATAACATAACATTGCAACAGCTTAACAGGCCTGTAAACACAACACACATGGATAAATAAAATATCCCTACAAAGTTCAATAAATTAATGACTGTAATACTGGTGTAAATAAAAGGTCTGACGTACAACTGAAGACACAGTCCATAGCAGTGCATAGTTGCCGAGCCAAGCCGTGATGCAACCAGTCAGTGTGCTCTCTACAGTACATCTGTAGACGTTCTGTAGTTACTAATCATACCTCCTACATTTATATCTATTGTATGTCCTCGGGTATATTTTGCACTGTTTAAATCATTTCAAATATTCGTTCAAAATGTGTGTTTTGCTATCTGTGAAAATCCTTCCGTATGATTTGATGCTGAATCAACTAGATTTTATCACCACCGCTGGGTGCCTGCTGAACACTACCCATCAGCATTGAAAACAGGGGCGATCGGTTGCCGGGGAACTGACTCTGGCTTATCGTAGGTTGGCATCACCCAGCAGGGGCTAATTGCAAACTTCAGGTTTCACTTTACTGTTGAAAAATCCTCCTCATTAATGTGGGCAAAACTACCAACCATCATCAATCTGAAGAAGGGTCTCAACCCAGAACGTCACCCATTCCTTCTCTCCAGAGATGCTGCCTGTCCCGCTGAGTTACTCAATCATTTTGTATCGATCATCAGTCTGAAGAAGGGCCCTGACCCGTAACATTGTCTGTCCATTCCCCATCCCACAGGTTGCCTGACCCACTGAGTTCCTCCAGCACACTGTGTTTTTACCAACCACATTTGCACTTTACAAAAATCATACATTTGATGGCTGTTGTTTATTCTTTGGTGATTTTATTAATGTAAAGATTTTAATTCTTCTTTGTTTTCTGTCATCATGGAGGGATCTGGACCACTTGTGGGCAAATCCCTTGTGTTAAATCTTTAATCCCTTGCCACCTCAATTATACTCTGACTAAATTTTGCAGAAATCAACTTGGCTGAAAGTGCTCCTCTAAGTAAAATAAATGAATTGTGCTCTCTTCCCTCTTTTTAAAGCTGGGTGCTAAGAAGGCCGGTTTAGGAGCACAGAAGGTGACTAGTCACAGCTTCAATGAAATAGATAAACGGGCTCAGGCTGCAGATCGAATGAAAGAACAAGAAGATTTGAATACCAGGAAGAAGCTGGAGATAGAAGATTCAGTGTATGTAAAGTTTGCATGGTCAATGTCTATCTTAACATGAATTGCTCAACAACATGTTCAATATTTGTGACATCAAAATCAGCTAACCTTAATAATCTTCTAGGACAATAGGTAATTTGCAACTTATTTCAGACTGTGCACTCTGAAAATGGTGGGGTAAACTTATCCTGCATCTTTCATGAAGTTATCAACGCCTTGCTTGGACAAAGAATGACCTGTCACAGTGCGTGATACCAGTTGCTGAGGTTTACTGAGAGAGATGGGATGTGAGATTTCATTGGGTTGAGACATAATGTTGAGGACTCTTATGGGCTGGCTACCTGACTACACACAATGCTGACCCTACTGGTGATCTCTCAAGCTGGTGAAAGAGAACAAAATCAGGAAAGCTTTAGTTTATAGTTTGAAGATACAGTGAGGAAACAGGCCCTTTGGCGCACCAAGTCCTTGCTGCCCAGCGACCCCCATGCACTAGCACCATCCTACACACTGGGGACAAATTACAATCTCCACCAAGGCCAATTAACCTACAATCCTGTACATCTTTAGAGTGTCAGCAGAAACCAGAGCACCCGGAGAAAACCCACACGGTCACAGGTGGGAATACAAATTCCGTACAGACAGCACCAATTATTCTAGGTTAATTTAATTAACTGGCTATTAAACTCTAACTCCATTGATGAGATTCAAGCAACTGTGTGGATCATGGGTTCAAACTTTGGGACTACTTGCCTAGTATATAGAATCCATTATATCAATGTTGCCATTTGCACACGCTATGTACTAAATTAGCGTTAATTTTCTCACTCTAAAACTCTGCACATTGGTGAGTTTTGTTTTGTGTAATTAATTAGACTTTTAGCTGTTCAGTTGATTCATTACTATAAGGGCAAGGAAATAAGTAAGGAAATCTTTGTTACAGAGTTTCGTCCCTTCGTCTTGCGTATCAAGACCTGGAAATACAAAGAAAGAAGGAAGAGGAGAAGATTAAGAGAATGGAAGGCAAGAAGAAGGAGCAGGCCGAGCGGCTGGGCATGGGGCTCAGTGGCAGAGCGTAAGGACGCTGTAATAAGATGTGACGTTGCATATATGGGTAGAGAGAGGCGGCAAAGTGGAAGGAATATTAACCATAATTGAAAAGTAAAAACTTGATTGCGTGGAAAATGCAGAGTTGGGCAGCAGCAGAAATGATACGGTGATCGCACTCGGTCACTTGCAGCTGTCTACATCGTAAGGCTGCAAGAATGGGTTAAGGAAGACTTGAGATCGGACTTTACCCACTTACAGCCATTCCCTTTGCTCCAGCCATCATTCTATCACCCACATCCTCTGCTACTTGGACTAGGTTTCTTGCTCTTTTTCTCTTCTGATATAGGGCCTTCAACCTGAAACATCAACATCTCTTTCTGTAGATGCTGCCTGATCTGTCAAGTCTTCCTACCTTTTTTGATGTTATAATAATAATAATAATAATAATGCATTTTATTTATATAGCGCTTTTCATATACTCAAAGACGCTTTACAGAGATTTAGAGAACATAGGGAAATGAATAAATAGATAAATAAGTAAATAAGTAAACGAACAGAGAAAGGAGACAGAGACAGTGAGGTGACCTTCAGTGGTTGAAGGCAGTACTGAACAGGTGAGACTTCAGCGATGTTTTGAATGTGGTGAGTGTGGAGGAGTCTCTAACGGTTATATCACGTCTCCAGCATCTGCAGCTTTTTTTACCTTCATTAATAACTTTTGTGTCTGGGATTTCATTTTTTAATTTTATTTTATTGTAACATGTATCGGGGTATGGTGAAAAGGTTTTCGTTGAAAGACTACACAAGATGCAATTGAACCATCCACAGTGTACAGATACAGGATAAAGGGAATGACATTTAGTGCAAGATGAAGGCCGATTAAAGATAGTCCGAGGGTCTTCAATGAGGTAGATAGTAGCTCTCTAGTTGTTGGTAGGACCTGATAAAGCCCATCAGTTCTTTATGCTAGGTTGGAATTGAAGTTGAAATGAAATCAGAGGGATATGGTAGCAGGTGGGACGAGTGGAGATGGTGCATGTTGTTCGGCATGAGCAAGTTGGGCTGAAGGGCCTGTTTGCTTGCTGTATGATTCAATGACTAACCAAGTAGAGTTTTGTGTCCTACTGATGTCTCCATTTCATGTGCTTGTATTTCTCGCAGTGGAGTGTCCCATTCTGTACTGTCAGATATGCAGACTATAGAACAAGAAACACCAACTATTGCAAAATCATCCAGAAGAAAATATGACGACGATGAAGAACCAGCATTTACTACTTCTCGTTCCAGGTCAGTGAGTTTCATATTTTATTTCAAATTTCTTTATGATGGGAGGAACTTGGAGAAAAGTAGTAATTTGAGAGAATGGGCTAATTTGGAACAGTCAGCATGGGCTTTATGTGGGGCAGGTCATGTCTTGCATATTTGATTGAGTTTCTTGAGGTGGCAAAGGTGATTGATGAGGGTAGGGCAATGGATATTGCCTACATTGACCATCGTAAGCCATTTGAAAAGGGGTCTCATTGACGGCTGATCTAGGAGATTAAGATGCATGGAATCCACAGTGACAATGAATTTGGGTTCAGGACTGACTTGCCCTTCAGACAAGACAGAGTCTAGGGGAGGAAAGATGTTATTCTTGTTGGAGGTTGTATTTTTCCGTCTTTATTATGCTGACTATTTTGCAGACCAGTTAAATATGTTGCCGGATTGCTACATTGGTGATGCCATTGTGCCGCACAATGGCAGAGTTGATATGCCGTGCTATATCTTGTTTCTTCTACTGCACTCTAGATATTTTGATGATCCACTGGATATGGGAGGGTCATTTTCAAAATGGGACGACAGCAGCGATTCATTTTGGAAGACAGAGAGCAGCAGCAGAGAGAAGGAGACATTTACTTCAAAAATGTCATTAAATGATGGGTATTATTTTTAATATAACATTTCTTTGCCGTGATGCTACATTATTGAACGAAACACATGGTTTAAACAATTGAGAATAACAGAACATTTTATTTTTAAATTCCATTCTAGTTAAATACCAACATCTATTTTCCTTTTGCTCTAAATCTACAATATTTCAACTTTAAATGGGTGAATGTTTAAAATGCTTACACACATGCTCACGTGACTTAGCTTTATAAATCTCTGTTAATTTTTGTATTATTACTCATTTCTACTCCTCTGTTCCCAGACCCGCACGTCGTAAACCAGACTTGGATTATGGAGTAGTCTCTGAGGAAGCGCAGAGGAAATTTGGCAACGTCAAAGCAATATCTTCGGATATGTATTTTGGGAAACAGGAACCGGCAGATGTGAGTGTTCACTATTTTCTGCATCTGTGTGACGAGTCTATTAAAGATTCCTTTGCAGAAGGATTGGTGTCTGAGAAATGAACATTTTCAAGCTGAACAAATGGCTGTAAAAATAGACTTCATCAGTACAGCACAAGTTCTATCCACTAACTCGTTTGTCAGTAGTGAAATCAATATTTGAGGTCGCTGCCACCTGCCTGGAGTATTTATCAGACGGGCAGTGCGCTCGTGTTGACTGGTGGGTTTTGAAGCAGAAAAGCAATTTTAGCAGCCAGAATGGAAATAACTAGTGACGCTGGCTGGACGCTGGAACATTTATAAAATACACTGCCCAGCAAATATTTCACATGGAATATCTTGATTAGTACAGGTGTCAGAGGTTATGGGGAGAAGGTAGGAGAATGGGGTTAGGAGGGAGAGATAGATCAGCCATGATTGAATGGCGAAGTAGACTTGATGGGCCGAATGGCCTAATTCTACTCCTATCACTTATGACCTTATGATCTCAGGTCACGAATGCTAGATAATTAACATCTCATTTGCATTTAAAATATATATATTTTCATCGCTCAGTTTTTTTCAATGGGTGAAGCCATTTCCTTGTGATCTCAGATGTGATCTCAGCAGTATTACTCCAGCTAGATGTGATCTCAGCAGTATTACTCCAGCTTTTTGTGTCTATCTTCAGTTTAAACCAGCATCTGCAGTTCCTTCTTACACAATGTATAGAGGGAATTGATCAAACAAAATAGCTACGCTACAACAGTTGGGTGTTCAGCAACACAGGCTGAACTTTAGATCGGACAAATCCTGTTGTACATTTAAAAAAGCCTTTTCCTTTGGTGTCTCTGAACAAGAATTTATTTTGAAGAAGCAGGAATTTAATTTAGTTTAGTTTCGTTTTTTAATTTAGAGATACAGCGCGGAAACAGGCCCTTCGGCCCACCGAGTCGCCACCGACCAGCAATCCCCGCACATTTAATACTATTCTATACACACAAGGGACAATTTACACTTATTCTAAGCCACTTAACCCACAAACCAGTATGTCTTTGGAGTGTGAGTAGAAACCAAAAATCTCAGAGAAAACCCACGTGGTCACGGTGAGAATGTACAAACTTGGTGCAGACAGCACCTGTAGTCAGGATTGAACCCTTGTCTCCAGCGATGTAAGGCAGCAACTCTATCGCTGCGCCTAAAATTGCTTTAATACGTTACATTTTTTTAATTCATATTATCTTCAAAATGATCAGTCGCTTCCTAACTCAGCGTTAAGACCACAACTTGCGTGCATTCTTCGATCTTAGCTAGATTTAACTGCTTATTATCCCAGAAGCAACCCCTATTTTTAGTTCAAAACACAAAGTGCTGGAGAAATTCAGTAGGTCTGGAGGGAAATGGACAGATGACGTTTGGGGTCAGGACCCTTTTTCAGACCATTTCCCTCCATAGATGCTGCCTGGCCCGCTGGGCTCCTCCAGCACTTTGTGTGTTTTCCTCATGACTCCAGCGTCTGCGGTTCCTTGTGTCCCCGCTGTTAATCACTGGTTTGCTTTGGCTGCAGTATGAAAGCAAAACACGCCTGGACCGGTTTGCAGGAAGCTCATCCATCAGCTCGTCTGATCTGTTTGAGAGTGAAAAAAATCAAACATCAGGTAAGATACAGCAGCGTTTGAAGCCTGGAGATAATTAATGACCTCCTCAGAAATAACCGAGGCACCGTTTGGTTATGACTGTTTTTTCTCTGATCTCCAGAATGTGTTTTCAGTTAATGCACCTCGCCTCTTTTTTTTTTCTTGAGAATGATTAGTTTCACTTTAATTTTTGTTTTGTACACCAGTGGTTAGAAGTTCCAGAATGCTGAGGAATGGTTTTTCCAGCTCTTAAACCAGGGATCGTGATGTGCTGGCTCCCTGTAGCCCTGGTTCCTACTTTCCTCCATCAAGCCCCTGAAATTCTGCAGCTTCTCCCAACTTTGGAGTCGTCTGAAAGCTGAAGGAATATCACGTCATTTACATGACAGTCCTATGATAAAAATATTACATGTACTTTCAGCTACTCTTTCACCTGACAGTTCTGTTGTGTTCAAGTTAAGATTACATTGTTGAATTTATTCTGTTATACACCCAAGTAACACCTAAATCTGTTGTTTGCCACGAGCAAAGTTCACGAGTAATATGAACGTGAAATATGTGGGTACAGTGTTCATTGTCACATGGCCAATCATCCTCATTTAGCCATTAATTTATCTTCGTTCTCATATGTTTATCACGAGATGTAAACCATCATGACATTTCCTGCAAACCAATACACAGAGTGCTGGAGTAAAACTTAGTGGGTCAGGCAGCAACTCTGGAGAGGATGCAAAGTACTGGAGTAACTCAGTGCAGCATCTCTGGAAAACATGGACAGGTGACGATTTGGGTTGGGCCCTTTCTTCAGCCTGAAGAAGGGTCCCGACCCAAAACGTCACCCATCCATGTTCTTCACAAAATGCTGCCTGATCCACTGAGTTAGCCCGTCACTTTGTGGGGTTTTTTTGTTAACCAGCATCTGCACTTCCTTGTTCATGTGGAATTTGTTGTAATTGACCCATTCCCATAGTTGTCACTATATTTAAGTAAACATCGCCACATAATCACACCTGCCAACGAGATGACCTCCTCAATTACTGTACTGCAATATAAAACGTTGCAAGTAATCTCTGTGAGTGTATGGCATTCGCATGTTTAGTGATGAAACAATGCATTGCACACTGCACTGGTGCACCATGCATCAAGTATCAATTACCATCACACTGAGAAGAGTCTATTACAGACTCCCCAGCCATTATACATTACTATCCCTCTGTCCTTTGCAAACAGCATTTCATCCATTTTTCTGTGAGTAACATTGCATGAGATTTGCTTGTCTACCTGGCGCATGTTCTTTGCTCCATAACCTTGCCCATTCTTCTTGCACTGAGAAGGTTTCGTGATTGGTTAAGTTAAAGCCTCAAATGGTGATTAACCAGTGACGTGTCTGGTTGTTTAAATGCCAGTGAACCAGAAGCATTCAGTTCACTCAGTAGATGGACTCGACAGAATAAAATTGATTAGATTTTACCTTTTATTTTTGAAAGCTGGCAGCTCAAAGACTTGCTCATTAATTAGTTTGAGCTACTCTATTGAGCCTTAGTTGAACATATAACAGTAAGGCTAACATTTATGTCCGATGATCCCCACAAAATAATGTGCAATCTTTAATGTGCTTCTGGTGGTACAGGATTAATAATGTCTTCAGCAGGTATTGAGAATCATGTCCTAATTCCAAATCAGGTTTTCAAGCCCTTGACCATGGAGTGCATGTTGATACTTTTGATTCACATTTGATGATTAACCACAGAATATTGATTGTGCTCATCACTGGAGCTTTTTTATTTCATTTTATCTGGACTTGATATTAGACTGTCCTCTGGTGTTTGCGATCCATTAGCATGTACAGCAGTCAAAGACTTCCCATACCACATCCAGGTTTTTTTGGTATTTGCCAATGAGGATACAATCAGCTCTGATCCCTAAGTAAAATCATGAGGGGAAGAGATGGGTGAGTGGTCGGGGTCTTTTACCCTGAGTAAGGAAATCAAGAACTAGAGGACATGGGTTTAAGGTAGGAGTAGAAAGATTTAATGGGAACCTGAGGGGCAACTTTTTCACACAGAGGGTGGTGGGTATATGGAACGAGCTGCCAGAGGAGGTAGTTGAGGCAGGAACAATAACAACATTTAAAGGACACTTGGACAGGTACATGGATAGGAAAGGTTTAGAGGGATATGGGCCAAAACGCAGGCAGGTTTGAGTCATAGAGTCATACTAAGTACAGTACTGAATACTAAGGTGACATTAGCCTTTTAGATAATTCATTAAAATGCCACATCTGCACCTTCAGTTAACTATGAAATCCAGGGTCATGCATGTAGTTTGCTGCCTATGGAAGCTTCTTGTGTGTACGTACCTTCATGTGTTATCACTGTGATATCGGCAGTTCCTCATTGCCTCTAAAGCACTTTGGGGTGCTGACGCTGTGAAAGGCACTATATACAAGTTCCAATTACTTGATTCATTAAACTATAAAATATTGTAAATGTAATGGTTTTGCAAAAAATGTGTCCTGTCATTCACCTTGGATTTAGAGACAAATTGGCACATTTATTTAGTGACTGACTAGACAAGAGTCAAGAGAGAGATTTAGCACTGAGGGCTAATGGAACCAAGGGATATGGGGGAAAAGCCGGAACATGGTATTGATTTTGGATGATCTGCCATGATCATATTAATTGGCGGTGCTGGCTCGAAGGGCCGAATGGCCTACTCCTGCACCTATTTTCTATGTAGAAACTGTAAAGATGCACTGTGTTCATGCACAGAGATTGCTTAAAACTGGTCGGTGTCTAGATACAAATAGTAATTAGAAAGCTTAATAAAATTAGCCATAAACAGAAGAGGCCTGTGTTATGAAGAGAAAGCATGTTGTGCGTGGAGTATAGCAGTCACCTCTGGGCACTGGATTGCAGATGATACTAAGTTGGGGGGTAGTGTGAATTGTGAGGAAGATGCAATAAGGCTGCAGGGTGACTTGGACAGGTTGTGTGAGTGGGCGGATACATGGCAGATGCAGTTTAATGTAGATAAGTGTGAGGTTATTCACTTTGGAAGTAAGAATAGAAAGGCAGATTATTATCTGAATGGTGTCAAGTTAGGAGGAGGGGGAGTTCAACGAGATCTGGGTGTCCTAGTGCATCAGTCAATGAAAGGAAGCATGCAGGTTCAGCAGGCAGTGAAGAAAGCCAATGGAATGTTGGCCTTCGTAACAAGAGGAGTTGAGTATAGGAGCAAAGAGGTCCTTCTACAGTTGTACCGGGCCCTGGTGAGACCGCACCTGGAGTACTGTGTGCAGTTTTGGTCTCCAAATTTGAGGAAGGATATTCTTGCTATGGAGGGCGTGCAGCGTAGGTTCACTAGGTTAATTCCCGGAATGGCGGGACTGTCGTATGTTGAAAGGCTGGAACGATTGGGCTTGTATACACTGGAATTTAGAAGGATGAGGGGGGATCTTATTGAAACATATAAGATAATTAGGGGATTGGACACATTAGAGGCAGATAACATGTTCCCAATGTTGGGGGAGTCCAGAACAAGGGGCCACAGTTTGAGAATAAGGGGTAGGCCATTTAGAACGGAGATGAGGAAGAACTTTTTCAGTCAGAGGGTGGTGAAGGTGTGGAATTCTCTGCCTCAGAAGGCAGTGGAGGCCAGTTCGTTGGATGCTTTCAAGAGAGAGCTGGATAGAGCTCTTAAGGATAGCGGAGTGAGGGGGTATGGGGAGAAGGCAGGAACGGGGTACTGATTGAGAGTGATCAGCCATGATCGCATTGAATGGCGGTGCTGGCTCGAAGGGCTGAATGGCCTACTCCTGCACCTATTGTCTATTGTCTATTGTCTATTGATTCAGAAATATTTTTTTTCTGTATCAATTCAGTAAAATTATATCAGGTCTTTGAAGGTTGTATTCAAAGGACAGGCTGTCTAAATAAGATCTAATTTTGGTGAGGACAGAGCAAATTGTGTAATAAAATTCAGGAGTTCATTAATAAAAATATTAAAAGATAGTTGCAGAAATATACTCTGTAACATACTAGGTAACATACTCCAGAGTTACATACTCTGGAAACACAAGATTAGAAAGTAATTTGGAATAAGGTGATAATTTATTTTCAGAATTAAAGTGGAAAAACAATAAGTGCTGCATTAAATGAAATATTCAGATCTGATCCATATTTTCTTCCCCCACTGGGAAGGGTATCATAGACATGGGTGAAAGGTGGGCGATTGGATTGAGATACACAACGGGCATGGTCTAAATAAGGAGAGGAACAGTCTCGACTGACTGAATGAATGAATGACTGTCTTTTCCTTGGAAGAAAATCCACTCATTACAGAGTAATAAAACCAAAGTCAGGGCAAATTCTGACATTTAAGTTTATATTTTCAAAATGCCTTTTAAAGAAATAAAGATTTGCTGTTTCTTTTCTGGTGGCCGAAGGTATAAATAACACAAGCACATATATCAATGGTTTGTTGATTGAACCTCCCCTTGGTGAAACAGTAGATTTAGTGCCACTTTGTATCCCATGGTATGCTTTACAAGAGGCTGAACACACATCTGATCATTCTCCTCCCACATACATCACAGGGCTTCACTGTTCTTGATACTATTCATGATTTTGCCACCCCCTCCCCTACCCGGAAGACCATTCTGCATGTTGATCCTTTGCTTGAAGAATTTCCTGATACCAAGTCTTGAATTAGCCTTTGCTGTCTCTTGGCCTGTCCCCATCTCATCCAGCTGCCACAGTTTAACTTTAAACAATTTTACGGATTTACTTTTTCTTTGTAATTTGCCATTGAGTACTTGCATGAGACCCCTTCACGGTTACCTTTTTTTCACAATTAAAAAGCTGTATTTTCTCTGGTCTAATATAATGCCACAACCCTCTGGCTTGAATGTCTTCCGGTGTCTTTTGATGTGGTTCGATAATAAAGACAACGCATTAAAATGATGTTCCTTTGTATTCTTTTTTTATTTATCAAGTTTTTCCACTTGATAACGCTCAGCTTGCAATCAATGTGAAAGTAACTAATTACACAAAGTGTGAACGCTGCCAGAATCTTACCCTTTATATCATCCCATTCACCCCTGCTGGGCTGCAACAGAATACTTAAAAATATAATTCTCTGAGCTCTTTTAAATTCTTGCATTCCCATTGAACCTTTGGGCATTTCAGCAGATGCCTCCAAATGCTCCTGCTCTCTGCCTGGTATCTGACACAAGGAGAATCCTTTCAATTTTACCTGGGGTAAAAATGAATACAATTCTAATGGGTGCAATAAAAAAAAGGACCTTTTTTTTCTGCTGTCAGTTTTATTTTCCTCAAATTCGTTTTCATAGTGATTGTATTTTACTAAGTTGTGAGTAATTTTAAGGCTGATGAAGTCTTTATTATTTGGTTTGATTTGTCATTCTCTTAAGCTAACGTGTCTCTGACCAACGTCCTACCATCAGCTCCTGATATGGCACAGTTTAAGCAAGGTGTCAGGTCTGTGGCCGGGAAACTTTCTGTGTTGGCTAATGGAGTGATGACTTCCATTCAGGTTGGTATAACTTATATAACAAATAACCTTTCGGTGCCCTCTACAGGAAAGTTACCACGACCCACGTGTATTTGCTTTTTGCTTGTATGCAAAACTGTGCATTAAACCTGCATCCTTTATACTGTGGAGCAGCAGGCATTGTTAACGAGAGGAATGAATCAGAAAGCCAGAGTCCTGATTAGCAAGTATAAGCAGCTATGATTTCACACATTACATTACTCAGCACTTCAGCCTTGAGGGGTCATGTTAAGCAGCTGAAACTATATTGCAGATCTATTGAAAGATCCACTAGAATGCTCTTAACTTTTTAAAAAATTGAATTTTATCTTCTATTAATGAAATTAACTACCTCTATCTTTATTTATGATTTCGGAATTTTGCATATGCGTTCAGTTATTTAAATAATCTAAAGTGGGAACCAATATTGCTTCGGAAATGTATTGGAAGAGAAATATTAATATTTAAGCTTTAAAATATAAAATGGCAAGAGAGATGAGTTGAGGCAGTGGTATGACACATCTCTAACCCACGGAGGTTTATTCAGCGCTGACTGGAATGTATGGTTAAACTCAATTTCACTGTGGGTGTAAAAATGTCCGTAATAAGACACGATTTTAAAATCCTGTTTTGTAAAATGGAAAACCTTTCAGTCTGAAAGCTTCTAGGATCTGTAAAATTATGATTTTTATCATATTCAGTGGAATTTTATCATATTCAATGGAATATTTAAAATAATTGTTAAATTCACCATTTATGCCCAATGCACTGTTGTTCTGTTAGACATTAGAAACATAGAAGTCTGATCAGTCTGAAGAAGGCTCTCGACCCGAAACTTTACCCATTCCTTCTCTCCAGAGATGCTGCCTGTCCCGCTGAGTTACTGCAGCATTTTGTGTCCACCATAGAAACATAGAAAATAGGTGCAGGAGTAGGCCATTCGGCCCTTTGAGCCAGCACCACCATTCAATATGGTCATGGCTGATCATCCAAAATCGTACCCGGTTCCTGCTTTCCTCCGCCCATATCCCTTGATTTCGTTAGGCCGAAGAGCTATATCTAACTTTCTCTTGAATACATCAATTGAATACATTGATGGGCTTTTGCATCTTATAGATCTTTCTTGTAAGGTTGTAATCGCCAGCAGCTTGAGTGAGATTTAAATTCAGCGTACCCTATGTTAAACCTCAGATGGTAGGTACACTGTTGACTTGTTATAAAAGTTGGCTTTAAAGATGCTTGGTATTCTTTTGTGGTGGGTACATGTGCACTGAAAACCATGCGAATAATGGTTCCATATATTCTCTTCAAAGAAAACAGAATTTCAGTAATTCACATTGCTTAGTTGAGGTGTTAGTTAAGTAAACTTGCGAAGATTCTAGCATTGTATATGCTAAATATGAACTTTGTTTATCATTGATTCATGGCTATATAGTCGGGAGTTGTTGGGAACTGCAGTGGTTCGTCAGAACCTAGTTTGCTTTAAGACCCTGTAACAAAATATACATTACATAACTAACATTACACAAACCCATAAATTCTCAACGATTTTTGCTTGAATTTGCTGCAATCAGTTCCTTTTGTGCTACTTGTATTTGGTAATAATAAGTTTACAGTAGTCCCAAAGAGCTTTCCCTTCAACAGACCATGTACTTGTCTTTTGCAGGATCGGTATGGCTCCTAACTGGACGTTAAAAATATAAAGACGTGAATATGAAACCTTTCAGAAGTGATTTACATTTGGGTGCCTGATACACCTTTTGATTATCAAAATATTTTGAAGGATTTTTCATTTAACATGGAAATGTTTTGTCACAGTCGATGCTGGTTTGACATCTGTTGATGTCGGTTCTCAGTCCTCTTCGAGTTCTCCCAGAGTCGCACTGTCTCAGGTAAAACTCTGCTTTGGAAAGAGAGGGAGTGGGGAAAAACTCACAGCTAGGCTGGGGAAATTACTTTAAAGTCATTAGAATGTGTTTTCTTTTTCTTGTTTAAACCAGGCAGGAAGGTATTTAGTATGTAGAGCTTTAGTTAGTTTGGGAAAAGGGTGCAATATTCAATTTTTAAAAAAAAAGAAAAATGCTATACAGATATATATTAAAATATGGGTAAATGCACAACGAAGAAAGTGCTCTTATAAATTGGGATTTGCTTCTTTAAAGAAACAGTGTTTGCATAACTAAAACACTGTACTGAACTCGGAAACGAGTGTGCCCTTTCTAACGTGGATTGGAACTCGTCACCTTTTGAGTGTGTTGGACGGTTACAAGGTAGGATTGCCTGTGGGTACACAGAACAGACGACATGCCAAACACCCCCTTGTTAGTCTTTAGAAATATGTATCCTGTAGGAAATTGAAAATATGAAAATTTAAACAAAACAAAGACTGCAATACACCATATTGAGAAAGACAGGCAGTTGGAATGTGACTCAGTCACTTCTGGTCACAGCCTGTGAGGTGTGCTTTTTGGAAACCAATTACTTCTACTCATGGGACCAATTAAATAAATGTAAATGGTAATATACTGTCATTGTATATTGTAGTGAATCTTTAATTTTGGATCATTATGTTTAAATTGCACACTTTTCCGGTGGCAAAAAGCTGGACTGAGATTTGTAACAACATGTATTTCTAATAATAAAAAAACCAGATGCATTTGCTTCATTTAAATGATTCAGTATTGAAACTGAATGAGGTAGGCAACCCCAAGCAATAAATGGATAATTATAATAAGATTTCAACAAGTGAATGATGTAAATGTGTTACACATTGGGACTAAAATACCAAAGTTCATCAGGTGGGGAGATGTTATTAAATGCTTGGCATTTGGTCAGCAGAACGGCAGGCTAGATAGATGCGTTACTCTGACAAAACCCGGCCTATCTTGTGCAACGAAGGGGAGGAAAATGCTTCCCCTTGTGAAGATAAATTTCTCATCTGGGGTAAATAAATATTAGCTCTAGTTTGGAACTTCTAATGCGGTGAGCAGGTGCGGAAAAGTTTCAAGAGTGATATTGTTGCCAATAAACTTTGTGTGTGTGTGTGTGAAGATTAACAGTCACCTCATAGCATTAAGGTGGAAAGCATGCTGAATCAGAACTATCAGCTGAAGAATAAAGAATTCTGTCTGTCCTTGCTTTCTCGTCTAGATCTGCTTCTTTCACACGTTTCTAGAGTTAAACAGGCAGCAACGTCTGATGGATCCAAGTGATGCGGGTGGATGTAAGGAGGGTCGGGGTTAGATGCAAATGGGAATATTTGACATTTAAAGTGATGATGAGAGTTAGTACTGGGAATCCACCCTGTCTTGTAGCAGTGTCTCTTTCTGGTCACAACTAGTGAAGCCTGCATCTTAACACTAGCTTTATACTTTGTGCATTGCAATCACTGTAGAAAGGGGACTGACCACACATAACCATTAGTCTGAAGAAGGGTCTCGACCTGAAATGCCACCCATTCCTTCTCTCCAGAGATGCTGCTTGTCCCGTTGAATTACTCCAGCATTTTGTGTCTCTTTGGTTTAAAACAGCATCTGCAGTTCCTTCCTGCACATAGCCTTGTTCTGTTCAGATATGACGCAGGATAATGGGCAGGCTGCTGCTAATAACATGATTGCAGAAAAGAAGTTTGAAGGGAATCAAATCAAATTGCAGATGTATCGTGAATTCAATTACCTAACAACTGATTTCTACATTATCCTGATTCTCAATTCAGTGCAGAGGTATCTCTATTAAATCATTGCTCTTGGCAGCAACTGTGCTCGTCATCGCCCTCAAGTGGGAAGAACTGGTAAACAATTTATTTGTAATTCAGTTTTATCAAAAGTGAAGAGATGACAATGGGAAGAATTGATCTTTACATATGATGACGCGTTTTAACAAAATGCTCAGGGAATTCTGCGCCCTCAGGGACGCCTATTTCCACCATTCATTAGATATTTCATTTCTGGGGAAACTTCAGGAGTAGAATTAGGCCATTTGACCCATCAAGTATAGAATTTGGGAGGTCATGTTGCAGTTGTATCAGATGTTGGTGAGACTGCATTTAGAATGTGTTCAGTTCTGGGCACCATGTTATAGGAAAGATATTGTTAAGCTTGAAAGGGTTCAGAGAAGATTTATGAGCATGTTGCCAGGACTAGAGGGTGTGTGCTATAAGGAGAGGCTGGGTCTTTATTCCTTATAGCGCAGGAGGATGAGGGATGATCTTATAGAGGTGTACAAAATCATGAGAGGAATAGATTGGGTAGATGCACAGAGTCTTGCCCAGAGTAGGGGACTCAAGGACAAGAGGACATAGGTTCATGTTGAAGGGGTAACTTTTTCACACAAAGGGTAGTGGGTGTATGGAACAAGCTGCCAGATGATGATGTTGATGCTGGGACTATCCCAACATTTAAGAAACAGGCAGGTACATGGATAGGACATGTTTGGAGGGATATGGACCAAGTACAGGCAGGTGGTACTAGTGTAGCTGGGACATGTTGGTCAGTGTGGGCAAGTTGGGCTGAAGGGCTTGTTTCCACACTATCACTCTTTGTCTCTAAGTCTACTCTGCTATTCAATCATGGCTGATCTATCTTGCCCTCTCAACCCCATTCTACCTCCCCATAACCCCTGACACCTGTACTCATCAAGAATCTATCAATCTCTGCCTTAAAAACATCCATTGACTTGGCCTCCACAGCCATCTGGAGCCATGGATTTTTGCATTGGTTGTGTGACACGACCAGAGTCCATCATTGGAGCTGGTTGAATTCCTGCTTCTCATTACCCAACAGCAAAATGTTCAACCTTCATCGGGACTGCAGCAGTTCAAGGTCATTCATTTACCACCTTAAGGGTAGGTGGGGCAGCACCTCCTGAGCCTATGATCATTGCCACCCAGGGCAGCAATCAGGTACAAGCACCAACTGACACGGAAATAGGTCACCGTTTCTTTGCCGAGGCTGGGTCTAAATCCTGGAACTCCTGCCCCAACAGCACCGTGGAATCTGGAATTCTCTGCCATAGAAGGCAGTGGGGGCCAATTCACTGGATGTTTTCAAGAGAGTTAAATTTAGCTCTTAGGGCTAAAGGAATCAAGGGATATGGGGAAAAAAGCAGGAACGGGGTACTGATTTTAGAGGATCAGCCATGATCCTATTGAATGGCGGTGCTGGCCCGAATGGCATACTCTTGCACCTATTTTTCTATACACTTCCTTATCTATGTACCTCCCACTCCCCTGACATCAGTCTGAAGAAGAGTCTCAACCCTTCTCTCCAGAGATGCTGCCTGTCCAGCTGAGTTATTCCAGCATTTTGAGTCTATATGCATGATTAAGGGAATAACATGAATAATGTTTAGTGCAAGGTAAAGTCTGATCAAAGCTACTCTGAGGGTCTCCAATGAGGTAGATAGTAGTTCAGCACTGCTCTCTGGTTGTGGTAGGATGGTTCAGTTGCCTGATAACAGCTGGGAAGAAACTCCTTGAATCTGGAGGTGTGCGTTTTCACACTTCTGTATCTTTTGCCTGATGGGAGAGAGGAGAAGAGGGAGTGGCCAGGGTGCGACTGGTCCTTGATTATGCTGCTGGCCTTGCCGAGGCAGCGTGAGGTGTAGATGGAGTCAATGGAAGGGCAGTTGGTTTGTGCGATGATCTGGGCTGCGCCCACAATTCTCAGCAATTTCTTGCGGTCTTGAGTGGAGCTGTTCCCAAACCAAGCTGTGATGCAACCTGATAAAAGTTAGTATTGGTGGTGATTATCCAACGAAGTGAAGATTCAGCAATCTGAGTCACTGCAGCACGACAAGTGAGTGCAAAGAGCAAAGTCTGTGATCAAACCTCTTCATTCAGCAGTGCTGGATAGTTGATCACAATATCATGTTTGTAAATAGTCTTTAACGTCTGGACTGTGGATTATTTTCATTGTGGCTCGTAAACCTGTAATACCAGCATATTGTTTAGATGTGGTGGGGTGAATAGTTTCATTGTCCATTAACCTGGGATCTGGGTGCGACCAAAAGAGGCACAAAAGCTGCCGTTGGAGAGGAGCATCATGATACGTTCTAAGCAGATGGACACAATGGGAATGCTGTTGCCAGCAGAGGTGCCTCTGCGACTGAGACTCCCCACCTCACACTAACCCCTCTTCTTGTGTCACTTCCACATCCCATCCTTTACAATTGCTTTGTTGGTCGATGATGTGATCTGTGATGCAGGGAACACCGAAGGCCATGTTACACATTGAAATATTTGCTTGACAGTTCTACTAGATGAGAAAACATTTCTTCACACAGAGTGGTGAGTCTGTGGAATTCTCTGCCACAGAAGGTAGTTGAGGCCAGTTCATTGGCTATATTTAAGAGGGAGTTAGATGTGGCCCTTTTTGCTAAAGGGATCAGGGGGTATGGAGAGAAGGCAGGTACAGGCTACTGAGCTGAATGATCAGCCATGATCATATTGAATGGCGGTGCAGGCTCGAAGGGCTGAATGGCCTACTCCTGCACCTATTTTCTATGTTTCTACTTCTGTGTTCAGTCAAATTTCTGGTCATCGTGATTAGTACGGTGTCAAGGGTTATGGAGGCAAGGCAGGAGAATGTGGTTGAGAGGGAAAGATCAATCACTCCTGTGCTGTAGTGTTCAATGTTATTGAAACGAGAATGATGTGGTTGGGATGGCCATTTTGATGTGCTGTGGCAGTAATATTCTCTCATAACCTTGCCATCTGGCAAATCCCTGCATTTATTTACAACCTCATTGGAATTGTTTTCCTTTTTTTCTTTAATGGTACAGAAGAGATTAAAATGAACTCCCAGTTCAATATGAATGAAATATACAACAATTTATTGCACATGTGATGATGTTTGATTGAAAGAAATGATACAGGTTGTTAGAATGGAGTTTCCTTGTGGATTTCAGTGTTGACTTCCATCTCCTCCTGGTCGGAAGGTCCTGGTTTTGGGCAGAAGGGGAGATACCTCCTCCAGGATCCTGTACAACACCTGGTGCCGATGCCGAAGGGGAGATTGTAGCAGTCGCTCTGGGTCTTCACATTGCCCCCCTCGTCTGTGACCGCTTGCTTCCAGGTGGCAATGCCCCGTTCCTTCTCTGTACCTGGAGAACAGAAGGTCATAACCGGCTCACCGTCGCGGCATGCGTGTGCTGACCAATGACAGTGTGCTGACCAATGACAGTGCTGACCAATCACAGTGTGCTGACCAATCACAGTGTGCTGACCAATGAGTGCTGACCAATGACAGTGTGCTGACCAATGAGTGTGCTGACCAATGACAGTGTGCTGACCAATGACAGTGGGGAACTCTCATCCGCTCCGTGCTCGCACGAGTTGCAGTGATCGCATTGTGTATTGGGAAACAAGTGCAGTGACGTACTAGTTTAGTTTAGAGGTACAGCGCGGAAACAGGCCCTTCGGCCCACCGAGTTCGCACCGACCGGCGATCACCCCGCACACTAGCACTATCCCACACACACTAGGGACAATTTACAATTTTTACCGAAACCAATTAATCTACAAACCTGTACGTCTGTGGAGTGCGGGAGGAAACTGGGGCACCTGGAGAAAACCCACGCGGTCACAGAGAGAACGTACAAACTCCGTACAGACAGCACCTGCAGTCAGGATCGAACCCGGGTCCCTGGCGCTGTGAGGCAGCAGCTCTACCGCTGTGCCACGGTGGTTTTCAAGGCTGCGACGTGGATCTACCGCTGTGCCACGGGGGTTTTCAAGGCTGCGACGTGGATCTTCTGCGTGTTGTGGAGGACCAGGAGCTCACCATCGCTTCCCATGTTGCCACCAGCAATGGCCATGCCCTCACCCCTGTCCCCACCCACCCCCACACAGTGCCACAGGCTGTCTGTGCCAGCTGGGAGTTGGTGCAGAGATGTTGGTGACTGTTGGCGAGATGCAGATGGCAAAGAGAAGGTGAAGCAAGAGCGGGAGGGAGATGAATGGAAAAGCGTGACGTGGATCGGGGAGACCAGCAGCCGGCAATCAGAGCACGGGTGCAGCTCTAGTTGGCAGAGTAAAGGATAACTTTCATATCCTGCAAGGCTGCCAGGACAACAGGCCTTCATTGTCAGGTCAAGAACGCTGCACTAACAACTGGGACTTGAAGATTGCTATTGAGGGCGTGCAGCGTAGGTTTACTAGGTTGATTCCCGGAATGGCGGGACTGTCATATGTTGCAAGACTGGAGCGGCTAGGCTTGTATACACTGAAATTTAGAAGGATGAGAGGGGATCTTATCGAAACGTATAAGATTATTAAGGGGTTGGACACGTTAGAGGAAGGAAACATGTTCCCAATGGTGGGGGGAGTCCAGAACCAGGGGCCACAGTTTAAGAATAAGGGGTAGGCCATTTAGAACGGAGATGAGGAAAAACTTTTTCAGTCAGAGAGTTGTAAATCTGTGGAATTCACTGCCTCAGAAGGCAGTGGAGGCCAATTCTCTGAATGCATTCAAGAGAGAGCAGATAGAGCTCTTAAGGATAGCAGAGTCAGGGGGTATGGGGAGAAGGCAGGAATGGGGTACTGATTGAGAATGATCAGTTATTATCACATTGAATGGTGGTGCTGGCACGAAGGGCCGAATGGTCTACCCCTGCACCTATTATCTATTGTCTATGGCTCCAAACTGGTGATTCTGTATACTGGCTCAGTGTGCTACTGCTGCACATTTCTGTATCTGAGATGCTTATCTAATATGCATCTAAGTGCTGATGTACAGTGATACTTGTACCATATACAAAAATGAATTTCACTGTGCCTCGGTACATGTGACAAAATAACGTAAGGTACCATAACAGACCAAGGTACAGAGTGCAGAATATAGTTCTCAGCATTGTGGCATAACAGTTCCATAGGCAAGATAGACCCAAAATGCTGGAGTAACAGAGCGTCAGGCAGCATCTCTGGAGAGAAGGAATGGGTGAGGTTTTGGGTTGAGACCCTTCTTCCATGGGCAAACTCTAATGTCTGCAATGGTGTAGAGGTGAATGAGACAGTACCCTAGATGGAGTGAATGAGCCGCAGGGACTGAGCTTTGCTTGGCAATGGTCAGGTGAGGACGTGTGTGTGTCCATGTCCCATTGTTGGACAAGACCACTGCCTCTCTCATGGGGCCGATGGAACTCGACATCAGGCAGAGTGACGTGGCTGCCTTTGTGCCCCAACCCATGTCAATCGCACCCCTTCTCCCCAATTTCACCTCTGCTTTACCACAACATCATTCCTTCAAACACAACAATGGCCCAGAGCTTACCTGGGATGGTGTTATCCAGAAAAAAGCCCAGAAATCCTCCCACAAACATACTGGTGGTTAGAAGTACACGGATTACTTGATCCAGTGGAAGTACTCCTGAGAAGCAGAACGTTTTGTTTTAATGTTTTGTGCACAGATTCCAGTCTTCATGGATTCCTGGCTGAACTAAATAGGATTTCCTTATTGTTATATAATCATGCGATGCTCGAGCATTGAGGGGGTTGGGAAAGGCAAAGGGAGATGGAGAGGGGGGTGTGTAGTAAGGAACTGCAGATGCTGGTTTACACAGAAGGTAGACACAAAATGCTGGAGTAACTCAGCGGGACAGGCAGCATCTCTGGAGAGAAGGAATGGGTGACGTTTCGGGTCGAGACCCTTCTTCCATTCCTTGGACAGCATCTCTTTTGATGTGTAGTAAGGAACTGCAGATGCTGGTTTAAACCGAAGATAGACACAAAAAGCTGGAGTAACTCAGCGGGTCAGGCAGCATCCTGGAGAGAAGGAATGGGTGATGTTTCGGGTCGAGATCCTTCTTCAGACTGAAGGGGGTTCTTGCATTTGGCCACGTTTCAGTAGCTTTGAGCCACCATGGCAGGAGTTGAGGCCAGGCACACAGAGACAGACAGTGTGTTCGTGGAGGGACAGATGGGCCTTTAGGGTCACACACAACAGAAACAGGCCCTTCGGCCCAACCTGTCCATGCCGACCAAGATGCTCGCATCTCTGCTAGTCCCATTTGCTCAGGTTTGGCCCTTTCCAATCCATGTCCCTGCCCGAGTGTCTTTTAAATGCTGTTATTATGCCTGTCTCCGCTACCTCCTCTGGAAGCTCATTGCATACACCACACCGCATTCTGTGCAAGGAGGTTGCCTTTAAGGTTCCTATTAAATCTTTCCCCTCTAACCGTCAGCCTGTGCCCTCTAGCTCTTTATTTCACAACCCTCGGTAAAAGACGCTGTGCATTCACCCTATCTATTCGCCTCATGACTTTGTACACTCTCTATAAGTTCACTACTCAGCATCCTGTGCTCCAAGGAATAAAGTCCCAGCCTGCCCAATCTCTACCTGTAGCTCAGGCACTCAAGTCCTGGCAACCTCCTCGTAAATCCTCTCTGCACCCTTACCAACAATGGCGTCCTTCCGAGAGCAGGTTGTCCCAAACTGAACACAGTTCTCCAAGTGCGGCCTTCACAACTAGAGCCTGAAGTGTCATCTCTCGGTCTCTGTAAAGAGTCTAACATGAGTGCACACAAAGTTTTCCACTTCCAACTGGACTCCACACCTAAACTACTTTTGAAATGGCTGGAATTTGATTTTTTCCAGTCAATCTAGAGTCATAGAGTGTTACAGCGTGGAAACAGGCCCTTCGGCCCAACCTCCCCACACCAGCCAACATGTCCCAGCTACACTAGTCCCACCTGCCTGCGCTTGGTCCATATCCCTCCAAACCTGTCCTATCCATGTACCTGTCTAACTGTTTCTTAAACAATGGGATAGTCCCAGCCGCAACTATCTCCTCTGGCAGCTTGTTCCATACACCCACCACCCAACGGGTAATTCTTCACAGATCTGGGCATGGAATGACACATTCCCTACCTGTCTGTATTGACTCAGGGTGTTTGTTCATCCAGTTAGGTATGACCATGCCGGCAAACATGGAGAATCCAAAAATAAAGATGTTTCTTGAAGAGTTCATATCCACAAACTAAAGGGCAACAAAAGGAACAGCAATCACAGCTTGGATTTTATCATTCAGATAAATGGATATCCACAGTTCAATGATATGAACATACCCGACTTATAAATGCCAAACAATTATTAATAAACATTTCAATGAGGAGAAACCTCTTGAAACTCTACTTAATAGAGCAGAAATATAAACTCCCAACATCACAGGACACTGCTCGGCAATTTAAGGAATTAAGCCCTCAACACCCAAGAATTATATTTTTCTTTCCTTGTGAGAATGTGGCACGGTGGTGCATCGGGTAGAGCTGCTGCCTCACAGCGCTAGAGACCCCGGTTCCATCCTGACCTCGGGTGCTGTCTGAGTGGAGTTTGCACGTTCTCCCTGTGACCGCGTGGGTTTTCTCTGGGTGCTCCGGTCACCTCCCACATCCCAAAGATGTTTGGGTTTGTAAGGTAATTGGCCCCTCTGTAAATCGCCCCCCAGTGTGTAGGGAGCGGATGAGATAGTGGGATAACATGGAACCAGTGTGAGCGGGTGATCGATGGTCGGTGTGGACGGTGGGCCGAAGAGCCTGTTCCTGTGCTGCATCTATAAACTATAAGGCTATTTCTCAAGGAGTCGAATGGTGGCCTCACCATCCGATGTACTGAGCAGGAATTGCAATGATGAGTTGGGACTGTCCCATGTGGCACCTCACTAAAGGCCAGGAGTTCAGTGCACAGCTCACACCTGGAGCAGATGTGAGGCACTCTGCTTACTAACCTCTCTGCAGTTCCTCCCTTCCCCAAGGAGACTGCCACTAGGGTTGCCAACTGTCCCCTATCAGCCGGGACTTCCTGTATTTTGGGCTAAATTTGTTTGTCTTGTATGGGACTGCCCTTGTCCCGTATTAGGCCCAGGGGCCGCTGTAGGCCTGGACAGTGTAGGCTAACAGAGTATGTTCGGGGAGCGGGGGGGCTGAGTGTGTTCGTGGGGGGGCCGAGTGTGTTCAGGGCTGAGTGTGTTCGGGGAGCGGGGGGGCTGAGTGTGTTCGTGGGGGGGGCGAGTGTGTTCGTGGGGGGGCTGAGTGTGTTCGGGGAGCGGGGGGGCAAGTGTGTTCGTGGGG
The DNA here is from genome assembly GCF_053455715.1 of Rhinoraja longicauda. Classification (NCBI taxonomy): domain Eukaryota; kingdom Metazoa; phylum Chordata; class Chondrichthyes; order Rajiformes; family Arhynchobatidae; genus Rhinoraja; species Rhinoraja longicauda. The sequence continues at coordinate 4,088,913 of NC_135972.1, read as the reverse complement.
GGGCCGAGTGTGTTCGTGGGGGGGGCGAGTGTGTTCGTGGGGGGGCTGAGTGTGTTCGGGGAGCGGGGGGGGGGCAAGTGTGTTCGTGGGGGGGCCAAGTGTGTTCGTGGGGGGGCCGAGTGTGTTCGTGGGGGGGCCAAGTGTGTTCGTGGGGGGGCCGAGTGTGTTCGTGGGGGGGCCAAGTGTGTTCGTGGGGGGGCCGAGTGTGTTTGGGGAGCGGGGCCGAGTGTGTCGGGGAGCTGGGGGGGCCGAGTGTGTTTTCCTAACGGAGGTTGCATAGCAACCCGTCTCCCAGCCCGGGCGGCGGTCATTGGTGGAGCGGGAGCACGTGGCCGCTGGCTGGGTGAGGTCATGTGGGGCGCGGGCGGTGATGTCACTTTGTCCCCTATTTTGGAGTTCGGAAGTTGGCAGCCCTAACCACCGCTAACATCAAGCATCCCCACCCAGACCAAGCCAGAGGAAGCCCTGAGTCTGCTACAATAACACCATTTGTACAGGTACATGGATTGGAAAGGTTTAGAGGCAGCATGAAGTGTAGATTGAGTCATTAGACTATAGACTTAGATACAGCACGGAAACAGAGAGCCCTTCGGCCCACCGAGTCCGTGCCGACCAGCGATCCCCTCACACTAACACTATCCTACACACTAGGGGCAAATTACAATTCTACCAAAGCCAATTAACCTGTAAACCTGCACGTCTTTGGGATGTGTGAGGAAACCGGAGCACCCGGAGAAAACCCACGCAGTCACGGGGAGAACATACAAACTCTGTACAGACAGCTCCCGTAGTCTGATAGAACCTTGGTCTCTGGCGCTGTGAGGCAGCAACTTTACCGCTGTACCACCGTGTGATGGGCTGGCCAAGTCAGTGGATATTTTTAAGGCAGAGATAGACAAATTCTTGATTAGAACAGGTGTCAAGGGTTATGGGGAGAAGGCAGGAGAATGGGATTAGGAGGCAGAGAATCAGCCATGATTGAATGGTGGAGTAGACACGATCGCCCGAATGGCCTAATTCTGCTCCTATGACTTATGACTTTATGAAACATTGATTTCTATTCCAATAAAATTAAAGCAGGTATAAAGTTATTTCTGACAAAAGCACCGGAATTCGCACCTCATTTAATGAATCAGAATTGTAAAACACTGTAGAGAGACACAAAGTGCTGGAGTAACTCAGCGGGTCAGCCAGCACCTCTACAATACCACATTTTGTTTCTCACTCACTCAGATCACTTGGTCTGCACCTTTCTTATCTCCATTCCAAACTAGTGACTGTCTGGAAGGTGGAGCAGAATACTTTACACACGAATTAGAAGAAGACTCTGGGCAGGAGGTAAGGAGCATATTGCCACCCATGCACTCAATGGGTCATAAGTTCATAAGTGAAGGGAGCAGAATTAGGCCATTCGGTCCATCAAGTCTACTCCGCCATTCAATCATGGCTGATCTATCTCTCCCTCCTAACCCCATTCTCCTGCCTTCTCCCCATAACCCTTGACACCCGCACTAATCAAGAATCTATCCATCCCTGCCTTAAAAATATCCACTGACTTGGCCTCCACAGCCTTCTGTGGCAAAGAATCCCACAGATTCACCGCCCACCGACTAAAGATGTTGGTCCTCATCTTCCTATAGGAATGTCCTTTAATTCTGAGGCTGTGCCCTCTGGTCCTAGACTCTCCCACTAGTGGAAACATCTTCCCCACATCCACTTTATCAAGGCCTTTCACTGTTCGAAAGGCTGAAGTGTTGGAAATGGAGACACGGAGCGGTTTGGTAAAGTGGGAATATTAAACAAGCTTTTAAAACTGTACCTGCAGATTTGAAATTCCCACGGCGGTAATAATCCCAAACATCACCATCAACATGCCACCAATCACTGGCTGCGGGATCGTGCTGAAAATGGCTCCAATTTTCACAAGCAGTCCCACGCAAATCATTAACAATCCACTGGTGAGAATAACCACTCGACTGCCCACCTGAAAGCAAAGAGGAAGAGAGGCATTGCACCCGGATATCCCAGCTCAGCATCTAGACGCCAGCCATCCTTCTCCAAACAACATTATCAATTGACAGCAATGGGCTCCACACAGGGGAAAGAGCTTTACAACTGAAAGGGTTAAGGATGTACGAGCAAAAGGAGCAGCTCATGCAAGAAATATGTGGAAACAAGATAAGACGCCCAAGTACCAATTAAAATTCTAGCTAATTAAATTATTGCATCGTATGGGAGGTGCATTCCCAATCTCGTTGTACCCCTGTACAATGACAATAAAGATATATTGTATTGTATTGTAAAACTGCAGAGAAAAAGCAAGTCGGTTCCAGGCACAGGCTGAACTGTTACTTTAAATGTGCTGATGATGGAAGAGGGATAGAATGTAACCTCGCCATGGGTTTATAGGCCCGGCTTTTGTATCGGACCTTTGTGTGGGACCACGAGGGACAGCGAGTATGTAGCTATACGTACTCGGGGTTGCTCTCCCACACCCACATGCGTAATAAAGAGGTATTGTTTTATTCTTAAGGTGACTAAGTTGTTTTTTGTTGTCTGCCAGCACTGGTAGAACTTTAACACCAGTACGTGGAAAGGTCATAAAGTCATGTGATAGGAGTAGAATTAGGCCATTCGGCCCATCGATTCTACTCCGCCATTCAATCATGGCTGATCTCTGCCTCATAATCCCATTCTCCTGCCTTCTCCCCATAACGCTTGACACCCATTCCAATCAAGAATTTGTCTATCTCTACCTTAAAAATATCCCCTGACTTGGCCTCCACAGCCCTCTGTGGCAATGAGTTCCACAGATTAACTACCCTCTGACTAAAGAAGTTCCTCCTCACCTCCTTTCTAACAGAGCGCCCTTTAATTCTGTGGCTATGACCTCTGGTCCCAGACTCTCCCACCAGTGGAAACATCCATAGCACAGGTTTGGAGGAATATGGGTCAAACGCGGGCAGGTGGGACTAGTGTAGCTGGGACATGTTGGCCTGTGTGGGCAAGTTGGGCCGAAGGGCAAGTTTCCACACTGCATCACTCTATGGTTATGACTCTGATAGCGTGCTAGAGAAACTCAGCAGGTCAGGCAGCATCTGTGGAAATGAAATGGACACACAATGTTTCAGATTGGGATGTTTCAGGTGTAGAAGGAATAGATGACAAGATGGAGAGTATAAAGTTGGACACAAGGAACTGCAGATGCTGGAATCTTCTGCAAAACACAAAGTGCTGGAGGAACTCGACGTGTCAGGCAGCATCTGTGGAGGGAATGGGCTGGCGATGTTTCAGGTCGGGACCCTTCTTCAGACTGATTGTAGTGGAGGCGAGAAAGCTGGAACATTCAAACTCCACACAGGTGGCACCTGAGGTCAGGATTGAACCTGCAGTCAGTCTGAAGAAGAGTCTCGACCTGAAACGTCACCTTAGCTATTTCCCCCCACAGATGCTTCCTGACTCATTAAATAAGTGCAGGCTTAGATTAGATTAATGTAGGATTAGTGTAAATGGGTGGTTGAGTCAGTGTGGACTTGATGGGCCAAAGGGCCAGTTTGCAAACTGTATCTCTCTATGTCTCTATGAAATGGTAAATAATTTTAGAGCAGGTTTAATTAATGGCAAAAATACACTGGTAAAGGATTGAAATGACGAAGGACACAGAGTGCTGGAGTAACTCAGCAGGTCAGGCAGCATCTCTGGAGAACATGGATAGGTGACGTTTCACAGAGTGCTGGAGTAACTCAGCAGGTCAGGCAGTATCTCTGGAGAACATGGATAGGTGATGTTTCACAGAGTGCTGGAGTAACTCAGCGGGTCAGGCAGTATCTCTGGAGAACATGGTTAGGTGACGTTTCACAGAGTGCTGGAGTAACTCAGCGGGTCAGGCAGCATCTATGGAGAACATGGAGCCTTATTCAATCTGATTGAAGGCTTGATCTGAGGACCCATGAGGCCACTGCCTCAGAATAAAAGAACACACAGTTAGAATGGAGATGAGGAGGAATTTCTTTGGTCAGAGGCTGGTGAATCTGTGGAATTCATTGCCACAGACGGCAGTGGAGGCCAAGTCTGTTTCCAAATGTATTTTTAAAGCAGAGATTGGCAGATTTCGATTAGCATGGGTGTCAGGGGTTGTGGAGAGAAGGCAGGAGAACGGGGTTGAGAGGGAGAGATAGATCAGCCATGATTGAATGGCGGCATAGACTTGATGGGCCGAATGAGATAATTCTGCTCCTATGACTCATGACATTATAAAACATTGATTTCATTCCAATAAAATTAAAGTAGATATAAAGTGATTTCCATTCCAATAAAATTAAAGCAAATACAGTTATTTCAGAGGTTGCTTTGCGATTATCAGCAGGTGTACGTGAGGGCATCAGTCTGCTGCTGCCGCTACAGTGCCCACCTTGGTGATGCCCAGAGCACCCACGTTCTCGCTGTAGGAGGTGGTTCCGTTGCCCGTCCCCCATGCCCCCGCCAGCAGGCAGCCGATTCCTTCGATGCCAATGCCGCGATTGATGGCTTCTCTGGGAGGGAGCGGAGCTCCACAGAGCCGGGCACAGGCGTGGTAGTCTCCCACAGACTCGACCATCGATGACACCACGCCCGCCAGAATGCCAAAGGTGCCGGCCAGGCTGACTGTCGGCATGCCCCACTGCCCTGAACACAGAAACACAACATGACACTCAACTTTACACACAGCACGGAAACGGCACATGCACGAGAACCATGATCTCCAGCCTCTTCTCCAAGTGGCACTACATCCTGATGTGATTGACCAACTGACTGACTGACTGACTGATTGAATAATTGATTGATTGAATAATTGATTGATTGAATAATTGATTGATCGATTGATCAATTGATTGTTCGATTGTTTGATTCATTGATCGATCGATTGATTGATTGATTGATTGATTGATTGATTGATTTGATTGATTGATTGATTGATTGATTGAGCGTGGAGACAGGCCCTTCTGCCTACTGAGTCCACGCCGACCATCGATCGCTCGTTCACACTGGTTCCATATTATCCCACCTTCGCATCCACTCCCCACACACTCAGGCAGACAGTTTTCATTCAGCAATCGGCTTGCCGCCACTGAAGCCAGTAATCTTATTGGCTACATCACAGTGGAGGTCGATGAGTCAGTGTGCTGATGGCACCTTGTATCTTTCCACAATTCGAGGAAATAAACGGTTCATAACTCTTAAAACACCTCAAATGAGAAAATCACAAGATCGTTTTAGTTATTTGGAGACACAAGAAACTGCGGGTGCAGGTTTACAACAAAAGATACAAAGTGCTGGAGGCACTCAGCGGGACAGGCACCATCTCTGGAGAACAGTGGGTGTTTTGGTCGGGGACTGATTGTGGAAGCAGGAGGGTGGGGCGTACCAAAGCTTCAAACAGTCTGAAGAAGGGTCCCGACTCAAAATGCCACCTGTCTAAGAAGAGGCATTTCTCCCATGGCTTTGGGGTGAGAAGGACAAGTTTAAAGGAGATGTCGGGGCAAGTTTTGTTTACACAGAGGGTGGTGGGGGCCTGGTGCCTGCTGGTGGCAGATATGATGATGTGACTCTGAGATGGAGACGCAGGAGATGGGTGGAGATGGATCATGTGTGGACAGAGATTAGTTTGTCATGGCATCACGTTCGGCAAGGACATTGTGGGCCGATGGGCCTGTTCCTGTGCTGTTCTGTTCTGCAGTGGGTCAGGCAGCATCTGTGGAGGACATTTTGGGACCCAAAACATCACCTATCCTTGTTCTCCACAGATGCCGCTTGACCTGCTGAGTTCCTCCAGCACTTTTTGTCTTCTTTTGCAAGACCAGCATCAGCATTTCCTTGCGTCTCCACTGCTCTGTTTCATGTTCTCTGCATTAAAGTTTCGTTTGATAGCGCTCCAGTTTAATGCTTTGAGACGCCACCAAGCATTGCAGGAGCATTATAATTAATTTGTTGCCGATGAAGGAAGAGCATCAATTGCTTGAAGGCACCATGGGATGGGGAATAAATGTCTGCTTTGCTGATAGCACTCATGGTCTTCAATGTGTACTTTAAACAAGGAGGGATTTTGATCAAGACTACAACAGTAGCTGTTAATGTTTTGCCTACCGGGGTATGGAATTCGAAACCATTCCACTCGGCTGATAACATCGGACTTTATATCGGTCCTTGCGTAATATCCGTAGGCATTGGGATCATCAGGAAAGACGTTAAAATAAGTCAGGATAAAACTAATGACCCATGAGATCACAATCCCAAAAAGCACCTGCACACAACATCAAATGATAAACATCTTCTTTAAAGTAATCGCACTGGCAGAATAATCACAACCCGTCAGACTATGCCACATTGGTAGAGACCATTGCAAATACGACAGTGTTTTCACACAAACGGTGGTGGGTACATGGAGCGAGCTGCCAGAGGAGGTGGTTGAGGCTGGGACTATCCCAACGTTTAAGAAACAGTTAGACAGGTACATCGATGGGACAGGTTTGGAGGGATATGGACCAAGCGCAGGCAGGTGGGACTTGTGTAACATGAACATGTTGGGCGGTGTGGGCAAGTTGGGCTGAAGGGCCTGTTTCCACACTTTATCACTCTATGACTAGTGTAGCTGGGACATTGTTGGCCGGTGTGGGTAAGTTGGGCTGAAGGGCCTGTTTCCACGCTGTATCACTCTATGATTCTATGACTTGAGTGATGTTTAAGAGGATCTTAGGTAGGCAGGGGATGGAGGGATGGAGGGATAAGGATCATGTACAGGCAGAGATTAGTTTACTTGACATCATTATCAGCATGACTATTGTGAGCCAAACGGCCTGTTCCTGCCCTCTACGGTTCTGTGTTTATCCCATTTGTCACTCTATTGTTAGTTTGGTTTAGAGATACCGCGTGGAAACAGGCCCTTCGGCCCACCGTGCAGACCAGCGGTCCGCGTACACTAGCACTATCCTACACACACTACGGATCATTTATAGTTTTATCAAAACCAATTAACCTACAAACCTGCACGTCTTTGGAATGTGGGAGGAAACCGGAGCACCCGGAGAAAACCCACGCGGGGAGAACGTACAAACTCCGTACAGACAGTACCCGTAGTCAGGATCTAACCCGGGTATCTGGCGCTGTGAGGCAGCAACTCTACCGCTGCGCCACCATGCCGCACAAAAAGATTATTTTCTGATTTTGCAAAGAGGCACCATTTTAAAATAACTCATTTAATTCTCTGAGGCAATATGTTGTTGATATTTCATGATAATGTGGGTCGGGGGATTCCGGAACGCTGCTGGAAACAGGAGTCACTGCAATTGTGAATAAACTCGAAATGGTAAGAGTCCTGTGTGGACTGAGCCGGCTGCTTGTCAATTCAATTCATACTGGTAAAAAAATCACAGAGTGCCGGAGTAACTCAGCAGGTCGGGCAGTATCCTGAGAGGACATGGATAGGTGACATAATGGTAGGCACAGGTTGGCGCAGCGGTAGAGTTGCTGCCTTACAGACCAGGGACCTGGGCTCGATCCTGTCTACAGGTGCTGTCTATCTGGAGTTTGCATGTTCTACGTGTGACCGCGTGGGTTTCCTCCGGGTGCTCCGGTTTCCTCCCACATTGCAAAGATGTGCGGGTTTGTAGGTTAATAGGCCGTTTGTAAATTGCCCCTAGTATGTGGGATAGAACTAGTGGGAAGGGGTGATCGCTGGTCGGCACAGGCTTGCTGGGCCGAAGGGCCTGTTTCCACGCTGTTTCTCCAAACTGAAAAAGGTGACATTTTGAGTCGGGACTCTTCCCAAAGCCTCACCCATCCATGTTCTCCAGAGATGCTGCCTGACGTTCTGAGTTACTCCAGCACTTTGTGCCTTTTTTTGTTTATAAACCAGCATCTGCAGTTGCTTGTTTCTAATTCGAACTGGACTTGGCACCACTGTTGTGGTGTGAGATACTGAGAAAACCCACACAATTATTAGGGAGTTGTCACTCCTAGATTGGCGGTGTTTTTCCATGGTGGAACCGAGAGAAATCATTGACTTGTCTTACATCTAACAAAGACCTAGTGATCTTATTTGGGTGTGTCCTCTGCTGCTGGAAGAAATAAATAATTGTTCTTGCCATTTCAACATGCCTGAGGTAATGAACACTAATTACCTCTAAACAAAGACCGTCGTAAAGGCATTCTTTCATTTTAACATTTTACAAAGTCTATTATTTGTACTTGTAAATATTATTGATACGTACCGGGAACATTTGGAAAATTTTGAGCCAACTAATGTGACACTTTTTACTCCTGCTAAAAGCAGGGAGTGGTACCGGAACATTCCTCAGATACTGGGAGAATAGTACAATGAAACCTGTCGTCCTGAAATACAATTGTATTAACATGAAAGTTAACGTTCAAATGCATTCTGAACCATCCTTATTATAGTTGTAATAATCCATAACTGGTTAATTGGAACTCTGTTATCAGGCTTTTACCATAAGCCAGGTCACAGGGAGAACGTACGAATTCCGTACAGACAGCAGGATTGAAACCGGGCCTCTGGAGCTGTGAGGCAGCAACTCTACAGCTGCGCTACCATGCCGCCAACTTCCACAGAAACATAGAAACATAGAAAATAGGTGCAGGAGGAGGCCATTTGGCCCCTTGAGCCAGCACCGGCATTCATTGTGGTCATGGCTGATCATCCACAATCAGTAACCCGTGCCTGCCTTCTCCCCATACCCCTTGATTCCACTAACCCCTAGAGCTCTATCTAACTCTCTTTTAAACTCATCCAGTGAATTGGCCTCCACTGCCCTCTGTGGCAGAGAATTCCACAAATTCACAACTCTCTGGGTGAAAAAGTTTTTTCTCACCTAAGTTTTAAATGACCTCCCCTTTATCCTTAGACTGTGTGACCCCCCTGGTTCTGGATTCCCCCAAACATTGGGAACATTTTTGCTGAAATAATTTTATTGAAGTGCTTGCAAACTTTTGAACTATTGGAAACGTTGAGTACTTACATGCCTGAGATCCCCCAGTGGGCTCCTGCATCGTTCCCTGCGGTGTCGAACAAGGACAGCCCAATGAGGGAGATGGTTGGAGCGATGGTTAAAGGGCCGATGTACAGCATTAAGTATCCAATTATTCCAGAAAACCCCACAAATATCTGGAAGCAAGCTGCCACCATAACTGCTCCCTGAATCTACAAACAATGAGAAGCGTTTGGTTAGAAGGCTGCTTCGTCTTGCAGCCAAGACATTCAAAAAATTGATTGATGAAAGATGCAATAGACAATAGACAATAGGTGCAGGAGGAGGCCATTCGGCCCTTCGAGCCAGCATCGCCATTCAATGTGATCATGGCTGATCATTCTCAATCAGTACCCCGTTCCTGCCTTCTCCCCATACCCTCTGACTCCGCTATCCTTAAGAGCTCTATCTAGCTCTCTCTTGAATGCATCTCAAGTTGATAAGTGATAGGAGCAGAATGAGGCCATTCGGTCCATCAGGTCTACTCCGCCATTCAATCACGGCTGATCTATCTCTCCCCCTCAACCCCATTCTCCTGCTTCTCCCCGTAACCCCTGTCACCCGAACTAATCAAGAATCTATCTATGCGTTAACAAATATCCACTGAGTTACACAATAGCTCTCTCTTGAATGCATTCAGAGAATTGGCCTCCACTGCCTTCTGAGGCAGAGAATTCCACAGATTCACAACTCTCTGACTGAAGTTTTCCTCATCTCCGTTCTAAATGGCCTACCCCTTATTCTTAAACTGTGGCCCCTTGTTCTGGACTCCCCCAACATTGGGAACATGTTTCCTGCCTCTAATGTGTCCAACCCCTTAATAATCTTATACGTTTCGATAAGATCCCCTCTCATCCTTCTAAATTCCAGTGTATACAAGCCTAGTCGCTCCAGTCTTTCAACATATGATAGTCCCGCCATTCCAGGAATTAACCTAGTAAACCTACGCTGCACGCCCTCAATAGCAATGATTACAATGGAGGCATTTACAGTGTATAGATACATGATGAGGGAATAGTGTTTAGTGCAAGGTAAAGCCAGTAAAGTCCGATCAAGGACAATCCGAGGGTCCCCGGTTGTACCTCTCGTAGGCGTGTCTGCCAGATTTCAATGAAGATCGGATCGCTGACATTGACCAGAGTCTGGTTGAAGGTCCAGGCTGGGCATTTATAATTGGGCAATGACAGCATGGCCAAAGTGGGAGTCAGGAAAGCAAAGGTCCCTCCTTGAATGATGGGCAACCTGAAACAAAGACGGCATTTTGGTCAACATTCCTCACTGCACAAAGATCACATTTATTGACCTCCCCAACATCGAAGGGATCTACAGGAGGCGCTGCCTCAGAAAGGCAGTCGGCATCATCGAGGGCGGGGCCCCACACCATCCTGGCCACGCTCTCGTTTCACTCCTGTCATCGGGAAGAAGGTACAGGAGCCTGAAAACCGTGACCTCCAGGTTCAAGAACAGCTTCTTCCCAACAACCATCAGGCTCTTGAACACAGCACAACACTAACCTCAAGTCTCAAGGGTCGAGAGTGTTTTATTGTCATATGTCATGTGTCCCAGAAAGAGCGCTGAAATTCTTACTTGAACCTTCATGAAATTGAACTTGTATGGACTGTCTTTGTTTGCATGAAGGACATTGGGCTTTATCGCACCAGTTATTGATTTTTTGAGGCCCACCGGAAATTGGAGGAACAGCACCTCATATTTCGCCTGGGCAGCTTGCAGCCCAGTGGTACGAACATTGACTTCTCCAACTTTAGATAGTTCCTCTACCCCTCTCTTCCCCTCCTCCTTCCCAGTTCTCCTTCTATCTTCCTGTCTCCACCTACATCCTTCCTTTGTCCCGCCCCCCCTGACATCAGTCTGAAGAAGGGTCTCGACCCGAAACGTCACCCATTCCTTCTCTCCCGAGATGCTGCCTGACCCGCTGAGTTACTCCAGCATTTTGTGAATAAATACCTTTGATTTTTTGTTTGTTATATATTGTCCGAGGGAAGGGTGGAGTGGAAGGATAAGGTTCTGACGGAGAAGTCTTTAAAGGTGGAGACGATTGCATCTCAAAGAGTTGTCGGCTTAGCAGAGAGATGGGGCTTAAATTGTGTGCGGGGATGATGTTGTTGACTTGAACATCAGCAGGGGTTTGCGTGGTTCCAGACGGTGTAGAGGTCACGGTGAGATATGACTGAAGATCAATTTAGTTCAGTTTACTTTAGTTCACGAAATGTGCAGGAAGGAACTGCAGATGCTGGTTTAGACCAAAGATAAACACAAAATGGCCGCCTCGCCACCAGTCTGTCTGACCCTTCCTTCTTTGTTGTTTCCTTCGTATGTGTTAAATGTATGTTTTAGTGTTCTTTAGTGTTGTGTACAAGAATATGATATGCATATTGAATGAGTTGCTCTACTGTACGCATGCGCGGGGGAGACTCACGATGGCGATAACATGACAACAGCACGTTTAAATACTTGTGTGTTCCGAGTTTTATTCTGAGTCCGATTCCAGCACAAATACATAACAATTTGGCGACGAGGGTGGGATTCCTCTAACAGGAACAGTATTGCGGTCAATTTGAAGCTTTTCTCACGGCCGGACATGAAGTTAATGACGCGTTATGTATTCGGGAACTTTGTCGCAAATTTTGGACTGGAATCATGGAAGGCACGATCACCAAGTGCACGCCACTCCATCGATGGAACCTACCGTACAAGCAGTACTGTAGCTGTGCAGCGCAGCTCACCGAATCAGCCTATAGTCAGCAGAACATCAATCGTGTTCGCTTGCCAGTAATGTGCTAAGCCACCGGAACTATACGCGACACTGCCAGTGAATTGGCAGAGCATGAGAATTATTGAGTTTCCAGTGCCATGCAGCCCATGGCCGAAGTCCAGCCGCCGCCATCTTATCACCAGCAACCATATAACATATAACCATATAACAACTACAGCATGGAAACAGGCCTGTCCGGCCCTACCAGTCCACGCCGACCATTCTCCCTGACCTAGTCTCATCTACCTGCACTCAGACCATAACCCTCTAATCCCCTCCTATCCATATACCTATCCAATTTACTCTTAAATAATAAAATCGAGCCAGCCTCCACCACTTCCACCGGAAGCCCATTCCATACAGCCACCACCCTCTGAGTAAAGAAGTTCCCCCTCATGTTACCCCTAAACCTTTGTCCCTCAATTCTGAAGCTATGTCCCCTTGTTGGAATCTTCCCCACTCTCAAAGGGAAAAGCCTACCCACGTCAACTCTGTCCGTCCCTCTCAAAAATTTAAAAACCTCTATCAAGTCCCCCCTCAACCTTCTACGCTCCAAAGAATAAAGACCCAACCTGTTCAACCTCTCTGTAGCCTAAGTGCTGAAACCCAGGCAACATTCTAGTAAATCTCCTCTGTACCCTCTCCATTTTGTCGACATCCTTCCTATAATTTGGCGACCAGAACTGCACACCATACTCCAGATTCGGCCTCACCAATGCCCTGTACAATTTTAACATTACATCCCAACTTCTATACTCGATGCTCTGATTTATAAAGGCAAGCATACCAAACGCCTTCTTCACCACCCTATCCACATGAGATTCCACCTTCAGGGAACAATGCACAGTTATTCCCAGATCCCTCTGTTCCACTGCATTCCTCAATTCCCTACCATTTACCCTGTACGTCCTATTTTGATATTTGTCCTACCAAAATGCAGCACCTCACACTTATCAGCATTAAACACATACCTCCGTCACCTGACCCGTCTCATTTCCTAACAGGAGGTCCAACACTGCCCCTTCTCTGGTAAGCACCTCTACGTATTGCTGCAAAAAACTATCCTGCACACATTTTACAAACTCCAAGCCATCCAGCCCTTTAACAGAATGTGATTCCCAGTCTATATACGGAAAATTGAAATCACCCACAATCACTACTCTGTGCTTACTACTAATATCTGCTATCTCCTTACATATTTGCTCTTCCAATTCTCGTTCCCTATTTGGCGGTCTATAATACACCCCTATAAGTGTTGCTAAACCTTTCTCATTTCTGAGTTCCACCCAAACAGCCTCCCTAATCGAGCCTTCTAGTCTGTCCTGCCAAAGCACTGCTGTGATATCCTCCCTGACAAGCAATGCAACACCCCCACCTCTTGTCCCTCCGATTCTATCACATCTGAAACAATGAAATCCTGGAATATTTAATTGCCAATCGCAACCCTCCTGCAACCATGTTTCACTGATCGCCACAACATCATACTTCCAGATGTCAATCCAGGCTCTAAGCTCATCCACCTTTCTTACAATGCTCCAACCGCCACAGACAACGAGTATCCGAGTATCCGAGAGCAGACCAGCACCGGTGATACCGTTAGGACAACACATTAAGCGGTTCAGCCCTGATGTGGTCAACTAGCCCAGGCAGTAACGTCGCGTAGCCTGAAAGTGAGATGGTACCAGCAGTAGCATCAGCCAGCAAAGCCAGCCCAGGAGGTCAGCCCGAGAAGTCACCCATTCACCTGAGTCCAGAGACAGTTTGGTCCACAGTCAAGTTGAGCGGTGAATTCATCGCAGCAAGATCTGGACTTAATGAACTCAGTTGGTATTGATCATTGATGAAAATACATCGATGTGACATATTTTGTGCATGCATGTATATGACGTGAAATATGATTAGACTAACGTTAGAATTGAGAATATCTCAAAGAAGCTATTAGAACCAAGATTTGGTCCTAAGTTAGTAATCGATCTATTGGTTGTGATGATCGATTGCGCAGTGTTATTTATGAATGAATGTTATGCCAAGTAATTGGTCATATGCATGTGAACTGGTGACTGTATTGAGTTACATAGTGTTGCTGTGTAACCGAGTATTAATAGTGTAACCATGGCTAATCCAATCCTTGGGAATGTGCCCCAGTTAGAATCTGGTTATACTTTTGAGGTTTGGTTCACTTCAAACGATATCACGTCAGAAGAGAAGAAAAGAGCATTGTTCCTTACAGGTTTAGGAAGCAAGGGTTACCACACCCTACGGGCATTGCTGCAGCCAGCTAAGGGTTACCACACCCTACGGGCATTGCTGCGGCCAGCTAAGGGTTACCACACCCTACGGGCATTGCTGCGGCCAGCTAAGGGTTACCACACCCTACGGGCATTGCTGCGGCCAGCTAAGCTTGCAAGTAAAACGTATCAGGAATGTAAGGATGCTTTAATTGCCCATTTCTCGCCAAAACCAACAGAAATAGTGCAAAGATATCGATTCTATACCTGCACACACAAGCAAATGAAACAATCCCTCAGTTCCTAGCAAAGCTTCGGCAGTTAAGTGATGGGTGTAATTTCAAGGAACTGGAGAATATGCTGAGAGACAGATAGGGTGTGCAGATGTGAACATCCAGCGGAAACTGTTGGGTACACTAAAACTAACGATGGAGGTGGCCAAACAAGATGTCGAGCAGATCCAGAAGATCGGAAGGCCTCAAGAGGATCCTACCTCCGTCAATCAGCTTCAAAGGAAGGCGTCAGGACGACAGAAGACAAGGAGTCAACCAAGGACACCCAAAGACAAGGGTCACTCCTCTAAGAAATGCTGGAGATGTGGTGGCAGCCACGAGCCAGCGACGTGCAAATTTCGAGATGGCAGGTGCTTCAGGTACTCTGGAATGGGTCACACTAAGAGTCAGTGTGAGGCTGTTAGAGCCGACCAGCGGAGGAGAGGACAATCACAGAAAAAAGCAAAGCACTTGGAGGAGGCAGCTTCGAATTCATCAGAGGCAACCATGAGCCACTTGGACAATGAATCGATCAACAAGTTGACGAACTCTGACCCGTGTACAGCCACTTTGATAGTGAACGGCAGTGAGGTACAACTAGAAGTTGACACGGGAAGTCCATGGACTATCGTACCAGAAGAAGTCTTCAGCAAACTTGGTCAAGACCCTAGACTAGATCCCAGTAGCATCAAGCTGAAATCCTACACTGGAGAGAAGGTTGACATCTACAGACAAGCAGTGGTACAGGTACAGCTCGAACCTCACAGTAAGCCAGAAACGCTGACTCTAGTGGGAGTAAAGAAAGGTGCAAGTCTAATGGGAAGAGACTGGTTAAGGAAGTACCCTGGATTGTTGCCAGAACACGCCAGATCAAAGATTAAGTCCAGCGAGTAGTATGCACAGTTTGCAAGATGCCATAGACAAGTACTCAACAAACACGCCAAACTGTTTGATAACAGCAGCCATGGAGTACTGAAGGGATACCAAGCCAAGGTATATCCACAAGACGAAAACAGTGGAGCACAGTTTTACAAGGCAGCTCCTGTTTCATATGCTGCTAGAAAGCAGATTGATGCGGCATTGGATGACTTTCTGCAGTATGGCTTTATCAAGCCTGTGAAGACAGCAGATTCTGCATGCCCGATCATATCTGTTCTGAAACCAGATGGGAGAATGAGAGTCTGGGGCAACTACAAGCTCGCAGCAAATAAGGTGCTGAAAGTTGAACAGTATCCCCTTCCAACTTTGGAGGATCTACTGCAGGAACTAGAAGGAGGAGAAAAGTTCTCTAAACTAGACCTCTCCCATGCCTATCATCAGATAGAGTTAGACCCTGGAGCTCGAAGATTCACCACGATTAACACACACAAAGGTCTCTTTGAGTATACCAGGCTGCCCTTTGGGATATCCAGCGCACCAGCCATGTTCCAGAGGACAATGGAGAGTCTGCTAGCCGATATTCCCATGTGCAAGCCATACCTTGATGATGTCATCATCAGTGGAAAGACTGACCAAGAGCACCTCAGGAACCTGGAAGCGGTCCTGTCAAGACTAGAGTCCAATGGGTTACGTCTGTAGAAGGAGAAGTGTGCACTGATGCGAGAGTCAGTCGACCATCTCGGACATCGACTGAACAAGAATGGTCTTCATCCTCTTCAAGACAAAGTTGATGCGGTGCGGGAAGCAAAGCGGCCTGTGAACCAAAGCCAACTCCAGGCAAACCTCGGCTTACTGGGGTATTACAGGAAGTTTATACCCAACCTGTCACAGGAGATTGCACCATTGACTCAGACGCTGAAGGCAGATTACAGATTAGCAGATTCAAAGAGTGGGAGGAGAAGCAGCAAGCCTGATCCCAAGTTCAACTGGGGAAAGGAACAAGAGCAGGCAGGCATTCCAGAGATCCAAGCGTCTTCTTCAGAGTGACAGTGTGCTGACTCATTACGATCCAGCCAAACCCATCCTGCTCCAAACGGATGCAAGCCCCTATGGCTTAGGTGCTGTGATCAGCCATGTTGAATCAGATGGACAAGAACGCCCGATAGCTTTCGCTTCACGCACTCTCAAGCCCAGCGAAGTGAACTACGCACAATATGAAAAGGAGGGTTTATCCATAATCTTCGGACTGAAGAAGTTCCACAAGCAGTTACATGGAAGGTCTTTCACCATTGTAACTGATCACAAGCCTCTGATGGGACTGTTTGGAGACCACAGGCCGGCCAGCCCGATGGCCTCTGCTCGCGTAGCAAGATGGCATATGATCCTGTCTGCCTACAGTTACCAGATAGTCCATCAAGAAGGCAAGAAACACCAGAATGCAGATGCGTTGTCGCACTTGCTGATCCATGAAGAGGATTCTTCATGGAATCATCCGGAGCTCGCCGAGCTTGATGAAGCACCAGAGACATGCATCAACATACTCACCGATCTGGACACGCGCCCTGTTGATGCACAGGAAGTGAAGAGAGCGACCAAGAAGGACAGAGGTCTCTCCAAGGTGAAGAACCACATCATGGAAGGGTGGCCAAGTGCAAGGAATCTTCCAGAAGAAGTAAAGCCCTTTGCCAGCAAGAAAGAAGAGCTGTCAGTGGAGGATGACATAATCCTGTGGGGACCACGAGTGGTTATCCCAATTAATCTGGAGATGAGGACTAGAATCCTTGAAGAACTTCATAGCACGCACCCTGGCATTGTGAAAATGAAGGCATTGGCAAGATCATACGTCTAGTGGCCAGGAATCAACAAAGAGTTGGAACAACAAGTGAGAAGTTATCCAAGCTGTCAGCAGAGTCAGCATAGTCCTGTTGCAGCCCCAATCCATCCATGGGAGTTCCTTGAGAGACCGA
Source organism: Rhinoraja longicauda (assembly GCF_053455715.1). Taxonomy (NCBI): domain Eukaryota; kingdom Metazoa; phylum Chordata; class Chondrichthyes; order Rajiformes; family Arhynchobatidae; genus Rhinoraja; species Rhinoraja longicauda. Next base: position 4,071,774 of record NC_135972.1, on the reverse strand, counting down.
GGAGTAGAATTCACTGTGACTATGCCAGCCTCGACAATGAGGAGGTGCTGATTGTGGTCGATGCTCACAGCAAATGGACTGAAGCCATGCGGGTGAAACAGGCAACAGCAGCAGCAACAGTGATTGCCCTGAGGCGGTTGTTTACAACTCATGGGTTATCATGGGTGGTCACAGACAACGGTACGCAGTTTGTGTCTGAAGAATTTGCCAAGTTCCTCAGCAGCAACAACATCTGCCACATTCAAACATCACCCAAGCACCCGTCCAGCAACGGACTAGCGGAAAGAGGGGTGCAGACAGTGAAAGCAGGTGTGAATAAAGGAAAAGGAACAGACCTGGAACTAAAGATCCAGAGGTTCTTGCTGACGTACCGAGTCACACCTCAAGGAACGACTGGAAAGTCACCCAGTGAACTGATGATCCGCACTAAACTTGACAGTCTGCGACCAGATCTCAGCAAAACTGTTTGAAGGAAGCAAACCTCAATGAAACAGGAAGCAGATCGAGGAAGCAAGAAGCCAGTCTTGGATGTGAATGATCATGTCATGGTCAAGAACTTTACATAAGGTCCCACTTGACTTTACAGAATGATAGCAGAAGTCATCAGTGAAGTCCTGTACAATGTAAAGTTGAGTGAGGTAAGAGTCGTTCGTCGGCATGTCGATCAAATGAGAGCGTCCTTGCCAAAAGGTGACGAACACACCCACTTCCAACAAAGAGAAGTGGTTCAACCAAGCGAGGAGCCACTGATAGTTGTGCCAACTCCAACCGTAGGTGTAGATCCTGAAGGCACTCCAGATGGTGTAGATCCTGAAAGCACTTCAGAGAGTAACGAACCTTTCATCCAGTGACAACACAACATCACAACCAGAGCCTGATATTTCAGATCACATGAAAAATCCAACACAGACAGATAGGCACAGGTCTAATAGAACTACAAGAACACCTAAAAGATTTGATGATTTTGTTCTTTATAAGTGAACCTACATATACACAAAGCAATGTGTCATGTATTTTGTTTGTCACACATTTTAGTTACGATATGCAGGTCTTTTGGTTGATATTATGTGACTTTAGACATGGGTATGTGGGTAGTTGATTTAAAGAAAATCCATTGGTAATATTACAGGTTTTGATATATGGGGTTATGATGAATCTAATTGTAAGACGATTTTCATAATACTATTTGGAGAACAGTGTATGGTTCAATTATATACACATTGTGGTTTTACACATTGCACCTGGATCACGTTGTTTTGTGAGTTACATTACATTTATTATACATAAGAGAAGAGGAATATTATCACTAAAGAATATATCCAAGACCGGTTTAAAGTTGTAAACTGAGGTTAGTTGAATTAGTAGGCAAGAAGAAGTCACTTGTACAAGCTAAGTTTTGGAAAATAAATTTCATAGGTTTTGGGGTCACAGAGTATGGATTTGTGTAAAAGATCATATACAGTGAAGATGAAATTGTGTTACCTGCCTCCAAGTTAAAGAGGGAGGAGTGTTGTGTATAAGAATATGATATGCATATTGAATGACATGCTGTACTGTACGCATGCACGGGGGAGACTCAAGATGGTGATAACATGACAACAGCACGTTTAAACACTTGTGTGTTCCGAGTTTCGACGGCCCTAACAGATGGTTCGACTGCCCCGACGGATGGTTCGACTGCCCCGATGGATGATTCGGCAGCCCCGACGGATGGTTTGACGGCCCCGGCGGATGGTTCGACTGCCCCGACGGATGGTTTGACTGCCCCGACCGCAGGAGAATAAAGACGAAGAAGATTGGACCTTATTGCCTTCCATCACAGTGAGGAATGTGGGGAATCCGCTGTGGTGGATGTTTATGTTAACTTTTATGCAGTTGTGTGTCTTATTGCGTTTTTTTAGTGTGGCTGTGTGGTAAATCCAATTTCACTGTACCTTGATTGGTACACGTGACAATAAACTGACCTTGAAACCCTTGAACCCTTGAAAATGCTGGAGTAACTCAGCGGGACAGGCAGCATCTCTGGAGAGAAGGGAAAGGGTGACTCTCGACCCGAAACGTCACCGGTTCCTTTTCTCCAGAGATGCTGCCTGTCCTGCTGAGTTACTCCAGCATTTTATGTCTGTTTAGTTTAGTCAGCGAAAAAAATATACAAGATTGCAATCAAGCAGTGCACAGTGTACAGATACAGGATAAGGGTGTAACGTTTAGTGCAAGATAAAGTCCAACAAAATCCGATTACAGATAGTGTGAAGGTCTCCAGGACTACTGCAACTCCCTATACACTGGGATCAGCCAATCATCCCTGTCCCGCCTGCAACTGGTCCAAAATGCCGCAGCGAGACTCCTGACGGGTACCCATAAAAGGGACCACATCACGCCGATTCTGGCCTCTCTCCACTGGCTCCCTGTACGGTACAGAATCAACTTCAAGCTCCTCCTATTCACATATAAAGCCCTAAATGGACATTCCCCCCCCTACATCAAAAATCTTCTAACCCACCTCTCTAACTCCAGGTCCCTCAGGTCGGCCGACTTGGGGCTACTCACTATCCCGCGGTCTAGGCTTAAGCTCAGGGGTGACCGCGCTTTTGCGGTTGCAGCTCCTAGACTGTGGAACAGCATCCCTCTCCCCATCAGAACTGCCCCCTCCATCGACTCCTTTAAGTCCAGGCTCAAAACCTATTGCTACTCCCTAGCGTTTGAGGCCCATTGAGGAGGCGCTGTGAACTGTTTTGTATGTGCTGTCATGTTTGTGTGCTACTGTATGTTTCATTTTTTCCTTAGTACCTAATCAGATGTACAGCACTTTGGTCAACGTGGGTTGTTTTTAAATGTGCTATACAAATAAAATTGACTTGACTTGACTAAGTAACTGTCCCTGAATCTGGAGGTGTCCATGATCTCCTTTAATAAAGGGCGGCACAGTGGCGCAGCGGGTAGTGCCGCTGCCTCACAATGCCAGCACCAGAGACCCGGTTCCATCCTGACCTCGGGTGCTGTCTGTATGAAGTTTGAACGTTCTCCCTGTGACCGCGTGGGTTTCCTCCGGGTGCTCTGGTTTCCTCCCACATCTCCAATACGTGCGGGTTTGTAGGTTAATTGGCTTCTGTACATTGCCCCCCAGTGTGTGGGGCGTGGGATGACGTAGAACTAATGTGCACAGGTAACCAATGGTCGACGTGGACTTGATGGGCCAAAGGGCCTGTTTCCATGCTGTATCTCTAAACTAAACTAAGCATAATACACACAAACATTTGGTTTTCCAATCCAATCTCAATAAATTGCTCTTTTCGTTAACGTTCATAAATCAATTGAGAAGTAAATTATTGGTGCTGATTACTAAAGCAAATAGATTCCTCTGTCTAATCACGAGTCATCATTTAATTGCTCATGATTGCTATCACTGTTTTACTTATCTACTTTCACAACACTTTTCTCATTTAATTCTCAGACATTACAAATAAAAGATGCCAGTCTTTCGTTTGTTTAGTTTAGTTTAGAGACACAGCACGGAAACAGGCCCTTCGGCCCACCCTTCGGTCCCACAGCGGGACCCTGACGTCAGCCTGAAGAAGGGTGTCAACCCGAAACGTCACCCATTCCTTCTCTCCCGAGATGCTGCCTGTCCCGCTGAGTTACTCCAGCATTTTGTGTCTACCTTCGATTTAGACCAGCATCTGCAGTTTGTTTCCCCCAGCAGATTGTTTGTTTGCTGTGGTTTAATCTCCTCTGCTCCCATTATACCACGTTTAGGGGAGGTCCTAGCAGCCGCTGTGATGCCATGGCAGAGCCATTGAACCAACTTTGCCTGTGTTTCCCCAACTGTGCTCATTGACCTCTCACACAGGTGAGGTGAGCAGCAGTTTGATGCATGCCTGACCGCACCCTCTCCCGATATCACACTGTGTTCACTCCCTCTCCCAGGGCCAGCTCTGATGAAAGGTCTTTGACCTGACCTGATGAATGTTTATGGCACTATCTGCTTTTATGGTAGATCTCCAGGGCTTTTAAGACCTTCGTTGTGATAATGCACCAGGGTTCCATCCTGACCACGGCTGCTGCCTTGTAAGGAGTTTGTACGTTCTCCCCGTGACTGCGTGGGTTTCCTCCGGGTGCTCCGGTTTCCTCCCACATTCCAAAGACATGCAGGTTTGGAGGTTAACTGGCTTCGGTAAATTGTCCCCTACTGTGTAGGATAGTACTAGTGTAAGGGGTGATCGTCAGTCGGTGAGGACTCGGTGGGCCGAAGGGCCTGTTTCCTTGCTGAATCTCTGAACTAAACTAAAACGAAGGTCAAATATTACGATGTATGCTAACTTACCTGACACCAAAGAGAACTTGAAGCAGTGTGCAGATTCCTGACACAACGAAGATGGTGCTGATGAGATGGCTCTGGGTGACGTGGTCATGTTGCAAACAGAGCTCTCGAGACAGTAGGAGAGGAATGGCCACAATACTGCCCAAAGCCGTCAGGTAATGCTGTGGAAAACACCATTACCAACTGAGGTTTAGTCACCGTTCAACGGTGCTTTACCATCACATTTGCCTAAGTACTGAAGCTAACGGAATCAAGGGATATGGGGGGAGAAGGCAGGAACAGGCTACGGATTTTGGATGATCAGCCATGATCATTTTGAATGGCGGTGCTGGCTCAAAGGATCGAATGGTCTACTCCTGCACCTATTTCTAATGTTTCTATGTACAGTGAAATTTCAATTAAAATGAACTGCAGATGCTGATTTATTACCAAAGATGGGGACAAAGTGCAGGAGTAATCCAGCGGGTCAGGCAGCATCTCAGGAGAAAAAAAGGAATAGGTGACGTTTCAGGTTGAAACCTGAAAGAGACCTGACCTGAAATGTTGCCTGTCCATTTTCTCCAGAGATGCTGCCTGACACACTGAGTTATTCCAGCACTTTGTTCTATCTACAGTGAAATTCACAGTTTAGTGACAATCCTACTATGCAGTAGGCACCATCATACTCAGTGTAAGAGTGTAAGATTGTAGACATACACAGGTCTAAACAAATGTCTTTAACATTGTTAACAAAGTGTCACTTGTTTCTCTTTCCTTTCTTCCTAGATTGGTAGAGCTGCTGCCTCACAGCGCCAGAGGCCCGGGTTCCATCCTGACCTCGGCTGGTGTCTGTGTGGAGTTTGCACGTTCTCCAAGTGACCACGTGGGCTTCCTCCGGGTGCTCCGGTTTCCCCCCATGTCCCAAAGACGTGCGGGTTTGTAGGTTAAGTGGCCCTCTGTAAGGTGCCTCTAGTGTGCAGGGAGTGGGTGAGAAAGTAGGAAATCATAGAACTAGTGTGAACGGGGTTATCGATGGTCGGCTTGCACTCGATGGGCCGAAGGGCCTGTTTCCATGCTGTATCTTTCAAATCCATTCAATTAATCTCTCTCATCAGGACGTTGCAATATCAGGAGATGAGGCTGAAGATGACGGAGGTCCCATGAACTTGGTGTTCTGAGCGGTTTCGGCACTGGGCCTGTACTCACTGGAGTTTAGAAGGATGAGGGGGGACCTCATTGAAACTTACAGAATAGTGCAAGGCTTGGATAGAGTGGATGTGGAGAAGATGTTTCCACTAGTGGGAGAGTCTAGGACCAGAGGGCACAGCCTCAGAATAAAAGGACATTCCTTTAGGAAGGAGATGAGGAGGAATTTATTTAATCAGAGGGTGGTGAATCTGTGGGATTCATTGCCACAGAAGGCTGTAGAGACCAAATCAATTGATATTTTTACAGCAGAGATAGATCGATTCTTGATTAGTACGGGTGTCAGGGGTTGTGGGGAGAAGGCAGGAGAATGGGATTTAGGAGGGAGAGATGGCTCATCCATGATTGAATGGCAGAGTAGACTTGATGGGCCGAATGGCCTATTTCTGCTCCTATCATTTATGAACTAATGGAAGTGTCTTCAAAACACAGTGATGCCGACTGCAGGTGGTGCACTATGTGATGTTTAAGACGAGGAATACATCTGGCCACTCATTCTCCCTGCAACTCTTACCTGTGTGCCAAAGAGTATACATAAATACCAGGGCGGGTTATCAGTGACAAGGTACAGCATCTTGTCTGCTGTACCCTCAGATGGAGGATGGCTGCTTGTTCCACCTTTGCCGAGGGTGCTGGTGTGATGTGTACTTTCATCTTCATTCTAAGTGACAAGAAAGAATATCTCAGCATCTGCCAACATTTCATGAGGACTCTACGTTAAAATGGTATGAACGATGAATTTTCCAATTCAAGGTGGAACCCTCCTTTTTCTCCCCCCCTGAATTTTCCAATTCAAGGTGGAACCCTCCTTTTTCTCCCCCCCTCCCCCCTTCCCCTCCCCCCCTTCCCCTCCCCCTCCCCTCACCCCTCCCCCCCTTCCCCTCCCCCTCCCCTCACCCCTCCCCCCCCCCCATTGTTAGCTGTTGCGAGGAGAGAACGCAAAGCTGGCGTGACTAGGGTGGGAGAGGGGCGGAGAGAGAGGGAATGCAGGGGTTAGTTGAAGTTAGAGAAATCAATATTCATACCACTGGGTTGCAAAACTGAATTAGTAAAATTGTAACTGAATTAGTTTAATTTATTATTCTCACGTGTACCAAGATACAGTGAAAAGCTTTTGATTGTGTGCTATCCAGTCAAAGAAAAGACTGCATGAATACAAGCTTTACAGACAAGGAATAAAGAATACAACATTTAGTACCCACCTCTCGCTGGTGAGATGATGGTTCAGTTGTCTGCTAACTGCTGAGAAGAAACTTTCCCTGAAACTGGACGTATATGTTTTCAAACTTCTACATAAAAACAATCACTGCCTGTTGTAACTCATTCTTTGAACTTTGGACGATGTTGGAAGCCTGGAATAATCTCAGCAAACAAGTTTCCCAGTGTTATCAGAAAGACCTTTTAAAAAGTGAACACAACAACTATTTAATAAGACGTGCGCTGGTAAAGCCGTGACAGGTTGTCGAGTGCAATTTGGAGCCCCAGGTTACGTCAGGAGAACAAAATGGTAGTTTCGAGAAACAGTGCGGAAACAGGCCCTTTCGGCCCACCAGGTCCGCGCCGACCAGCGATTCCCGCACATTCAAACTTCCTCAAACTCAATTGCAACAAATCTGAAATCATCATCATTGGTCCAAAAATGCTCACCAAATCCACCCAAAACTTCATCCTCAACATTGATGGTCTCCCAGTATCCACCTCACCTCACATCCGGAATCTTGGAATCATCCTTGATCAAACCCTCTCCTTCGACAAACACATCAAACACATCACAAAGACAGCCTTCTTCCACCTCAAAAACATTGCCCGTCTCCGTCCATCCCTCTCCTCCACAGCTGCAGAAACCCTCATCCACGCCTTCATCACCTCCCGTCTGGACTACTGCAACAGCCTCCTCTATGGCGCACCCTCAAAAATCATCAATAAACTTCAATACATTCAAAACTCCGCTGCCCGTCTACTCACACACACCTCGATCCGTGACCATATCACCCCCGTCCTTTATAAACTCCACTGGCTCCCCATCCCCCAGAGAATCCAGTACAAAATCCTCCTCATAACCTACAAAGCCCTCCATAACCTGGCCCCATCCTACCTGACCGACCTCCTCCACAGGCACACTCCCACCTGCACCCTCCGCTCTGCCGCTGCCAATCTCCTATCCCCCCACATCCGGACTAAACTCAGATCCTGGGGGGACAGGGCTTTCTCCATCGCTGCTCCCACCCTATGGAACTCATTACCCCAAACCGTTAGAGACTCCCCCACACTCACCACATTCAAAACATCGCTGAAGTCTCACCTGTTCAGTACTGCCTTCAACCACTGAAGGTCACCTCACCTACTGTCTCCTTTCTCTGTTCATTTATTTATTTACTTATTTATCTATTTATTAATTTCCCTATGTTCTCAAAATCTCTGTAAAGCGTCTTTGAGTATATGAAAAGCGCTATATAAATAAAATGTATTATTATTATTATTATTATTATTAACACCATCCTATACCCCCACTAGGGACAATTTTTTCTTTCATTTACCAAGCCAATTAACTTACAAAACTGTACATCTTTGGAGTGTGGGAGGAAACCGAAGATCTCGGAGAAAACCCTTGCAGGTCACGGGGAGAACGTACAAACTCCGTAAAGACAGCACCTGCAGTCGGCATTGAACCCGGGTCTCCAGCGCTGCATTCGCTGTAAGGCAGCAGCTCTACCGCTGCGCCCAAGTATTGGAATAATATCACACTAGAGGTGACACAAGGGCCCGGCCCTTCTCCCACCTTCAGATATGTTACCCTTTCAACCTCTGCTTTAGTAGGGGTGGCACAGTGGCGCAGCGGGTAGAGCTGCTACCTCACAACACCAGAGACCCGGGTTCCATCCTGACCTCGGGTGCTGTCTGTGTGGAGTTTGCACGTTCTCCCCGTGACTGCGTGGGTTTCCTCCGGGTCCTCTGGTTTCCTCCCACATCCCAATGGGTTTTGTAGGTTGATTGTCCCCTCTGTAAGTTGTTCCTTGTGTGAAGGGAGTGGATGAGAAGGTGGGATAACATTGAACTTGTGTGAATAGGTGATCAATGTGGACTCGGTGGACCTGTTTCCATGCTATATCTTTCAATCACTCACATAAATAGCGTGCAGGTTTGGCACCATAAATTGTTATGGAACCTGAGGGTAGTTGTCAGATGTACAATTTGGGTAGGGAATTTCAACCAAATTTGTACCTGATGCATTTAAATATTGGCTGCAACAAAGCCCAACCCTTGGCCACCATCTTCAACAATAAACTCTTTACAAAGAGCAATAGGATACACAGACGGAGCCTTGTAAATTATACATAATCTCACGATCTCATGATCAACAGAACTATAATCTTGGCTAAAGAACAAGCTCCCTGTAAGTAGTTTAACTACTTCCATGGCCAGTGGAATAAACTAATCTCCATGTGCCTGTGAGATGGTACAATGTTGAGTTTACTTTCGATCTACTGCGTGGAAACAGGCCCTTCGGCCCACCGAGTCCGCGCCGACCTTCGATCACCCGTTCACGCTGGTTCTACGTTATCCCACTTTCTCATCCACTCCCTGCTCACTAGGGGGCAATTTACAGATGGCAATTAATCGACAAACCCGCACGTCTTTGGGACATGGGGGGAAACATGAGCAACGTGCAAACTCCACACACAGACGGCACCCGAGGTCAGGATGGAACCCGTGTCTCTGGCGCTGTGAGGCAGCAGCTCTACCCGCTGCGCCACCATGATGTTGCCATTTCCGATGGTTCTTTGTTATCTTGTTCACCAAGATACAGTGACATTCTTTTTTGAATGATATGCCGACAAAGCCAGATACACTTCAGGATAATCACCATTTTGCTTTGTCTATTTACTTAGAGTCCGTGTCAGGATGTCAGATTGTGTATTAGAAAACCTCAAATTATATGTAATATATTACATTTATATTATCAATTTACATCATTAAATAATGCAAGCTGAATAATCTTAATAGCAAGCAAAATAATTAATTGCATAAGTTCATAAGTTCATAATGAACTTAGGAACTTAGGAACTTATGAATAATCTTAATAGCAAGCAAAATAATTAATTGCTGTTACTACTTTGGAATGAGCTTGAGCTTTTTGTTGATTTTTTCCCCTTATTATTTAATGGAAGGCATTGAAAAATAAAATGTTACTTACTGGAAAGCCATAATTATCCAATCCATTGAGTTCTTTTTCTGAAGGCATTGCACTTGAAGGCAGAGGAGGGCAGTGGAATTTACTAATCCGATCTTTCAGAAGGACAGGCAGAAAGGACTTAATTTCTGAGCACGTCAAAAAACCATATAAAGTCGGATTGAATTTCTGTACAAAAACTTCCTCCAACGTTATTCTCTCTCGGGAGTTAGCAGTTGTTAAAAGAGTTTGCTCTAGTAGGGGTCTTCTAGATGAGCTTCATCATTCCAGGGAGAGTCCAGTGGGGTGTTTGACGATCATGCAGTGTAATAGCCCAAGAAAGTGCTGAACCAACAGAGGAAAAAACCCTAGGTTACAGCTTAATCATCGAGCCTGCAATTTGAACAAACTAACTCCACCCACTGTTAACTAAACCAGTCGTCATGTAACTACACAGATGTGTCATTTAAGCTATTCCCATTGTAAATGGTTCTGAAATGTCTTTTATACAGGACTTGTCCCTGGTGTGTGAGGACAGGCCAATTGTCCCTAATGTGCTGGTGTACCAGATCGCTGGTCTGAACGGACTCGGTGGGCTGAAGGGCCTGTTTCCACACTGTATCTCTAAAGTCTAAAGAAAAATCTGGAGGACTGTAAATGTACCTCCACTACAATCAAAACACACGACTGGTCCACACAAGCCATGGGAGCATGTTGATGCAATAGAGTTTCCCTCAGTGAAAACAGGGAGAAATTCAATGTTGCCCGACTAGATATGATTGATGAAGAAACATGGAACCTCTAGTTTACAAAGGAAGACACAAAGTGCTGGAGAAACTCAGCGAGTCAGGCAGTATCTCTGGAGAACATGGTCAGCCATGATTGAATGGCAGAGTAGACTTGATGGGCCGAATGGCCTAATTCTACTCCTGTTCCTTATGACCTTATGGATAGGTGGCATTTCGGATCAGGCCCTTCCTTCTACTACCCCTCCTCTCTTCCAGCTTTCTTCTGTCACTACCCCCCCCCCCCCCCACCTTCCCAAAATCAGTCCGAAGGAGGGTCCCAACCTGAAACATCACCTCTCCATGTTCTCTAGAGAAACTGCCTGACCCACTGAGTCACTCCAGCACTTTGTGTCTTTAGAAAGGAATGATGTTTGGTATCTTTCCCAGATAGTTCGTCCACAAGACCAACTTTAAACACCTGAGCATAAAGCCGACAATCTACTCCATCAAGGAATGGATGCTCCAGCATCAGGGTGTACATTCCCATTTTAGATTTTAGACTTCAGAGACACAGCGTGGAAGCAGGCCCTTCGGCCCACCGAGTTCACGCCGACCAGCGATCACCCCGTACACCGGCACTACCAAACACACGAGGAACCATTTAGTTTTACCAAAGCCAAATAACCTACAAACCTGCACGTCTTTGGAGCGTGGGAGGAAACCGGAGCACCCGGAGAAAACCCACACAATCACAGGGAGAAAGTAGAAGCTCCGTACAGACAGCACCCGTGGTCAGGATCGAACCGGGGTCTCTGGGGCTGGAAGGCAGCAACTCTACCGCTGGGCCACCATCCCACCCTAAGTTTGTCATCATTGTTCATCATAATTCTTTCGTCATCACACAATTCCCTGATATTGCCCTTACTACCTCTTCTGGTGATGACCTTTGTACATTCCCACGTCTATCAGCATTGGCCTGATATTGCCCTTAGTCTAATTTAGAGATACAGTATGCAAACAGACCCTTCGGCCCAAGGAGTCCATGCCAACCATCGGTCACCTGTTCACACTAGTTCTATGATGTCCCACTTTTTACAGATAGCCCTTGCTTCCCCTTGCCTTGTAGGTGATGAACCATGGAAAAGGTACAGATGTCACACTTTGTCTCTCAATGCTCCCTGTACCGCTGATGTAGTCAGGCTGGTGAATTCAATGTGTGCACTCAGCTGATGTCACATGGACATTCTTCCACTACTTTGCAAACATAGAGTAACTGTTTCAATATTTCAGTCGGAATCTCCTATGATCCAAAGACTCGGGAAGGTTTCTCAAGTTTCCATAAGAGATTCCGACTGAAATATTGGTACTTGAGGTAAAGTCATTCCTTGCTATGTTGAAAGGCTGGAGCAATTAGGCTTGTATACACTGGAATTTAGAAGGATGAGGGGGGATCTTATTGAAACATATAAGATAATTAGGGGATTGGACACATTAGAGGCAGGAAACATGTTCCCAATGTTGGGGGAGTCCAGAACAAGGGGCCACAGTTTAAGAATAAGGGGTAGGCCATTTAGAACGGAGATGAGGAAGAACTTTTTCAGTCAGAGAGTGGTGAAGGTGTGGAATTCTCTGCCTCAGAAGGCAGTGGAGGCGAGTTCGTTGGATGCTTTCAAGAGAGAGCTGGATAGAGCTCTTAAGGATAGCGGAGTGAGGGGGTATGGGGAGAAGGCAGGAACGGGGTACTGATTGAGAATGATCAGCCATGATGGCATTGAATGGCGGTGCTGGCTCGAAGGGCTGAATGGCCTACTCCTGCACCTATTGTCTATTGTCTATTATTGTCTATTGCTAAGCCAGCGAAATGTACGTTCTTTAAAAGCATACAGTGCAATATCTTTTATTGCCATTGTACAAGTACAACGAGATTGAGAATGTCACTTCCAAAGTGTTCCGGTGACGTTATCTCCTTGAATGGCAGCATAAAATAATAGCTCCTCCGAAAATACTTAACTAGCCCGGTTAGTTTGCCAAATATAACATTTATTGAGAATGACTGACTTGATGAAACGGGCAAGACGAGATGTAAACAAGAAAAGCGCCACTGAGAGAACAAAGTAAACACGGCCTGCTCACCTACAAAGGCACAGGAAGGCAGAGCGAGTTGGCAACACGCACCAGAAAGACGTAGAGCTAAGTTTAGCCACTGTTTTGGAGGAGATACGGGACTTTCACAAAGGCACAAAAGAACGGTTAATTGATATTAAAGACGAGCTTACCAATGTTAATCGAAAAATAGCGGTGGTGGGGACACGGCTCGAAAGGGTGGAAGACCTTGTGTTAAACGTGGAGCAGGTGCTGGTGAAGATGATAAAAGAAGGTAAGCTGTTTATTCACAAAATGCTGGAGTAACTCAGCGGGTCAGGCAGCATCTCGGGAGAGAAGGAATGGGTGACGTTTTGGGTCGAGACAGTCTGAAGAAGGGTCCACCCATTCCTTCTCTCCCTGAGATGCTGCCCGACCCGCTGAGTCACTCCAGCATTTTGTGAATAAATCGATTTGTACCAGCATCTGCAGTTATTTTCTTATACTAAGAAGGCAAGCCACATGCCCAAGAAGGGCCATCCAGACGGGAGAATATACGGGTATATAATGTTCCCGAAGGAGCTGAGGGGTCGTCTATGGTATACTTTGTGGATCGGCTACTGTGGGATACACTCGGACTCCCACCCACCATGGAATGTCACATTGAGAGAGCGCTCGCCCCTGAAACCCCCTGGAGATAAACCACCATCCATCATAATCAGATTTCTCCACTACAAAATGAAAGAGGAGAGTTTGCGCAGGGCTTGGGGAAAGAAACAAGGAGACTGATATACGTCGATCAAGTCTATGCCCCAGCAGTGCTACAGAAGCACAAAGATCAAGTCTATGCCCCAGCAGTGCTACAGAAGCACAAAGATCAAGTCTATGCCCCAGCAGTGCTCCAGAAGCACAAAGATCAAGTCTATGCCCCAGCAGTGCTCCAGAAGCACAAAGATCAAGTCTATGCCCCAGCAGTGCTACAGAAGCACAAAGATCAAGTCTATGCCCCAGCAGTGCTACAGAAGCACAAAGATCAAGTCTATGCCCCAGCAGTGCTACAGAAGCACAAAGATCAAGTCTATGCCCCAGCAGTGCTACAGAAGCACAAAGATCAAGTCTATGCCCCAGCAGTGCTACAGAAGCACAAAGATCAAGTCTATGCCCCAGCAGTGCTACAGAAGCACAAAGAATATTCTGAGGCGAAACGCGTGTTAAAGCAGAATAAGATCCACTTCCAGACTCCGTTCCCCGCCAAGTTGCGAGTGTTCTACGATGACGAGACACGGCTGTACCAGACGGTGGATGAGGTGACCACTGACATGAGGAGCAGAGTTTGGTTGACCAACTGTCCCGCACTGCATGGGAGACGACCTAGCTGGCCAATCCGAGGGTTCGACTCTCAGGACCAATCCCTATGGTCGCTACAATGGGAAGATTAAGACCACAGAGGACGGCCGGGGAGCGGGAGGAGGACATCGTGGAGAGACTTTGGGCCATCAGAAGTCGGCCTCCATCTTTAGAACAGCTTTAAGTTATAAATAACTTTAAAAACGTAGGAGAGAGAAACTGAACTAAAAAACCGACGGTGCTTTATTTCATCTGTTACGTCTGTTTTCCCTTACTTAAATGAAGAGGAGGAATGCACAGGGAAGTGTGTTCTGCCTTATGGACGGAGGGGGTTTTCTTTGTGGATGCTGCAGTGGCCCTCAGCTCACAGATGAGAGAGGCTGGCTATCCCCCCCAACTAGGCTCTTCATCAAGCCTAGCCCAGGGTCACCCACAGGAGACCCCTACCTTGGAATCATGTCTGTTTTTTCACATGTTCTTTTGTTCTTGTCTGTTCAGGAAGCAGATTTGTTATGTCTTATCTCACAATGTTATTGTTACGTCTTATTTTACTTACTTTGGAACCACACCTTTGTTTTTTTCGTACGTGTTTTTGTTCTTGTCCGTTTAGGGAGCAGATCTGTTATGTCTTATTTCACCATGTTACTGATGTAAGTCAAATACAAATGGCTAATGGCAAGGTAAAATTCATTTCTTTTAATGTGAATGGACTGTTAAACCCAATCAAAGGCCGTAAAATTCTAACTAAAACGAGGAAAGAACAAGCCCTTATAGTATACTTACAGGAAACCCATCTAAATTACAAAGAACACGAAAAACTTAAAAGAATGGGTTTCACTGACCTCTTTTTGTCCTTTTTGTAGGAGAGGAGTCGCTACTCTCATCTCAAGCAAGTTACATTTTGAGAAAGTATTTGAAATGAGTGATAAGGAGGGTAGATATATTTTAGTAAGGGGGAATATAGATGGGAATCAAGTTACGTTGCCGAATGTGTATGCACCCCCTGGAAGTGATTTTAATTTCTTCCAGAGAATTATTAATATCGTGATAATGGAAACGGAAGGCCTTCTTATTTGTGGGGGAGACCTAAATATACATTTACAACCAGAACTGGACTCATCCAGTAGACAAACTTATGATATAAAGTCTCCACATAAGAAAGTCAAAATTCTTCTTAAAGAAGTGGGTTTAATTGATATATAATAATATATGACAGATAGTATCCTATCCCTAATAGGATTATACCCATTACTCGGCCCCACATTCTTTATACACAAGAATGGACTATTTTATAACATTTGGAATGGATCAAGATAAAATACACACCTGTGGAATTGGAACAATAGACTTAAGTGACCATGCACCTATTTACTTGTCTGTTGATTTCGACCCACGTCCAAAAAATGCCACATGGAAACTGAACTCGAGCCTTCTCAATGATCTTAACTTTAAGGAACAAATTAAAAAGGAGATAATAATAATAATAATAATACATTTTATTTATATAGCGCTTTTCATATACTCAAAGACGCTTTACAGAGATTTTGAGAACATAGGGGAAATGAATAAATAGATAAATAAGTAAATAAATAAATGAACAGAGAAAGGAGACAGAAGGTGAGGTGACCTTCAGTGGTTGAAGGCAGCACTGAACAGGTGAGACTTCAGCGATGTTTTGAATGTGGTGAGTGTGGGGGAGTCTCTAACGGTTTGGGGTAGTGAGTAAGATAAGTAATAGATAAGATAGTAGATAAGTTTTTATTTAGAACTCAATGATAATGGAGAGGTCTCTCCCCCTATTTTGTGGGGTGCTTTGAAGGCTGTTCTAAGAGGAAAAATTATAGCAATATCTTCATATAAGAAAAAAACAAGGAATAAAACATTTGAGGATTTGCAAAATACGTTGAAGGAACTAGAGAGGAAACACAAATTGACGCTGGCATGGAATATATTGGAGGAAATTAGGAATACTAGGAATGAAATCAATAATCTAGCTGCACAAGAAATCAAGAAAAAGTTAATGTTCCTTAAACAGAGGCACTATGAAAGTGGTTCTAAATATATGAAAGTACTGGCGTGGAAATTGAAAAAAAAGATGGCTGAAAACACAGTTCACAGAATCAGAGACCCAAGAACAAAAATATTGAAAGGTAAATTAAGTGAGATTCAGGAAACCTTTGAAGTATTCTACAGAACTCTGTATTGTGAAGTCCCAGGAGGTAGCCAAACTCAAGTAGACACCTTTCTGAATTCCTTAGATTTGCCCACCTTAAATAAAGAACAAAACAAGATAATGACTGGAGACATAACAGAGGTTGAATTAAAAACTGCAATTAGTAAGTAGGCTCAAGCTGAGCAAGTCACCAGGATCTGATGGTTATATGGCAGAATGGTATAAGGAATTTAAAGATGAGTTAACACCTATTATACTTCGTACATTAAACTGGGTTTTAAAAAAGGTACAAATTTCACCAAGCTGGAGGGAGGCAATTATCTCTGCTATACCAAAAGAAGGTAAAGATAAAACAGAGTGTGGGTCATTTAGACCGATATCTGTTCTTAATGTAGATTATAAATTATTTACCTCTATCATGGCCAATCGGTTAGAACAGTTCTTGCCTAAATTAATGCACAATGATCAGACAGGTTTTATTCAGCAACGTCAAACACAGGACAATATACGACGGACACTACATATTGTGGACTACATTAAAAAATAAAAATTGGAGCAATAGTGATAAGTGTGGACGGTGAAAAGGCATTCGATTCTGTGAACTGGAATTTTCTCTATCGAGTTCTACATAGATTTGGCCTGCATGACACTATTATCAAAACAATACAGGCACTATGTAATAAGCCCACTGCTAGAATTAAAGTTAATGGATATTTATCAAAGAGTTTTTCTCTAGAAAGGGGTTCAAGACAGGGACGTGCCTGGTCACCATTACTCTTTGCATTATATCTGCAACCACTAGCTCAATATATAAGACAAAACAAAGAAATAAAAGGTATTACTACTATTCAAGGGATTGACCATAAATTGGCCTGTTATGCGCATATTGCCAAGACTGTTATATTTATTTCAGACCCTACCAAGAGAGATTAACCAAAAACAATTTAAAGAATGGGACAAAATATTGTCACGATATATATGGCGACTAGGCTTGTATACACTGGAATTTAGAAGGATGAGGAGATCTTATCGAAAAGTATAAGATTATTAAGGGGTTGGACACGTTAGAGACAGGAAACATGTTCCCAATGTTGGGGGATTCCAAAACAAGGGGCCACAGTTTAAGAATAAGGGGTAGGCCATTTAGAACGGAGATGAGGAAAAACTTTTTCAGTCAGAGAGTTGTGAATCTGTGGAATTCTCTGCCGCAGAAGGCAGTGGAGGCCAATTCTCTGAATGCATTCAAGAGAGAGCTAGATAGAGCTCTTAAGGATAGCGGAGTCAGGGGGTATGGGGAGAAGGCAGGAACGGGGTACTGATTGAGAATGATCAGCCATGATCACATTGAATGGTGGTGCTGGCTCGAAAGGCCGAATGGCCTCCTCCTGAACCTATTGTCTATTGTCTAAGGTAAAAGGCCTAGGATTCATCTCAAAACCTTACAATTAACATAAGAAAATGGGGGATGGAGTCTACCCTCTTTCAAAGACTATTATCAGGCAGCACAGTTAAGATCTATGATATGCTGGTGCAACCCATCATATGATCTATTGTCTATTGTCTATAACACTCCCCATCCCTGTCCAAGCGATTATAGCTGACAGCAACCTACAAGATTATATAAATGCTATTGAAAGTCCTTGGGTAAAATTGACTCTTAAAATATGGAAAACAGTTATAACAGAGTATAATTTAGAGGAAGACATTACAATCCTTAAATGGTGCGCATATGACACAGATTGTATCCCTAATAAATTAGATAGTAGGTTTAAAGAGTGGACAGTTAAAGGCATAACTTTGCTCTTTGTAACATAATGAAAGAAGGAACACTGTTAAGTTTTGAAATGCTTAAAGAAAAATTCATGTTAGAAAAACAAGACTTCTATCGATACTTATAGATGCAGAACTACGTTAATACAAATGCTAAAAACATAATGAAGTCGGGTATAGGTTTGACGGGATTATTTAGGAAAGCATATAATTCCGAAACGTCACCCATTCCTTCTCTCCCGAGATGCTGCCTGACCCGCTGAGTTACTCCAGCACTTTGTGTCGACCTTCCAGGTGAGTGGATCTCCATGGCTCTTCCACCAGTCCGGAGTGTGACGGAACACATCCCATTGGTGCAGATAAGTGCAAATCCAATACTCAAGACGCTCAAAGGGATTCAAGAAGAAAACAGCTCACCTGGCCCGTAGTTCAGTGGACAGATCTTGGAAGATCTAAACTTCCATCGTGTGGCGCGCCTCATCATTCCATCTCTGTCCCATGAAGACAACCGAAGGAAAACGGGAACTGACCTCTTTGGATGACCTCCTCTGATGGTCTTCACATGGAGGGGGGTCACTAAAAGTGAATAGTGAGCGGCCTGGACAGAGTGGATGTGGAGAGGATGTTTCCACTTGTGGGAGGGTCTAGGACTAGAGGCCTCAGAATTAAAGGACGTTCCTTTAGGAAGGAGAAGAGGAGGAATTTCATTAGTCAGAGGGTGGTGAATCTGTGGAATTCTTCACTACAGAAGGCTGTGGAGGCCAAGTCAGTGGATATTTTTAAGGCAGAGATAGAAAGATGCTTGATTAGTGCGGGTGTCAGGGATTATGGGGAGAAGGCAGGAGAATGGGGTGAGGAGGAAGAGATAGATCGGCCGTGATTGAATGGCGGAGTAGACTTGATGGGCCGAATGGCCTAATTCTGCTCCTATCACTTATGACCTTGAAAACACAAAGAATCATTAGACATTTAGTGGTCGTCTATTGGCACAGTTCAACATTGGATTAAACATGAATCTGTGAGATTCATCGAGGTGGTGGGTTAATGTACACTCAAGGAACTACGGATGCTTGAGTGCTGGAGTAGCTCAATAGGTCAGCAGAAGAAGGGTTCCGATCCGAATCGTCACCTATCCATGTTCTCCAGAGATGTTACCTGACTTGTGTAGGAAGGAACTGCAGATGCTGGTTTAAACCGAAGATAGACACAAAAAGGTGGAGTAACTCAACGGGACAGGCATCATCTCTGGAGAAAAGGAATGGGTGACGTTTCGGGTCGAGACCCTTCTTCAGACGAGTCAGGGGAAAGGGAAACGAGAGATACTGTATAGACAATGATGGAGAGAGATAAAGAACAATGAATGAAAGACAAGCAAAAAAGTAGATGATCAAGGAAACAGGCCATTGTTAGCTGTTTGCTGGGTGGCAACGAGAAGCTGGTGCAACTTGGGTGGGGGATGGACGAAGAGAGAAGGAATGCCAGAGTTACTTGAAGTTGGAGAAATCAATATTCGTACCACTGGGCTGTAATAGCGGAATATGAAGTGGTGTTCCTCGAATTTGCGTTTAGCCTCAGTCTGACAGGAAGGTCAGTGTCAAGTCAAGTCAAGTCAATTTTATTTGTATAGCACATTTAAAAACAACCCACGTTGACCAAAGTGCTGCACATCTGATTAGGAAAAAAAAAGAAACATACAGTGGCAGGCAGCCAAACACAACGGCGCGGTCATCTTGAACAAAATGTTTAACTAAAGTGGGAATGGGAAGGAGAATTAAAGTGTTTTGCAACCAGGAGATCAGGTAGGTCCAGGCGGACTGAACAAAGACTACCTTTTGTCATGTTTTGCATGCCAGCATCTGCAATTCCTTGTATCCACATGGATAGGCGATGTTATCCATCCATGTTCTCCAGAGATGCTGCCTGACCCGCTGATTCACTCCGGTACATTTTGTGCCTTTCATTGATGGATTACTGTTGACATTAATGGTGTCTCCCAGGCATTTTCATTAACCGTTAGGTGATATTGTGGGGTTAATGCATTTGACAAGGTTCCACATGGAAGGTTGATTAAGAAGGTTAAATCGTTGGGTATTAATAGTGAGGTTGCAAGATGGATTCAACAATGGCTGAATGGGAGATACCAGAGAGTAATGGTTGATAATTGTATGTCAGGTTGGAGGCCAGTGTCTAGTGGAGTGCCCCAGGGATCTGTGTTGGGTCCACTGTTGTTTGTCATTTACATTAATGATCTGGATGATGGTGTGGCAAATTGGATTAGTAAATATGCAGATGATACTAAGATAGGTGGTGTAGTTAGTAATGAAGTAGAGTTTCAAAGTCTACAGAGAGACTTGGGCCTTTTGGAAGGGTGGGCTGAAAGATGGCAGATGGAGTTTAATGCTGATAAGTGTGAGGTGCTGCATTTTGGTAGGACAAATCAAAATAGGATGTACAGGGTAAATGGTAGGGAATTGAGGAATGCAGTGGAACAGAGGGATCTGGGAATAACTGTGCATTGTTCCCTGAAGATGGAATCTCATGTGGATAGGGTGGTGAAGAAGGCATTTGGTATGCTTGCCTTTATAAATCAGAGCATCGAGTATCGAAGTTGGGATGTAATGTTAAAATTGTACAGGGCATTGGTGAGGCCGAATCTGGAGTATGGTGTGCAGTTCTGGTCGCCAAATTATAGGAAAGATATCGACAAAATGGAGAGGGTACAGAGGAGATTTACTAGAATGTTGCCTGGGTTTCAGCACTTAAGCTACAGAGAGAGAGGTTGAACAGGTTGGGTCTTTATTCTTTGGAGCGTAGAAGGTTGAGGGGGGACTTGATAGAGGTTTTTTAAATTTTGAGAGGGACGGACAGAGTTGACGTGGGTAGGCTTTTCCCTTTGAGAGTGGGGAAGATTCCAACAAGGGGACATAGCTTCAGAATTGAGGGACAAAAGTTTAGGGGTAACATGAGGGGTAACTTCTTTACTCAGAGGGTGGTGGCTGTATGGAATGGGCTTCCGGTGGAAGTGGTGGAGGCAGGCTCGATTTTATTATTTAAGAGTAAATTGGATAGGTATATGGATAAGAGAGGATTAGAGGGTTATGGTCTGAGTGCAGGTAGTTGAGACTAGGTCAGGGAGAGTGGTCGGCGTGGACTGGAAGGGCCGAACGGGCCTGTTTCCGTGCTGTAGTTGTTATATGGTTATATGGTTATATGGTTAATGCATCCCGCGTAAGAGTTTACGCTATAGTTCTTGAGCAGGACAAGTATGAAAGAGACGGTTACAATCTCGATATAAACAATGCCTTGACTGTTCGTGCTGCAGTTGGTAAATTCAAATACCTACACTGCTTGTGTTCCATTTGTCCGGGAGGCAGAGTCGCAGAGAGGATGAGGTTTAGCAGCTGTAACGTAAGTCAGCAGCACTGGACATGTGCATGTGCAGACATAAGAGCATCCATTGTCAATGACCTAATTGAATCAGCTGAAGGGAAGATGTATTTGATTAGTATGGAGGGAATGAGCAGCTTATGCCTGATATTTCCTCCTCGTCTATTTTTAAATCCACCCTTCTCGCTTCAATCTCAGTTCGTTGAAACTTATGAAGAAGATTGTCGTTAGCTTTCAGTTTAATTCCTGAAATCCACAATACTGCGGAGCCTTGGCATTGGCTTCACCGAGCCTCAGTGCACCCCTCAGCTCGTCTTTAGTCAGAGGGTGGTGAATCTGTGGGATTCTTTGCCACAGGAGGCTGTGGAGGCCAAGTCAGTGGATATTCTTAAGGCATAGATAGATAGGTTCTTGATTAGTACGGGTGTCAGAGGCTATGGGGAGAAGGCAGGAGAATGGGGTTAGGAGTGAGAGATAGATCAGCCATGATTGAATGGCGGAGGAGACTTGATGGGCCGAATGGCCTAATTCTACTCCTATTCCTTATGACCTTATGATGTCCTCCTGCAGTCAGGAGCGGGCCAGTCGCCAACATTCCCTGACCGACATCTCGCTCTGCTTTAAAACCAGCAAGTTTTGATCAAAACCAAAGATTTGATGATCTTGCCCTTGCTGTTTTCCGACTGCACAGTCCGTAACTTTCACCAGATTCAACAGTGGAAGGTTTCCTTCATTCACAGTTCAAGGAGAGTCACCCTTCTAAGACACGGTGGAGGCAAATTTTGTTTCCTCTCTAGGTCTTTAATCTTTGGAATTCTCTTTTTCAAAAGGGCAATGGAAGCAGGGTCTCTGAATACTTATAAGGCAGTCAGATTTTTGATAAGCAAGAGAATGAAAGGTTGCTGGGGTCTCACCAGGAACGTGCACCCATGATCATGTTCAATGGTGGGGCAGCTTCAAAAGACTGTGTGGATTACTGCTCCCATTTCATATGTGTACGAAGGAACTGCAGATGCTGGTTTAAATCGAGGGTAGACACAAAATGCTGGAGTAACTCAGCGGGTTAGGCAGCATCTCAGGAGAGAAGGATTGGGTGACGTTTTGGGTCGAGACCCTTCTTCAGCCATCTCTCCAGAGACACTGCCTGTCTCACTGACAGTCTGAAGAAGGGTCTCGACCCGAAACGTCACCCATTCCTTCTCTCCTGAGATGCTGCCTGACCTGCTGAGTTACTCCAGCATTTTGTGAATAAATACCTTCGATTTGTACCAGCATCTGCAGTTATTGTCTTATTCTACGTGCTGGACCATCAGGGCAGGTCAGCCGAGATATGTTAGCAGCCAGGACTTTGAAGCTGCTAACTCTCCATCACTGACCCATCAATGAAAACTGGCACGTGGTTTCCCGACCTCCCCTTTCTTTAGTACTTTAGGCATACAGTGTGGAATCAAGCCCTTCGGCCCACCGAGTCCGTGCTGACCAGCAATCACCGCGTGCACTAGCACTATCCTACACAGTAGGGACAAATTCCAATTTACAGAAGCCAATTAACCTACAAACCTGCACGTCTTTGGAGTGTGGGGGGAAACCGGAGCACCCGGAGAAATGTTTTTTATACCTATCTAAAAGCCTCTTAAATGCCCCTATTGTATCTGCCTCCACCACCACCCCTGGCAACTTGTTCAAGGGCACCCACCACCCTCTGTGTAAATAAAAACTTGTCCCGCATATATCCTTTAAACTCTGCCCTTCTCATTTTAAAGCTATGCTTTCTAGTCTTTGACAATCTAACCTTGGGAAAGATTCTGACAATCTATGTCTCTCATTATTTTACACGCTGGTGGGTTTACAAGCTTCACAAGCTGCCAGAGGAGATGGTTACCACCATTAGAATAAGCATCAGATCTGCACACGCAATGCAAAGATTAGAACGTTTCTGATTTCCAAATAAACTCCAAAGGCATTTAATTAGAATACTAACGACATTACAATCCCAATGAAAGGCTGGGTACTAAATGAAGATAGCAATGTTTTAATCAGAAACTATTTTTAAACTTTGTTTAAACCCAAAGAAAAGTGGTCACAAGAACTCCAGACAGTTCTAGTCACAAGAGAAGAGTCTAAAATTAAAAAGATCTCAATTAGTTCTGGTGATTTACATCTTCTTAGTTATTACAAAGCAGTTAATGTAATGCTGAGGCTCTACAAGGCGCTGGTCAGACCGCATTTTTAATATTGTGAGCAATTTTGGGCAGCATTTCTGAGGAAGGATGTGCTGGCTCAGGAGAGGGTCCAGAGGAGGTTTACAAGAATGATCCCAGGAATGAGTGGGTTAGCCTACGATGAGCGTTTGTCGGCACTGGGCCTGTACTCGCTGGAGTTTAGAAGAATGAGGGGGGACCTCATTGAAACATACAGAATAGTGAAAGGCATGGATAGAGTGGATGTGGAGAGGATGTTTCCACTGGTGGGAGAGTCTGGGATTAGAGGTCACAGCCTCAGAATTAAAGGATGTTCTTTTAGGAAGATGAGGAGAAATATCTTCACAGAGTGTGGGATTTGCCACAGAAGGCTGTGGAGGCCAAGTCAGTAGATATTTTTTAAGGCAGAGATAGATAAATTCTTGATTAGTGCGGGTGTCAGGGGTTATGGGGAGAAGGCAGGAGAATGGGGTTAGGAGGGAGATCAGACATGATTGAATGGTGGAATAGACTTGATGGGCCGAATAGCCTAATTCTACTACTATCACTTATGACTTCATAACCAGCGCAAGTCTTCTCTCAATGCATTTGAGAATGCTTCATTCTGGTCAATGTTCTCCTAAGAACCTTGTCATAGAAAAGCTGTGACTTTTCTGTCTCACAGACTCCTCATCCATGCAGTTAGTGAATTCATGACCAGGTGTCATTCTGCCATTTTAATCCAGGAAACTGACCACTAACTGAACACAAACCTAGAAACGAAGAACTGCAGGTGCTGGTGTACAAAAGAAAAGGCACAAAGTGGTGGAGTAACTCAGCAGGTCAGGCAGCATCTCTGGAGAACATGGATGGGTGATGTTTTGGGTCAGGACCCTTCTTCAGACTCACACAAACCTCGATAGTGATCCAAGTTAAAAAAAGTATTTTCAGGAATAAGGCAGCTGCTGCTGTAAAATATATTTGAAACAATCCCTAATTGTTCATTTATTCTTTGGAACAGATAATTATGTTTCCTACAACAGGATGGAGCAACAGGCTCAACACCCAATGACGCATCCTTACTGGTGATATTATATATGCTCGAGGGTGGGAGCTTTACCCAGAGGTTGAGTAGGCTGGGACTCTATTCCTTGGAGCGCAGGAGGATGAGGGGTGATCTTATAGAGGTGTATAAAATCATGAGAGGAATAGATCGGGTAGATGCACAGAGTCTCTTGCCCAGAGTTGGGGAATCGAGGACCAGAGGACATAGGTTTATGGTGAAGGGGAAAAGATTCAATTGGAATCTGAGGGGTAGCTTTTTCACACAAAGGGTGGTGGGCGTATGGAACAAGCTGCCAGAGGAGGTAGTTGAGGCTGGGACTATCCCGACATTTAAGAAACAGTTAGACAGGTACTCGGATAGGACAGGTTTGGAGGGATACGAGCCAAACGTGGGCAGGTGGGACTAGTGTAGCTGGGACATGTTGGGCAGTGTGGGCAAGTTGGGCCGAAGTGCTTGTTTCCTCACTGTATCACTCTATGACTAGTGTAGCTGGGTCATGTTGGCCGGTGTGGGCTAGTTGGGCTGAAGGGCCTGTTTCCACACTGTATCACTCTATGACTAGTGTAGCTAGGTCATGTTGGCCGGTGTGGGCTAGTTGGGCTGAAGGGCCTGTTTCCACGTTGTATCACTCTATGACTAGTGTAGCTGGGACATGTTGGCTGGTGAGGGCTAGTTGGGCTGAAGGGCCTGTTTCCACACTGTATCACGCTATGACTCTATATGCAATGAATGGTAGAACTGAATCTTAACTTCAGCCAACTTCAGTGGCAACTTCTCCATGAAGGTGATGTGGAAATATATCAGCCAACAAGTGTTGCAGCAAGAATGTCAGAAAGAAACTCTTAAGGTTTCAGAAGAATAAGGTCCGTGTAATCCATAGATGGACACAAAAAGCTGGAGTGACTGAGCGGGTCAGACAGCGTCTCTGGAAAGAAGGAATGGGTGAGGTTTCAGGTCGAGAGCCTTCTTCACGTTGAGACCCAGCTCCACGTGGTCTGACTCTCCTGGGTCCTACTGCTCCTCCCCTCCTGCAAGGCACCTCAGTAATGATCCGACTGGGTCTTTCCCTCCCCCCTCTTTTAATCAGGTTACCCTGACCACCTCCCACCCATACAAGCTCCATCTTCATGTAATCCAAGGTGACTTGAGTAGTTTGGATCTTGGATCCAAGAACCTTTCTCCCTGGCTGGAAAAACCAAATACTGGAGGACATAACTTTAAGGTGAGAGGCAGCAAAGCTGAAAGGAGATGTGCATGGCAAGTATTTGACACAGACAGTGATGGGTGCCTGGAACGCATTTCTAGGGGTGGTCGGTGAGGAGAATACATAAGATGGTGGCATTTAGTTTGAGATACAGCACGGAAACAGGCCCTTCGGCCCACCCGGTCCGCGCCGACCAGCGATCCCCGCACATCAACACCATCCTATACCCACTACGGACAATTTTTACATTTACCAAGCCAATTAACCTACAAACCTGCACGTCTTTGGAGTGTGGGAGGAAACCGAAAATCTCGGAGAAAACCCACGCAGGTCTCGGGGAGAACGTACAAACTCCGTACAGACAGCACCCGTAGTCGGGATGGAACCCTGGTCTCTGGCGCTGCATTTGCTGTAAGGCAGCAACTCTACCGCTGCGCCACCATGACCGCCCTAAGAGGCATAAAGAGGCTTTCAGAGAGGCGGATTAATGCGCAGGGAATGGAGGGATATGGATCATGTGCAGGCAGAGGAGATTAGTTTAATTTGGCATCGACTATCATGGGCTGAAGGGCCTTTTCTGGTCCTGTACTGTTTTACATTCTACATAATTGCAATGAACATGGCCTGTGGATTTCACCATCGAGGAGCTCGCCGTTTCATGTAGAGACTGATGTCAGGAAGCTCCAAGCCTCATGAGGTTCGACTAGCCCCGACGTGGGGTCCGGTCGCCCGGCGCGGGGGAGCTGAGTTCCCCCCCCCGATGCAGGAGCTTGATCGCCTCGATGTGGAGCGCTTGACCGCCGGCTACGGGAGCCAAGATCGCCCCGACAACGGAAGGCTCGAGTGCCCCGATCGCGGGAGAACAAAGAAGGGGAGAAGATTGAACTTTGTTTTGCCTTCCAACACAGTGAGGAATGTGGGGGACTCACTGTGGTGTATGTTCATGTTTGGGTGTCATTTATGAAAATTATTAATATGTACATCGTTCGAGTTAGATAGAGCTCTGGGGGCTACTGGAATCAAGGGATATGGGGAGAAGTTGGGCACAGGTTACTGATTGTGGATGATCAGCCATGATCACAATGAATGGCGGTGCTGGCTCGAAGGGTCGAATGACCGAATGACCTCCTCCTGCACCTATTTTCTATGTTTCTATGTTTCTTTATTGGTATGACTGTATGGCAATATGAATTCCACTGTACCTTAATTGGTACATGTGACAATAACCAAACCTTGAACCTTGAAACCTCACACAGTTTTTAAAAAATACAGTGAAAATGTAAATTTCTCTTATTTGTCTGGCTCAAGACTCCTTCACTCAGAACGTGGTGGGTGCATAAATCGAGCTGCCAGAGGAGGTAGTTGAGTCAGGTACTACAACAACATTTAAAAGATGGTAGACACACAATGCTGGAGTAACTCAGCGGGTCAGGCAGCATCTCGGGAGAGAAGGAATGCGTGACGTTTCGGGTCGAGACCCTTCCTCAGACTAATGTCAGGGGAGGGGGCGGGACAAAGATAGGATGTAGTCGGAGACAGGAAGACTAGTGGGAGAACTGGGAAGGGGGAGGGGATACACAGGGAAAGCAGGGACTATCTGAAGATAGAGAAGTCAATGTTCATACCGCTGGGGTGTAAACTACCCAAGTGAAATATGAGGTGCTGTTCCTCCAATTTGCGCTGGGCCTCACTCTGACAGTGGAGGAGGCCCAGGACAGAAAGGTCAGATTGGCAATGGGAGGGGGAGTTGAAGTGCTGAGCAACCGGGAGATCAGGTTGGTTAAGACGGACTGAGCGGAGGTATTTAGCGAAGCGTCACCCATTCCTTCTCTCCTGAGATGCTGCATGACCCGCTGAGTTACTCCAGCATTGTGTGTCTACCTTCGATTTTTACCAGTATCAGCAGTTTTTTTCCTAAACATTTCAAAGATATTTGGACAGGTGCATGGATAGGAAAGGTTTGGAGGGGAAATTGGCCAAACGCAGGCAAATGGGGCTAGATTAGATGGGTCATCTTGGTCAGCATGAACAAGTTGGGCCGAAGGGCCTGTTTCCATGCTGTGTGCTCTCAGTGGAAGAAAAATAACTCTGTCGGAAACTAACACAAATTGTGCATCCTAAAAGTGATGACCAATTCTTCATTCTATGGGACAGTACCATGCCTGAATCACAGTTGTAATGTACTATTTTAACGTTAGTTCAGAGATGCAGTGTGGAAACAGGCCCTTCGGCCCACCCAGTCTGCACTGACCAGCTCTACTGCTGTTCCACTGTGCCATCCAAGGGATAGCCAAGGAACAAAACTGAGCACCTTGCCACAAAGGTTTAATGGCAACATCCATTATTTTGAGAACTGGAGACTTCTATGAAAACCTTCGACTTGGTTTTGTATGTTCTGCCAACCATTGACTTCTTCACTTAATCTAGTAAAAAAAACTTCAGAAAGGTGAAAGTGTGCAGAGCAGAGTAGAGATTGTAAGAGGAAAGAAACAGACAGGGCAAGTACTGTGAATGTAGAATACATTTTCTAAGCTGTACATCTTTGGAGTGTGGGAGGAAAATGGATCACTCAGAGAAAGCTGTGGAATTCTCTGCCACAGAAGGCACTGGAGGCCAATTCACTGGATGTATTCAAGAGAGAGGTAGATTTTGCTCTTAGGACTAACGGAATCAAGGGATATGGGGAGAAAGCAGGAATGGGGTATTGATTCTGGATGATCAGCCATAATCATATTGATTAAAGGGCCGAATAGCCTACTCCTGCACCTATTTTCTATGTTTCTATGTTTCTATCAATAAAAAATAGGAAGTGTGCACAGTTCCTTGTTTCTACACAGAGCATGCCCTCAGTTTTACCAGATCACCAGATTACTATCCCGCTTAATCGAGATAATAATTATCCATAAAACTCGTTATGATTTTGTTTAATATATGGCTTTTATATTTACAACAAATGGAATAACCATAGCACAAAAACTATTTGCAAAACCTCTTAAGTTAAAAACTTTTTACAATATACAGTAACCAGTGGTGCTGTTAACCACACTGATACAAACGTTAGACTGTTATCATTGAGCTGAAAAAATCCCAGAGGAAACATGTATCCATGTACAGGATAGAATTCAATTAACGCTTTCAGATTAATTGGACACATTTTAAATATAACATGTCTTGCGTCTGCTGTTTCCTTATTAGTAAACCAGGTAAAAGATCACGAGTAAAGGTGGAAACCTTGGTCAGAGATGGCTGTGAACGTCACCTGCTTATTCCACATCTGGGCATCTCAGATTTCTTTTGCAGAGGTTCCAGGAGTTAAAGATCATCGTCGAACGTTTCTGTGCATCTCAGGAGGACCGTCTCGTCGTCAACGTTTGGAGAACTTTCCTACGGAAAGTTGAGGGAGTTATTTAGCGAACGTATTATGAAAAAAAACTGCAGATGCTGGTTACATATGGTCAGACTGAAGAAGGGTCTCGACCCGAAACGTCACCTGTCCCTTCTCTCCCGAGATGCTGCCTGTCCCGCTGAGTAACTCCAGCGTTTTGTGTCGACCTTCGAGTCAAAGTATTATCTGCAAACAACATGCTACCCTGGTGGTGCTGGCGCGAAGGGCTGAATGGCCTACTCCTGCACCTGCTGTCTATTGTCCATTGTCTACCTGGGAAATTAGACTCAGAGTCATACAGCACAGAAACAGGCCCTTCAGCCCAACTTGCCCATGCTGACCAAGATGCCTGTGTTAAAGTGTTCATTCAAAGTGCCCTAAGTTCTGATGTCAGTGCCAACTGTGATGCCACTGTAACTCATTCCTTCTGACTGCACTTGGTCCCTATCCCTCCACCCACTGCCTGTTCATAAACCCGTCTAACTGCCTGTTAAATGCCACTGTTCCATCTGCCTCCACCACCACCCCTGGCACCTTCTAGGCACCCTCCCTCTGTGTAAAAACACTTATCTCTTTTAAACTTTCCTCCTCTCACCTTAGATCTACAACCATTAGCATTTGTCCTTTCTACCCTGGGGAAAAAGACTCTGATTGTCTACTGCCTCTCATGATTTCATCTACTTCTCTCAGGTCTCTGCTCAGCCTCCAGGGCGCAGCGGTAGAGTTGCTGCCTCACAGCGCCAGAGACCCGGGTTCCATCTTGACCACGGAGTTTGCACATTCTCACTGTGACCGCGTGTGTTTTCTCTGGGTGCTCTGGTTTCCTCCCACACTTGACTTTGGTAACTTGTAAATTGTCCCCAGTGTGTAGGATAGTGTTAGTGTGTGGGGTGATTGCAGGGCCCATTCTGACTCGGTGGGCCGAAGGACCTGCTTCCACGCTGTAAAGTTAAAGTTGAAAATCTGAAGTAAAAAACAATGTAAGTTTGTCCTATCTCTCCTTACAACCAATACCCCAGTCTGAAGAAGGGTCTCGACCCGAAACGTCACCCATTGCTTCTCTCCAGAGATGCTGCCTGTCCCACTGAGTTACTCCAGCATTTTGTGTCTACCCTCTAATCCAGGCAGCATCCCAATGAGGCTCTTTGGCACTCCCTCCAAAGCTTCCACTTCCTTCCTGTAATGGTTCGACCACAACTGCACACAATACTCCAAGTGTGGTCTAAACAATATCTTGCACAGCTGTAACGTGACTTCAATCAGGAATCCCCCCCAACCTCCGTCATTCCAGAAAAATACAACCCAATGTGTGTTCAAGACTAAGCCCACATCCTTTATTGAAGGACATGTTTACCTGTGACAGGTAAGGTAGGCACACTGTGACAGGTAAGCACACCTACCTGTGAGTGGAGCGTGACGCAGCCAGAACGAGCCATCACAAAGTTAATGATCTGCTTGTACAGCAGGCAGGTCTCTTCTGGGTTTTCAGACGAGCTGTGAGTGAAGATGGGGCTTGTAATGCAAAAGACAGTCGTCAGTACAGCTACATCTCTGTGGCCAACATTGTTTCCTTACATGTATAAGATGACGACTCTCTAACAAAAAATGTCATTATCTATTACAGGTTAAAATATTATATCTACTCATCGTTCATTTTACAAGATGCTGCTTATTGTTCTTGCATTTGTGCTGCACAATGGTTCAGCTGCTGCCTCACAGCGCCAGAGACTCGGGTTCGACCTGACCTCGGGTGCTGCCTGTGTGGAGTTTGCACATTCTCTGTGAACACATGGGTTTTCTCCAGATGCACCGGTTTCCTCCCACATCCCAAAGACATGCGGGGGGAGGGTTCTAGGTTAATCGGCCCTCTGTAAATCGCCTCGAGTGTGTGGGGAGGGGAGGGGAAAGTGGGAAAACGTGGAACTAGTGCGAATGGTGATCAGTGGGCGGCGTGGACTCAAGTGGGTCGAAGGGCCTGTTACCACACTGTATCTGTAAACTGAACTAAACGACTCACGGCTTTCAGCACCACTGTGCCCATATCTGACACTGGGTTGATAGCAGGAACCCACAATTTAGGGGCACTGCCATGATAGACATGCCATGTGTTAACATAGAAACATAGACAATAGGTGCAGGAGGAGGCCATTTGGCCCTTCGAGCCAGCACCGCCATTCATTGTGATCATGGCTGATCATCCACAATCAGTAACCCGTGCCTGACTTAGACACACCATAGATACTGCACCCTCTGAGTGGAAAAATTAAATCTTTCCCCTCGCCCCTCAAGATCAATAATGTGTTCACATTAGCTACTCTTTTCCTTTCTGAAAGGGTAAGTAGCTAAGGCCAACATGTGGAAGTGATCGACAGTGACTTGTGTGCATTCTTCCAATGGTTTTGACCCCTGGAATAGCCCATCCTTTTTGCCAAGTGTTCAGTTGATATCTTCTAAAAGCCTGTCCTTCCCAGGTGCCAGCCAGGTTAGGTTTTAAGGTGAGAGGGGAGAGGGGGGAGATTTAATAGGCACTCGAGGGCAACATTGTCCACTCAGAGGGCGGTGTGTATATGGAACAGAGGAAGTGGTGGGAGGTAATCATTAAAGATCAGTGAAATATCTTAGTTTAGTTTAGTTTAGAGATACAGCGCGGAAACAGGCCCTTTCGGCCCACCAGGTCCGCGCCGACCAGCGATCCCCGCACATTATCACTATCCTGCTGGGATGTACCCATTAGGGACAATTTTTACATTTACCAAGCCAATTAACCTACACACCTGTACCTCTTTGGAGTGTTGGAGTGAAACCAAAGATCTCGGAGAAAACGCATGCAGGTCACGGGGAGAACGTACAAACTCCGTACAGACAGCACCCGTAGTCGGGATGGAACCCGGGTCTCCGGTGCTGCATTCGCTGTAAGGCAGCAACTCTACCGCTGCGCCACCGTGCCGCCCATTTTATAAATACCGCCCTGCACATTCAGTTCAATAAACCTGATTTACATTGGGTCTCACTTCACTATAGTTTCCATTGGCCTGCATTATTTGGAGATGTGTATTGGAGATATCAGTGCATTTACAGTACGTTGTTCATTTGGCAAGGGATGTAATTTGGACTACCTCTGGGATAACAATATCAAATCACTGGATATCAGACAGCAAAAGAGAAATGTGTAAGAAGGAACTGCAGATGCTGGTTTAAACCGAAGATAGACACAAAAAGCTGGAGTAACTCAGCAGGACAGGCAGCATCTCTGGTGGGAAGGAATGGGTGATGTTTTAGGTCGAGACCCTTCTTCAGACTAAAAGAGAAATGCCTGATGATAATGGAACACAGGTTCCATGTACATCTGCAGCCCATGATATGAACTTATGGACCAAGCGCAGGCAAGTGGGACTAGGGTGGCTGGGACATTGTTGGCCGGTGTGGGCGAGTTGGGCCAAAGGGCCTGTTTCCACACTGTATCAATCTAAGACTCTATGACTCTATAACACAACAATAAACTGCATGTACTGTAAATTTGCTGATATCTCCCCCTACACTTCTCTAAATAAAGCAGCCCAGTGGAAATTGTGGAGCAGTGAGACCTAACATTGAGCAAGTTTATTGAACTGTAGGCACAGAACAGGATTTATATATTTATAGAATATTTCACTGATCTTTAATGACTGCCTCCTGTACCTCCTCTGGCAGCTCGATTTATACACCCACCACCCTCTGAGTGGAAACATTAAATCTTTCCCCTCTCCCCTCAAAATCAGTACCTGCGGGACTGACAACCAGCAGGTCCAGACCTCGTGGGGAGTCACAAATCCTGAACCACAACCACAAATCCTGCCCAGGATTTCATTTAATTGCTTCCTACGACAATCATTTCTTCAGGCCACAAACAGGAGGCTGACATGAGTTTGATACCTGCTTTCTTCCTTTATTTCTGTCAGTGTATCCAGCTCTGGTTTCACGAGGAAGCCTGAGGCTAAATCAAACGCATCTTCGAAAAGCATCTGTGGGACAGACAGCAGGAGACAAAAATGACCACAGAGCTTCAACTGACTAAATAACCTTCATGTGTGGGAAAGAACGGCAGTCGCTGGGTTAAATCGAAGGTAGACACAAAATGCTGGAGTAACTCAGCGGGTCAGGCAGCATCTCGGGAGAGAAGGAATGGGCGACGTTTCGGGTCAAGACCCAATCCTTCTCTCCAGAGATACTGCCTGACCCGCTGAGTTACTCCAGCATTTTGTGTCTACCTTAAATCGCCTACATTTCAGGTGATCTACTTCACCAAAAATAAGTTGTCCTTGATAGACATAAAAATGCTGGAGACACTCGGTGGGTCAGGCAGCATCACTGGAGAACATGGATGGGTGACATCAGGTCGGGACCCGAATCGTTACCTATCCTTTTTCTTCAGAGAAGCCGCCTGACCCACTGAGTTACTCCAGCATTTTGTACCTATCTTTGGTATCAACCAGTATCTGCAGTTCATTTTTATTACACTGGGTTGTTCTTGATTTTTGGAAAGCAGGAAGACAGATAAAGCAAAAATTCAAGTCAATGGATATTTTTAAGGTGGAGATTGATGGATTCTTGATTAGTACGGGTGTCAGGGGTTATGGGGAGAAGGCAGGAGAATGGGGTTAGGAGGGAGAGATAGATCAGTCACGATTGAATGGCGGAGTAGACTTGATGGGATGAATGGCCTAATTCTTCTCCGATAACTTTTGAACTTTTGAAAGAAAAGACTATACATGAATAAAACCAAGGCACCCACAGTGCACAGAGAAAGGATAAAAGGTATAACATTTAGTGCAAAGATATCACTTTGAAGTCTGATACAGACCAATTGAAGATAGTTCATAGGTCTCCAATGAGGTGGGTGGGAGGTCAGGACCCACTCCAGCCTACTCCAGAGGACGGTTCAGTTGATAACAATTGGGAAGAAACTGTCAGGCAGCATCTGTGGAAGGAATGGAGCGTAATCTCATTCAGTGCTGTTAAGGTGCTTGTGAATCCGAGACCATTGCCTGCAATAAGGAGGACGTTCACCTTACACGTCAAGGGAACCCGTCTCCCACGACTTGAATCATCTTTTACAGTGGAATTCTAAAAGAGTAAAAAGTTCTCTCAATGAGTAGAGGGACTTTCTTGATGTGAAAACTCATGAGCTTTGTGGGTAAGCTACCTCATCGTGATTGGATTCTGAAGAACCACTTGCTCCCTGGCTGTCGAGGACACGGTCTCTCGCGGTGTAGTCCATTTGTAAAGGTATCTGCAGGGTGATCTGCTCGCTTGGGGAGAAGCACCCTGGTTGAGAACACTTTTTGAAGATGGCTGCCTTCCCCTCCACGGACATTTCCTGCCAGAGGTGTGAAATGGCTTTCGACACAATGGGCAGCGTGATCTGCTCCACAGACACGATCCTGGTCTCCACCAAAAGGTCCACTGTTTCTTTATAAAAATTCAGGTATCTGCCAGAAAGAGAGAAAAAATCAAATACAGGAGCTTCGCATGTTACACCTGGGCAGCACGGTGGCATAGTGGTAGAGTTGCTGCCACACAGCGCCAGAGACCCGGGTTCCAGCCTGACTACGGGCGCTGTCAGTCAGTTAGTTAGTTTATCTACTGACTATGGGTGCCGTCAGTCAGTTACTTAGTTAGTTTATCTACTGACTATGGGTGCTGTATGTTAGTTAGTTAGTTGGTTAGTTAGTTAGTTAGTTGGTTGGTTAGTTAGTTAGTTAGTTAGTTAGTTAGTTAGTTAGTTAGTTAGTTAGTTAGTTAGTTAGTTAGTTAGTTAGTTAGTTAGTTTATCTACTGACTACGGGTGCTGTCTGTACTGAGTTTGTACGTTCTCCTTGTGACTGCATGGGTTTTCTCCAAGATATTTATTCAGTTTCCTTCCACACTCCAAGGAACTTGTAGGTTTGTATGTTAATTGCCATGGTGTAAATTTAAAAATTGTCCCTAGTGTTTGTAGGGTTAAAAACTGTCCTTAGTGGGTGTAGGATAGTGTTAGTGTGCGGGGATCGCTGGTCGGCGCGGACTCGGTGGGCCAAAGGGCCTGTTTCCGTGCTGTATCTCCAAACTAAGCTAAACTAAACGTGCTTGGTTTACGCATTTTTGGAATAACACACTTGTCTAATTACTACCAAAGTTGAATTTACGTGCTCTTCTTTTCAGAATGACGTGCTCAAATGTTTGCCTGGCACCGTAAGACAGCAGAGTCCTGTGCAGGACCTATACATATACTTGATTTACACGTTTTTTGATTTTTCAAACACATAACCCATGTGAAAAGTGGGAGGTGACTATAATTTAACAAATTAAAAACGATTTGGCAAGTCCAATGCCTGATTTATCTGCCTCTCTCACTCTGAGTTGGTCCCCAAAAGGTCCTTAAGACGTTCTTGCTTCTAGGCCATGGACCTCATTGGAAATTCTGTGTGTGCAAATCACAGCTCTACAACGATGCCTTTGACCCATAAATAATAGGTTGAGCAACAGTATCTTATATTAGTTAGTTAGTTAGTTTATTTGTCATTCCACTCCTTACAGATCATGCAACGAATGGGACGAAACAGAGTGCCTCTGGGGGGCCATAGTGCAATATAAATGCAAAGCATATCGACAGGGGATGACAGTGCCGTACAATACGATAGTGTCACTGCATTAGACTATTTATATTTAAAGCTGTCATTCACTGTGGTATCCTTGTGATGTTCATAAGTGATAGGAGAAGAATCAGGCCATTCGGCCCATCGAGTCTACTCCGCTGTTCATTCATGGGTGATCTATCTTTCCCTCTCAACCCCATTCTCCTGCCTTCTCCTCGTAACCCCTGACACCCGTACCAGTCAATGTACATGATATTCGTCACAGCCAAGTAATCGTGTTTCCCCTGATTAGTTACCCGTGAAGGGTTCCCAATCCTTTGGTCAGTGGAGCGAAGCGGGTGGTAAAGATCAGAGAAATTCTGCTCTGTAAGGAGTGAGAGAAATCAGATGGCACACCGCACTCACGCGCACTGGAAGAAAGACACTCATCTGGTCTACTGAACCACGCTGTTCAGCATTACAGTGCAAGTAAGGGCAGTACAGCAGTAAAGCTGCTGCCTTACAGCACCAGGGACCCAGGTTCGATCCTGACTACAGTCTGAAGATGGGTCTCGACCCGAAAGCTCACCCATTCCTTCACTCCTGAGATGCTGCCTGACCTGCGGAGTTTCCTCCAGCATTTTGTGAAATAAATACCTTCGATTTGTACCAGCATCTGCAGTTATTTTCTTACACTGCCTACGGGTGTTGTCTGTACGGCGTTTGTACGTTCTCCCTATGATCGCGTGGGTTTTACTCCAGGTGTTCGGGTTTCCTCCCACACTCCAAAGACGTGCAGGTTTTTCAGGTTAATTGGCCACTGTAAATTATAAATTGTCCCTGGCGTGTGGGGTAGTGCTGGTGTACGGAGTGAACGCTGATCGGTGGGCCGAAGGGCCTGTTTCCACGCTGTATCTCTAAAGTCTAAAGTAAAGTCTAATAATGACTCTTACAGTAGTTCCTAGAATTCAGACAACACGAAACAAGCTCTGCATTTATATGGGGCAGAGTTGGTCCCTAGTGACTAGCCAATGCAGTCGGTACCTACTACTAATGCAAGCTAAGCTAGAGGACCAGCAAAGAATTGAAAATGTGGTGAAACGGGAGCTGGTAAAAACGCCGAAATGCACTCATGGTTTTCAAAAAATTAATGATGTGTCTTTCCTAGTGCCCTGGAAAATTTGCACTCATTCTGATTAAGCTGCAGAATAGCTGGAGATGAACATTTTCCTCAACCTATTAAGACTTTGCTTCTGAGGTATCAAAAAATGCTGGAGTAACTCAGCAGGTCAGGCAGCACCTAGGAGAGAAGGAATGGGTATATTGCTTTTGAGCATTGCTAGTTTAATTTGGAAGACAGAAATTAATCGGGCAAGGGAGAAAATGGTCATCTCAAGAGAGGTGTCAATATTAAGTCTATATTATCCCGTCTTCCCCCCTCCTCTCCTCCACTTTGTGTGGCGTGTGCTGTACAAACCCTTCAAATTCGAGGAGTTCTGTGGAGGATTTGACTGGAGACTGGGAGCAGACAGATTTCACATCGTTCTCTGTGGGATGTCCTCGATATTCCCGCAGCCACTGCCAAAGGGTGAGTCTAGTCTTAGCGGGGAGAGCAGTGGAAGCCGCGTCACTGTGAAGGCAAGAACAACTGTTGAAGATATGTGCAGGAAGGAACCACAGATGCTGCTTTACACCGATATACCGGCATAGAAATGCCAAGAACACTGGAATTCACACACCTATTCTTCCAAATGTGCGATTTAATAAATATATTACTAGAGAAATGAATACAATTAAGGTCATGAGGTAATTTAGGAGTAGAATTAGGCCATTCGGTCCATCGAGTCTACTCCGCCATTCAATCATGGCCGATCCATCTCTCCCTCCTAACTCCATTCTTCTGCCTTCTCCCCATAACCTCTAACACCCATACCTTAAGAGATAGAGCTCTTAAGGATAGCGGAGTCAGGGGGTATGGGGAGAAGGCAGGAACGGGGTACTGATTGAGAATGATCAGCCATGATCACATTGAATGGCGGTGCTGGCTCGAAGGGCCGAATGGCCTACTCCTGCACCTATTGTCTATTGTCTATAATCAAGAATCAATTTCAATTAATTTTATTTTCTGTTGCACTTTCATTAAAATACTTGTCGTTCGGTAAATAAAAAAATCTTGTACCAAATATTTGTCTCCTAATCTCTTTACTCTAAAGCGTGCCAAAGTGGCAACGATCTTTGCACTCGTAGTATAAGCCTGAGGAAGGGTCTCAACCCGAAACGTCGCCCATTCCTTCTCTCCTGAGATGCTGCCTGACCTGCTGAGTTACTCCAGCATTTTGTGAATAAATACCTTCGATTTGCACTGGTAGTGATGCATTAATGTTACCAGTTACCTGTTAATGTAGACAATGCACTGTTCATTGTGGTAAGGTATGTTACAGCTGGCACTCACTAACTCCTGCTGCAGTAACTCATAATGTTTTACCCTCATCAGCTCTTGCACATCAATCATTTCTGAACATTTAGTGTAGTGCTCAAATTGAAATTTAGTACAATTAACAAATGTAAATGTATTGTTTTTTTGACCATGTACCAGGAGGTAGCAAATGCAACAAATGCACACTCTGCCATGGTGTAGATTATGATCTGACAAAATATAATCAGAGACATGGAGTGAAACAGCTCGGAAACACAGTGAAGGGATGAAATGAGTGTGAGCATTTCATAGTGAAAGAGCCAATGGTTCTCACATCGTGATACACTGCACCCATTGGAATGCCAATATAGGACCTAGGGCAGTACAGCATGACAGCAGGCCCTTTGGCCCACAATATCTGTGCTGAACATGATGCCGAGACCATCACTAATCTACCCGCACATAACCCGCAGAGGTGGTGCAGCGGTAGAGTTGCTGCCCCACAGCACTGGAGACCCAGGGTCGATCCTGTCTGTACGGAGTTTGTACGTTCTCCCCTCGACCTGCGAGGGTTTTCTCCGAGATCTCCAGTTTCCACCCACACTCCAAAGATGTACAGGTTTGTAGGTTAATTGGCTTGGTATAAATGTAAATTGTCCCTAATGTGTGTAAGGAAGTGTTAATGTGCGGGGATCACTGATCGGTGTGGATTCGGTGGGCTGAAGGGCCTGTTTCCGCGCTGTATCTCCAAACTAAAACTAAATAAAACCCATAACCTTCCATTCCCTGCATATCCATGTGCCTATCCAAAAATCTTTTAAAAGCCGCTAATGTATCTGCTTCAAGCAGTAGTCCTGGCAGCATGCTCCAGACACCCAACACCCTCTGTGTAAAAACCTGCCCTGCACATCTACTCAAAACTTTGCCCCTCGTACCTTAAAGCTATGCCCTCTAGTCTTTGATTTTTCCCATACTGGGAAAAAGATTGTGACTGTCTACCCTATCTATGCCTCCCATAACCTTCTATCAGGTCTCCCCGCCACCTCTGCTGTTTCAAACTATCCAAGTCTGTCCAACATCTCCCTGTAGCTAATACCCCCTAATCAAAGGCATCTTTCTGGTAAACCTCCTCTCCTCCTTAAAGGTGGAGTCCAAGAATCGCGAGGGAATAATAATCATTTTGGGAAAAGGGAACCATTTGATATTGGCAATGAGGCTGCTGATCCTGCTGATTTCCATTACGTACCTGTGTTCCTTGTAATAGCCAATATATTGTTCTTTCACTTCTTCCAGGCTTGATGGCTGACCATCTTTCAACTGATATGTTTCTGTCATGCAGCAGAATATCAGAAAGATTAACCAGAATTATGTAATACAAATGGTCTATTATAACATGTATTTTCAAAACACCAACGAGGGCGGCACGGTGGCGCAGCGGTAGAGTTGCTGCCTCACAGCGCCAGAGACCCGGGTTCCATCCTGACTACGGGTGCTGTCTGTACGGAGTTTGTACGTTCTCCCCGTGAACTGCGTGGGTTTTCTCCGGGTGCTCCGGCTTCCTCCCACACTCCAAAGACGTGCAGGTTTGTAGGTTAATTGGCTTCGGTAAAAACTGTAAATTGTCCCCAGTGTGTGTAGGACAGTGCTAGTGTAAGGATGTACCTTTCGAAAGGAGATGAGGAGGAATTTCTTTAGCCAGAGGGTGGTGAATCTCTGGAATTCATTGCCACAGGCAGCGGTGGGGGGCAAGTCAGTGGGTATTTTTAAAACGGAGATGGACTGGTTCTCGACTAGTAAGGGCATCAAAGGTTGTGAGGAGAAGGGAGGAGAATGAAGCTTGAGAGAGGAAAAATAGATCAGCCATGATCGAATGGTGGAGCAGACGATGGGCTGAATGGCCTTATCCTGTGTCTTGTGGTCTTATGGAGCAGCAGGGTTCCACTGGCTAGTGAGGCAGGGGAGACAGGCACATGGGAATACCATCACTTGCAACTCCCCTCAAGCGAGACTCGACCCTGACTTGAAAACATATCCTTCATCATTCTCTCTTTCTCACCGACTCCAAATCCTTCAGCCTTTTAATCACATTCCTCAGGGTTCAGCAATAATTGTGGTTTTGCCCTCGATTACCACATTCCGGAGGATAAATTGCCCACCCTACAGATTGCTTCATTAATTCTGCAAACACTAACCTTTGAGTATCAGCAGATTTTCAAGCTTCCTTTCCAAATCCATGATGTAGTTCTTTGCCTTGCGTAACACCTGCCACTGGAGATGAGATCAAACTCAAAGCCAAGGTTTAACTTGAGGGGTAACATATAAACGGTGACATCTCAAGTCTGCAGCACCGAAGGTACTGTAAGCTTCTGTTGACAAGAGTACTCAAGTCAATCCCAGTTCTTCACCAAACCGACCATGCTCCCGGAACAGCAGAACAAGTGGCACAGCGGTAGTCACTGCCTCACAGCGCCAGGGACCCGGGTTCCATCCCGACTACGTTCGTACGTTCTCCCCGTGTCCTGCGTGGGTTTTCTCCGGGTGCTCCGGTTTCCTCCCACACTCCAAAGCCGTACAGGTTTGTAGGTTAATTGTCTTGGTATAAATGTAAATTGTCCCTAGTGTGTGTGGGATAGTGTTAGTGTGCGGGGATCGCTGGTCGGCGTGGACTTGGTGGACCGAAGGGTTTGTTTCCGCGCTGTACCTCTAAACTAAACAATTGAACAATGAATGTCTTTTGTCAGAGGGCGGTGAATCTGTGGAATTCATTGCCACAGACGGCTGTGGAGGCCAAGTCAGTGGATATTTTTAAGGCGGAGATTGATAGATTCTTGATTAGTAAGGATGTTAGAGGTTATGGGGAGAAGGCAGGGGAATGGTGTTGAGAGGGAAAGACAGATCAGCCATGATTGAATGGCGGAGTAGACTTGATGGGCCGAATGGCCTCATTCTGCTCCTAGAACTTATGAACAATTGAATCCCTGTGTCATAACACTTCAAACTTACATCTTTGGCTATACATATCTTGGGATTTCCTACGTTGATCATTCTTTGTTTTAATGTTTTTAAAACACATGGTATTTAATCTCCTATGTCTTAATGCCTCACAGTACCAGGGCTCTTGACCTCGTGTGCTGTATGTGTGGAGTTTGCATGTCATTTCGTATGTAACTTACTATCAAGACGATACAAGACAAGATCCCAACAATATCATATCTGATATAGACACAAGGTGCTGGAGTAACTCTGCAGGTCAGGCAGCATCTCTGGAGATAAAGGATAGATGCCATTTCGGGTCGGGACCCTTAGTCTGAAGAAGGGTCCCGACCTGAAACATCACCTATTCTTTTTCTCCAGAGA
The DNA here is from genome assembly GCF_053455715.1 of Rhinoraja longicauda. Classification (NCBI taxonomy): domain Eukaryota; kingdom Metazoa; phylum Chordata; class Chondrichthyes; order Rajiformes; family Arhynchobatidae; genus Rhinoraja; species Rhinoraja longicauda. The sequence goes on along the minus strand of NC_135972.1, from coordinate 4,030,409 downwards.
TGCAGCCTGACCTGCTGAGTTGCTTCAGCACTTTGTGCCTATCCTTTGTATAAACCAGCATCTGTAGTTACCTTCCTATCATATCTGAGTTGTTTGAGAACCTGAGAACTATTTCTTAACACTTTCTTGCTTTTGCAGTTAAAAGCAAACTGCTGCAGAATCTTAGCAGGCAGGTCAGGCAGCATCGGTGGAATGAAATGGGTGGAGGTCGGATTGGGTCGGGACCCTTCTCCAGACTGAAACGTCGTCCGTCCATTTCCCTCCACAGATGCTGCCTGGCCCGTTGAGTTCCTCCAACACTTTGTTTTTGTTCAGGATCTGCAGTCTCTCTCTTGTGCCTCCTTACTTTTGAGGTTGTTCGCTTGGTCCTCTTGGACAGGGGACATACAGTGTCTCGTAGGTGATTGAAGAGACCCGCCAGCTTTGCCCGGTGTCGAGCCTGAGAGAGGCGACGGCGAGCTACCCGAGGTTCAACATCCTGTAACATTGCCATGAAGCTTGGACTTGCGTCTGTATACGGACTGGTGCATTCCCCCGAACTCTCCATCGCGATCTGAAACCCACAGATTACACATCAAAATGTTATCAAGAGAGAGCTAGATTTAGCTCTTAGGGCTAATGGAATCAAGGGATATGGGGAGAAAGCAGGAATGGGGTACTGATTTAGGATGATCTGCCATGATCATATTGAATGGCGGTGCTGGCTCGAAGAGCCGAATGGCCTACTCCTGCACCTATCTTCTATGTTTCTATGTTTACCTGCAGAATAAACCTGTAGCTGGAGCCACTGTAAATGACTGGATTGTAAACATGTATTGTCTTTCCACTGACTGGATAGCACTCAACAAACTCTGTTCACTGTACCTCGGTGTCAATACCTGTAACAATAAACTAAACTGAATATATCTGACGTCTGGAATATCTATCTCATTGGAGACCCTCACACTATCCTTGATCGGACTTTACTGGCTTTATCTTGCACTAAACGTTATTCATATTATTCCCTTTATCATGTATCTGTACACTGTACACGGCTCGATTGTAATCATGTATTGTCTTTCCGCTGACTGGTCAGCACGCAACAAAAGCTTTTCACTGTACCTCGGTACACGTGACAATAAACTAAACTCAACTTGTGTGAAGAAGGATCCCGACCTGAAACATCACCCATCCCTTTTCACCAGGGATGCTGCCTAACCTGCTGAGTTACTCCAGCACTTTGTCTTTTTTAAATGTAAACCAGCATCTGCAGTTCCTTGTTTCTCCAATCAAGTCTGGTTGGGGTGGATACAGGTGTGGATACAAGAAAGTCCAGATGCTGGTTTACAACAAAAAAAAGAGGACAAAGTACTGGAGTAACTCAGCGGGTCAGGCAGCATCTGTGGAGAACATGGATAGGTGACGTTTCACAGAGTGCTGGAGTAACTCAGCGGGTCAGGCAGCATCTCTGGAGAACGTGGATAGGTGACGTTTCAAGTCAGGACCCTTCTTTAGACCAGTGTGTAACTTAGAAGCATGACGTGTAGGTTGGAAGGGAATCTGCAAAGAGCAGCATTTTCATGCACCTACTGACTTTGTCCTTTTGGGCGAGAGGTTGAAAGTTTGGGAAGTAATTCTTGAGCATCTTTTGCAGGTGAAGTTCAACTGCAGTCAGTGTGTGCCAGTGCGGGAAGGAATGATCATTTACAATGTGGAAGGGTGTCTATCTCAAGTAGGCTCTACATGTGGCCACGATGTTAATGTGTCTGGGCCATTGGGATTTCTCTGGTCAATGGTGAACACACGGATGTTGATGGAGGACAGACACAAAATGCTGGAGTAACTCAGCGGGACGGGCAGCATCGCTGGAGAGAGGGAATGGGCGACGTATCGGGTCGAGACCCTTCTTCAGAGGGTCGTGTTGAGGGGACCTGGGCAGTGTGTAACCCGGGGCAGTGGAAATTGGGGAAATGTTCTCATTTCTTTAAAGACATTTGGGTGCTTCACTATCTGACCCTCGCCTCCTCCCAACCTATTGGTACCCCAACCCTCGCCTCCTCCCAACCTATTGGTACCCCAACCCTCGCCTACACTCAACCTATTGGTACCCCAACATCGCCTCCTCCCAACCTATTGGTACCCCAACATCGCCTCCTCCCAACCTATTGGTACCCCAACCCTCGCCTCCTCCCAACCTATTGGTACCCCAACCCTCGCCTCCTCCCAACCTATTGGTACCCCAACCCTCGCCTCCTCCCAACCTATTGGTACCCCAACCCTCGCCTCCTCCCAACCTATATTGGTACCCCAACCCTCGCCTCCTCCCAACCTATTGGTACCCCAACCCTCGCCTCCTCCCAACCTATATTGGTACCCCAACCCTCGCCTCCTCCCAACCTATATTGGTACCCCAACATCGCCTACACTCAACCTATTGGTACCCCAACATCGCCTCCTCCCAACCTATTGGTACCCCAACCCTCGCCTACACTCAACCTATTGGTACCCCAACATCGCCTCCTCCCAACCTATATTGGTACCCCAACCCTCGCCTCCTCCCAACCTATATTGGTACCCCAACCCTCGCCTCCTCCCAACCTATTGGTACCCCAACATCGCCTACACTCAACCTATTGGTACCCCAACCCTCGCCTCCTCCCAACCTATTGGTACCCCAACATCGCCTACACTCAACCTATTGGTACCCCAACATCGCCTACACTCAACCTATTGGTACCCCAACCCTCGCCTCCTCCCAACCTATATTGGTACCCCAACCCTCGCCTCCTCCCAACCTATTGGTACCCCAACCCTCGCCTCCTCCCAACCTATTGGTACCCCAACCCTCGCCTCCTCCCAACCTATTGGTACCCCAACATCGCCTACACTCAACCTATTGGTACCCCAACATCGCCTCCTCCCAACCTATTGGTACCCCAACATCGCCTACACTCAACCTATTGGTACCCCAACCCTCGCCTCCTCCCAACCTATATTGGTACCCCAACACTCGCCTCCTCCCAACCTATTGGTACCAACACTCGCCTACACTCACTGTGCTCGGCGTTTTGACTCAGACTAACTCTTCTGTGGCGTTTCCACTCTGGCCCTCGCCTCGCCTCGTTCCCCACCCTCTCCCTCACTGACCCTGACCCTCGCTACTCTAGTGCTCACTCCGACCCTCACCGACTCTCTCTCTCTCTCCACCCCTGCCTCTCGCCTTCCTCGCTCCTGGGGACTGTCTCCCCGGTCACCCCCCTCCCTCCCTCCCTCCCTCCCTCTCTCATTCCCTGCTCCCTCTCCCTCTCTCTATCTCCCTCTCTCACTCCCCTCTCAATCTCCTTCTCTACCTCCCTCTCTCTCTCCCTCTCCCTCTCTCTCCCTCCCTCTATCTCCCTCTCCCTCCCCTCTCTATCTCCTCTCTACCTCTGCCCCCCTTTCTCTCCCCCTCTCTCCCTCCCTCTCTCTCTCCCCCTCTCTCTCTCTCTCTCTCTCTCTCCCCGTGTAGCCGGTGTCTCCCCGCCGCCACCTGGCGGTGTCTCCCCGCTCCCGGGTAGCAACTCATCGGCCAATGGGTGGGGAGGGGGGGGGAGAGGGGAGAGTGGGGGGTGGGTAGGAAGAGGGTGGGGAGGGGGGGGGGAGAGGGTGGGGGGAGAGTGGGGGGAGAGGGTGGGGGGAGAGTGGGGGGAGAGGGTGGGGGGAGAGTGGGGGGAGAGGGTGGGGGGAGAGTGGGGGGAGAGGGTGGGGGGAGAGTGGGGGGAGAGGGTGGGGGGAGAGTGGGGGGAGAGGGTGGGGGGAGAGTGGGGGGAGAGGGTGGGGAGAGGGTGGGGGAAAGGGGAGAGGGTGGGGAGAGGGTGGGGGGAGAATGGGGAGAGGGTGGGGGGGAGAGCGGGGAGAGGGGAGAGGGTGGGGGGAGAGTGGGGGGAGAGGGTGGGGGGAGAGGGTGGGGGGAGAGGGTGGGGAGAGGGTGGGGGGAGAGGGTGGGGAGAGGGTGGGGGGAGAGTGGGGGGAGAGTGGGGGGAGAGGGTGGGGGGAGAGGGTGGGGGGAGAGTGGGGAGAGGGTGGGGGGGAGAGTGGGGAGAGGGTGGGGGAGAGGGTGGGGGAGGGTGGGGGGAGAGTGGGGGGGTGGGGGGAGAGGGGAGAGGGTGGGGGGAGGGTAGGGGAGAATGGGGAGAGGCTGGGGGAAAGGGGAGAGGGTGGGGGGAGAGTGGGGAGAGGGTGGGGGGAGAGTGGGGGGGTGGGGGGAGAGGGGAGAGGGTGGGGAGAGGGTGGGGGGGAGAGCGGGGAGAGGGTGGGGGGGAGAGTGGGGAGAGGGTGGGGGGAGAGTTGGGGGGAGAGGGTGGGGGGGAGAGTGGGGAGAGGGTGGAGGGAAAGGGGAGAGGGTGGGGGGAGAGTGGGGGAGGGGGAGAGATTGTTCCCAATATTAGCAACAGCATGGAGCTGATCATGGACTTCAGGAAGGAGAGTCAGGGGATGATGCACCTGCCTTTGTTGGCGGGATGGTGGTGGAGTGAGTAGCCAGCTCTGGGTTCCTGGGTGGTCACATCTCTAATGATCGCTCCTGGACCCAGCATATTGATGCAATCACAAGGAAAGCTCATCAACGCTTCAACACTCTTGGAAGATTGAGAAGATTCGGCTTGTCGCCGAGTACAGGATTGAACTTAGTGTAAGAAGGAACTGCAGATGCTGATTTACACTGAAGACAGACACAAAACGCTGGAGTAACTCAGCGGGACAGGCAGCGTCTGTGGAGAAAAGGAATAGGTGACGTTTCAGGTCGGGACCCTTCATCCTGCACAACACCACCTTGGCACCAAACAACAACTTTGGTTTTTGAACTATAATGATCATTTACTTTGAATAACTGATAATTTGTCGTTTTTGTTGTTGTTATTACATCTAAGGTGCGTGTGAAGGTGCAACAAGTGAGAATTTCGTTGTTCCAATTCAAATCTGGTTCATATGACAAATATACACCGATCAGCGAAAACATTATGACCCTGTTGAGCCAAAACACCTGCCTAATATGCTGTTGGTGCAGCCCCAAACGCAGCAGGGTGCGATGCACTGATTGTTGCGACACATTCCTCCCGTGACCACCATTAAAATTTTCTGTGACTTGTGCCACAGTCGACCTTCTGTCGGTTCGGACCAGACGGGATAGCCTTCGTTGCCCTCACGCATCGATGAGCCTTGGGTGCCCAACACCCTGTCTGTCGCCGGTTTGTGGTTTGTCCCTCCTCGGACCACTGTCGGTCGGTACTCACTACTGCTGACCGGGAGCACCCCACAAGCTTTGCCGTTTCAGAGATGCTCTGACCCAGTCGTCTGGCCAGAACAATTTGGCCCTTGTCAAAGTCGCTCAGGTCTTTACTCCTGCCCATTTCTCCTGCAGCCAACACATCAACTTCAAGAACTTGCTGCCTAATATATCCCACTTTGTGACGGGTGCCATTGTAACAAGATTTACTAATCAATTTTATTCACTTTGCCTGTCAGTGGTCATAATGTTTCGGCTCTTAACTCCAACTAGCGTTTTGAGATATGAAGCTATTGTGCATAAGGATGGCAGAAGAATGAACATAACTGCAATGAGGAGATGGTGGAACACAAATCATCAAAAACTCAACAACAATGTCTAGCCTTTATTCGGGCTTTCAAATCCCATTTCCAACAGTCAAATTCAAAGAGAGCTGCCACTGTACCTGGCGAATTTAAGCAGAGTAATGCCTCTTAGCGAGGCTCAGGTAATCTTCGCGAAGGCTTTCTCTAATAGTCAAACAAAAAAAGCACTTGTTCATTGGAAATAAAGGAAGTCTATCCTGTTACAGTTTCAGAGGGGGAAATTAGCTTGTAATCACATTAGATTTGGTCACGAGTTACTAAGCAACAGGCTTGACTAGAAATCATTCAAACCATTCAATTTTTCTGTAAAGTTGTCCAAAAGCACTTGAGGGCTAAATTCGAACCCTTTATCCCACAAAAAGCAGGTGTGGAGCATTGTAAAGTTGGATGAACTCTTGCCCCATCTAATGCAGACCTGTCACTGTGCAGCAGTGATCACTATGATCAATATCATAAGGGGCGACCACCAATTACAACTGACCTACACTACTAAGGTGCGGCACGGTGGCGCAGCGGTAGAGTTGCTGTCTTGTAGCGCTTATAGCGCCAGAGTCCCAGGTTCGATCCAGACTGCATGTGCTGTTTGTACGGAGTTTGTACATTCTTCCCTTGACCGTGTGGGTTTTCTCCGAGATCTTCGGTTTCCTCCCACATTCCAAAGACGTACAGGTTTGTTGATTAATTGGCTTGGTATAAATATAAAATTGTCCCTAGTGTGTGTAGGATAGTGTTAATGTGCGGGGATCGCTGGTCGGTGTGGAGTCGGTGGGCTGAATGGCCAGTTTCCATGCGGTATGTCTAAACTAAACCAAACTTCTTCAACCGCCCATGGACTTGTGAAAGGGAGAGGTGCATTGTAACTGCAAATGTACAAGATTTCTGCACAGATAGTCATACAGCATGGAAACAGGCCCTTTGGCACATTTCACCCATGCTAACAAGATGCCCCATCCATACACATTTGACCCATAACCCTCTAAACCGTTCCTATCCATGTACCTGTCCAAATGTTGTTGCAGTACCTGCCTCATCTACCTCCCCGGCCAGCTTGTTCTATATACCCACCAACCTCTGTGTGTAAAGCTTGCCTCTCAGGTTCCTATTAAATCTTTTCCCCTCTCACCTTAACATCTCGTTTAAGTGCGGGTGCCTCACACAATGCTGCTGACAAATGTATTGATGGAGGAAGGTTTAGGAAACACAAGATTTTGAGCAGCAATGAGAAAGAATGTGGACGGTTTCAAGGTCAATTAGAGAAAGGACATTTTCAAAGGGATGTGAAGATAGACACAAAAAGCTGGAGTAACTCAGCAGGACAGGCAGCATCTCTGGAGAGAAGGATTGGGTGACGTCTCGGATTGAGATCCTTCTTCAGATTGAAAGTCACGGGAAAGGGAAACGAGAGATATAGACGATGATGTGGAGAGATATAGAACAATAAATGAAAGATATGAGAAAAAGTAACGATGATAAAGGAAATAGGCCATTGTTAGCTGTTTATAGACAAAAAAAGTTGGAGTAACTCAGCGGGACAGGCACATCTCTGGAGAGAAGGAATGGGTGCCGTTTCGGGTCGAGACCCTTCAGACTTGCTGTTTGTTGAGTGAAAACGAGAAGCTGGTTTGTCTCGGTTGGGGGAGGAATGGAGAGAGAGAGGGAATGCTGAGGTTACTTGAAGTTAGAGAAATCAATATTCATACCGTAGACACAAAAAGCTGGAGTAACTCAGCGGGACAGGCAGCATCTATGGAGAGAAGGAATGGGTGACGTTTTAGGTCGAGACCTTACTCAATATCCATACCACTGGGTTGTAAGCTGCCCAAGCGAAATATGAGATGCTGTTCCTCCAATTTGCGTTTAGCCTGACTCTGACGATGTGAACAGATTTTGATTTTTGTAAATAGGAATCTTGGCACAACAGGCAGAACTGTAACTGAACAATGGGAGGCCTTTAAAGTGGAGAAGGTTCAGCTACAGTCTCGGGACAGTCACACGAGAGTGAATGGTGGGAAATTAAAACCATTGCTCTGTGGATGACCTGGAACAAGAGAGGAAAATAGAGAAAGAAAGCGTGTATAACACAAGTGAAAATGAACGTTCAGAGAAGTAAAGACAAATGGCAAAGAGAGAATAGAAATGGGAATTCAAATGTTGTTCTGTAGTACCTACCAGAAAATGGTTGTGAGAGTGGAAGTGATCTGAGGCCAAAAGGAAAATCTCCTGGTGCCCATGGCTGAGATACCAACTGAATACTCAATGCAAGGCGTTGTCAAGAACATTGTTGCTGGAGTTCAGCATGGAATTCTGTAGTTGAGATCCTAGACGGGTGAAAAGTTAACAAAGAGGAAAAGCAAGAAAGACTAACTGCAGTGAAAGTGGATAAATCCAGTTGGTAGCTTGCCTTCGTCAGTTGGGGTATTGAGTATAAGAGTCAGGAAGTCATGAGGCACTTTAATAGGACTTTGGTTAGGCTGCATTTGGAATATTGTGTGCAGTTCTGGCCGCCCCCATTGCAGGAAGGATGTGGAGGTTTTCTAAGGAGAAGTTGGACACATTTGGATTGTTTTCTCTGAAATGTTGGAGGTTGAGGGGAGACCTGATAGAAGTATATCAAATTATGGGAGGCATAGATAAGGTAGAATATTTTTTTCCCAGGGTGGAGATGGCAAAGGCTAGAGGCCGTAGCTCTCAGGTGAAAGGGACAAAGTTTAAAGGTGATGTGAGGAGCAAGTTTTTTTAGCACAGAAGATGGTAGGTGTCTGAGAAGTGGTGGAGGCAAATATGATAGTGGTGTTTAAGAGGCTTTTAGAAAAGCACGCTGATATGCAGGGAATGGAGGGATGTAGATCACGTGTAGGCAGTTTAACTTGGCTAAATGTTCAGCATTGACATGGTGGGTAGAAGGGCCTTATCTTGTGTTGTACTGATTTACATTCTATTCTTTGTAGCGCTTCTTGTACAAAGCAAATATATGTATTTTTTTGGTGCTCTACATGTTATGTGAAAATGAATATGAACATATTAATAAAGACTATAAAGGACTTCAGATTTTTGGCCTATTATTAATGTATTGATTTTTGGTTTATTACATGGTATCTATGTGTATTGTGTTTACAGACCTCTTACACTGTTGCAAGTAAGAATTTCATGAGTCTGTTGTCACTACATATGACAATTAGATTGCGAGTCTGAAGGTGTTAAAATGCCGGCGTGTCTTCGGAAGAATCATTGTTTGTTTTGCAAACTCGTTCATTTCTAAACAAAAGGTGCTGAGAACATTTTCCTGCAAACATATGACATAGATTCTTGTAAACGATGACAGCTCAATATATTTTATAAATATTATCAGCTGTAATAAATATAATTTATGAATGCATTCAAGGAATAAGTTGAGATCTGCTGTCTTCCTGGGAGTTTAAGATGCTGGGTCTTTATCTTGAGAAACAAGAAACTGCAGATGGTGGTTTACACAAAAAAAGACACAAAGTGTCTGGAGTAACTCAGCGGGACAGGCAGCATCGCTGGAGAACATGGATAGGTGATGTTTTGGGTCGGGACCCTTCTTTAGACTGATTGTAGCAGGGAGAAAGGTTAGAAAAGAGATGTGATCTTCATCTGAGTATTGTAGGAAGGAATCAGATGCTGGTTTATACCCCAGATAGACACAAAATGCTGGATTAACTCATTGGGTCAGGCAGTATCTCCGGAGAGAAGGAATGGATGTGTGAAGAAGGGTCTCATCCCAGAGATGCTGCCTGTCCCGCTGAGTTACTCCAGCATTTTGTGTCTATGGCTTAAACCAGCATCTGGTTTCTTCCAACAACATTCAGGTAAAGACATTTTTTCTAAGATTTCTCCTCCCTACCACAATCAGTCTGAGGAAGGGTCCCGACCCAAAACATCACCAGAGATGATCACCAGAGATGATCACCAGAGATGTTCCCCAGAGATGATCACCAGAGATGTTCCCCAGAGATGTTCTTCCAGAGATGATCACCAGAGATGTTCCCTCAGAGATGATCACCAGAGATGTTCCCCCAGAGATGATCACCAGAGATGTTCCCCCAGAGATGTTCCCCAGAGATGTTCCCCCAGAGATGTTCACCAGAGATGTTCCCCCAGAGATGATCACCAGAGATGTTCCCCCAGAGATGTTCCCCCAGAGATGATCACCAGAGATGTTCCCCCAGAGATGTTCACCAGAGATGTTCCCCCAGAGATGATCACCAGAGATGTTCCCCCAGAGATGTTCCTCCAGAGATGTTCCCCAGAGATGTTCCCCAGAGATGTTCCCCCAGAGATGTTCACCAGAGATGTTCCCCCAGAGATGATCACCAGAGATGTTCCCCCAGAGATGTTCCCCCAGAGATGATCACCAGAGATGATCACCAGAGATGATCACCAGAGATGTTCCCCAGAGATGTTCCCCCAGAGATGATCACCAGAGATGTTCCCCCAGAGATGTTCCCCAGAGATGTTCCCCAGAGATGATCACCAGAGATGATCACCAGAGATGTTCCCCAGAGATGTTCCCCCAGAGATGTTCCCCAGAGATGTTCCCCAGAGATGTTCCCCCAGAGATGTTCACCAGAGATGTTCCCCCAGAGATGTTCCCCCAGAGATGATCACCAGAGATGATCACCAGAGATGTTCCCCCAGAGATGTTCCCCCAGAGATGTTCCCCAGAGATGTTCCCCCAGAGATGATCACCAGAGATGATCACCAGAGATGTTCCCCCAGAGATGTTCCCCCAGAGATGTTCCCCAGAGATGTTCCCCCAGAGATGATCACCAGAGATGATCACCAGAGATGTTCCCCCAGAGATGATCACCAGAGATGTTCCCCAGAGATGTTCCCCCAGAGATGATCACCAGAGATGTTCCCCAGAGATGTTCCCCCAGAGATGTTCCCCCAGAGATGATCACCAGAGATGTTCCCCAGAGATGTTCCCCCAGAGATGATCACCAGAGATGTTCCCCCAGAGATGTTCCCCCAGAGATGTTTCCCCAGAGATGTTCCCCAGAGATGTTCCCCAGAGATGTTCCCCCAGAGATGATCACCAGAGATGTTCCTCCAGAGATGTTCCCCCAGAGATGTTCCTCCAGAGATGATCACCAGAGATGTCCCCCAGAGATGCTGACTGCCCCGCTGAGTTACTCCAGCACTTTGTGTTTGTTTTAGGTCTGTATCTGAGCTGCTCCGCGAGGGGAACGCGTTGAGGGGTGGGCGGGTCCGCGCCGGACGGGCTCTCGGTGGCGGGGGACCGGGGGACGGGTTAGTGGGCGGACCGGGCGCCGGTTCCGGTGCGGGAGACATGGCGGCGCTGCTGCGGACCGTCCGCCGTCACTGGAAGAAGTCAGCGGCGGCGGCCTGCGCGCTGGGCTGGGCGGCGAAATGGCTGCACGGCCGCCACCGGTACTGGCGCTAGCCGCGCGTAACGCGGGGGCGCCGGGCTGTGCGTAACGCGGGGGCTGTGCGTAACGCGGGGGCACCGGGCTGTGCGTAACGCGGGGGCTGTGCGTAACGCGGGGGCTGTGCGTAACGCGGGGGCTGTGCGTAACGCGGGGGCTGTGTGTAACGCGGGGACCGTACATAACGCGGGGACCGTACATAACGCGGGGGCTGTGTGTAACGCGGGGGCTGTGTGTAACGCGGGGACCGTACGTAACGCGGGGACCGTACATAACGCGGGGGCTGTGTGTAACGCGGGGACCGTACATAACGCGGGGACCGTACGTAACGCGGGGACCGTACATAACGCGGGGGCTGTGCGTAACGCGGGGACCGTACATAACGCGGGGGCTGTGCGTAACGCGGGGGCTGTGTGTAACGCGGGGACCGTACGTAACGCGGGGACCGTACATAACGCGGGGGCTGTGCGTAACGCGGGGACCGTACATAACGCGGGGGCTGTGCGTAACGCGGGGGCTGTGCGTAACGCGGGGGCTGTGTGTAACGCGGGGACCGTACATAACGCGGGGACCGTACGTAACGCGGGGACCGTACATAACGCGGGGGCTGTGTGTAACGCGGGGACCGTACATAACGCGGGGACCGTACGTAACGCGGGGACCGTACATAACGCGGGGGCTGTGCGTAACGCGGGGACCGTACATAACGCGGGGGCTGTGCGTAACGCGGGGACCGTACATAACGCGGGGGCTGTGCGTAACGCGGGGGCTGTGCGTAACGCGGGGACCGTACATAACGCGGGGGCTGTGTGTAACGCGGGGACCGTACATAACGCGGGGACCGTACGTAACGCGGGGACCGTACATAACGCGGGGGCTGTGCGTAACGCGGGGACCGTACATAACGCGGGGGCTGTGCGTAACGCGGGGGCTGTGCGTAACGCGGGGACCGTACATAACGCGGGGACCGTACGTAACGCGGGGACCGTACGTAACGCGGGGGCTGTGTGTAACGCGGGGGCTGTGCGTAACGCGGGGGCTGTGTGTAACGCGGGGACCGTACGTAACGCGGGGACCGTACATAACGCGGGGGCTGTGTGTAACGCGGGGGCTGTGCGTAACGCGGGGACCGTACATAACGCGGGGACCGTACGTAACGCGGGGACCGTACATAACGCGGGGGCTGTGTGTAACGCGGGGGCATTGGACCAGCAAATGTCACCTCCAGTGCCAAAGCCTAAATGAAACCTGTGGACCTCAGGGAACTGCAGATGCTGGTTTGCCCAAAAAAAAGACACAGAGTGCTGGAGTAACTCAGCCGGTCAGGCAGCATCTCTGGAGAATATGGATAGGCGACTGATTACAGGGGAAAGGAAGCTGGAAGAGAGGAGGGGGCAGGACAAAGGCTGGCATGTAATAGCTGAACACTGGCGGTGGGGTAGGGAGGGAGTGGATGTGGAGAGTGTTTCCAATAGTGGAAGAGTCTGGGACTAGAGGGCACAGCCTCAGAATTAAAGGACGCACCTTTAGGACGGAGATGAGAAAGAATTTATTTAGTCAGATGATGGTGAATCTGTGGAATTCGTTGCCACAGAAAGCTGTGGAGGCTAGGTCAGTGGATATTTTTAAAGCAGAGATAGATAGATTCTTGATTAGTACGGGTCTCAGGGGTTATGGGGCGAAGGCAGGAGAATGGGGTTAGGAGGGAGAGATAGATCAGCCGCGATTGAATGGCGGAGTAGACTTGATGGGCCAAATGGACTAATTCTGCTCCTATCACGTATTCATTTATGAACTTTTGACCCATTGAGTGCATGGGTGACAATATGCTCCTTATTTCCTGCCCAGAGTCTTCTTCTAATTAATCTGATTGTTAAGAATTCTGCTCCACCTTCCAGTCAGTCACTAGTTTGAAAGTCCAGGTGGGGAAAACGGGGAGGGTGTGGGAGAGGAGGGGTGAGGGAGGGGGTAGGATAGCAGAGAAAGGGGTGGGGTGGGGGGGGGGGGGTTGTTAGAAGTTAACTAAAATTGGAGAATTCAATGTTCGTGCCTTTGGGTTGTAAGCAGAATATGAGGTGGCCTCACTCTGGCCTCACACAACTTAAACCTGTGTTCTCTTCATTCACTCCCCTCAGTCAAACTGTGCAGTAATATGTAGTACACGACAATGGTCGTGGCATGGGATTACAGCAGTATTAGTACTGGTTTATTATTGTGGAGTGTACAGAGATACAGTGAATAATGTTAGCTTGATGTCCAATCACATTATGCTGTAAATAAAAGACGCAAAATGCTGGAGTAACTCAGTGGGTCAGGCAACATCTCTGGAGAACGTAGACAGGCGACGTTTCAGGTTGGGATCCTTCTTCAGTCCTTCAGGGGGTACTGCCTGACCGCTGAGTTACTCAAAGGTTCAATGGTACGTCATTGTTACATGTACAATAGGTAGTGACATTCCTTTTTTTGCGTGCAGTTCAGTAAAAATCTTACTAAACATAGGTGCACTCTTATATGGATACAAGAGTGTGAGAATAGTGGATCACACGTCGCCACAGTTTCGATGACTTTTTTTGTAGTTCCTTGTGCCTTCAGTCAAATCACACAATGCATAAGCAAAATGAAGCCATACATGAGTACACCAGGCAGTGCAAAGAGATAAATACCCCAGTGCAGGGGAATATAGTGTTACAGCAGTCTTACAGTCACTGTAACATTAATCATACTGCTGCTTCACAGCGCTATAAGCTTCAAAGCATGCACCATCAGATTCAGGAACAGCTTCTTCCCCTCTGTTACCAGGCTTCCATAAGCTAGGGTACTGTCCGATTGACCTCTACCCCATTGCGGACATTGGACTTTGTGGAACTGATGCGCTACAATGCTGAGAACTATATTCTGCGCTCTGTATCTTCCCCTTTGTTCTACCTATTGTACTTGAGTTTGACATGGTTGTATTTATGTCTAGTATGATCTGATTTGATGGGACAGCAGGCCAAGCAAAGCTTTGTAAAGTACCTCGGCACAGATTACAACCATAAACCTAAACCTTAATGTTCTTGTGAACGGAATCGTCACTGCCCTCTAGTGGTGGAGACTAAAAGATAAAAATCATGGTGAGAATGACAAGACTATAGTGAGGCGAACCACAGGCATGGTTGTAGTTTATTGTAGAGCGTGAAAGAAAGTCGAGAGAATGGAATTGGGGTAAACAGGAATTGTACAACAGACGCAAGATTCTTAATGAGTTGATTTATTTTTAGTTTAAGTTTAGAGATACCACGCCGACCAGCGATCACCCCGTACACTAACACTATCTTGCACACACTAGGGACAATTTACAATGTTACCAAAGCCAATTAGCCTACAAACAGGATAGTGTTATGATAGTGGGATGAAAACGGAGCACTAGGAGAAAACCCACGCAGGTCGCGGGCAGAACGTACAAACTCCTGTCGTCATGGTGGAACCCTGGTCTCTGCAGCTGTAAGGCAGCAACTCTACCGCTGCGCCACCATTCTTTATCTTTGAATGTAATTGGTCACCGCTGGGACTAGAATGTGCCAATACTGAGACATGCGTTGTATGATTGTCGTGTTTGCATTTGGGTGATTCTGAACAGATGTAATGTTGTGTTGATTTCTGGGGTACTCATAAATTTACAGCAAGATATTAATAGTACCAGATTAATAATGAAATGGGATTTTGTTTTCTGAATTAGTGTATTGTATTCATAAACATGGAAACATAGAAAATAGGTGCAGGAGGAGGCCATTTGGCCCTTCGAGCCGGCACTGCCATTCATTGTGATCATGGCTGATCATCCACAATCTGTAACCTGTGCGTTCCTTCTCCCCATATCCCTTGATTCCGCTAGCCCCTAGAGCTCTATCCAACTCTCTTTTAAATTCATCCAGTGAATTGGCCTCTGTGGCAGAGAATTCCACAAATTCACAACTCTCTGGGTGAAAACGTTTTTTCTCATCTCAGTTAAGATTTAATTAGAGTCATAGAGTCATACAGCATGGAAACAGGCCCTACGGCCCAACTTGCCCATGCCGACCAAGATACCCCGTCTACATGAGTCCAACTGCCCACATTTAGCCCATATCCCTCTAAACCTTTCCTATCCAAGAGTTATGGCAGGGTGGTAAGGTTGTTAATTAGCTTTTTGAGCCTGGGTAGTTGTCTTCTTAAGAGGGTCTTCGAGTCATAGTCGTAGAGTCACACAACACGGAAACAGGCACTTCGGCACAACTCATGCATGCCAATCAAGATGTCACATGCAAGCGTGTTCCACATGCCCGCATGTTCCACATGCCCGCGTTTGTTCCATATCCCTCTCAACCTTCTCTGTCCATGTACCTGGCCAAGTGTCTTAAAAGTTGGATGGGTGCACTTTGGCAGAAATTAGCAGTTCATTCAAGAAAATATTGACGGCATTTTGAAAGTTAAATTAGAGCGAAAATGTTATAAAACTGAGGAAATTAGGAGTAAAATATGAACTCGGGCACAATTTTTTATCTGAAGATTTCTTGTTCCATTTGAATGATGACAAAAGGGTTTATTAATAGTCAAGAAAGAGTCTGACGATTCTTATGCTGCCCTCTTTATGTTTCATTCAGGGACAACCTCTTACGCAGGGCAGCATGTCAAGAAGCACAGGTAAGGCAAAGTCAAGTTCACACAATTTACTGCGGCCTACTAGCCTCGATCTAATCAAACCAAACTGCACTGCACTTATTGAGGCAGAAAGTCACCTCCAGTCAGTACAATGGAAATCATGTGGCTCCTACTTAAATTTTTAGTTTAGAGATACAGCATGGAAATAGTCCCTTCGGCCCACCGAGTCCGTGCTGACCAAGTACACACTAGTGCTATCTTATACACTAGGGACAATTTACAGTGGGCCAACTAACCTACAAACCCACATGCCGTTGTGATGTGGGAGGAAACCGGAGCACCCGGAGGAAACCCACACAGTGATAGGGAGAACGTGCAAACTCCGCACAGTCAGTAGCCGAGGTCAAGACGGAAAATGCACAGGCATGACTTTCTCCACAGTGTTGCAATGAATAGCCCTCAAAAGCACATAAGGTGTACGGGGTGATTGCTGTTCAGCGCGGACTTGGTGGGCCGAAGGGCCTGTTTCCACACTGCATCTCTAAAAACCTAAAAAACAAAAAAATATATAAATCCTTACACCATCTGTAACAGGTGACTTCTGTTGTTCAATTCCACTTATTTATAGCACTTTTCTTGAGAGAGGCTGATATTGAAGTTCAATTTAAGTTTGATTATCAACAGAGCATTTTAATGGAACATATAATTTCTATGAACAACTCCAATCTCACTTTGAAAAGCCAGTGTCCAATCTACGGATTGTAGATTGATGACTAGTAATCCATATCGTGGTGAAATGCAGCTATCTAGTTTTCTTATTCAGTGCCATCCTACCGTTTGGCTTCCATCGTGTGTCCGTTTTCTCTAACAACCTACCTGTCTTTCTGTTCAGGAGTTTGGAAACCAGACCTTGCCCATCACTGCAAAGGTGAAGAAAGCCACCGTCTTTCTCAATCCTGCTGCTTGCAAAGGGTAATAAGTTTTTCTGAAGTCAATCATTCTATTTGTCATGTTTAATAGATGAGAATAGCCCCTCTTAGATTTTTTAGATTTAGAGATACAGCGCAGAAACAGGCCCTTCGGCCCACCGAGTCCGCACCGCCCAGCGATCCCCGCACATTAACACTATCCTACACACACTAGGGACAATTTTTACATTTACCCATTCAATTAACCTACATACCTGCACGTCTTTGGAGTGTGGGAGGAAACCGAAGATCTCGGAGAAAACCCACGCAGGTCACGGGGAGAACGTACAAACTCCGTACAGACAGCACCCGTAGTCGGGATCGAACCTGAGTCTCCGGCGCTGCATTCGCTGTAAGGCAGCAACTCTACCGCTGCGCCACCGTGCCGCCCCTCTTGTTTAACAGAGATGCTGCATTTTATGATTAATTGTTTAATTTAATTTAAAATCATTGGAAACATTAGTGACGCAGTGGTGCTGGTTTCTGACGGGCACGGTGATGGACACATCACACATCTCTGTCCTCCTTACAGCTGGCCAGCTCCACTTTTGTCTCTACATATGCATCTTCCACCAATGTCTTCAGCATCGTCTTGTTTGGTCGTCCCGGGTTCCGTCCATTTTCTGAACTGATATTTATCAGCAATTTAATACACTGGACCATGTTTTATTGCAATGCTGTTAGCTATGAGGTGCTTTTAGATCTTCATGTAAAAGTTCCTTTCACCACCTATCTTAATAACTTCTGCTTTTTAGCTAAAAAGTTATGATTGTGTGACCTTCTAAAGTCAGCTGTGACAGTAACAGTAGCAGAATGTGATCTCCCTGGTATCAAATGTTTTTAAAAGATTTTTTTTTTAAAGTAAAAGGGGTAAATGTGTATGCACCTAATTATTAAAATATTCCTAAGTCCTGAAGATTTAAATATTTAAAATCAGGATCTAATTAGAAGTGGTGTACGACACTGCACCAAGCAAGATGTTCCAACGTGCTTCAGAATTGTTGAAAGGCCTGGATAGAGTGGATGTGGAGAGGATGTTTCCACTAGTGGGAGAGTCTAGGACCAGAGGCCACAGCCTCAGAAGAAGGACGTACCTTTAGGAAGGAGATGAGAAGGAATTTCTTTAGTCAGAGGGTGGTGAATCTGTGGAATTCATTGCCACAGAAGGCTGTGGAGGCCGTCAATGGATATTTGTAAGGCAGAGATAGATAGGTTCTTGATTAGTACGTGTGTCAGGGGTTATGGGGAGAAGGCAGGAGAATGGGGTTAGGAGAGGAAGATAGATCAGCCAGATGGCAGATCTGAATGGCAGCGTAGACGCAATGAGCTGAATGGTCTCATTCTACTCCTGTCACTTATGAACCAATACTTTTGAGATAAACACAGAAAATGCTGGAAGTATTTAGCAGATTAAATAGTCTGCATTGGTTCTGAAGGGGCAGAACTCGGTTGTTAGAAACTCACTTGAAAGTGGGTATTGATACTTTACAATCTTACATCTGTTTTGTTTTGAGAATGTTTCTAATTATTATTAGTAATAAAACCACATTGTACGTCTTCCAATTGAATATACAAACCATGTGAGCACTCTTTTGTTGTAGAAATTTTATTATTAATTCCAGAGGAAGGGCAGTCCATCCACAGATGTAACGCCCGCATCACTAATCTTTCCATTTTATTCCTCAGAAAAGCAAGAAATCTCTTCGAAAAGAATGCAGCACCTATTTTACACCTTGCCGGAATTGATGTGACCGTGGTTAAGGTGAGGATTCAGTCATGGAATTGTCCTGAGTATTAAATCGTGTACAAAGCCATGAGAGGAATAGATCTGGTGGGTGGACAGGGTCTCTTGCCCAGAGTAGGGCAATCTAGAACCAGAGGACATAGGTTTAAGGTGAAGGGGGGAGAGAGGTTTAATAGGAACCTGAGAGGTAACTTTCCAAACAAAGGCTGGTGGGTGCATGGAACGAGCTGCTGGAGGAGATAGTTGAGGCAGGTACTATCGCAACTTGCAAGAAACATTTAAACAGGTACATGGATAGGACAGGTTTTGAGGGATATGGGCCAAACGCAGGCAGATGGAACTAGTGTAGATGGGACATGTTGGTCGGTGTGGGCAAGTTGGGCCCCAAGGGCTTGTTTCCACGCTGCAAGACTATGATTCTATGAATCTATTAGTCTCACTGGCAGTAAAGGAAACCCAGCATGAAGTGATAGCCAGCTGTAGCCACTCCATGAGATACACCATATATTTATAATTATAGATGTATAACTGATTCAGTGTCACAGGATTTCCTAACGTTATAAAATCAAATAGGTGAAAGTAATTGCAATAATTCATTTGATTCATCTGAAAAATTAAATAGTTGTCATATTATTTCTTCATATATGATGGAACTATTTACTGCTTAGAAAGATGGCAATTTGAACTGATGCTTTGAAATTCTATCTAGCAGTGGTGAGATTAGGGCAAAACACAATGTTCTGGGGTAACTCAGCGGGTCAGGCAGCATCTGTGGAGGGAATGGACAGGCGGCGTTTTGGATCATGACCCTTCTTCAATCCGACCCGCTGAGTTCCTCCAGCACTCTGTGTCTTGCTCAAGATTCCAGCATCTGCAGTTCCTCGTATCTCCTGGTGGTTAGAGTAGGATTGGGTTGCGAGGGAACATGGGAATTTTAAACCAGCATCGTTGGTGCCTTTAGCAGATGAGTACTGGATCAATGGCATGTGTTATAAAGAGGTTGCTTCTGGCTGACCAAGTGGTTTGGTGATTGTGTGTCTGTATTCCTTTAATGTAGCACTGTTATTTACATAAATGCAGAAATGCTCCAAGAGTCGGGATATTCAGTATTTCCAATCATCAGTGCGATACATTTAATGCTTAGTTGTAAACAAGTGTCACGGTGTCATGATTTTAGGTTAGATCATAGGACATAAACCAGTACAGCATAAGAACAGGCCCTTCGGCCCACAATGTCTGTGCCGAACAAGTTGCCAAGATCATCTGTTATCTACGTGCACATAATTATCATCACTCTATTCCCTGTATATTCATGTGCCTATCCAAAAGTCTGTTAAATGCCACTATCATATCTGCCTCCTGGCAGCACATTCCAGACACCCAACACCCTCTGTGTAAAAAAAAAGAACTTGCCCCCGAACATGTCCTTTAAACTTTGCCCCTCTCACCTCAAAGCTATACCCTCTAGTATTTGATTATTGACAAGAGCAGAAGCTGCTTTCAATGCTCGGAAGGTCGGGCAGCATCTGTGGGAAGAGGGGCCGAGGAAGAGGGCGTTGGTTTTCCTGAGCATGGTCTTCCCCACTATTTCCTCATTCCCGTGTGTTTACAGCCAGGCTTGCTAAATGTGGTTGTTGGTGCCAGGCAGCAAGGCCGCGGGTGGTGGCACAATCCAAGCAATCTGCCAGCGTGAGTGGACAAGGACCAGCCTCACCCAGGCATCTCTGCCTTTTGAAAACTGGCACACCTTGCCCCCACATTAGCTGCCATTGTGTTTTCTGTTGCTGCTGAGTGGCTCTGACATAAACACCTGCAAGGACATCAAATAAGAAGCATTTAAAACAGGCCCTGCCACATTCTTAGTGTTTATCCTTTATTATAGTGTAGAGGGAAAGTAAGGCTTTCCCATGACTCGTGATCAATGAGAGCAGTGTTAGCAGTGTGATGGATAGATAGATAGGGCGGTGCCTTGGCACAGCAGTAGAGTTGCTGTCTTACAGTGCCAGCGACCTGGGCTTAATCCTGACTACAGGTGCGGAGTTTGTACGTTCTCCTTGTGACCACGTGGGATTTCTCTGGGTGCTCCGGTTTCCTCCCACATTCCAAAGACGAAGAGATTTGGCTTTGGTAAAAGCATAGGGTGTCCCTAGGGTTTAGGATAGTGTTAGTGTATGGGGTAAACGCTGGTCGCTGGGCTGAAGTGCCTGTTTCCGTGCTGTATCTCTAAAGTGTAAAGATCTCCACTTGTTTCAATGGATCACTGCAGCACCGTCAACGCCCAGGAGGGGTCACTGTCGTGCAGAGGGTGGAATCGGCAGCATTGGCAAAGTGCACAAAGCCACTCACTCCACGGGTGCATCCACTCTCTGCATCTCTGGAGATCTCATAAAGCTAACCTCCTTCTGCAGAATATGGCACTGACCAACGAGCTTAACACCTTCTTTGCCCGCTTCGAAACTGGAAAAACCACCTTGAGTGGAAGAACCCCAGCCGAGGCGGAGGGACTGGTCTTGCAACTGAGCACACAGGAGGTACAACGCGCTCTGCAAAGGGTCAACCCACGCAAGGCTGCAGGCCCGGATGGAGTTCAAGGAAGGGTACTGAAGGACTGTGCTGAACAGCTGGCTGAGGTATTCACCAGGATCTTTAACCTGTCATTATCTCTGGCCATGGTTCCCAAGTGCCTGAAGCCGGCTATCATAGTTCCGGTGCCGAAAAAAGCCAAGATCTCCAACCTGAACGACTACCGCCCGGTTGCCCTAACGCCGATAGTCATGAAGTGCTTCGAAAGGCCGGTCCTCTCACACATCAAATCCAGCATCCCTGACTCACTGGACCTACATCAATTTGCATTCAGGGCAAATAGATCCACAGAGGACGCCATCTCTCTGGCTCTTCACACTGTCCTGACTCACCTAGAGAGAAAGGGCACGTACGTGAGGATGCTATTTATAGACTATAGCTCTGCCTTCAACACGGTCATCCCCACCAAGCTCATCACCAAACTCCACCAGCTAGGCCTCAGCTCGTCATTATGTGACTGGATCCTGGACTTCCTGCTGGAACGACCGCAGGCAGTGAGAATGGGCCCGCACCTGTCCTCCACTATCACCCTGAGTACCGGCACACCACAGGGCTGTGTTCTGAGCCCCATGCTCTACTCCCTCTTCACACACGACTGTGTTCCTGCATTCGACACCAACACCATTGTCAAGTTTGCAGACGACACAACGGTGATCGGGCTTATCACCAACGGGGATGAAACAAACTATAGAGCGGAGGTGCAGAACCTGGCGGACTGGTGCTCGGATAACAACCTGTCCCTAAATACCACCAAGACCAAGGAGCTGATCATCAACTTCCGTAGGTCACATAACGGGGAATATGCCCCGATCTCTATCAACGGGGACAGTGTGGAGAGAGTGTCCAGCTTCAAGTTTCTGGGCACTCACATTTCGGAGGACCTAACATGGTCCAATAACACCGCTGCGCTGGTCAAGAAGGCACAGCAACGACTGTTCTACCTAAGAACACTGAAAAAGTCTGGTCTACCCCAACAGCTGCTGACGACCTTCTACCGCTGCACCATACAGAGCATCCTAACGCAAGACATCCCTGTGTGGTACCTCAGCTGCACGGAGGCAGAAAGGAAAGCTCTACAGCGGGTAGTCCATAGAGCTCAGAGGGCCATCGGAACATAGCTACCAGACTTGGAGGGTATCTACAACACACGATGCCTCAGAAAAGCCACCAGCATCCACAAAGACTCTTCACACCCCTGCAACAGTCTGTTCGAACTCCTTCCATCGGGCAGACGATACAAGGCCTTCTACGCCCGCACCTCCAGACTCAGGAACAGCTTCATCCCCAGGGCCATAGCTGCTATGAACCGGTCCTGCTGAGCCGGATGGTCACAACGCATAGATCAACTTGCACTTTATCCTGTCTAAAACTGTCACAATTGTTTCGTTGGGTTGCTGTTGTCTAAATTAATTAAATTATTGCCATTCAGCGCATTCCCAATCTCGTTGTACTCCTGGGTACAATGACAATAAAGATATATTGTATTGTATTGTATTGTATAAACTCCACTCTGAAATAAACTCGCTAACCAGGCTGACCAGATTAAGCATCAGCCCGATTTCTCCCAACACTGTCCTGAGATTTTCTGAGTTAGCGGCAAGATGAAATAATTCAGCACCTGCTGGCACACTCATTGAACACTGGCAATCGTTTCAAAATAGTGTAGAAACACAGATTAGCGCCACACATTACAGGAAATCACTGAACTCATAGCATACTTGAGTTCATACGATAATTTTGCAATACTAATTTTCCAATATTTAATAAAGAAAGGCTCATCATTGAGTCTCACAACATGGAAACAGGCTCTTCGGCCCAACTTGCTCATGCCAACCAAGATGCCCCATCTATGCCAGTCCCGTTTGTCCGCGTTTGGCCCATATCCCTCTAAACTGTTCCTATCCATGTGCCTGTCCAAGTGCCTTTTAAATGCTGTTGTTGTACCTGCCGCAACCACCTCCTCTGGAAGCTCGTTCCAGATACTCACCACCACCTGGGTGATAAAGATGCCCCTTTGGTTCCCATTAAATCATGTTCCACTCACCTTAAAAGGTGAGCGCATTAATAATATGAGAGCCCAGATCGGACACCGCAACTGCACTGGAAATACATGACTGAACAAGAGATTGTTAAACTGCTCAAAGAATTCAGTTCCAATCAGACATTTATAAAACTCTCACTTGCCCAACCTGCTCCTTGTTTCCTTTTCCTTCCTGTTTCAGACTTGTTGCTTCCTATACCTGTGATTACCTCTCTTTCAGGTTTAATAGCTTTAATCAGCACATTGTAACACACTGGGACTGACTAGTGTGAATTGTTGTCCTCCAGTTTGTTTGATATAGTTGGCTGGGCTGCCATAAATAATGTTTGGGGACTCTGGGTAAATATTGTGAAATGAGCCACATGTTGGGGTTTTTTCTAAATGCGGTTTGTGCTGAGGTACATAATGCAATCTTGTCTCTGTTCCAACCGCAGACTGATCATGAGGGCCAAGCGAAAAAGTTGCTGGAGTTGATGGAGGAGACTGATATGATCATTGTTGCTGGAGGCGATGGCACCTTACAGGAGGTACAGACTGAATAATACATGTCCATGGTCTCCACAGAACCATTCAAATCCTCATTAGCAATTAAACTGTGGCTGCACGCAGGTAGCAAGAAGGGAGGTTGCTAAATTGTCTGGGAATAATTTAATTACAAGTTTCAGTTACTGGGAATGACAAGACATTGTTACCTGTGTGCTGTGCGTTGGGGTGTTAACTTGGTTTTGTGATTTCCTCCCTGCAGCAGCTGCTCTGCTGTTATGCCGGTCACAAAAGAACTGCAGAGGAATCGTCGCTGAGTTATTGCCCAACAGATTAGGAGTGATGGTCGCTGACCTCCAAATCTGAATGCAGAGACTTATAGACAATAGACGATAGGTGCAGGAGGAGGCCATTCGGCCCTTCGAGTCAGCACCGCCATTCAATGTGATCATGGCTGATCATGGGACAGTGCAGCTGGCAGTGTGCCAGTCTCTATCACTGGGACAGTGCATCTGGCAGTGCGGCATGGCGGCACTTTTGAAGCTTAATTTTAATTTATTCTGATCACACAACAAACGCGTGTAAGAAGAGAGGATTACTTATTAGAATCAAACATGCATGTGTCCCTGGCAGGTTGGTTTTGGTATATCAATACTGAAATGTTATGTGTGTTTGTACCAGCCGGCACTAATGGAGCTTTAAATTGCATCTGCTGAGATCCCAGTGTTGTCGACAGATTCCTCATGAATAGTGAAGCTGGGTCGTATTCTTACTTTTTCTCTTTTTAACGTTAGGTAATAACTGGGCTTCTCCGCAGAGAGGATGAGGTAAGCAGTTCACGTCATAGTTGGTGGTTCATATCCATCGTATCATTCGCGCTGAGGCCAATCCATAATAGTAACATCAAATCTGTTGCACGTCTCGGTAGCTTGTCTGCAGCAATTTAGTGTTAAAGCTACACCCACCACTGTGGATTTTGTCTGGAAAGTCATACTTTTAGGGAAAATATTGGAGTTCATGTGTTTTAGAACTGAAACGCACTTAGTCTTGCTAGCCCTGAGCTGTAGCGCAGCGGTAGAGTTGCTGCTTTACAGCGAATGCAGCGCCGGAGACTCAGGTTCGATCCTGACTACGGGTGCTGCACTGTAAGGAGTTTGTACGTTCTCCCCGTGACCTGCGTGGGTTTTCTCCGAGATCTTCGGTTTCCTCCCACACTCCAAAGACGTACAGGTATGTAGGTTAATTGGCTGGGTAAATGTAAAAATTGTCCCTAGTGGGTGTAGGATAGTGTTAATGTACGGGGATCACTGGGCGGCACGGACTTGGTGGGCCGAAAAGGCCTGTTTCCGGCTGTATATATATGATATATGATAAGAGTTCTGCACCTTTTCTAAAGAAAAGCTTATGACAGGGGGAGTCTTTTAAAAACATACACAGATCTTTCAAAGGACAGAAGCATTTTCATCTTTGTTAAACCAGGAGATTTTTTAAAGCAGGGATACTTGGGCTACTTGGCCCTATCTGAAGAAAGATCCCAACCCAAAACACATCATCAATCCATGTTCTCCAGAGATGCTGCCTGACCTGCTGTGTTACTCCAGCACTTTGTATCCATTTAAAAACAATTGTTGTTTCCAATTTCTCATGATCATGACATCATTGCCCCCAGTGAAGTCGCTAAAGGGAATGAGGTCAAAATATCTTTTAAATATTTTGATGCTTCTGTTTTATTTTAGGCGACCTTTAGTAAGATCCCCATAGGATTCATTCCGTTGGGAAAGATGAATTCCTTGAGCCCAGCACTGTATCCCACCAACAAAGAACAGGCCAGGTAAGTAATGCCTCATGACTGAAACTTTCACTGGCTAACTGGTTCAGCTCATTGGAGGTCATGATTGATTGAAAGATGCAGCATGGAAGCTGGTGGAGTCCACACGCACCGTCGATCACCCGTTCACACTCATTCAACGTTATCCCAATTTCACACTTGGGGCAATTTACAGAGGCCAATTATCCAACAAACCTGCACGTCTTTGGGATGTGGGAGGAAACCAAAGGAAACCTGTGGTCACAGAGAGAAGGTGCAAACTGCACATAGGCAATAGACAATAGGTGCAGGAGGAGGCCATTCGGCCCTTCGAGCCAGCACCGCCATTCAATGTGATCATGGCTGATCATTCTCAATCAGTACCCCGTTCCTGCCTTCCCCCCATACCCCCTGATTCCGCTATCCTTAAGAGCTCTATCTAGCTCTCTCTTGAATGCATTCAGAGAATTGGCCTCCACTGCCTTCTGAGGCAGAGAATTCCACAGATTCACAACTCTCTGACTGAAAAGGTTTTTCCTCATCTCAGTTCTAATTGGCCTACCCCTTATTCTTAAACTGTGGCCCCTTGTTCTGGACTCCCCCAACATTGGGAACATGTTTCCTGCCTCTAACGTGTCCAACCCCTTAATAATCTTATACGTTTCGATAAGATCCCCTCTCATCCTTCTAAATTCCAGTGTATACAAGCCTAGTCGCTCCAGTCTTCACCCGAGGGTGGGATCTCTGGCACTGTGAGGCAGCAAGCACTATCAGGAGTACAAAATCCAGTTTTGCCAATCATGCAAAATAATTGCCGTCTTTTGGGTAATGTTTCAATTTTCTCCTTATGAGGAACGATGGAATTTGTGGGAACTAATTAGCGATGTTCGGTGATATTGTGTAAAACAGACTGCTCAGTTTGACGAGAGGGGAGAGCACAGCTGTGGGCCCTGTGTTATTTTCTGTCGGTGTTGACGCATTGATGAATTCACAGTTTCACACTGCATTCTGACGTGTCTCATTCTCACTGTTCTGAAGTGGGCACCAGGACAGGTTGGGGCTGTAAATTGTTCTGATTCGGAGAAAGTTTCACTTTAGTTTATTGTCACTTGTACCGAGCGAGGTACAGTGAAAAGCTTTTGTTGCGTGCGAACCATTGCAGTAATCCATTGCAGCTGACTAGAAAGTAAATTTCATCCGTCCTCAGGAAGATGCTGGTTTCATAAGTCATAGGAACAGAATTAGGCCATTCAGCCCATCAAGTCTACCCCGCCATTCCATCATGGCTGATCCATCTTTCCCTCTCAACCCCGTTCTCCTGCCTTCTCCCCATAACCCCTGTCACCTGCACTAATCAAGAATCTGTCAATCTCTACCTTAAAAATGCCCAGACTTGGCCTCCATCGCCGTCTGTGGCAATGAATCCCACAGATTCACCACCCTCTGGCTAAAGAAATTTCTCCTCATCTCCTTTCTAAAGGCACGTCCTTTTATTCTGAGGCTGTGCCCTCTGGTCCTAGACTCTCCCACTAGTGGAAACATCCTCTCCACATCCACTCTATCCAGGCCTGTCACAATTCGGCATGTTTCTATGAGGGTCCTCCCTCATTCTACTAAACGTCTAAACTATGGCTTGTGTTGGTGTGGATTGCTGTGTGCTCCCACTCTCTCACAGTGATCAAGCATTATGTTTCACGTGTGATGTAGACACCAGGTACTCTGATGTGATTCTTGGGCAGATCTGGGGATGGTTTATTTAATTATCTGAATCCCTATTTTTAGCAAGTACATTAGACAACAAACTTTGAGGGCACTATTTTGGTTTGTTTTCCTTTTTGCATTTCTGACGTCCTCATTCTTTTACACGCCTGGACACCAAGGCCAGCTATAAAAACCCTCCGCCCTAGCTGAGATTTGTCACTGATAAACCCCGTCATTTCTACGCTGTTTGGCTTAGAGTCATAGTCATAAAGCACAGAAATGGACACTTAGAGTCATAGAGTGATACAGTGTGAAAACAGGCCCTTCGGCACAACTTGCCCACACCACCCAACATGTCCCAGCTACACTAGTCCCACCTGCCTGCGTTTGGCCCATATCCCTCCAAACCTGTCCTATCCATGTAGACACAAAATGCTGGAGTAACTCAGCGGGGCAGGCAGCATCTCTGGAGAGAAGGAATGGGTGATGTTTCGGGTCAAGACCCTTCTTCAGACGTTACCTTCTTCTGAGTTACTCCAGCATTTTGTGTCTACCTTCGATTTAAACCGGCGTCTGCATTTCTTTCCCACACATTTTGTCCTATCCATGTACCATGAACTGTTTTTTAAACTTGTATAATGAAGTAGTTGCATTAGTTGAGTCAGTCATCGGGTGACCTGTGCTGTTGTGTTCCACAGCTCTTGTGCTGTTTCACGGTACTTGTACCCTGCTTTTGTGCCCTTGTCACCTTTCCTTTGCTGTGCTTTGCAGACACATTTTAAACGCCACACTTGCAATTGTGAAAGGCGAGACTGTGCCACTGGATGTATTGGAAATACAGGTAATAACAGACATGTTTCCCAGCAATTCCGAATGTTTGTGTAGTCGCAAAGAATGATCAGTAACACTGCGGTTTGACTCCTTGGTTGAACCGCATTTAAAAACTGCAAATGAATATTCTATGCATCATGATTGAAATGCAGAGATCTTGAGTGCCCATTCTAATGCTGACTTTGATCGTATTGGTACTAAATATGACGGTAGTTCATGCAGTTCTCTCATGTAAGAAAACATGCTAAATAATTACAATATCTCTGCTTTCTGGTTAAAAAGATGACATGGTCTGCTATTGTTGAAAGATGCAAGATATAATTACAGTACTTCAGTGAATAGTTTACACAGCTTTGAGCTCACGGTTCACCAGAGAGCCAAGTTTGATCCCGACCTCGGTGCTGTCTGTGTGGAGTTTACACGTTCTCCCTGTGACCGTGTGGGTTTCCTCTGGGTTACCTCCGACATCCCAAAGTCGTGTGGGTTTGTATGTAAATTGTCCCTCTGTAAGTCTGGAATGAAGTTTCACAGGGAGGGCATGTGAAACACGAGAGTATTATTGGTAACAGGAGCATGCTTTTGTTGATGGATTAAACTGTGGTGAAGTCCTGTTCAACGTAGCTTTATAAATGTGATTTCCCCCAATGTACTTCCAGGGTGATACAGATCGTCCAGTGTTTGCAGTGACTGGGTTACGGTGGGGAGCATACAGAGATGCTGCTGCTAAACTCTCCAAGTAAGACACTTACGGATAAGTCCGTGGAAAAGCCAGCCAGGGCAATGAATGTTTCATCTGTATCTCATTTGTAAAATTACATTTCAGACTGTGCAATGCTTTAGTCCTTAAATTACAGGGTTATGAGGACAATAACTATTTCTCTTCAGAATCAGGTTTTACTAATGACATGCCTCACTGCCCGGCCACTGATGGACAGGACATTGCTGTGATCCGTGAATTTACATTGTGGTGCACAATATTGTGTTTTCATTGATTTAGCTTTAGATACAGTCCGTTCAACAAACATTCCAGAACCTGGTGAACCTGTGTTGAACAGCAAACGCCCACTGATTTTAAATGACACTCTAATGTTAGCATCACGTTTTTAAGTTATGATTGAAGAATACTATTTCGTTTTAAACTTCGCCTTAATAGTCATAAACGTTTTGAACCTCGGGCGTGACGGTGAAATAACGTTGCATAAATGTAGGAAGAAAGCAGCTACACACGTGTGATAAAGCCTTGTTAACTATTAGTTAAGTTTAGAGATAGAGCACGGAAACAGCCCCTTTTGTCCACACCGACCAGTGATCCCCGTACACTAGCACTATCCTACACACGGGGGACAATAGACAATAGACAATAGGTGCAGGAGTAGGCCATTCGGCCCTTCGAGCCAGCACCGCCATTCAATGTGATCATGGCTGATCATTCTCAATCAGTACCCCGTTCCTGCCTTCTCCCCATACCCCCTGACTCCGCTATCCTTAAGAGCTCTATCTAGCTCTCTCTTGAATGTATTCAGAGAATTGGCCTCCACTGCCCTCTGAGGCAGAGAATTCCACAGATTCACAACTCTCTGACTAAAAAAGTTTTTCCTCATCTCTGTTCTAAATGGCCTACCCCTTATTCTTAAACTGTGGCCCCTGGTTCTGGACTCCCCCAACATTGGGAACATGTTTCCTGCCTCTAACATGTCCAACCCCTTAATAATCTTATACGTTTCGATAAGATCCCCTCTCATCCTTCTAAATTCCAGTGTATACAAACCTAGTCGCTCCAGTCTTTCAACATATGACAGTCCTGCCATTCCGGGAATTAACCTAGTAAACCTACGCTGCATGCCCTCAATAGCAAGAATATCCTTCCTCAAATTTGGAGACCAAAACTGCACACAGTACTCCAGGTGCGGCCTCACTAGGGCCCTGTACAACTGCAGAAGGACCTCTTTGCTCCTATACTCGACTCCTCTTGTTATGAAGGCCAACATTCCATTGGCTTTCTTCACTGCCTGCTGTACCTGCATGCTTCCTTTCAGTGACTGATGCACTAAGACACCCAGATCACGTTGTACGTCCCCTTTTCCTAACTTGACACCATTCAAATAATAATCTGCCTTCCTATTCTTACCACCAAAGTGGATAACCTCACACTTATCCACATTAAACTGCATCTGCCGTGCATCCGCCCACTCACACAACCTGTCCAAGTCACCCTGCAACCTCATAGCATCTTCCTCACAGTTCACACTGCCACCTAGCTTTGTATCATCGGCAAATTTGCTAATGGTACTTTTAATCCCTTCATCCAAGTCATTGATGTATATTGTAAATAGCTGCGGTCCCAACACCGAGCCTTGCGGTACCCCACTAGTCACTGCCTGCCATTCTGAAAGGGACCCATTTATCCCCACTCTTTGCTTTCTGTCTGTCAACCAACTTTCTATCCATGTCAGTACCCTACCTCCAATACCATGTGCTCTAATTTTGCCCACCAATCTCCTATGTGGGACCTTGTAGAAGGCTTTCTGAAAGTCGAGGTACACCACATCCACCGGCTCTCCCCTGTCAATTTTCCTAGTTACATCCTCAAAAAATTCCAGTAGATTAGTCAAGCACGATTTCCCCTTCGTAAATCCATGCTGACTCGGAACGATCCTGTTACTGCGATCCAAATGCTCTGCAATTTCGTCTTTTATAATTGACTCCAGCATCTTCCCCACCACTGATGTCAGACTAACTGGTCTATAATTTCCCGTTTTCTCTCTCCCTCCTTTCTTGAAAAGTGGGATAACATTAGCTACCCTCCAATCCACAGGAACTGACCCGGAATCTATAGAACATTGGAAAATAATTACTAATGCGTCCACAATTTCTAGAGCCACCTCCTTAAGCACCCTGGGATGCAGACCATCAGGCTCTGGGGATTTATCAGCCTTGAGTCCCATTAGTCTACCCAAAACTTTTTCCTGCCTAATGTGGATTTCCTCCAGTTCCTCTGTCACCCTAGGATCTCTGGCCACTAGAACATCTGGGAGATTTTTTGTATCCTCCTCAGTGAAGACAGATCCAAAGTACCGGTTCAACTCTTCTGCCATTTCCTTGTTCCCCATAATAAATTCCCCTGCTTCTGTCTTCAAGGGACCCACATTTGCCTTGACTATTTTTTTCCTCTTCACATACCTAAAAAAGCTTTTACTATCCTCCTTTATATTATTGGCTAGTTTACCCTCGTACCTCATCTTTTCTCCCCGTATTGCCTTTTTAGTTATCTTCTGTTGCTCTTTAAAAGAGTCCCAATCCTCTGGCTTCCCACTCTTCTTTGCTATGTTATACTTCTTCCCTTTTATTTTTATGTTGTCCTTGACTTCCCTTGTCAGCCACGGGTGCCTCTTACTCCCCTTAGAATCTTTCCTCCTCTTTGGGATAAATTGATCCTGCAACTTCTGCATTATTCCCAGGAATACCTGCCATTGCTGTTCCACAGTCTTCCCTGCTAGGGCCTCCTTCCAGTCAATTTTGGCCAACTCCTGCCTCATGCCTCTGTAATCCCCTTTGCTAAACTGTAATACTGACACCTCCGATTTTCCCTTCTCCCTCTCCATTTGTAGAGTAAAACTTATCATATTGTGGTCACTGCCTGCTAATGGCTCATTTACCTCGAGTCCCCTTATCAGGTCAGGTTCATTACATAACACTAAATCCAGAATTGCTCCAGTACAAGCTGTTCTAAGAATCCATCTCGGAGACACTCCACAAACTCTCTTTCCTGGGGTCCATTACCAACCTGATTTTCCCAGTCTACCTGCATGTTGAAGTCTCCCATGACCACCGCAGCATTACATTTGTGACATGCTAATTTTAGCTCCTGATTCAACTTCCACCCTATGTCGAGGCTACTGTTTGGGGGCCTGTAGATGACTCCTATTAGGGTCTTTTTACCCTTACAATTCCTCATCTCTATCCATACTGATTCTACATCTCCTGATTCTATGTCACTCCTTGCAAGGGAGTGAATATCATTCCTTACCAACAGAGCTACCCCGCCCCCTCTCCCCACCTGCCTGTTTTTTCTGTACGTTGTGTACCCCTGAATATTCAGCTCCCAGCCCTGGTCCTCTTGTAGCCATGTCTCAGTGATTCCCACAACATCATACTTGCCAATGTCTAACTGAGCCTCAAGCTCATCCACTTTATTTCTTATACTTCGCGCATTTGGCCCTGACCTTACTCTCATATCCCTTCTAGAACTTCCCTTCCCATTCATATGAGAGTCCTTTACAGTTTCTCCTGTATTCGCTTCCCCTTTAACTCCATCTCCATATTCCCAATTTGTCAACCCCTCCCCCCCACTACTTAGTTTAAAGCCACGCTTACACGGGACAAGTTACTATTTTTATCAAAGCCCATTAACCTACAAATCTGTACGTCTTTGGAGTGTACAGAGAGAATGTACAAACTCTGTACGGACAACACCTGTAGTCAGGATTGGACCCGGGGTATCTGGCGCTGTGAGGCAGCAACTCTACTGCTGCACCATCAACGATGACTGGCTTGCTGACTCTACATATTACAAATGATTCCACAGACCGTATTGCCAGTAGGTTTACGTGCCGGTTGAAAGAAAATTACATTCTCACGTGGGTGCTGCAATGGCTAGTTCTTGTAGTGGCTGTCGACAGATATATGACAGATTTGTGAGTAATTGGGATCGTGGCCCAGGGTTGTGGCACTGACTAAAGGAAGATGATAAAAGCTGGATAATTGTTTAAAAAGAACCGCTTCATTTTTGCTTCATGTATGTCTGGAGCAGTGCATTAGCGACAATATAACAAGACCACAGCTTACATTATCAAAATATTATTTTGGTTGGGAAGCCCAGGATTGTGCAAGCCACAATATAAATACAAATGTGGTCTTAATGCTGTTTACTATAGTCTGGCTCCTAATGTACTGCCCAGTATTTGTGTTTAATCATAAATGTTTCATGCATTCACAACGTTCCTTCCATTTGATCCCATTGCAGATATTGGTATCTTGGGCCACTCAAAGACAAGGCTTGTCATCTGATCAGTATCATTAAAGTGAGTGCATGATTTTAGTCTTCCCATTTTTTGAGCTGAGATTTTAGGGATGATGCAAGTTGAGAGATTCTTGTTCAGATGTTGCACATCAAGCAAAATAGTAGAAATTGAAGGGTGTATTTTAGTTTAGAGATACAGAGTGAGAACAAGCCTTTTGGCCCACCGAGTCGGCGCCGACCAGCGATCCCCGTACACAAGCGCTGTCCTGCACACTCGGGACAATTTTAGCGAAACCAATGATCTTACAAGCCTGTATGTCTTTGGAGTGTGGAAGGAAACCGGAGCACCTGGAGAAAACCCG
Organism: Rhinoraja longicauda; assembly: GCF_053455715.1. NCBI lineage: Eukaryota > Metazoa > Chordata > Chondrichthyes > Rajiformes > Arhynchobatidae > Rhinoraja > Rhinoraja longicauda. Next base: position 3,997,231 of record NC_135972.1, on the reverse strand, counting down.
GGCAGTCACAGGGAGAACGTACAAAATCTGTACAGACAACACCCATCAAACCTGGGTCTCTGGCGCTGTGAGGCTGCAACTCTACCACTGCACCACCCTGCCGTCCGAAGGGTCTATTTTACTTTTCCAAGGGGTAATGTTGTTGCTACTGGATAAGTCGATTAGCATTGTAACTAAAAGGACCTGGATCAAGTGGATGATTCTTTGCTCTTTGTGGAGGTTGCATCGTGACATCAGTATTTCAACAAAGGATGGATTGTTAAGCTATTAACTACTTTAGGTTTGATCGCAATTAATCATTTACAGAAGAGCTAACAAAATGTTTAACCAAAGGATGGAATGTTAAGCAATTAACTGCGTTGGGTTTGATCTCAATTAATCAATTACAGAGGAGCTAACAAAATGTTCACAAGAAATAACTCTGATTGTACATTTTAATATCGTAAATCAGCCGGGCGCCACAGTGGCACAGCTGGTAGAGCTGCTGCCGTACAGTGCCAGAGATCCTGACCTTGGGTGCTGTCTGTGTGGAGTTTGCACGTTCTCCCTGTGACCCCGTGGGTTTCCAGATGCTCCGGTTTCCTCCCACATCCCAAAGACGTGCGGGTTTGTAGGTTAATTGGCCCTCTGTAAATGGTCCCTAGTGTGTGGGAAGTGGATGAGAAAGTGGGATAACATAGAACTAGCGTGAACAGGTGATCGATGGTCGGCGTGGACCCGTAGTCAGGATCGAACACAGGTCTGTAAGGCAGCAAATCTACCGCCACCACTGTGCCTTCCTTGCATTCCTTATTCTGAAACTCATTCCACTCCACTGCCTTCTCGAGACCACCTGAATCCCTCCAACATAATCTGTTGTCTAGTCCTCATTCCCTTTGCCCCATCGCTGAGCAACATCGTTTAAGACATCGTGGTCCTACTCTCTTCAAGCGGCTGCCCATTTTGCCTCCGCCTTCTCCCCAAGGAACCTGATACCAACTCCATCTGACCATCCCGTGTCCAAATGACTCCTCCATTGGCTTGGAACCAGTTTCTGTCTGTTCACGCTCCACCTTTGAGACGTGCCGTGGGGTCATGCATTATTCAATTTATGTCCGTTTATTTAGTTTAGAGATAGAGCGCGGAAACCCACCCTTCGACCCACCGAGTCCTTGCCGACCAGCGATCCCCGCACACTAGCACTATGCTACACACACTGGGGATAATTTACAATTTGTACTAAAGCCCAATTCACCTACAAACCTGCACGTCTTTGGAGTGTGTGAGGAAACCGGAGCACCCGGAGCAAACCCACGCAGGTCACGGGGAGAACGTACAAACTCCGTACAGACAACACGCATCGTCGGGATGGAACCCGGGTCTCTGGCGCTGTGAGGCAGCAACTCTATTGCTGTGCCACCATGTCACGCACGATTCGTATTTCAGCTGCGTTTAAGGTTTGACACCACAGTGCTATAATGGCATTCAGCCTGAGCAGGGTGGAGATGTTATTAACAGCGTGCTGTGTGTCTGTGTTTGTTGTCCAGACTTGGCCACCCACTCGCCAGGCCTCCATTGCGTACCTGGGCCCCACTGAGATACCACCGACTCAATCCCAGGAGAATCTCCCAAGGCCTAGCCTGTGGCGACGAGTACTTAGACGGCTGGAGCTGTACTGGGCAACTCCCAAACAGGGTGAGGTGCTTGAGTCTTTTCAAATGGTTCCTTCTTTCGGTCCCAAAAAGTATAGAGTCACTGCGCAGTTACTTGGTTGTGCACGTGACATGAATCCGCTACAGTCTAGGACCGTTCTGCCAAACTCGCGCTCGGTCTGCCTCGGCCTCCTGGACCTCCCGCTTGCTAACCTTTTGAAATCCCCTTCCCATTCCCACACTGACCTTCCTGTCCTGGGCCTCCTCCATTACATGCAAACTGGAGGAACAGCACCTTATATTCTGCTTGGGTGGCTCACAACACAACGCTATGAACATTGAATTGGCCAATTTTCAATAATACTTTTATTACTTTCTCTTTCTCTCTTTCTCTCTTCTCTCTCTCTCTCTCTCTCTCTCTCTCTCTCTCTCTCTCTCTCTCTCTACCTCTCTCTCTCTCTCTACCTCTCTCTCTCTCTCTCTACCTCTCTCTCTCTCTCTCTACACCTCTCTCTCTCTCTCTACACCTCTCTCTCTCTCTCTCTACACCTCTCTCTCTCTCTCTCTCTCTCTCTCTCTCTCTCTCTCTCTCTCTCTCTCTCTCTCTCTCCTGTGCCCTCCCCACACATGTGTGCACTCGTTTCTCCCACTCTCCCGCCTTTCTTTCCTCCCCTTGTGCCCACCTCATGTACGTGGGGAAGGTTGAACTTCATCTAATTGCACTATTTTGTGCAGCAAAGTACTTCAAAAGCCCAACAAGGTTATAAAAATAAAAACAACGATCAAAACTTTTTGGTCCAAAAACGCTCACCAAATCCACCCAAAACTTCATCCTCAACATTGATGGTCTCACAGTATCCACCTCACCTCACATCCGGAATCTTGGAATCATCCTTGATCAAACCCTCTCCTTCGACAAACACATCAAACACATCACAAAGACAGCCTTCTTCCACCTCAAAAACATTGCCCGTCTCCGTCCATCCCTCTCCTCCACAGCTGCAGAAACCCTCATCCACGCCTTCATCACCTCCCGTCTGGACTACTGCAACAGCCTCCTCTATGGCGCACCCTCAAAAATCATCAATAAACTTCAATACATTTAAAACTCCGCTGCCCGTCTACTCACACACACCTCGATCCGTGACCATATCACCCCCGTCCTTTATAAACTCCACTGGCTCCCCATCCCCCAGAGAATCCAGTACAAAATCCTCCTCATAACCTACAAAGCCCTCCATAACCTGGCCCCATCCTACCTGACCGACCTCCTCCACAGGCACACTCCCACCTGCACCCTCCGCTCGGCCGCTGCCAATCTCCTATCCCCCCACATCCGGACCAAAGTCAGATCCTGGGGGGACAGGGCTTTCTCCATCGCTGCTCCCACCCTATGGAACTCACTACCCCAAACCGTTAGAGACTCCTCCACACTCACCACATTCAAAACATCGCTGAAGTCTCACCTGTTCAGTACTGCCTTCAACCACTGAAGGTCACCTCACCTTCTGTCTCCTTTCTCTGTTCATTTATTTATTTACTTATTTATCTATTTATTCATTTCCCTATGTTCTCAAAATCTCTGTAAAGCGTCTTTGAGTATATGAAAAGCGCTATATAAATAAAATGCATTATTATTATTATTATTAAAACTAATTCCTTGACAGCAACTTACCTAATGTGACGGGTTGAAATATGTTAAGGTTTCTTAAGAACATTGTCAAACAAATTTAAAGCGGAAGCTCAGAAGAAGGTGAACTAGTTGTGATTGCAGACACAAAATGCTGGAGTAATTCAGCGGGACAGGCCTTCTCAGCCCGACCCGAGCCGTCACCCATTCCTTCTCTCCAGAGATGCTGCCTGTCCCGCTGAGTTACTCCATCATTTGGTGTCTATCTTCATTGTAAACCAGCGTCTGCTTTTACTTTGTGCACGTGGTTGTGGTTGTGGTTGTGGTTGTGGTTGAGAGGTGGTTGTTGGAGGGGGCTGTGACTGTGACTGTGTTTTTGTGGCCACAGTGAGGGTGGAGCCCGTGGAGCCGTTGGTGTGGGAGGAGGTGGAGAAGCCCACAGCTGAAGTGACCATCAGTACCCTCAACAAGCACATCCACCTCAAGGTGAGGGCACTGCCAGGGACTGGAGCAACCACTCACAGTCAAATACCATGAGAGTATGTATGGTCTAGTTTAGAGATACAGCGCGGAAACATGCCCTGGCTTCTGCCCGCCGAGTCCACGCCGACCAGTGATTCCCCCCCGCACACTAGCTCTATTGTACACGCTAGGGACAATTTACAATGTTTATCGAAGCCAATTAACCTACAAACCTGTACATCTTTGGAGTGTGGGAGGAGACCGGTGCACCCGGAGAAAACCCACTCGGTCACGGGCAGAACGTAAAACCTCCATACAGACTGCACCCGTAGTCAGGATGGAACCCAGGTCTGTGGCGCTGTAAGGCAGCAACTCTACCGCTGCGCCACCGTGCCGGCCAGTAATTGTCTTTGAGTGATTGGGGAATGAATGTGCTGAAAGCATTTAATCCCTGCATTACATGCACATTGCGCTGTGCATTCCAGCTGTACTCCACCACACCGAAAACACCGATGCAGATTTTAACAGTGACATTCTGAGTTAGCAACTCTGTGACGTATTGGTTTTTCTGCAGCGCACTGAAGATGCTATGAACATCTGTATTGAGCCAGACACTGTCAGCAAGAGGCAGTTTGTCAGCATGGGGTGAGTGCCGTTTGGTTCTGCTTTATCTGTGTTGCGGTTCACAGCTCAGCTGGTGGAAGAGCTGCTTTGAAAAGTGCTGTTGTATTCAGCTGACCAGGTGGGACACCAGGTTCAATTCTTAAAAATGAACGTTTTTCCACAAAAAGGGGTTCATAAACGTTTTGCATTCCCAGTGTGCATTCCATAGGCATGCAGCATTCCCTACCCTGGATGGCATGGGTCGTGTGCAGGAAGGAACTGCAGATGCTGGTACACCAAACATGGACGCAAAATGCTGGAGTAACTCAGCGGGACAGCCAGCATCTCTGTACAGAAGGAATGGTTGACCTGTTAAGTCGGGACTCTTCTTCAGACTCCGTTTGGGGTCGAGACCCTTCTTCAGAGTTACTCCAGCTTTCTGTGTCTATCTGTATGGGGAGGTGGTTTGCTGTCTCAAGCCTCAAGGTTTCAATTGCAAACACTAACTGTGTGGGACTCGGAATCTCCTTCACCAGAACAGTCATTGTAGAGAGATGGGTGGAAGCTGCCTTGCCCCCTGGCAATATAATGATCTCTGCACTTCATCAGCCAGTCTCAATGAGATGACATTGAAACATAGAAAATAGGTGCAGGAGGAGGCCATTTGGCCCTTCGAGCCAGCACCGCCATTCATTGTGATCATGGCTACTCATCCACAATCAGTAACCTGTGTCTGCCTTCTCCCCATATCCCTTGATTCCACCAGCCCCTAGAGCTTAGACATGCATTTGCACAGTTTGAGTTGTGCATATTTTTACAACATATTGGTATTGTTTTTGGTAATTATTAAATGATATTCTTGCAGCATCCCCACAACAGGTTGTAAACGCAGTACTCAGTAGATGATATAATAACCCCCCAAAAAATACAATTCATTAAAAATAATAATATAGTGCAAAAACAAAACAAAGTGCAAAGAGCCGAGTGCAAGCTCAGCAGTTTGTTGTTCACAGTTTAGTTGGAGTTTGTAGTGTTCAAGAGCCTGAAGGTTGTTGGGAAGAAGCTGTTACTGAACCCGGAGGTCACGGTTTTCAGGCTCCTGTACCTTCTTCCCGATGGTAGGAGTGAAACGAGTGTGGATTGGTGGTGTGGGTCCCTGATGATGCTGGCTGCCTTGTTGTGACAGTGCCTCTTGTACATCCCTGTGATGGTGGGGAGGTCACTATCCGCGATGTGCTGGGCAGTTCACCACTCTAATCTCCATCGTTCCTGGACGTTGGAGTTGCTGAACCAGGCTGTGATGAGACCAGTCAATATGCTCTCTCCCATACTCCTGTAGAAGCTCAAGAGAGTCGTCATCAACATATCCACTCTCCTAATCTTTCAAGGAAGTAGATACAAGCCTGAAGATTGATAACTGCCACATTCATGTAGTTAGATGAATCCCCTGTTCATCCAGAAACAACCAAGGGGCACTTTGTCAAGTTTGTATGATACAAGTTGATCACTTCTTCCTTGATCCATAACAGGAGTCAGAAGTTGACTGACCCGTTCTCATGCCCTGAAGGCAGCCACCTTCTCCAGGCCAGTCACTGCAAATTACAGGTCCCAGAGGTAAGACTTTACTTTCACTCCCTGCACATTTAAAAGATTGAGGAAGGGTCACAGCTTTCTTCTGTAAACGGTGTGAGGGTTCCCGCCATTAGTACTTTTGAATTTGCTGTAAAAATAAGGATCGCGGTCCAGGTTTTCCCCGGTTACGAAACCCAGGCTTGTGTGCTGCCTGTACGTACGTACGATGTTGCCAGGACTAGAGGGCCTGTGCCATCGGGAGAGGTTGAGCAGGCTAGGACTCTACTCCTTAGGAGGAGGAGGATGAGGAATGATCTTATAGAGGTGTACAGAATCATGAGATGAATAGATCGGGTAGACGTGAAGACCCTCTTGCCCAGAGTAGGGGAATCAAGAACCAGATGACATGGGTGGTGGGTGAATGGAAGGAGCTGCCAGAGGAGGTAGTTGAGGCAGGTACTATCACAACATTTAGACAGGCACATGGAGAGGATGGGTTTAGAGGAATAAGGGCCAATCACAGGCAGGTGGGACTAGTGTAGATGGGACGTATTGGTCAGTGTGGGCAGGATGGGTCGAAGGGCCTGTTTCTGTGCTGTCAGACTCTCTGACTCTGTAACCTGCTGGGATCTTGTAAGCGGCATTATCAAAAGCGTTAATCTCTGGTGCTCGCTGCACACTAGAATATAAGCGGGGAAAATCCTGCCCAGTAATAACTCAAGACAGCTGAGTGCAAATTCTGTGCACTTTTGGCTTTTAACATTCCACCAAGACTTGGCTGCCGGCACTTGGGCTAAATTTACACTGTCTTAATTCTGGCTGTCACAGATCAGAGAGTAGAATGTCACTTCCTAAAGAAGAATGACATTAAGAAGGGGAATTGATCGCCTTCATGATGAATTTGTCATTTGGATTGATCATTTGTGAATGACTGCGATGTACATTGCTGTTATGTTGTGGAAAACATTGGCTCATTTCCCTCAATCTTCCAGTTACTTTTACGAAAGAAACATTTCCACTGAACTGTTGTGTTATTATTTCTGCTCCTTTTCCTCAGGGAACTGCAGGTTTCTTCAGCATAGATAACGAAGACCACGAGGCCGTCTCTGTAGATGTCAAACTGCTTCCCAGAAAACTCCGATTCTTCTGCGATTCCAACAAAAACCATCTCCAAGCGGGAGAGTCCGGTAAACCACCGTGACAACTTGTTATCTTGATGAAACCTGCTCCATGTGCAAGATCCACTTTTCCATTCCTGGATTTACAAAGCAAGATAAAGCTGCTAGTAAAAGACAAGGATTAAAAAAGAGAGATGTTTATGCCGTCACTATCATGTCATCCCACGACCAAAGTCGCCCATTAACTCTTTTTCCAGTTGATGTTACTTGTCTGGAGGTGTCCTCGATAAGATTGGATGGTGTCCTTTCCACCATGTCTATCATTCCACCCCCCGAAACATGAAGATCTCCAGCCTGTGCAGGAACCGACCAATGCCGTCCGTGTTGGAAGCTGGCATTTGGAATCCATAGCTCTGATTCATCAGTGGTGTGATGCTGTAGACAGAGGCCGTGTATTTGCAGGTATCCTCTGCCGTAGTGTCCATCCACAACATGAATTTCCATTTTATATTGCTGCTTCAGAACATCCTGACCCACTTTGTAATCTATAACTACGTTTTTGAAAAGCAGTCACTGTAGCTTCTGCAGACAAATGAGTATTAGTTTGTATATTAATGTTTCAAAATCAATCATGAGATCAATGACCACAATCGGAAACTCAGTGACGGGCAGGACGAGAGGTAATTCTACATCTTTGCCTTCCTGAGCAGCTTAGCAAAAAGACCATGTGATCAAACTAGAATGAAACTTTGTGTTTATGTAACACGTATAATTCATATGTGTAGGAATGAACAGCAGATGCTGGTTCACACTGAAGATAGACACACAATGGTGGAGTAACTCAGCGGGACAGGCAGCATCTCTGGAGAGAAGGAATGGGTGATGATGACATCACCCATTCCTTCTCTCCATGTATAAATTAATCTTTGCAGTTAAACCTCCAGTGTAACGAGCAACATCTGGGTTTAAAATGTAACATGGGTCATTTTATCTGTGGCAACGTATTATTGTTAGTGGTTTAAATGCTTTGCAGCTGATTATTTGACACATTTTGTAAATAAAATGCTGATTTATTAATGGTGTGTGAGAACCTCTTTCTGTGCAGACTTGTTGACCAATCTGCATGTTGGTTCGGGAGTATTTGTGATCGCGTTTCACTGGAAACCCAGGCACCGTGCCTCTGAAACTATCTCCAGGTAAGAATCCTTTGCCAAATCCGACAAGTTTGGACAAGAAACCCGCTGATAAAAACAGAAATGTCACTTTTCTAGTTTTCTCTCTGACTCACCCTGTGAGCAAGTTCCTTAATGTGTTTGTTTAAAGGTGTGTTTATACAGGTAAACGCTAAACTCAGTGACCTGCTGCATAGCATGATCTCTTTCTGTCTTATACGGGAAGATGTGGAAACGAGGCGCTTTGTCTCATTGGCAGCCTTCCTGGGGTTTTTTTCGGGAAAATGCCAAAATCCTTGCTGAGAAATATATTAATGTTAGCTGTTTAACACTTGACATTCCAGAGGCAAGATCAGAAACAAGGAACAGGCCCTTCGGCCCACAGCGTCCGTGCTCAACATGATACCAAGGTGAATTAATCTCTTCTGCCTGCATGTGATCTATATCCCTCCATAGTCATGTGCCTATCAAAAGGCCTCTTAAACACCACTCCTGTATCAGCCCCTACCACCACCCCTGGCAGTGCCATCCACACACCTACTCTGTGTATAAACAAAATATTGCCCTACATATCTCCTTTACATTTCCCCCTCTCACCTTCTAGTCTTTGACATTTCCACCCTGACGAAAGGTTTCTGACAGTTTATCCTATCTGTGCCTCTCATATAAAAATTCACTATATTGGTGAAGATACTAGAAATCAGAGATTTCTCACTCTCCTTTCCCAGGGAGTATTTTTGGTATTTCATCTCCAGTCAATGTAGCAGCGATGTAACCAGTTCACAAGTTTGTGCTACTCATTGTGCTGTACACGGAGAGACCAGAGCTACACGGTCACTCCTTAAATACTTTGAACTTTGTACAGTGCTTTAGAATGTGGAAAAAAGGGCGTCATCAAAGTACGTTTTCATTGAAAATAGATCTTCCAATTTTCACGCTTTTTAAAAAATGTCTTTATTGATCATCCATACCCAAAAACATTAATCTGACAAATACAAACAACAGATTTTGATTAATTAAGTAATTTAAATAAATAGAATTTTCCTTAAGTTATGTGTATTTGTAGCATTACACTCTCCAAGAACACGAGTGTGTGTCTCTGAATGTCAGTCGGGATGGGACCATTTTGTGTTGAGTCACATTTTCAATGATTGGACAAAGCTCCGTGGGGCAATGTGCTGAGGGTCTGTGTGTGTTCACAATGTTTTAATCATTTAGCTTATAGTCTGGCTGTGAACTCCACCCTCAGATCTCAGCATCCAAAACAACCTGGGGGCCTTGTTTGTCCCGTTCCCACCCTGTTGTGGATGTCTTCCATCAATGCTCCAAGGAACTGGTTGCATTCAGTGGTAATTATCCAAGTACTGGACGGTATGAAGGTATGGCTTGTCAAGGTGTTTTAAATCAAGGCTCCGTATAGTCAATCCAAACCTCTGTAAACCTGTGACCCAAGAATGGTAACACCTTTTTACAAGCCTTTCTCACAAGCAAAACAAACAGGTCAACCCTTGCAACTTGAAGTCCTGAAGTGAACACAACTTAGTGCTGAGTCTCTGATCACCAAGGTCTGGTCTGAGTGCTTGTGGAATATACTGACCTCCTAACACCCAGCACCAAAGTCATCAATAGCAGCCTGCCTTTACGGTTCTCCACACAGTGAGTTGTTTGTATCCCTGCAGGGAAGGTGTAAAGTTCTGTTAAAACATTCTCCTCCTAGGACTGGGCGATAAATAAGGATGACCTTCCGCACCCAAAGGCAATACTTTCTGCACTGTGTGAAGGCCAGGTAAAGTGGACAGTGCTTTGGCCAAGAGGTGATTCATGTCAAAGGGTGAATGACTAGATTCAAACAAATATTTAATTCAGGGAGCAGGACCTAATGCCAATGCTATTGAAGACTGAACGAGTACAAATGAAGTGATGCCTGGCTTTGTCCAATGCTTTCGTACAGCGAGAGTGTTGTGAATGATCAGCATTGCTCTTGCATTATAGCTGACCAGGAATCCACACTAGCACCATGATCACATTGTGTCAGCACTAAACTACTCTTCAGGTGATGCAACATCAGTGCCCGTTTAACCACGTCTGGGATTCATTCCTGCACGCAGTGCTGCTTTGCAGTGGGCTCTCTCTTGTTATTGTAAACATTGCGATCATCCTCATTGTTGTTATTTTACATTCCCAGTGGACAGCCTGTGTGTGAGCAAGGCAACGTACAGGCCCTGGTAAGTGCCCGATCTCGCACTCGGCAGGCAATGCTAGACGACATGGATGGGATCTCACACTCGGCAGGCAATGCTAGATGACATGGATGGGAGATGCCCATGTCCTCGGGTGACTTGGTGGTGCCTGTATCCAAAGTAACCACCGTTGTTTGGGTTTAAGACTGCTGTAAGCCAACTCCTTGTGTGCGGTTAACTTTTGACTTTTGACACTGCAATGTACAACACCAAAAATGACAGTCACACCCTCTCCTGCTTTGATGGGATTACTGTCTAAAGGTCTCGGCCAATGCCAAAAGGAATTCTCCCAAACCTACTGCCCCAGTTGCTTGCTGTTCATTACACAACTTCAGAGCAAATGGCAGATTGCACGCACAAACAAACCATGGGATGTGAACTGCCACAGGGTTGACTATATTTAAACTGGAATGTTGGCAATCAGATTTCCGGCTGGTTTAAACATGAGGTTTCTCATCTGCCCATCTCCCACCATATTACCAGTTGTATGTGTGTCGAGGTTCAAGGCTCTGTTTGTATTGTGACAGTATTTATGCGCTGGGACCTCTGTGCTCCACTTTTCACCTCACACTGCACAGCACTGGTCTGTCATCAAGCACAGAGTAGGTCTGAAAAATAAAGATGATGTCCCTGCAGGAAGACTGCACCCCAGCTGATGGATGAATTGTACCCTAATAGCAGATCCCGAGGGTAAATCCACGTAGAAACAGAATCCCCACAATTAGTCTTTAAAAAATAATTCACACATTTACAAATGTTCCTCCTTTATCTCTTCTCTCCTTCATCGTCTGGCACTTTCATCTCTCAAAACTAAAAGACCGTCTCAAGTGCCGTTTCCTCCTCCCTGGTTCCTCTCCCTCATCCAGGGAACTTGAACTTCACCTGTTGGTTGTCGGGTGTAGCAAATGAGATCAGAAAGCCGGGCACAGACACGCAGACTTTGGCCGAGTCTAAACGACAGAGAGTGGCTGGAGCGGGTCCATCGCCCCTCAAAGCCGCTCATTCCGTGAGCACAGCCTCCTTGCCCTCTCACTGCTTCTCCATGTGTACTGATGCCTTGCCAAGAACCACTGAATAGAGAAAAGGTAACTGTGATGCTTGCAGCTGCCTCTGCTGTTAAGATGCTTTCCCAAAGCCGTTTTACTTCTTGTGAAGGAACTTCATTTTACTACCTAGAAATGGACAAAATGGATTCATTGTCACTATATTGGCAGCCCAAATGTTGCTGAACTACGATCTACCTCTTTGATGACCGTTGACCGGACTTTGCTGGCTTTACCTTGCACAAAACGTTATTCCCGAATCATGCACTGTAAATGCACTGTAAATGGATTGATTGTAATCAAGTATTATCTTTCTGCTGACTGGTTAGCACGCAACAAAAGCTTTTCACTGTACCTCCGTACACGTGACAATAAACTCAACTGAACTGAACAAATACCTGTTCAAAAACCACAAATACTGACAGGAAAATAGTCTCGACTCGATTGTAACGACTCGATTGTAATCATGTATTGGCTGTCCTCTGACTGGTTAGCATGCAACAAACGCTTTTCACTGTACCTCAGTACACGTGACAATAAACTAAACTGAACTAACTAGAAATGGTAGAATTATACAGGACAATAGATTGGAGACTAACTATAAAGATTACCTTGGAGTGATACAGCTTGGAAACCAGCCCTTCAGTCTAAGTTGCTCGTGCCGACCAAAATGCCCCCTCTACATTAGCCCCAGCCTCCCATGTTTACCCCACATCCCTTTAAACCTATCCCATCCATATACTGGTCCTAATGTCTTTTAAATGTTGTTATCGTACCTGTCTCTCCCTCTGGCAGCTCGTTCCATGTAACCACTACCATCTGTGTAAAACGTCGCCCCTCAGGTTCCTATTAAATCTAGCCCCTCTCCCCTTAAACCTACACCCTCTGGTTCTTGATTCCCCACCCTGGGTAAAAGACTGTGCAATCACCCTATCTATTCCCCATGTGATCTTCTACATCTCTACATAAATCATCCCCCCAGCCTCCTGCGCTCTGGGGAATAAAGAACCTTTTAAAATTACTTTCATTGCTCCACAGTAAACAATTTTAACAAATACGTTACCTAGACCTCTGAGAAATCGGTTCATGCCTCTTTGTTCACCGCCAGTGAGTGTTTCAAGGTAGTCCTGGGCTCTAAGCTCGAATAAACCTGCAGAAGATAAGAAGGAGGGAACAAATGTGTCAGACATAGTAATATGGAACATAGGAACACAAGTCTGAGGAAGGGTCTCAACCCAAAATGTCACCCGTTCCTTCTCGCCAGAGATGCTGCCTGCCCCGCTGAGTTACTCCAGCATTTTGTGTCTCTATCTTTGATCATGTTACTTGTTCATCTGGGGAAGCTAGCTGATGAAAGACGTGAAAGTGGGAGGGAGGGAGGGAGGGAGGGAAAGAGGGAGGGAAAGAGGGAGGGAAAGAGGGAGGGAAAGAGGGAGAGGGAAAGAGGAAGAAGAGGAAAAGAGGAAGAAGAGGAAGAGGGAAAGAGGAAGAAGAGGAAGAGGAAGAGGAAGAGGCAGTACCATGACCTGAACCCTCACCTTTGACGCCAAGCTTCCTCAGCTCTCGATCCTGGATGAACCCTCCGAACATCTGCGTTTCCATGAACACCTCCAGGAAGCGCCGGATGCTTTTGGAGGCGATGGATTTGCGAAAGGTCTCCCCCAGGAAGATTCTCTCATCCTTCTCGCTGGACGTCATGTACAGGGAGTAGTGCCCCACTATCTCCACAAAGAAGCGCACAAAGGTCTCCGACACCACCGTGTTAAGGGAGGCAACACCTAGAAACATTCATTAGGACAAAATAACTCAGAGGGGCTTGGATTGATCCATTTGCCTCCTGTGTTTAAAACACTGAATACAAATTATTTTTATATTTAAATATGAACTCTTCATTTTTCAATAACCTTTTCTCTTCCCCCATCCACTTCCACCTTTATCCCTTCCTCCGGCTTCACATTTTATGCCTCTTCTCTCCGTATCTCATTGGTTTTTGTCTCCTTCCCCTCTCCGCCCTTTGTCCACCCATCTGCCATCAGTACCCCCTCACCCTGCATCCTCCCATCACTCATCAGGCTTTGTCCTGCCCCCTTCTGTCTCCCTGCATTCTCTTCCCCCCCCCACTGCAATCAGTCTTCTTCAGAAGGCTCCTGACCCTAAACGTCACCTATCTACATTCTCCAGAGATGTATCTTGACCTGCTGAGTTACTCCAGCACTTTGTGTCTTTTTTCGTGAACCAGCATCTGCCGTTCCTTCCTACATGGGAGAGAGGACTTCTTGGAAGAAAAGCCAAGGAATTTTGTTTGACATGAGGTCAAGTCTTTTTTAAAGTTAGCCAAAAATCAGGTGGGAACAGATTTTCAAAAAAACAACAGACATTAAGAGAAATGTTTTTCACACTATGATTATGACAATGTGGGACAGATAATGATTTAGTCATTAAAATATCAAAATGTAATGAGAAAGTGGGATAACATAGAACTAGTGTGAACAAGTCATCAATGGTCAGCAAGGACTCGGTGGGCCGAAGGGCCTGTTTCCATGTTGCATCTCAAAACTATAAACTTGTCAAATCAGAAAGAGAGCCAGATTAGTCTGAAGAAGGGTCTCGACTCGAAACGCAAGTGTGAAAACGCACACCTCCAGATTCAGGGACAGTCTCTTCCCGGCTGTTGAATCATCGTACCACAACCAGAGAGCAGTGCTGAACTACTATCTGCCTCTTTAGTGACCCTCGGACTTTCCTTGATCAGACTTTGCTGGCTTTACACTGCACTAAACGTTATTCTCTTGTACTGTACTGTAATACAATGTAAATACACCGAGAAGGCAGAGATGGATAGATGCTTGATTAGTGCGGGTGTCACTTATGACTGCGGCTCGATTGTAATCGTGTGTTGTCTTTCCACTGACTGGATAGCACGCAACAAAAGATATTCACTGTACCTCGGTACACGTGACAATAAACTTAACTGAAGCTGAACGTCACCTAATCCTCTTCTCCAGAGATGCTGCCTGTCCCGCTGAGTTACTCCAGCACTTTGTGTCTGTCTTTGGTGTAAACCAGCATCTGCAGTTCCTTCCTACACAATAGTGTTAGAGGGTCTGGTAACTGTTCCCAACAGCAACATGGCCCTATGGTAACCATGACCCTATAGTACTGTTCCAGGCGTATGTACCAAATTGCTACTTTACTTTCTGTTTATGTTATTACCGTACAGTATCACCCATCATTAGTCAACCCATGGTGCCAAATCTGGCAACTCTGTACACGGTCTCAGTGTACTGCTCCTATACACTTGTACTGGATCTGAGATACTTATCTAAGATGCATCTAAGTGCTTATGTATAGTGATACTTGTACTGAACTGTATACAAAAATGAATTTCAAATAAAGTACCATTGAAGCAGCACAGTGAGTGGGACAAACGTAGTAAACATAGAAACAAGGTGCAGGAGGAGGCCATTCGGCCCTTCGAGCCTGCACCGCCATTCAATATGATCATGGCTGATCATCCAACTCAGTATCCCGTACCTGCCTTCTCTCCATACCCCCTGATCCCTTTAGCCACAAGGGCCACATCTAACTCCCTCTTAAATATAGCCAATGAACTGGCCTCAACTACCTTCTGTGGCAGAGAATTCCACAGATTCACCACTCTCTGTGTGAAAAAAAACGTTCTCATCTCGGTCCTAAAAGACTTCCCCCTTATCCTTAAACTGTGACCCCTTGTTCTGGACTTCCCCAACATCGGGAACAATCTTCCTGCATCTAGCCTGTCCAACCCCTTAAGAATTTTGTAAGTTTCTATAAGATCCCCCCTCAGTCTTCTAAATTCCAGCGAGTACAAGCCGAGTCTATCCAGTCTTTCTTCATATGAAAGTCCTGCCATCCCAGGAATCAATCTGGTGAACCTTCTCTGTACTCCCTCTATGGCAAGGTAGTAGATGGGGTTTCAGTGAGTGGGGCACACGTAGTAGATGGGGTTTCAGGATTCCCTTACCATCCAGTGGCGTGTCCTCCTCTTGTGTCACCAAGTCGTTTCTCATTTCCAGCACTTGCTCCAGTGCCGTCTGCAGTTTGCGCGGCAGAATGGAATCTTCATCGTCCACCTGATAAAAATAAAGGAAGCCAATAATGTCTGGTTATACATAGACACATGGACAATAGGTGCAGGAGGAGGCAATTAGGCCCTTCGAGCCAGCACCGCCATTCAATGTGATCATGGCTGATCATCACAATCAGTACCCTGTTCCTGCCTTCTCCCCATACCCCTTGATTCCGCTAGCCCTAAGAGCTTTATCTAACTCTCTTTTCACTAGTTTACCAGCTTCACTAGTTTAGTTTGGTTTAGAAATTACAGCATGGAAACAGGCCCTTCGGCCCATTGAGTCCAGACCGACCATCGATCACCCGTTCACACTAGTTCTACGTTATCTCACTTTCTCATCCACTCCCTACACCAGGGGACAATTCACAGAGGGACAATTAACCTACAAACCCGTACGTCTTTGGGATGTGGGAGGAAGTCCATGCGGTCACAGGGGGAATGTGCAAACTCCACACAGACAGCATAGAGGTCAGGATCAAACCCGGGTCTGGCGCTGTAAGGCAGCAACTCTGACCATTACCATTGACACTACCAAGTGAAGGTTTGATTTCATTTCCCTGGTTCCACTTCATCTTTGCCAAAGGCCAGTTGAGTTGCACCCAAAAGGATACATTGCTTATTTAACTGAATGCTTCTTGGGGGAAAAGGAGCAAGGATGCCAGCTGTTGTGGACAGGCCCATGCAGTGCCTGGTGAGTGCGGCATTGTTGAAAGTGTAGCCGTTCCAGTTGTGGACCGTGCCAAGCCCAGCGCAATGTCAACACTTTTGGCACTTTTGTTTTAAAAGAAGTTTTAGGAGTTTAGAGATACAGCGCGGAAACAGGCCCTTCGGCCCACCGAGTCCGCACCGACCAGCGATCCCCGCGCACTAACACTATCCTACACACACTAGGGACAATTTACACATTCACCAAGCCAATTAACCTACAAACCTGTACGTCTTTGGAGTGTGGGAGGAAACCGAAGATCTCAGAGAAAACCCACGCAGTCACGGGGAGAACGTACAAACTCCGTACAGACAGCGCCTGTAGTCGGGATGGAACACGGGTCTCTCGGCGCTGTATGGCGGCAACTCTACCGCTGCGCCACCGTGACCGCCCTCGTCTCAGAGTTCTCCCGGAGACTCCAGCAATATTCATCTCAAAAGAAAAACCAAACCAACTGGTCTGTCCTGTCACCGAAAATAGACACAAAATGCTGGAGTAACTCAGCAGGTCAGGCAGCATCTCTGGAGAGAAGGAATGGGTGACGTTTCAGGTCGAGACCCTTCTTCAGACCCTTTTTCAGAAGCAGGGTCACGGCCAGAAACGCCACCCATTCCTTCTCTCCATAGATGCTGCCTGTCCCGCTGAGTTACTCCAGCATGTTGTGTCTGGGTGCCGTGTAAACCAGCATCTGCAGTTCCTTCCTACGCAGTCCTGTCACTGTTTAGTGGCATTTACAACGTGGACATTTAAATTTGCTGCAGCATTTGTCAGCTGAATAACAATGATGCCTTGTTACACATCATTTGCAAGATGCTTAGTGACAGTCTGAAGATAAGCAAGGTGCTATATAATCCAAGATCCTTTTTCCTGTACCCACCTGTGCTCGGACTGAGGCAGTGGGGGAGGCTACAGTCACTCACTAACCCATTTTCAGTTCAGTCTATTGTCACGTCTACCGAGGTACAGTGAAAAGCCTTTGTTACGTGCTAACCAGTCAGTGGAATGACAATACATGATTACAGTCGAGCCGTTTCCATTGTATCGATACATGATAAGGGAATAACGTTTAGTGCAAGTTAAGGCCAGAAAAGTCCGATCCAGGATAGTCCGAGGGTCACCAATGAGGTAGATAGTAGTTCAGCACTGCTCTCTGGCTGTGGTGGGATGGTTCAGTTGCCTGATAACAGCTGGGAAGAAACTGTCCCTGAATCTGGAGGTGTGCGTTTTCACACTTCTGTATCTTTTGCCCGATGGGAGAGGGGAGAAGAGGGAGTGGCCGGGGTGAGGCTGGTCCTTGATGATGCTGCTGGCCTAACGTGACAATAAACGAACCAAACTAAACCAACCCGTGCCACCATTCTGCGCGGGTGATTTTGACTGTGTGTCTTCATTAAAAGGCTGAGTACTTATTAGGAACCAATCTCACATCTCCCACTAACTCCAGGTGGCATGTTTCCTCACGGTATCGGAGAGCCTTTGTAGGATGTTTCACTCCTCTCCTGCCAGCTTCTCTCTCATTCATGGTCTAGCAGGGGACAGCTTTCACCCACAATGCACGGCTCTCACTGAACCCACGTCCAAGTGTCAGTGGAGCAGTGTCATCCTGTCACAGTTTGTGAAACGGTGGAACACTCACCTGCCTGAGAAATTTGTTTACCCCGAGATTAACCACAAGCACCTGCAAAAAAGGAGAGACAGGTTTTATTCCACGAGACAGATCTCAGACACAATGGCCCCTGCGACCAGTCAACAAAGGCAAGTAACAGGTAACATCAGTCAGAGAGAGACGCTGAGCGTTGTGAACAGAGGGCTACTGCTTACCTCTTCCAGTGGCAGCTCCTTCAGCCTGGGCAGCGAGCTGGACAGGAGTCCGATGAGGAAGGGTGTGGGGGAGCAGGCGATGTCAATCATGGAGGGAGGTAGCACGGGGATGTAGGTGTGCTGCCAGGCAAACGGGTAGAGCAATGCCATCACAGCATGGCAGCACTTGGACAGGGTGCTGCAAATGGAGAATGAGAGCAGTGTGAGAAGCCCTGTGCACCGCCAGCCCACAGGTAACTAACCCAGGGCACCTGTGAACCCACAGGTAACTAACCCAGGGCACCTGTGAACCCACAGGTAACTAACCCAGGGCACCGTGAACCCACAGGTAACTAACCCAGGGCACCTGTGAACCCACAGGTAACTAACCCAGGGCACCTGTACACCGTGAGCCCACAGGTAACTAACCCAGGGCACCTGTGAACCCACAGGTAACTAACCCAGGGCACCTGTACACCGTGAGAGCAGTGGTGAGAAGCCCTGTACACTGTGAGCCCACAGGTAACTAACCCAGGGCACCTGTACACCGTGAGAGCAGTGTGAGAAGCCCTGTACACCGTGAGAGCTGAACCCACAGGTAACGAACCCAGGGCACCATTACTGTATGTCTCTGCTCCTGATAGAGTCAAGAGCAGCGTCCAGCACAAGTCACCCTACCTGCTGCACTGCCAAATGCTTGGAACACCAAGGTGAACATTATCACAAAATACACCTTTGTTGTACTTGCCACGCTTCGTTGCTTTGTCCCGCCTTCCCCCCTTTTCCAACTTTCTTCTTCCTCCACAATCAGTCTGAAGAAGGAACACGACTCAAAACGTCACCTATCCATGTTCCCCACAGATGCTGCCTGACCCGCTGAGTTACTCCAGCACTCTGTGAAACGTCACCTATCCATGTTCTCCACAGATGCTGCCTGACCCGCTGAGTTACTCCAGCACTCTGTGAAACGTCACCTATCCATGTTCCCCACAGATGCTGCCTGACCCGCTGAGTTACTCCAGCACTTTGCGTCCTTCTGTGTATTAAGGTGGGCGGCACGGTGGCGCAGCGGTAGAGTTGCTGCCTTACAGCGCCAGAGACCCAGGTTCTATCCTGTCCATGGGTGCTGTCTGTACAAAGTTTGTACGTTCTCCCTATAATAGCGTGGGTTTTCCCCAGGATCTCCAGTTTCCTCACACACTCCAAAGATGTTGGCTAATTGGCTCCGGTAAAATAGTCCCTAGTGTGTAGGATACTGCTAGTGTACGGGGTGATTGCTGGTCGGCATGGACTCAGCTGGCCGAAGGGCCTGTTTCTGTGCTGTTTCTCGATCGCCTGAGTCTTAAGTCCCAGCCAGAGTTGTTGCAAGGCTGAGGGCCACATTCTGTGCATCGATCTGCTGTGGGAGAGTCCAGCAGAGGAGGAGGTTGGATGCCCTGAGCAGTGGCCCTCCCCATCCGGTCTGCAAGAGGCAGTGAAGGGGAGTGGGTGCCCAGGGGGGTGGCTGTGGAACTATCTGGCCTGATGACGCCATGCCAGAAAAACCCAATGACCTCACCCGTGCCGTCAAAATCAATGAACGTATCTGCAAACGCCATTCTTCATCGATGGACCACTCACGCCCCACAGCATTCACTCACTGAGCAGCGGTGCCTGTTAATCCGAGCTTGCGGCACTGACTGGGCCCACGGCACTTTCCAAACCTTCGAGACGCACTCCCAGACAGTGAACTCCATGCACGTCAGCAACCATGCAATCATTGCCAACTTCCTCACTCCCAAATATGGGACAAGGTGACGTCACCGCCCCGCGCGACCTCACCCAGCCAGCGGCCACGTGCTCCCGGCCCGGACGGCCGCCATTGTTGGAGCGGGAGCACGTGGCCGCTGGCTGGGTGAGGTCACGTGGGGCGCGGGGCGGTGACGTCATCCTTTGTCCCTTATTTGGGAGTGAGGAAGTTGGCAACCCTACTAATACGGGACAAGGGCGGTCCCGTACGGGACAAACCAATTTAGCCCAAAATACGGGATGTCCCGGCTAATACGGGACAGTTGGTGACCCTAGTAACAGATACATCTCCGACCACGCGTGGTCACTGGCAGCTTTGCACCACTGGCAAGTTGCAACCCCACTCCTGTTATCTGAAAACCTCTGTTCCTGATTAGTGCGGGTGTCAGGGGTTATGGGGAGAAGGCAGGAGAATGGGGTTGAGAGGGAAAGATAGATCAGCCATGATTGAATGGCGGAGTAGACTTGATGGGCCGAACGGCCTAATTCTGCTCCTATCACTTAAAAGCAAAACAAAAACAAATTGCAACCTGTTGAAAATCCAAAATATATATTTTTTTTAATCTGCTGGAAACACACAGCAGGTCAGGCAGCATTCGTGAGAAAGAGAGTTTGCTTTGTCCACTTCTGATGAAGGGTCAGAACCATCAGGTTGACTGTGTTTATTAGTGTTCCATCTCCAACCTAGTATGGAAAATGAAAATGTCCCTACGCCTGGCTTTGAAGATACAGCATGGAAACAGGCCATTCGGCCCACCGAGTCCACGTCAGCCATCGATCAATTTTTAACACTAATTCTACATTATCCCACTTTCTCATCCACTCCCTACATACTTGTACAGAGGGCAATTGTACAGAGGCCAGAGCTCACAACGCCAGAGAACTGGATTCGGTCCCGACCTTGGCTGCTGTCTGTGTGGAGTTTGCACGTTCTCCCCATTACTGCCTGGGTTTCCTCCGGGTGCTCCGGTTTCCTCCCACATTCTGAAGACGGGCCAGTTTGTAGGTTAATTGTCGTCTGTAAATTGTCCTCAGTGCGAAGGCTAGAGCTAATGTGTGTGTGGATCGCTGGTCGGTGCTGACTCACTGGGCTGAAGGGCCTGTTTCCACGCTGTATCCCTAAACGTAAAACTAAACCGAAAACATTGATCACCTGTTCACACTGGTTCTGTAATCTCACCTTCACACCCACTCACGACAAACTCGTGCAGCTTTACAGAGACCAATTAATCTACAAACCCACATATAAAATTATAAAAGGACTGGACAAACTAGATGCAGAAAAAATGTTCCCAATGTTGGGCGAGTCCAGAACCAGGGGCAACAGTCTTAGAATAAAGGGGAGGCCATTTAAAACTGAGGTGAGAAAAAACTTTTTCACCCAGAGAGTTGTGAATTTGTGAAATTCTCTGCCACAGAGGGCAGTGGAAACCAAATCACTGGATGGATTTAAGAGAGAGTTAGATAGAGCTCTATGGGGCTAGTGGAATCAAGGGATATGGGGAGAAGGCAGGCACGGGGTATTGATTGGGGACGATCAGCCATGATCACAATGAATATCGGTGCTGTTCTATGTTTCTATTTTCAGCTGTTCTATTTTCTATGTTTCTATGGTCACAAGGAGAACGTGCAAACTCCACATGGCCAGCACCCGAGGTCAGGATCGATCCCGGGTCTCTGGCGTTGTGAGGCAGCGGCTCTACCCGCTGCACCACCGTGCCGCCCTTAATAACGCAGATGTGGAAGGGGTAAAAGAAGGGAAGGTGGGAGAAGGACTGTACCGAGCTGAAGCTGCCACAGAGCCGATGGGCCGATGGGCCTGCTGCCCTTCTGTTCCAGCCCACAGGTCTGTCACTTGCTTCATTGCGAGGCTGAGAGCCTATTTCCCTGCTCCGATCCATTCCCTACATTTTTTACATTCCGGTTTCAAACATTCCTCCTCTCTTTCAGAAATGTAGAAAATCATTTCTACAGATGTTACAGGAGGAATAACAGCTGCACGCTTTCACATTTTGTACAGAACCCTTCCGACCGGCACGGGGTTAAAACTGAGGTGAGAAGAAACCTTTTTCACCCAGAGAGTTGTGAATTTGTGGAATTCTCTGCCACAGAGGGCAGTGGAGGCCAACTCACTGGATAAATTTAAAAGAGAGTTAGATAGAGCTCTGGGGGGCTAGTGGAATCAAGGGATATGGGGAGAAGGCAGGCACGGGTTACTGATTGTGGATGATCAGCCATGATCACAATGAATGGCGGTGTTGGCTGGAAGGGCCAAATGGCCTCCTCCTGCACCTATGTTTCTAAATGGAGTCACTTTAAAGCCAATCCTTCACATCCGATTGAGACTCAGGATGAGGTGTGAGGTGTGACTAATCTCTGGCGGGGCTAGTCACCGATTTGTGGGATTTTGAGGTAAAGGTCACAAAGCGTTGATGGCTCCTCCATGGGGCAGTGCAAGGCCGAGATGGGATCAGTTGCTTTAGACGTGTGTACAATGGGTCTCATTAAAAGCTGACTGCAATGAGCATGTGGACAATTACGTCACCATTCAAGGGGAACTAATTTGATTTGAGAATGTTTATAGTGCACAATGAGAACAGATTACAACTTTACATTTTCAAGGCGTGTTCTAATTCCGAAGAACACCATGTTCCACGAATCCCGTTGCCTCTACACTGGGTTCAGTGCTGTTTAGTTTGGTTTAGTTTAGAGAAACGGCATGGAAACAGGCCCTTCGGCCCGCCGAGTCCATGCCGACCATCGATCGCCTGAAGAATGGTTCCGACCCGAAACGTCACCTACTCCAGAGATACTGCCTGTCCCGCTGAGTTACCCCAGCATTTTGTGTCTGTCCCCTTCACACTAGTTCTACGTTATCCCTCCTTCCCATCCACTCCCCTCACACACTAGGGGGCAATTCACAGAGGGGCCAATTAATCTACAAACTGGCACGCCTTTGGGATGTGGGAGGAGACCGGAGCACCCGGAGGAAACCCACGCGGTCACGGGGAGAACGTGCAAACTCCACACACAGACAGCACCGAGGTCAGGATTGAACCCGGGTCTCTGGTGCTGTGAGGAAGCAGCTCTACCCGCTGCTCCATTGTGACGTTCTTCATTTTCTTATTGGGCCTGATATTTTCATCGTTCCTTATTCCTTGCCTCCATCCTCAATTTGATGTGCAGAAGAGAGAGCACTCAGGAAAATCAACGGCTTCACTTTCAATGGTCAATCAACTGTTTATCAGTCTGAAAACAGCTCCCGAAACAAAACACCACCTCTCCAACTTCAGAGATGCTGCCTGACCGGCTGCGTTACTCCAGCACTCTGTGAAACGTCACCTATCCACGTTCTCCAGAGATGCTGCCTGACCCGCTGAGTTACTCCAGCACTCTGTGAAACGTCACCTATCCACGTTCTCCACAGATGCTGCCTGACCCGCTGAGTTACTCCAGCACTCTGTGAAACGTCACCTATCCACGTTCTCCACAGATGCTGCCTGACCCGCTGAGTTACTCCAGCACTCTGTGAAACGTCACCTATTCACGTTCTCCACAGATGCTGCCTGACCCGCTGAGTTACTCCAGCACTCTGTGAAACGTCACCTATCCACGTTCTCCACAGATGCTGCCTGACCCGCTGAGTTACTCCAGCACTCTGTGAAACGTCACCTATCCACGTTCTCCACAGATGCTGCCTGACCCGCTGAGTTACTCCAGCACTCTGTCTTTTTTTAATTGTAGTGAAACAATTGGTAGAAAAAATAATAACTAACCGTAGCAAGCTCGTGTTTAGTTTAGTTTAGAGGTACAGTGCGGAAACAGGCCCTTCAGCCCACCGAGTCCGTGCTGACCAGCGATCCCCACACACTAGCACTGTCCTACACACACTAGGGACAATTTACAATCTTTACAGAAGCCAATTAACCTACAAACCTGCAGGTCTTTGGAGTGTGGGAGGAAACCGAAGCACCCCGAGAAAACCCACGCGGTCACGGGGAGAACGTACAAACTCCGTACAGGCAGCACCCGTAGTCGGGATCGAACCCGGGTCTCTGGCGCTGTGAGGCAGCAACTCTACCGCTGTGCTGCCCTGTTTGGGGAGAGTGGAGCAGTGTATCTCTGAACAACACACATTGCTGCTGAGTTATTGTTGCTGTAAAGCGCTGGTGATGCTGTGCAGCCCACATCCCTGCCCCGTTTCACTACAATCACGTGTTCCTGGTTCATTAATGCCCTTTTTCCACCTGGCCCGCTACAAGGCTTTAACTGGGTGGGGTGGTTTTTCTCTCTGCCCCTTGCGCTGAAAGCTGTTTATCTTCCCGAATGCTCTTCCTTCTGCAAATCAAACTCGCTTAAAATCTGAAAGAGAAAGCAGTATTTCAACGTCAGGCTGTGTCCCAGTGGTGTGGGCCTGCTGATCGCTCTGCTTTCTGGTGCCCTAGAAGGTAACTTGCACGGAGGGATTGTTATCGTGAGTTTTGTTTCCCTCAGGCGGCTGCCAGCCAGATTGGAGCAGCGTAGCCCCTTATAGAGTAAAGTGACACCCATTTGTAAAGAAGCTCTCTGGAGTCTTGGCGAGGTTTCCGTGGCAACGCAACAAAACCCCCCATAATAACAGCATTCCTTCCAGGCTCTCTAAGAACTAACTTGAGTCTGGAATTTGTGACACATGGGTGATTATCGGTTAAAGTGATAGGAATAACTCACAGACTTTAGGTCCGTAAGTTAACAGTGCTTTATCATTCATTCGGTTTTAATTGGATATTTTATCCGTGCTTATATTTTCTTCATCCTCCAGAATATTTTTGTTTAAGATACCAGCTCTGGCCTTGAAAGATTTGGTTTCTGAAAAGAACAAGTAAATATATTCAAAGCTGGACACACAATGCTGGCGTAACTCAGGGGGCCAGGCAGCATCTCTGGAGAAAAGGAATGGGTGACGTTTACGGGTCGAGACCTTCCTTCCAACACAAGTAAACATATTCCTTCATTTTAGACACTTATCACCCTAATCCAGAGCCATTCTGTTTGGTAAACACAACAACCATTCAAGGAACATCAAACCAGGGTAGTTGGTGTGACAACAAGGCCCAAAACTAAACCCATTGTCCTGATTATTAGTGTAGAGATACAGCATGGAAACAGGCCCTTCAGCCCTCCAAGACCACACAAACCATCGATCACCCATTCACACTTGTCCTAGAGATAGACACAAAGCACTGGGGTACCTCAGCAACATCTCTGGAGAAAAAGGATGGGCGGCATTTCGGGTCGGGACTGATGTATGAAGAAGGGCCCCGATCAGAAACATCACCCATCCTTTTTCTCCAGAGATGCTGCCTGACCCGCTGAGTTACTCCAGCACTCTGTGAAACGTCACCTGCCCATGTTCTCCACAGATGCTGCCTGACCCGCTGAGTTACTCCAGCACTCTGTGAAACGTCACCTGCCCATGTTCTCCCGAGATGCTGCCTGACCCACTGAGTTACTCCAGCACTCTGTGTCTATCTTTGGTATAAACCAACATCTGCTGTTCTTTGTTTCCACACTAGTTCTACGTTATCCCACTTTCTCATACACTTTACAGAGGGGCCAATCAACCTACAAACCCGCACGTCTTTGGGATGTGGGAGGAAACCGGAGCACCCGGAGGAAACCCACGCGATCACAGGGAGAACGTGCAAACTCCACACACCGAGGTCAGGATTGAACCGCGGGTCTCTGGCGCTGTGAGGCAGCGGCTCCACCCGCTGCACCACTGTGCCGCCCCTCAGCCAAGGGCAATGGTTCCTTTAGGCTGCAATGCTAAGAATCTGGAGGCACATTTACACAACATGGGATTGGCCATTTGGATGAGATGAGAAGTCACTTGTTCACCAGGTTGATTGGGTGGTGGTGGGGGCAGATTGGGCAGAGGCATTGAAGAGGCTTTTAGATAGGCACATGCATATGGAGGGGTATGGACTATGTGCAAGCACAGAGCACTTTAACTTGGCACAGACATTGCGGGCTGTTCCTGCCCCCTAGAGCCCTGTGTTATGTCTGAATTAGGAACGATTCATTTAAAGTTCATGTTGAAGGTGAGGAATCTTCTATGACCTGGAAAGGCTGCAACCCTCAGTGCATCTTATCCACTGATGGCTGAGTGTTGGACCAGCTTTAGATTGTGAGACGGCGTGCAGGATTAGCCTGAGTGCTCAGGGTGGTTACGTCTACCCTGGCAGACAGGCTGGCAGTCGACCAGACGGTGTGTTCCTGGTTCGTTCAGTCCTGTATTCTCCTGATTGCTCCAGCAACTGAAACAAGAGCCCTGGGTACAAACTATAAACTATAATTATAAACTATAAACTCCAGGCACTGACTGCAGCAGCGTTGAAGGTCAGGGGGCCGCACTTTAAAAGGACTAGTCATAGCACGGTGGCGCAGCGGTAGAGTTGCTGCCTTACAGCGCCAGAGACCCGGGTTCCATCCTGACTACGGGTGCTGTCTGTGCGGAGTTTGTACGTTCTCCCTGTGACCTGCGTGGGTTTTCTCCGAGATCTTCGGTTTCCTCCCACGCTCCAAAGACGTACAGGTTTGAAGGTTAATTGGCTTGGTGAATGTGTAAATTGTCCCTAGTGTGTGTAGGATAGTGTTAGTGTGTGGGGATCACTGGGCGGCACGGACTCGGTGGGCCAAAGGGCCTGCTTCCGCGCTGCATCTCTAAACTAAACTAAACTGAAGCAAGCCAGGCAGAGGCACACTGGGGGCTGAGCCGCCATCTTGTTCCTCACTCACAGAGAAGATGCTAAAGTGCCTCTGTCGGAAACTATTTAGCATCGACCGGTTGAATCCCAGAGGGACAAACAAGTGGGCTGCAGTTGTCCACGTGTCCAAGTGTTAATGACTTTACCACACGAAGGTGAGACGAGGCAGCTGCAGTTTTGAAGAATGGAACGCACTAAATAATTGACACAAATAACCCGACTAACACACTGGAATCAAACACAGTTCCAGAGTAACTCAGCGGCTCAGGCAGCATCTCTGGAGGGGATCGATAGGCCACGTTTCATGCTGGAACCTTCGTCAGACCAATGATCTTGCATTTGGAAAGGCACGAAGTAACCAGGAACAGTAAACACTGGTCATTTAAGGGAAGGCCCTTTGTGAGTAGTTTGACCAAATCCTTTCGGTAGGTTACAAAGGCAGGTCAACAAGGAAGTAATCTGCCCTCTAGTATTTGATTTCTAGTTTAGAGATACAGCACAGAAAGAGGCCCTTCGGCCCACCGAGTCCATGCCGACTAGCGAGCCCTGCACACTAACATTGCCTTACACACACCAGGGACAATTTCACACTTGCAACAAGCCAATTAACCTACAAACCTGTGCATCTTTGGAGTTGGGAGGAAACCGGAGCACCAGGAGGAAACCCACGTGGTCGCGGGGAGAACGTGCAATCTCCATACAGAAAGCACCCTTGGTCAGGATGGAACCCGGGTCTCTGGCGCCGTGAGGCAGCAACTTTAGCGCTGCGCCACCGTGCCGCCCACTAAATCCTGCTTTCTCACAGTCAGGGGAAGACAGTTGTTCACCGATCGCAGAATCTCATCCCAGCTTCCTTGTGTCCAGCAGATATCCTTGTAAACAGTGGCAGTATTACTCACCTGAGCTTATCTGCTGTGAAGATCACCCTCCTCTCCAGCAGAAGGGAAGCAAAGACTTTAATCAGCTGGCGGATAGTCAGTGAGGAAAAGAGGCACTCAAAGTCCACGTGCTCCAGCCGAGAGTCCAGAGGCCGACACAGCTGGATCACCTGGAGATTAGAGGAAGGCATCAGTCATGGGTCCAGTCAGCGTGATCTCCCTCCCCCCATCACCAGCTGTACAGTGACTACTTCAACCTGCGGCACAGCCAGGAATTAGTGTAAGAAAAAACTGCAGATGCTGGTCTAAATCGAAGGTAGACACTAAATGCTGGAGCAACCCAGCGGGTCAGGCAGCATCTTGGGAGAGAAGGAATGGGTGACGTTTCGGGTCGAGACCCTTCACCCATTCCTTCTCTCCTGAGATGCTGCCTGACCCGCTGAGTTGCTCCAGCATTTAGTGTCTACGGCCAGCAATGACCTCTTCATTCACAAATCCAACAGGTCTTGCAAGGGTCAAGGGGCAAGAGTGTTTTATTCTCATGTCTCAGATAGAACAATGAAATTCTTACTTTAGACTTTGGAGATGCAGCGCGTAAACAGGCCCTTCGGCCCACCGAGTCTGTGCCGACCAGCGATCCTCCCCGTACACCGGTACTGCCTGACACACACTAGGGACAATTTTACCGAAGCCAATTAACCTACAAACCTGTACGTCCTTGGACAGTGGGAGGAAACCGGAGCACCCGGAGAAAACCTGCAGGTCACGGGGCGAACGTACAAACTCCGTACGGACAGCACCCGTAGTCAGGATCGAACCCGGGTCATGAATCAAAAGTGATAGGAGAAGAATTAGGCCATTCGGCCCATCAGGTCTACTCCGCCATTCAAACGTGGCTAATCCATCTCTCCCTCCTAACCCCGTTCTCCTGCCTTCTCCCCATAACCTCTGACACCCGCACTAATCAAGTATCTATCTATCTCTGCCTTAAATATATCCACTGACTTGGCCTCCACAGCTGTCTGTGGCAATGCCGTTGTGAGGCACTGCGCCACTGTGCCGACCCTCACGTTTCTCTACTTGAGGATCCCGGCATCAACATTAGAGCAAAATACCTGTAACTTCAACGGTTTTTGAAAGTGGCTCTTGGGCCTCGTAAAAATGAAGAAAGTCCTGCCAATAATTTGAAATAGAAATCTCGAATTAACATGTTACTTGGGCAGCACAGTGGTGCAGCAGGTAGTGCCAGTGGGTAGTGCCATGTTACTGACCCAGATCCTAACCTGACCTCGGGGCGCTGTCTGTGCGGAATTTGCATGTTCTCCCTGTGACTGCGTGGGTTTTCTCCGGGTGCTCCGGTTTCCTCCCACATCACAAAGACGTGCGGGTTTGTAGGTTAATTGGCCCCTCTGTAAATCACCCCTAGTGTGCAGGGAGTGGATGAGAAAGTAGGATAACATGGAACTAGTGTGAGTGGGTGATCCATGGTCGGCGTGGACCCGGTGGGCTGAGGGGCCTGTTTCTTCCCTCTATCTTTTAATCAACATCAATCAAAAAATCTGAAATAAAAGTGGTAGGAAACTTCATTCTGAAAATGAAACTGCAATTTGGGGAGAGGAGAGCGGGGGACTTTCCAAGTTGCAAAACAAGTGGCATCTTATTAGTTGCCTGAACGATGCCATAACTGATATTAACTCCATTGATAGTCTCTTGCTCAGAGTTGGTGAATCAAGGACCAGAGGACATAGGTTTATGGTGAAGGGGAAAAGATTTGATAGGAATCTGAGGGGTAACTTTTTTCACACAAAGGATAGTGGGTGTATGGAACAAGCTGCCGGTGGAGGTAGTTGAGGCTGGGACTATCCCAGCGTTTAAGAAACAGTTAGACAGGTACATGGATAGGGCAGGTTTGGAGGGATATGGGCCAAATGCGGGCAGGTGGGACTAGTGTAGCTGGGACATGTTGGGCAGTGTGGGCAAGTTGGGCTGAAGGGCCTGTTTCCACACTGTATCACTCTATGACTAGTATAGCTGGGACATGTTGGGCGGTGTGGGCAAGTTGGGCCGAAGGGCCTGTTTCCACACTGTATCACTCTATGACTGGTGTAGCTGGGACATGTTGGCCGGTGTGGGCAAGTTGGGCCGAAGGGCCTGTTTCCACACTGTATCACTCTATGACTGGTGTAGCTGGGACATTGTTGGCCGGTGTGGGCAAGTTGGACTGAAGGGCCTGTTTCCACACTGTATCACTCTCTGACTCAATAATCCCAGTAGAATTGAAGGTTGGGCCCATCACATGGACAAAGCCATTCTATCTGGTTTGCCTCTGGACTGACGTACAGTTTCACCACTGCAACCCCTCAGGACTTTGTTAAATATGGAAGAGCGTCGTTATTCTTGGCCAACGTAAGCAGCTGAGTGAAGAACAGGTGAGGTGACTGGAGTCCCCGTACCTCGTTGCCTGATCCAGGGAGGAAGTTTCTAACGGTGATGGTTCGGCCCGGGGCTGGGAACGGGGCCTCCATGATGCTCCTCATGAACGGCTGCACCAGGGCGGGAGAGATCACCCTCCGCTTCTCCACCTCATCCAGGATCTGCAGAGCGATGTCGAGATACAGAAACCGGTCAGTCCGATTACACGCCATGGAAACATTCACCCCATCTACTCATGTTCACAGGTTCCAGGAGCAGAATTAGGCCACTCGACCCATCAAGTCTACCCCGCCATTCAATCATGGCTGATCTATCTCTCCCTCCTAACCCCATTCTCCTGCCTTCTCCCCATAACCCCTGACACCCGCACTAATCAAGAATCTATCGATCTCTGCCTTAAAAATATCCACTGACTTGGCCTCAACAGCCTTCTGTGGCAAAGAATCCCACAGATTCACCACCCTCTGACCAAGGAAATCCCTCCTCATCTCCTTTTTAAAGGCACGTAATTTTATTCTGAGGCTGTGCCCTCTGGTCCTAGACTCTCCTACTAGTGGAAACATCCTCCCCACATCCACACTATCCAGGCCCAATATTGATTAACATTGGCTAGGGAGCGCTGTGCAGAATACCAGTGGATAGTTCAGATGAACCACCGTGATCACTGGGTCCAGGCTGACATGAAGCCAAGTGTAGTCATTGTTATCCCATTTTACTTCATACTTAGATATGTAGGAAATACACAATTAGAGAAGGCATTGAGATACCAGTAAAACAGAATGAGCACATTGTCCTTATTTTGTCATAGAACGTAGAACTGTGGAGCATAGGCCATTCACTCCACAATGATGGCAAGAGAAACTAATCTAAAGAAGGGTCTTGACCCAAAACGCCACCCATTCCTTCTCTCCAGAGATGCTGCCTGTCCCGCTGAGTTACTCCAGCTTTTTGTGTCTATCTTCAGTTTAATCCAGCATCTGCAGTTCCTTCTTCCACAAACTAATCTCCTCTGTTTGTCTGTACATGATCTATAACCCTCCATTATCCATGTGCCTGTCCAAAAGCTTCTTAAACACCACGACCATATCTGCCTTCACCCCCCCTGGCAGCATGTTCCAGGCCCCACCACCCTCTGTGTAAGTAACTTGCCCCAGCACATCTATCTATACATTACTAAAACTCTCATCTTGTATATTTGTTCCCGAAATACATCCAAAACGGTACACGATAGCGCAACAATTCTGGGCCCACCTTACTCACCATTCGCCTGTGGTCTCGATTGATGAAGTTTTCTTACATTTTAAAAGCAATTAACTTAATAAACTTCAATAAATGCCCCCCCCCCTCCCCCCGCTGGGAGGACCGCCGCCCGACCGGTGCCCCACGCCTGACCTTCCTCCCATGGTGCAGCGCGGCAGCATAGGGTCAAACAAGATGGCCGTCGCCGTCGAGCTGCTGCTGCAGGAGAGGTTTGCACCCAACGGGTCCACGGCTCGCTCTGGCCGCCCGGGGCCGAGGTGAGTGGCTCCCCCTCCCCCTCCCCCTCCCCCCTCGCCCCTCGCCCCTCGCCCGCCCACGGGTCGTCAGTTGGGGGAGGGTTGCCGGGCGCGCAGGAGAGGTTTGGACCCAACGGGATCCACGCTGCACTAGTCGTCTCCTTTAAACGTTGCCCCCCCTCACCATCTACTGATTCAGTTTCTCAACCCGAGGACATTCCAATCAGGTAACTCTTGGTCGGCATTGCCCAGTGTGTGTGTACCTTGGAGAACAGGTTGAAACAGCCCAGACGACTGACAATGCAGTAAACCTCGGGCAGGCGTTTCCCCTTCCCAGTGGGCTAAAAGGGGGAAAGAAAAGATAAGACCATTTACAATCTCGCCGACCCACTCCCCACCACAGTAATGTTTGCCGCCATGCCTGGCGATGAACCTACCAGCAAGCGTCGACAATATCCAAACCTCCGGCTCCCATCCTCACCAGTCAACACAAAGGAGAAGGTTTCACTGTGAGGGCCAGAGACGATGACGGTTAGTTAAAGGCTTGCAAGGTGTTGCAAATCATTACACTAGGAAACACAATGCACAAGGTGAACACAGGCAAGGACTTGAGCAACAAAGTAGTGCAACAGGAATAGTGCGGACACTAACTGATCCAAGACCCATCAAGCTGGAAGTTCACGACTCCACACTGATCCATGAAGCCTGTAGCATTCAACATCACGTTGCATGCCCGAGGCTCAATACTGAAAGGGGTTTCGTTTAGAAACAGTGCCGGGGCGGCATGGTGGTGCAGCGGTAGAGTTGCTGGAGACCTGGGTTCAATCCTGACAATGGGTGCTGTCTGCACGGAGTTTGTACGTTCTCCCTATAACCGTGTGGGTTTTCTCCGGGTGCTCCGGTTTCCTCCCACATTTCAAAGACGTGCAAGTTGGCAGATTAATTAGCTTTGATTAAAAAAAGTGTCCCTGGTGTGTCGGATAGTGCTGGATATCGGTGATTGCTGGTCGGCGTGGACTTGGTGGGCTGAGGGGGACTGTCTCCACACTGTATCTCGACACTAAACTATACATACAGCACAGAAACATACCCCTCGACCCAGCCAGCCCACGCTGCCCATCGATCACCCGTTCACACATGCCAGCCCACTTTCCCATCCACTCCCAACGCACTCGGGGCAACATTGCAGAGGAGAATTAACCGAAAAACCTGGGATGTGGGAAGAAACCGGAGCACCCGGAGAAAACCCACATGGTCACAGGGAGAACGTGCAAACTCCACACACACGCACGCACGCACGCACGCACGCACGCACGCACGCACGCACGCACGCACGCACGCACGCACGCACGCACACACACACACACACACACACACACACACACACACACACACACACCACCCGAGGGCAGGATTGAATCTTTCTAGAGATGAGATGCTGAACCAACTGTCTGACGGGTCAATGAATAAAACTGCACGATTCTCTTCAAAGCGTTTGAGATTTTCTACTCTCCCATCCAAGCATTACCCCTCGACCGAAACAGCTGGAAGAGATTGTCTCGCTATTTATAAAACCACATCAATTGTTTGCAGTCTTTATTTATGAGACAACAGATAATACGCTCCAAATGTGCAACATTGGTTGTGAAATACTCTGGGATGTTACGCCAGGCTATCCACAGTCCTGCAAGGACATGTTCTCCTCTTCACCATGTGCTGGTGTAGACACAAATGGCCGCCACACAAACTTCCTCTGTTACATTTAACGCATGTTGTTTAAAGATTGAGTTCTCATGTAATATTGAAGTGATTTACAAAGCCAAAGCAGAGCAAGCAGATGAAAATTTGCAAAAATATTAAAGCATTAATTGAAGATTAAGATGAGTGATACAGCGTGGAAACAGGCCTTTCAGCCCAACTTTCCCACACCGCCCAACATGTCCCAGCTACACTAGTCATAGAGTGATACAGTGTGGAAACAGGCCCTTCGGCCCAACATGCTCACGCTGCCCAACATGTCCCAGCTACACCAGTCCCACCTGCCTGCGTTTGGTCCATATTCCTCCACACCTGTCCTGTCCATGTACCTGTCTAATTGTTTCTTAAAAGTTGGGATAGTCCCAGCCTCAACTACCTCCTTGAGCATATACACCCTTACATACACGGGTGTATATGCTCCATACACCCACCACTGTATGTGTGAACAAGTTACCCCTCAG
The DNA here is from genome assembly GCF_053455715.1 of Rhinoraja longicauda. Taxonomy (NCBI): domain Eukaryota; kingdom Metazoa; phylum Chordata; class Chondrichthyes; order Rajiformes; family Arhynchobatidae; genus Rhinoraja; species Rhinoraja longicauda. The sequence goes on along the minus strand of NC_135972.1, from coordinate 3,963,580 downwards.
ATTCCTCATCCAGGAAGCATTCTGGTAAACCTCTTCTGCAGCCTCTCCAAAGCCTCCACATCCGTGCTGTAAAGAGGGCGACCAGAACTGCACGCAATACTCCAAATGTGGCCTGACCAATACAATACAATAGACAATAGACAATAGGTGCAGGAGGAGGCCATTCGGCCCTTTGAGCAAGCACCACCATTCAATGTGATCATGGCTGATCATTCTCAATCAGTACTCCGTTCCTGCCTTCTCCCCATACCCCCTGACTCCGCTATCCTTAAGAGCTCTATCTAGCTCTCTCTTGAATGCATTCAGAGAATTGGCCTCCACTGCCTTCTGAGGCAGAGAATTCCACAGATTCACAACTCTCTGACTGAAAAGGTTTTTCCTCATCTCAGTTCTAAATGGCCTACCCCTTATTCTTAAACCGTGGCCCCTGGTTCTGGACTCCCCCAACATTGGGAACATGTTTCCTGCCTCTAACGTGTCCAACCCCTTAATAATCTTATACGTTTCGATAAGATCTCCTCTCATCCTTCTAAATTCCAGTGTATAATCAAGCTGCATCATGACCTGCACACTCCTGTACTCAATGCCCTGACCTCTGAAGTCAGGTTTACCATACTCCTTCTCCACCACTCTATCTACTTGTGTTGCCACTTTCAAGGAACTGTGGAGTTGGGAGCGTATAAGCTGTGGTTAAATATAAGCTGTGAAGTTGTACATACCTGGGAAATTCAGAAACAGGAACCCAGTCCTTGGCATCAGGGAAGCAGAACTGCGGGATGACTTTTAACTGGTCTTCAGTTTCCCGCATAAACTTGAATGGTTTATCCAGCTGAACGAGAGAGAGGGAGAAAAAGCATGAGGTGCTGTGCAATGCTCAGTGCCCACACCATGCACACACAGGGTCTGCTTAATACCACAACACACATTATATACACAGCTGCACATACACATACACATATATATAAACGTATGCGCACACACACACACACACAAATAAACACGTGCGCACACACACATACAAATAAACATGTGCACACACATATACATGCTCACACACACATACATGCACGTACACACCCACATATACACACACACACACATGAACGCGCACACGCACATATACACATGCACAAACATGTGCGCACACATATACATGCGCACACACACACATATACACGTGAACTCACACATACACACACACATATACACGTGCGCACACACACATATACACACGTGCACACACACACACATGCACGCACACAAACATACACACACTCGCACATATACTCGCACACACACACATATACACACACATATAAATGTGCTCACACACACGCACACATATACACACACGCTCACACACACACACACACACACACACATGCTCGCGCACACACACACACATATACACACACATATAAATGTGCTCACACACACGCACACATATACACACACGCTCACACACACACACACACACACACATGCTCGCGCACACACGCACACATAAACGCGCATATAAACGCACATGTGAATCTTCGGTGCACAAATGCTGAATATTTAATCTCGCTTTTGTGAAATACTCTCAACCCAAATTGTTCCTGCCACTGAGAAATATTATATTGCCCTTTTGGAAAAACAAAGGATCATTTTGTATCTGAAACCACAAGATGCATATCAATAAAATTAAATCAGAAAACCCTCCCAGACATTTTAGATCCATGAATAATATCAACAGCTGCTTGTTGACATTGCTATTGTAGGCTTTTTAGTCTCTTCTCTGAAGACACAAGGCAGATATTTATAAGCACACTTGATACTTTTGCAGTCACAGGAGGTTTTTTTAAAAAGAGATACAGCATCAAAATAGGCCCTTCGGCCCACGGAGACCATGCCGGCCATCGATCGCCCGTTCACTATAGTTCAATGTTATCCCACTTTCCCATCCACTCCCTGCACACTAGGGGGGGGGCAATTTACAAGGTCAATTAACTACAAACCTGCATACCTTTGGGATGTGGGAGGAAACCAGAGCACCCGGAGGAAACCCACGCGGTCACAGGGAGAACGTGCAAACTCCACACACACAGCACCCGTGGTGAGGATGGAACCCGGGTCTCTGGTGCTGTGAGGCAGTGGCTCTACCAGCTACGTAGGAAAGTGTTGTTGAGATTACATACGATTGTGCGGCAAGGAAACGGTCCAATGGCCGACACCAGTACCTACTGCTTACACTGAAGGTTTCAAGGACTACAAGTCGACGGGGAAAGGGGATGATTCTTCCTCTCAGTTTGAGCAACTTCCTACCTTCAGAGGGAACTGCTGGGTGACTTCTGGCAGGTACACGCTGCTGCCCTTCCTCATGTGGAGAGCCACCACCACAAAGAACTCAAACAGCTGCCGCTCCTGGAACTCGATGAGGTCCCGCTCTAGCGTCCGGTAGCGGCTCTTCTGTCTGAGCAAGGACTTGACCAACTCCAGGCGCTGGCTGTGAGCTGCAGGAGGAGGAGGCAGAGGTAAGCTCACACATTCTGTATCCTGGGCATAGCCCCTGGTGTGTTTAGTACCGGAGCACAGGGTGATCGCTGATCTGTGCAGTCTCGGTGGGCCAATGGTCCTGTTTCCACGCTGTATGTCTACGGACACTGCACAGAAACTGGCCCCTCAGCCATTACGCCCACACCGACCATCGATCTCCCAGTCACACACGTTCTATGTCACCCGACTTTCCCATCCACTCCCTGCACACAACGTGCCATTCACAGAGCGCCAATTAACCGACAGACCCGCACGTCTTTGTGATGTGGGAGGAAACCGGAGCACCCGGAGAAACCCACACAGTCATAGGAGAACATGCAAACTCCACACAGACAGCACCCGAGGTCAGGATGGAACCCGGGTCTCTGGCGCTGTGAGGCAGCAGCTCTACCCGCTGCGTTACTGTGCCGCCTAACGCACGGTGTCCACAAAATAACAAAGTATTTGCATTTAAAAAACAGAAATCACAAAACATGTCATAGAGTCATAGAGTGATACAGTGTGGAAGCAGGCCCTTCAGCCCAACTTGCCCACACCGCCCAACATGTCCCAGCTACACTAGTCATAGAGTGATACAGTGTGGAAGCAGGCCCTTCAGCCCAACTTGCCCACACCGCCCAACATGTCCCAGCTACACTAGTCATAGAGTGATACAGTGTGGAAACAGGCCCTTCAGCCCAACTTGCCCACACTGCCCAACATGTCCCAGCTACACTAGTCCCACCTGCCTGCGCTTGGTCCATACCCCTCCAAACCTGTCCTATCCATGTACCTGTCTAACTGTTTCTTAAACTATGGGATAGTCCCAGCCTCAACTACCTCCTCTGGCAGCTCGTTCCATACACCCACCATTTATAACTTATAATTATAACTTACAGTAACTTATAATTAACTGATAATAATAATACTGCTTGACTGGCAATGCAGATAACAGCAAATACTCGTACACAGAGCACAATTTGTGTGCAATAAACCTTCTTCAAGTTTATTGCATTGCACAGGGTCATGTGTGTGTGTTAATGTGGATTAATGTGGTGATGAGCATATAAATCTTATGTTTTCACATTTTTTATTGTGCACATATAACGTGACACTTAATGCTGGAAAGTGGTGTCACAATCCAGGTCTCCCTGACCATACATTGCCAGACCTCTGGAAACAAAGGTCCTCGTTTGCTTTACATGCACTGATGATACGTGCAGGAGTAGGCCATTTGGCCCTTCGAGCCAGCACCGCCATTCAATTTGATCATGGCTGATCATCCACAATCAGTACCCCGTTCCTGCTTTCTCCCCATATCCCTTGATTCCGTTAGCCCTAAGAACTAAATCTAACTCTCTCTTGAAAACATCCAGTGAATTGGCCTCCACTGCCTTCTGTGGCCGAGAATTCCACAGATTCACAACTCTCTGGGTGAAGTTGTTTTTCCTCATCTCAGTACTACCCCTTATTCTTAAACTGTGACCCCTGGTTCTGGACTGCCCCAACATGGGGAACATTTTTCCTGCATTATTTTCTCATTCAGCCTGAGCACCACATTGTATGGTGTCTTATGCTTCCAATTATTGCAGCAGGCATGCTTTCAGCCACAGCCTATAGTTGAAAGTGAGAAAACTGAATATTCACTGAAACCACATAGAAAGCTTCAAATGTGTCCTTTGCTGAATCAAGGAATGACTGTGCCAAACAAAATTAATATTAGTCATATTTTCCCTGCATTATTATTGATATAGTTCCATCCTGACCACGGGTGCTGTCTGTGTGGAGTTTGCAAGTGTTTCCCGTGACTGTGTGGGTTTCTCTGGGTGCTCCGATTTCCTCCCACTGTGTGGAGTTTGTACGTTCTCCCAGTGACCTGCGTGGGTTTTCTCCAGGATCTTCGGTTTCCTCCCACACTCCAAAGGCGTACAGGTATGTAGGATAATTGGCTTGGTATAAGTGTAAAATGTCCCCAGCGTGTGTAGGCTAGTGTTAATGTGCGGGGATCGCCGGTCGGCGCGGACTCGGTGGGCCGAAGGGCCTGTTTCCGCGCTGTATCTCTAAAACTAAATTAAAATAGACAGTGACTAAAAGGACAGAGCTTTAAATCGACAATCCAAAGCCAAGAAGTGAGTGTAGTTCAGGAGAGCATTCTTCCCTGAGGCTATCAAGCTGTACAACTCCTTGCCCTTCTGCCACAGGGTGGACTGACTCCCTCCACCCCCCCCCACCTTCCCCTCCGTCTCCCCCCCTCCCTCCCTCCCTCCTACCTCCCCTCCCCCCTCCCTCCCTCCCTCCCTCCCTCCCCTCCCTCCCTCCCTCCCTCCCTCCCTCCCTCCCTCCCTCCCTCCCTCCCTCCCTCCCTCCCTCCCTCCCTCCCTCCCTCCCTCCCTCCCTCCCTCCCTCCCTCCCTCCCTCCCTCCCTCCCTCCCTCCCTCCCTCCCTCCCTCCCTCCCTCCCTCCCTCCCTCCCCTCCCCCCCTCCCTCCCCTCCCCCCTCCCCCCCCATCCTCCCCCCCTCCCCCCTCCCTCCCCTCCCCCCCCCTCCCTCCCTCCCCTCTCCCCCCTCCCCAATCTTTGTACATCCACGGGAGTTTAGAAGGATGAGAGGGGATGTAGAGACGTAAAAAAATTATAAAAGGACCGAACAAGCTAGATGCAGGAAAAAAAAATCCCAATGTTGGGGGAGTCCAGATCCAGGGGCCACACAGTCTAAGAATAAAGGGGGGCCATTCAAAACTGAGGTGAGAAAAAACTTTTTTACCCAGAGAGTTGTGAATTTGTGGAATTCTCTGCCACAGAAGATAAGATCTCCTCTCATCCTTCTAAATTCCAGTGTATACAAGCCTAGCCGCTCCAGTCTTTCAACATATGACAGTCCCACCATTCCGGGAATTGACCTAGTAAACCTACGCTGCACGCCCTCAATAGCAAGAATGTCCTTCCTCAAATTTGGAGACCAAAACTGCACACAGTACTCCAGGTGCAGTCTCACTAGGGCCCTGTTCAACTGCAGAAGGACCTCTTTGCTCCTATACTCGATTCCTCTTGTCATGAAGGCCAATATGCCATTAGCTTTCTTCACTGCCTGCTGTACCTGCATGCTTCCTTCCAGTGACATCCTCTCCACATCCAGACTATCCAGGCCCAATATTGATAAACATTGGCCAGGGAGCGTTGTGCAGAATACCCGTGGATAGTTCAGATGAACCACCATGGTGACTAGGACCAGGCTGACATGAATCCAAGTGTAGTCATTGTTATCCAATTTTACTTCATGTGTAGGACATACACAGGCAGTGAAGGCTTTGGGATAACATTGAAACATTAGAGTCACTGTAGTGACACAAAGGTGGGCGTGGGAGGAGAGGAGAGGGGCGTGGGTTGGGGGGAACTGCTCCAGTACACTGAGCGTGCGGGCCGGCCAGACCTTGAATAATGGCGGAGCGTGCATGTGTATTACAAGCAAAAACCACGTCACTATGCAGCTGCACACGTGACAGATAACGCACCATCGAAGCGCTGACAGAGAGCGTGCGTTTAGAAACACTGCGTGGAAACAGGCTCTTCGGCCCACCGGGTCCGCGCCGACCAGCGATCCTCCCACACTAACACTATCCTTCACCCACTAGGGACACCTTTTACATTTACCGAGCCAATTTACCTAAAAACCTGCACGTCTTTGGAGTGTGGGAGGAAACCGAAGATCTCGGAGAAAACCCACGCAGGTCACGGGGAGAACGTACAAACTCCGTACAGATGGCACCCATAGTCGGGATGGAACCCGGGTCTCCGGCGCTGCATTCGCTGTAAGGCGGCAACTCTACCGCTGCGCCACCGTGACCGCCCAACACAGAGGGAGGTTAATAGCCGTCACCTTCCAGCAGAGTTCACTCACCTTTAAGCTTCTCTTCCGTCTCGCTGTCTGTCTCACTGTTCTCATCTGTAACTGAACAGACATTAATAGTTCCTCCCAATAAACATCAGCAACTTGGTGCATTAGAGCCTCTGTACAATAATGTTCACTGTTCAATTGTAAATGCAATGACTCCATGCGGCTGTGAACAAGACCTGGAGTGGATCGCTGTCGTATGTAGGACCCGGTGGTTTGTGGCCTGCAGGGGGTAGCCAGCCGCCAGTCTGGAAGGGTGGGGAGCCAGTCTAGCCGCCGCTGCCGCTGCTGCTCGTCGCCCGAAGACCAGACAGACAGCGGGACTGGACGGAATGGGAGGGGAGCGAGACCGTGAGGAGAGGAGAGGGGATCATGGAGGTGTGGGCTGTGGGAGGCTCCCCACAACGCTGGATGGGAGAGGAGAGGGGCGCGGGATCGCTGAACGATCCACACGTCCAAGGAAGGTGACGGTAGGAGGCCCTGCAGCAGCCTGGGGCTCGCCTCGACCAGGCTCTGCTCACAACAACTGGAGCCTGGACTCGGCTGGGAAAATAGCGTCTAAACATGGCCCCTCCTGCACGTGGCCTCAGTGGACTATTTCTGTACAACTACTAATTGGGATGTGCTTCGGTATAGCAATAACATGGACTGTTTGTACGAGAAGAATTTCACTGTGTGTTTGCACTTCACACATGTGACAATAAAACGCCATTGAACAATGACTAGAGGATAACAATCAAGGCATCCAGGTCACCGGGTGGCGCCACCAGCAGTGGTTGCCTCGCCAACATTCTGTCTGTCCTTTCATTTTTTGTTATTTTTAGTATGTGTTAAAGAGTATGTTTTAGTGTTCCTTGGTTTGTTTTATGTAGGGGGAGGGGCGGGGCGGGGGTGTTGGTGGAAACACTTTTTTCCAATCTCTTAGCACGGCGGAGATGCAATTTGTTTTCCGTATCGTATCTGTCCGCACTGCGGCCTAACATCGTGGAGTTGGTCCTTTCCTGGAGACCGGCCAGGCGCTCAGCGCCGCGGGAGTCTTCGGGACTTTAACATCGCGGAGCTTGCGATCCCTTTGCCGGGGATCGAGGCTCCAACCGCGGGGCCTGTGGACTTTAACATTGTGAAGCCCGCGGTCTCTGGTACGAAGAGGCCGACTCGGGAGCTCCGTGCCGAGGAGAGAGTTTCAACCGCCCCGACGCGAGAGTTTCGATCACCCCCACACCCCGAGTTTGATCGCCCCGACTGCGGATGATCTGACAGCTACGACCGCTGGAGAACAAAATGGAAGTAGATTGAACTTTATTGCCTTCCATCACAGTGAGGAACGTGGAATCCACTGTGATGAATGTTTTATGGGGTGTGTGTCTTGTTGCTTTTCACTTAGTATGGCTGTAACTCCAATTTCACTGTACCTTGACTGGTACACGTGACAATAACCTGACCTTGGACAACAATCATAGCCCAACGTTACCTCTGCCAGCGCTGGCCTCTGAAGACTGGGTGATACGCCTCAGCTTCTTCCTCCCTCTCTTGGACTCGTAGATCGCGTTGATCTTCAAAACCACCTGCAGAAGATAACTGTGAGCATCTCAACATAGAAACATAGAGAATAGGTGCAGGAGGAGGCCAATGAATCAGCCTTTCTTTGTGATCATGGCTGATCATCCACAATCAGTGACCCGTGCCTGCCTTCTCCCCATATCCCTCGATTCCGCTAGTCCCTAGAGCTCTATCTAACTCTCTTAAATTCATCCAGTGAATTGGCCTCCACTGCCCTCTGTGCTGGAGAATTCCACAAATTCACAACTCTGGGTGAAAAAGTTTTTTTTCACCTCAGTTTAAAATGGCCTCCCCTTTATTCTTAGACTGTGTGTGGTCCCTGGTTCTGGACTCCCCCAACATTGGGAACATTTTTCCTGCATCTAGCTTGTCCAGTCCTTTTATAATTTCATACGTTTCTATCAGATCTCCTCTCATCCTTCTAAACTCCAGTGAATACAAGCCCAGTCTTTCCAATCTTTCCTCATATGACAGTCCCGCCATCCCGGAGATTAACCCCGTGAACCTACGCTGCACTGCCTCAAACTTGGAGACCAAAACTGCTCACAATACTCCAGATACCTGGGCTCACCTGGGCCCTGTACAACTGCAGAAGGACCTCTTTACTCCTATAAGGATTTCCTTTTACTCTTTACTCCTATAAGGATCCCCTGTGGTGAGGGGGGATACAGACCTTTGGGATCTTTTTCCTGCATTTGACAGGCTGTGAGTCTCCGGCCAAACTCAGAGTGTCGTCGGGGCTGCTCGGCGTGGAGGGTGGACTGGCTTTGGACGGTGAGCTAATGCCATCTTTGCTGATTTTCCGGATGTCCAACAGTTTGAAACTCCTCCGCTCCGAGGAGTGGCGGAAGATGGAGGGAGTCTTCAAAAGCAGCTGCGGAGAGAGGGCAGGACTCCAGATTAACCGGCAAACACGCCAGCGACCTCTGGGTCAGTTTAGAGATGCAGCGTGGAAACAGGCCCTTCAGCCCACTGGGTCCACACCGACCAGCGATCACCCACCCACACTGGTTCTATCTCGTCCACTCCCCACACACTACGGGCATTTGTAGAGGGCACCTCTTTGGAGTGTGGGAGGGAACCGGAGCACCCGGAGGAAACCCACGTGGTCACAGAGAGAACGTGCAAACTCCACACACAGACAGCATCCCGAGGACAGGATCGGATCAGGGTCTCTGACCAATGCTACAACACATCATGCATCATCCCGGAAACAGCCCTATTTATCAAAGCCCATCTGAAGTGAAGGGAAGAGGTGCTGGGCAGAGGCTCGTCCATTTTAATGAGCAAGTCTTCACCATTTCACAACGCTGATCCCAGCTGACCTGCTAGTCTAGTTTTTATGTGTTTGAGACAGACACAGAGTGCTGGAGTAACTCAGCGGGACAGGCAGCATCGCTGGAGAACATGAATGGCCAATGTTTCTGGTACGGACCCTTCTTCAGACCCCAACCCAAATCTATCCATGTTCTCCAAAGATGCTGCCTGACCCGCTGAGTTACTCCAGCACTCTATGAAACGTCACCTATCCATGTTCTCCACAGATGCTGCCTGACCCGCTGAGTTACTCCAGCTCTCTGTGAAACGTCACCTATCCATGTTCCCCAGAGATGCTGCCTGACCCGCTGAGTTACTCCAGCACTCTGTGAAACGTCACCTATCCATGTTCCCCAGAGATGCTGCCTGACCCGCTGAGTTACTCCAGCACTCTGTGAAACGTCACCTATCCATGTTCTCCACAGATGCTGCCTGACCCGCTGAGTTACTCCAGCATGCCGTGCCTTTCTTTGGGAACTAGGCTAGTTCCGTGTATGCAGTTCAGCAATTTGCATGAGACGCAAGGAACTGCAGGTGCTGGTTTACAACAAAACAAGACACAAAATGCTGGAGTAACTCAGCGTTTCAGGAAGCATCTCTGGAGAGCATGGACAGTTGATGTTTCGGAGATCCCCTGGCATGTTTTGTCAGCCGGTGCCTGTAGTCGCTGGTGTTGTGGGTCTACAGTGAAGGCCTTACCTTTGTAGGCGTGTCAGGTCTGGTTTCAGATGGAGACCCTGGTTTAGGAGTGGAGCAGCCCGAGGAAGGATGAGCTGGCAGGGACTGTTTCCCCAGCGAGTGCCTTTCTGCCGACTCGATGTCTTCATAAGGATTCTCCTTGGGAACATCTGTAACAGCAATAAAAATAATAGCAGCAAATACGCCATCCTAGCCACCACTCGCGTTCCATCCTGACCTTGGGCGCTGTCAGTGTGGAGTTTGCACGTTCTCCCTGGGACCACGTGGGTTTTCTCCGAGTGCTCGGGCTTCCTCCCACACTCCAAAGACGTGCAGGTTTGTAGGTTAATTGACTTCGGTAACACTGTAAATTTTCCCTAGTGCGTGTAGGATAGTGGCAATGTGCGGAGATCGCTGGTCGGCACGGACTCGGTGGGCCGAAGGGCCTGTTTCCATGCTGTAACTCTAAAGTCTGAAGTTAGTGTGGGAATGGGAATGAGGAGGGAAGCCATTCCAAATCTTTGATACGGGATATTTTATCCAGAATCATAACACCAGGTTCCCAACAAGAGACCTGTACATTAATGAACTGGATAGAGTGGAGGTGGAGAGACCAGAGTCAAGACTAGAGTTAGGAGTGTTTAATGGTCATAGACATTCTTACTTGCAGTAGCACAACACAATATGTTTCCACTAGTGGGAGAGTCTAGGACCAGAGGCCACAGCCTCAGAATAACAGGACGTACCTTCAGAAAGGAGACAAGGAGGAATTTATTCCGTCAGAGGGCGGTGAATCTGTGGAATTCATTGCCACAGACGGCTGTGGAGGCCAAGTCAGTGGGTGGAGATTGACAAGTTCTTGATTAGTACGGGTGTCAGGGGTTACGGGGAGAAGGCAGGAGAGTGGGGTTGAGAGGGAGAGATAGATGAGCCGTGATTGAATGGCGGAGCAGACTCGATGGGCCGAATGGCCTCATTCTGCTCCTGTCACTTATGAAAGGGGGTCACAGATTCTGGCGCCTTACCCAAGATATCCTCGTATATGTTTTCTTCTGATAAAGCACAGTTGAGTGCCAGCTTCGACTGAGCGTACCAGTCCGCCTGCCCTCCTCTGCACACATCCGGAGACTGGAGCTTTTGAAGGTCTTTTACATCCTCAAATTCAAAAGATTTCCGACTGTATCAACAAAAGCAGATGACAGATTTAATTCACCTCTCCAGTCAATGTCCAACCCGGTAATGAATTAGGATTAGTGTTCTTGAGCAAAATACTCAGTGCCGGGGATACAGTACTCAGTGGGTCAGGCAGCATCTGGGTAACGAGTGGACAGGTGACGTTTCGAGTCGGGACCTTCTTTCAAAGTCATCAGTCTCTCTCAGGAAAGGTCCCAACCTGAACCATCGTCTGTCAGTCTAAAGTAGGTCCCGACCCGAAACGTCACCTGTCCATTTCCTTCCGCAGATGCTGCCTGACCAACTGAGTTCCTCCAGCACTTGTGTGGGAAGGAACTGCAGATGCTGGTTTACACCGAAGATAGACATAAGGTGCTGGAGAAACTCAGCGGGAAACCCTTGATCAGATAAAGAGTCTCGACCCAAAGCGACCCATGATGGTTCCCCATGACCTCACTATCACTAACCCCTCTCAACACAGAAGTTAGAACCAAGGGTTACAAAAAAAGGCAAAGTGCTGGAGTAACTCAGCGGATCAGGCACCATCTGTGGAGAACATGGATGGGTGACATTTCACAGAGTGCTGGAGTAACTCAGCGGGTCAGGCAGCATCTGTGGAGAACACGGATAGGTGACGTTTCACAGAGTGCTGGAGTAACTCAGCGGGTCAGGCAGCATCTGTGGAGAACATGGATGGGTGACGTTTCACAGAGTGCTGGAGTAACTCAGCGGGTCAGGCAGCATCTGTGGAGAACACGGATAGGTGACGTTTCACAGAGTGCTGGAGTAACTCAGCGGGTCAGGCAGCATCTGTGGAGAACACGGATAGGTGACGTTTCACAGAGTGCTGGAGTAACTCAGCGGGTCAGGCAGCATCTGTGGAGAACATGGACTGGCACAAGAGGGGCGGCACAGTGGCGCAGCGGTAGAGTTGCTGTCTCAGCGCCAGTGGCCCGGGTTCCATCCCGACTACAGGTGCTGTCCATACACAGTTTATCAGTTCTCGTGGGTTTTCTCTAGGATCCTCCCACACTCCAAAGATGTGCAGGTCTGTAGGTTAGTTGGGTTCAGTAAGAATTGTAAACTGTCCCTTGTGTGTGGGATAGTGCGAGTGTACGGGGTGGCCACTGGTCGGCGCGGACTGGCTGGGCTGAAGGACCTGTTTCTACACTGCAATCTGTTTCAGTCTGAAGCAGGGTCTTGACCAGAAACATTGGCTATCCGTGCTGCCCACAGATGCTGCCTGACCTGCTGACTTACCCCCAGCACCTTGTGTCGTTTTCTCAAGTTGATAAGTGATAGGAGCAGAATGAGGCCATTCGGCCCATCAGGTCTACTCTGCCATTCAATCGCGGCTGATCTATCTCTCCCCCTCAACCCCATTCTCCTGCCTTCTCCCTGTAACCCCTGTTACCCAAACTAATCAAGAATCTATCTATCTGTGCGTTAACAAATATCCACTGAGTTACACAATAGGTGCAGGAGGAGGCCATTCGGCCCTTTGAGCCAGCACCACCATTCAATGTGATCATGGCTGATCATTCTCAATCAGTACCCCGTTCCTGCCTTCTCCCCATACCCCCTGACTCCACTATCCTTAAGAGCTCTATCTAGCTCTCTCTTGAATGCATTCAGAGAATTGCCCTCCACTGCCTTCTGAGGCAGAGAATTCCACAGATTTACAACTCTCTGACTGAAAAAGGTTTTCCTCATCTCCGTTCTAAATGGCCTACCCCTTATTCATTGGGAACATGTTTCCTGCCTCTAACGTGTCCAACCCCTTAATAATCTTATATGTTTCGATAAGATCCCCTCTCATCCTTCTAAATTCCAGTGTATACAAGCCTAGCCACTCCAGTCTTTCAACATACGACAGTCCCGCCATTCTGAGAATTAATCTAGTAAACCTACGCTGCACGCCCACAATAGCAAAAATATCCTTCCTCAAATTTGGAGACCAAAACTGCACACAGTACTCCAGGTGCGGTCTCACTAGGGCCCTGTACAACTGCAGAAGGACCTCTTTGCTCCTATGCTCAACTCCCCTTGTTATGAAGGCCAACATTCCATTGGCTTTCTTCACTGCCTGCTGTACCTGCATGCTTCTTTTCAGTGACTGATGCACTAGGACACCCAGATCTCGTTGTACGTCCCCTGTTCCTAACTTGACACCATTCAGATAATAGCAGCTCAGAGTTGACCTCCACAGCCGCCTATGGCAATGAGTTCCACAGACAGACAGAGACAGGGGACGTTTGCTTACCGGTTGTCTTTGCAGCTGAGCCTTGGCCTGCCGCTGAGGGGAGCGGTGGTGCCGGTGGGTGGGGGTGAGAGGGGCAGGGGTGGTGGGATGACGGGCAGAGCTGGCAGCTGCCGCGTACTCCTCCTCATCACACACGGGCCGCCCAGCTTCTCGCTGCCGTACTCAAAGGTGCGCCTGGGCTTGGGCACCGGGTTGACCAGCAGCTCCTGCTCTAGGGGAGCCGGCTCCGTGTACAGCTCCTCCACGTTCCTGATCTTGCAGCTGGCCCAGCTACTCTTGGGCTTGTCCACCGTGCCGAAGATGGGCTCGCTGGCCTCCGAGTCGGAGTTGGACTGGATGTGCTTGCGCTTCAGCTCCGAGCTGCAGCTGCCGTCCTGCTTGTCCTTGGCCGGGGGGCTACCCTGAACGGCCGGTGGCTGGTGCAGCCTCTGGGAGGTGTAGTAATCTCCGGGCAGTTTGAGGTGGGCCGTGGCAGGCTCATCCTTGGCCTTCTCCTCCAGCTTCTTGATGTGCTTCAGCACTGTGCTTCTCTCCTGGGCCAGGCTCAGCGTGGGGGCAAACTTCGTGCAAGCAGCTTCTAGAACCTTCTCACAAACCTGTAGCACGGCGTCTGACTTGGCCACCTCCCTCTCCTTGCCCCCCAGCAGCCTGCTCTCCGTCTCCAAGGTCCTCGTCACCTTCTCACTCACTCTGTACTCGTTCTCTTTCCCCGCGTCCTTGCTTTCCAGATCCCAACCATTGCCAGCTTTCCCTTCACCCTTCTTCACCGCCATTCCCTCCACCAGGGTGACCAGGTCGGGCTTGCCGTCAGCTTCCTTGCTTTCCTTGTTCACCGCTTTGTCTTTCTCCGTTGGAAGCAGCGCATCCTTCTTCCCCTCCCATTCCCAGATCTTCTCCTTGATGCTTGGGTTGCGAGCGATGGCGCCAGGTTTATTGGGAGTGCAGCTTTGCCTTGGAGAGTTCTTCAATGGTTTGGGCTCACGGTCTGAGCTGCTGGTGGGTGGGTTGATGGTGGGTTTCCGGGTCAGCATGGTCCTGGGGCTGGGCTTTGCCATGCAGCTGTTGCTTGGCTTCAGAGGGCACTTCACGTCCGCACCGGTCAGCGTCTTCGGCGCAGAGTTCAGCCTTTGGTGAACGACACGCTCAGGGTCAGCTCTCAACCGCTCCTCCACAACCAGGACAAACTTCTCACCACCGGCTTTCCCTCTGCAAGGTGAAGAGAACCGTTAGCATCGCACAACAAAATGGAGTCATGTTTAGTTTAGTTTAGAGACGCAGCGCGGAAACAGGCCCTTCTGCCCATCGAGTCCGCACTGCCCAGCGGTCCCCACACACCAACACTATCCCACACACACAGGGGGCAAGTTACAATTACACCACAGCCTGAAGCAGGGTCTCGACCCAAAACCTCACCCAGTCCTTCTCTCCAGAGATGCTGCCTGTCCCGCTGAGTTACTCCAGCACATTGTGTCTATCTTCGCTTTGAATCAGCATCTGCAGTTCCTTCCTACACAACCTACAAACCTGCACGTCTTTGGAGTGTGGGGTGGAACCGGAGCACCCGGAGAAAACCCACGCAGGTGACGGGGAGAAGGTGCAGACAGCACGGTGGTCGGGATTGAACCCGGGGTCTGTGAGGCAGCAACTCTACCGCTGCACCACTGTGCTGTCCCAACAGTCGGGCGCTGATAGGACTGCCCGATATAACCGAGTGAGGGTCTGGTCCCCGTCTCCGTCAGTGGCCAGGCACTGGGTCACACCCCCTGGACCCCCGTCACTGAGACCCCAGTGGGACCTCTCTCACAGCAAGGAGCGCTGCGGCACCAGGAGGCCGCTCGGCCCCACCTTGTCCGGCACGGCCGAGGAGACGGCAATAACTGCTCAGTACAATGGTGGCACACGTGCCTGCACCCGCGTTATCAGATGCAAACATGAATTTCACCCTGTAATGTTTAATCGCACGTGTGACAACAAATATCCATTGAACTGTTGATCAGATATCCATATTCACTGGAGTTTAGAAGGATGAGCGGGGATCTTATAGAAACGTATAAAATTATTAAAGGACCGGACAAGCTCCCATGTTCCCAATGTTGGGGGAGTCCAGAACCAGGGGCCACACAGTTTAAGAATAAAGGGGAGGCCATTTAAAACTGAGGTGAGAAAAAAACGTTTTCACCCAGAGAGTTGTGAATTTGTGGAATTCTCTGCCACAGAGGGCAGCGGAGGCCAACTCACTGGATGGATTTAAAAGAGAATTTATCTAAGCTCTAGGGGCTAGTGGAATCAAGGGATATGGGGAAAAGGCAGGAACGGGGTTACTGATTGGGGACGATCAGCCGTGATCACAATGAATGGCGGTGCTGGCTCGAAGGGCCAAATGGCCTCCTCCTGCACCTATTTTCCATGTTTCTAACCGTTGAACGTTGCTGCTGATTCCTGCAGTCAGAGACTTAGAGCAGTGGGGGGGGGGGGGGGGGGGGGGGGGGGGGGTGGGTCTGGAGTCAGGGTGGCGAGTGGCAGGGAGAGCAACCCCAATCTCAGTGAGATTCCCACGGCCAAATGCTCTCCCAGAGTTCAGGGTGAAAGGACAACAACCTTAAACGTCAGATAGACACAAAATGCTGGAGTAACTCAGCGGGACAGGCAGCATTACTGGAGAGAAGGAATGGGTGATGTTTCGGGTCGAGACCCTTGGTTGAGTTTCTCCAGCTTTTTGTGTCTATCTTTGGTTTAAACCAACATCTGTAGTTCCTTCCTACACAACCTTAAACGTCAACTCCGTCCCCCCTTCCAAAGACACAAAACTGCCGACTGGACAAAGTTCTTAGCAGTTAAAAATTGACTTTTGTTACTGCAAGCTAAAAAGTACTAAAGCCTGTTTGCGACATTGTTTAATAGAGTTAAGTGGCGATCGAAGCTATTACTTGTCAATGCCAATGGCCTTCCGCAGTGTAACTGGCAGCCTGTGCTCTTAAAAAGACAGTCTGCTCTAACCAAATCAGTTTTTGTGCAGCACAGCGGTGCAGCGGTAGAGTTGCTGCCTCACAGCGCCAGGGACCCGGGTTCCATCCTGACCACGGGGACTGTCTGTACGGAGTTTGTACGTTCTCCACCTGACTTGCGTGGGTTTTCTCCAGGTGCTCCGGTTTCCTCCCACAATTCAGAGATGTACAGGTTTGAAGGTCAGTTGGCTTCGTTAAAAATTGTACATATTCACTAGTGTGGGTGGGATAGTATTAGTGTGCGGGGACCGCTGGTCGGGGCATGGGGTTTAGTGGGCCGAAGGGCATGTTTCCACGCTGTGTCTCTGAACTAACATCAGCAAGAGTTTAGGCTGGGATTGGCAGTGTATTATTGCAGGGCTGTACTTGAATTTTCAGAAGCCTTGATGGCAAACTAACACCGTGGGAAATTGCAATTAGGAAGCCCTTTTTAAATTCTCCCGACAAGACAGCGATAACCTTTCAGCATTTAGACAGGAAAAGGAGGCCGACACAAGGCGCACAATATTCCAGGCTAATCACTTCCTACATGGTGCACTGGATGATCTCAAACCCACAACACTTTGTTTTGCTGAAATGTTAAAATGAACACAAAGACCTCTCGTCACTCAGCGGGTCAGGCAGCATCTTTCATTTTTAGTTTAGTTTAGAGATACAGCGCAGAAACAAGCCCTTTGGCCCACTGAGTCCGCACCGACCATCGATCCCCGCACACTAATACACTAGGGACAATTTTACCAAAGCCAATTAACTTACAAACCTGTAGGCCTTTGGAGCGTGAGAGGAAAACGGAGCACCCGAAGAAAACCCACGCGGTCACGGGGAGAACGTACAAACTCCGTACAGACAGCGCCCGTGGTCAGGATTGAACCTGGGTCACTGGCGCTGTGAGGCAGCAACTCTACCGCTGCACCACCGTGCTGTCTCTGGAGAGTATGGAAAGTAAAATGAAATTGTTTGGTGGGCTCTCAGAAAGGGCAAGAAGGAACTCAGCGGGACAATAGACAATAGACAATAGGTGCAGGAGGAGGCCATTCGGCCCTTTGAGCCAGCACCACCATTCAATGTGATCATGGCTGATCAATCTCAATCAGTACCCCGTTCCTGCCTTCTCCCCATACCCCCTGACTCCGCTATCCTTAGGAGCTCTATCTAGCTCTCTCTTGAATGCATTCAGAGAATTGGCCTCCACTGCCTTCTGAGGCAGTGAATTCCACAGATTTACAACTCTCTAACTGAAAAAGTTTTTCCTCATCTCCGTTCTAAATGGCCTACCCCTTATTCTTAAACTGTGGCCCCTGGTTCTGGACTCCCCCAACATTGGGAACATGTTTCCTGCCTCTAACGTGTCCAACCCCTTAATAATCTTATATGTACAAGAATGTACAGGAGACGTTTCAGGTCGGGACCATTCTTCAGACTCCGATAGACTCCAGCATCTGTAATCGGCACATCTGGGAACCACCAAGTCAGAGGTCATCTGTTGCCGGCCCTGATTAGTCCAGGGCCTTTCCTGCTTCCCCTCCCCCCACCCCGCCCCCTTCTACAATCAGTCTGAGGTCCCCACACCAAACATCACCTACCATTCCCTCCAGAGATGTTACATGACCCACTGAGTAACTCCAGCACTTGCTGTCTACCTGCAGATTCTTGCTGGCTTGATATAAATATAGCTTCTTTCAATAGAAATGGTGACCAGGCTTGGATTTTTGAGAACCTGTGGCATTTTTGAAAAACAGATATTCTTGTGCGTTACATTCTGAGGTGGGGCATTGTGCTATCCTCCCCTAATTTCGGCAAGAGCTGGACTGTGATCTAGTTCCGACTTTGCTGGCTTTACCTTGCACTAAACGTTATTCCCTTATCGTGTATCTGTACACTGTGAATGGCTCGACTGTAATCATGTCTTGTCTTTCCGCTGGCTGGTCTGAAGAAGAGTCTCGATCCGAAACGTCACCCATTCCTTCTCTCCTGAGATGCTGCCTGTCCCGATGAGTTACTCCAGCATTTTGTGAAATAAGCACCTTCGATTTGTACCAGCATCTGCAGTTATTTCCTTACATTTCCCTGTACCTCTCGGTACACGTGACAATAAACGACACTGAACTAGTTTGGGCGAAGGTGGGTCAGATTGCTGCACTGGAGAGCAAACCTGGAAGGGGCTTTGCAGGGATGAACGTTGGTTGGCCGGTCGGTGCGGACTGGAGAGGTGGGATGGGGACCACAGACCATTATATGCCTCCAACACTTCATTCAAAAACCACAGACTCGCCAAAGAAACGAAACCTGAGATGACTTGTGGGGATTTTTTTTTTTTCCAAAAAAAGTGAAGCAGCAGGAATATTGTGAGTGGGACTAAACGAAAATACAGCTGGTCCCAGCTGCAGATTTGCTTCCGCCCTTTGTTGGTGCTGGGCCACCACAGTCGTGCTCTGTGGTTGGGTCCTGATCTGTGATCTGTGGAGATCTCCACTGCAGTTGAACAGTGCGGAGAACCACAGCTCTGATTATTCAATAACCTCTTAGTTTGGCTCGCTTTAGTTTAGAGATACAGCGCGGAAACAGGCCCTTCGGCCCATGCCGATCAGCAATCCCCGCACATTAGCACTGTCCTGCACTCGGGACAATCTTTACATTCACCTATAAACCTGCACGTCTTTGGATCGTGGTAGGAGACCGAAGTTCTCGGAGAAAACCCACGCGGGGAGAACGTGCAAACTCCGTACAGACAGCACCCGTAGTCGGGATCGAACCCAGGTCTCCGGCGCTGCATTTGCTGTAAGGCAGCAACTCTACCGCTGCGCCTTCAAGGGAGCCCCAGGCTAACTTAAACGCCCCAGCCACAAACTTCCAATGCTACTGCTGCCCGTTTTACTGCTCTTCAACATAACATTTGATTGGACAAACCTGGTGACTGGGCAGGATGGCAAAGGGCTCCAATATGTAAAGACAGACACAATGTGCAGGAGTAACTCAGCGGGACAGGCAGCATCTCTGGAGAGAAGGAATGGGCGACGTTCCGAGGCGAGACCCTTCTTCAGACTGAGAGTCTGGGGAGGGAGACTAGAGATATGGAAGGGTAAGGTGTGAAAACACAAATCAAAGGGGATGTTGTTCAAGTAAATGTGGAATGGTCAATTGTTAGTTGAGGGGAGCGTGACAACGAGATACAATCAGTAATATTTAATCAGGAGGACAGTGGAACTAGACGGAGAACTAGGATGAAGAGGTACAGAGAGAGAGAGAGAGAGAGAGAGAGAGAAAGCAAGGGTTACTTGAAGTTAGAGGAATCAATATTCATACCGCTGGGGTGTAAGCTGCCCAAGGGAAATACCAGGTACTGTTCCTCCAATGTAAAAGCAGGTGATAAAATGTGTGTGGCAAAGTTATTCCTCCTGAGGGATGCCAAGGGCAGACAGCCCAGTGCCCCCCTCATCCCAGTGTCGTGAGGGATCGATGTTTCCAGGACAATTCCTGCGGACTGCTCCTCAACAAACACAGCTTCAAATCTTCATCTCAACTTAGAGAAGGAATTCAAAATGCCCAGATATGGAGACACGGGGAACTGCAGATGCCAGTGCACAATAGAAAAAGACACAGAGTGCTGGAGTAACTCAGCGGGTCAGGCAGCATCTGTGGAGAACATGGACAGGTGACGTTTCACAGAGTGCTGGAGTAACTCAGCGGTTCAGGCAGCATCTTATCGAAACGTATAAGATTATTAAGGGGTTGGACACATTAGAGGCAGGAAACATGTTACCAATGTTGGGGGAGTCCAGAACAAGAGGTCACAGTTTAAGAATAAAGGGTAGGCCATTTAGAACTGAGATGAGGAAAAACTTTTTCAGTCAGAGAGTTGTGAATCTGTGGAATTCTCTGCCTCAGAAGGCAGTGGAGGCCAATTCTCTGGATGCTTTCAAGAGAGAGCTAGATAGAGCTCGTAAGAATAGCGGAGTCAGGGGGTATGGGGAGAAGGCAGGAACGGGCTTGATTGAGAATGATCAGCCATGATTACATTGAATGGCGGTGCTGGCTCAAAGGGCCGAAGGGCCGAATGGCCTCCTCCTGCACCTATTGTCTATTGTCTATTGTCTATTGTCTTTCTCTGGAGAACGTGGATAGGTGACGTTTGGAGTCAGGATCCTTCTTCAGACCGATTGTGGTGGTGGGGGAGGGGAGAAAGCTGGAATAGAGGGGTAGGACATTGCCTGGCGAGTGTCTTTCCGCTCACTGGTCAGCACCCAACAAAAGCTTTTCACTGTACCTCGGTACACGTGACTATAAACTAATCTGGAACTGTGTGGCACGTGGAGACAGGTGAGAGGGAGGGATGGGGGAAACTTTGATTGGCAAACTTTGATGGTTTAGTTTAGTTTAGAGATACAGCGCGAAAACAGGCCCTTCGGCCCACCAGGTCCGTGCCGACCAGCGATCCCCGCACACTGACACTATCCTACACACACCAGGGACAATTTTTACATTTACCAAGCCAATTAACCTACAAACCTGCACGTCTTTGGAGTGTGGGAGGAAACCGAAGATCTCGGAGAAAACCCACGCAGGTCACGGGGAGAACGTACAAACTCCGTACAGACAGCACCCGTAGTCGGGATGGAACCCGGGTCTCCGGCGCTGCATTCGCTGTAAGGCAGCAACTCTACCGCTGAGACACTGTGACCGTGACCGAACAAAGGCCGGAGATGAAAGGGTAAAATGGGATGGGGAGAATGGGATAAAAGAGGTGTAAATTAAGAAGCTTGATAAAGGAGTGTTGGTGGAAAGGGGATGATGGGACACGGAGAAAAGAGGGGGGAAGAGAAAAGGAGACGAGGGGATAGGTTTGTTTGTAGGTTAATTACCTCAAAGTGGGGAAATCAATGTTGATATCATTGGGTTGTAAGCTACTCAAGTAGAGTATGAGGTTTGTAGGAAGGAACTGCAGGTGCTGGTTTAAACCGAAGATGAATACAAAAGCTGGAGTAACTCAGCGGGACAGGCAGCATCTTTGGAGAGAAGGAATGGGTGACATTTCGGGAAAGGTCTCGATCCGAAACGTCACCCCATTCCTTCTCTCTGCCTGTCCCGCTGAGTTACTCCAGCTTTAGATTACGAGGTGCTGTTCCTCCAGTTTGCTTGTGGCATCACTCTGGCAATGGCACATAGGTGCAGCCACCACCTGCCCTTTCTATGTGAGGGATTGTGAGAGGGTGGCACAGCGGGTAGAGCTGCTGCCTCACAGCGCCAGAGACCCAGGTTCCATCCTGACTACGGGCGCTGTCTGTACAGAGTTTATACCTTCTCCCCATGACCCGCGTGGGTTTTCTCCGGGTGCTGCCGTTTCCTCCCACACTCTAAAGACGTGCAGGTTTGTAGACTGATTTGCTTCGGTAAAAATGTAAATTGTCCCCAGTGATTCCAATTTTTATTTTTAAATATATAGTATCGTTAATGCAGGATTGATTAAAGGAAATTAAAAAAGGTGAAACGATGAAGGAAATTTGAAGGGAATATGTGTGTGTATGTATGTATATACATACATAAATATATAGATTTAGTATTCATTCACAAAATGCTGGAGTAACTCAGCAGGTCAGGCAGCATCTCAGGAGAGAAGGAATGGGTGACGTTTTGGGCCCATTCCTTCTCTCCCGAGATGCTGCCTGACCTGCTGAGTTACTCCAGCATTTTGTGAATAAATACCTTCGATTTGTACCAGCATCTGCAGTTATTTTCTTACACTATAGATTGAGTACGTTCCTCAACTACAGCCAAAACGGTACACGGTCGCGCGACAATTTTAGCACCACCTTAATCACCATTGTCTTGTTAAAACTACAAACTAAATAGCCACCTCAATTGTCTTTTGGAAGGCGTAGAAGGGGGAAAGTGTCTGTGCTTAGGGAGGGGAGAGAGAGGCTGGAGATCCATCCGGAAAGATCTGTGGGGTTTTTCGAGTTTTCAGATTTTACCGTCAGATTCCCCCCTCCACCACCCCTCTTTTGGTAGCAGTGTTTTTGATAAGCTGCCAACAACAACTAATTTGCCTATTTATTTTGCAGCCATGGCAAATATTCCAGCTGACTGCTCAAAATCCTAGACTTCCACTTCCTGCCCAACATTGTGATCTGGGTCTGAAATCCTACTGTGATAGTTTCACCTTGGACATCCATAAATAGCAAGGACATGCAGAATCCATATGCCAAAGGGGGGTTTAAAAAGCTTTTTTTTCCCCCTTCAAATTTCCTTCATCGTTTCACCTCTTTTTATTTCCTTTAATCAATCCTGCATTAACGAAACTCGACAAGCTTAAAATATATATTTTAAAATAAAAATTGGTATCACACGGTAGAAAGACATTGAACGCTATAACTTTGCATTATAGTGACCTTCTTCCTATTTAGGGTAATTATTCGCACAGAGCTGCAGTGCACTGTTTAACAGCGCTGCCAGTAATGTGGACAGCTTACAATGAAACTACTGCCCAAAACCTCACTGGGTTTAGAAACATCAGACACCCACATTGCTTCAACTAGCTCCATTTTATTTCAAATTGTTGGGACACTGTCACAGAGTACATCCTGCTGCTAAACTCTGAGCACCAAAGCTGGATATGGAACATAGACGGGTACAGCACAGGAACAGGCCCTTCGGCCCACACTGTCATAGACCAGAGAACAGTACAGCACAGGAACAGGCCCTTCGGCCCACACTGTCATAGACCAGAGAACAGTACAACACAGGAACAGGCCCTTCGGCCCACACTGTCATAGACCAGAGACCAGTACTGCACAGGAACAGGCCCTTCGGCCCACACTGTCATAGACCAGAGACCAGTACTGCACAGGAACAGGCCCTTCGGCCCACACTGTCATAGACCAGAGACCAGTACAACACAGGAACAGGCCCTTCGGCCCACACTGTCATAGACCAGAGAACAGTACAACACAGGAACAGACCCTTCGGCCCACACTGTCATAGACCAGAGACCAGTACAGCACAGGATCAGGCCCTTCGGCCCACAACATCACAGAACATAGACCAGTACAGAAGATAGACACAAAAAGCTGGAGTAACTCAGCGGGACAGGCAGCATCTCTGGAGAGAAGGAATGGGCGACGTTTTGAGTCGAGACCCTTCTTCAGACTGGTCAGGGGAAAGAGAAAGGAGAGATATAGACGGTGATGTGGAGAGATATAGAACAATGAATGAAAGACAATTCACCCAACAACCAGCTAACAATGGCCGGCTGCCTTTATCATTGTTACTTTCTTTGCATATCTTTCATTCATTGTTCTATTTCTCTCTACATCGCCCTCGATATCTCTCCTTTCTCTTTCCCCTGACTAGTCTGAAGAAGGGTCTCGACCTGAAACGTCACCCATTCCTTCTCTCCAGAGATCTGCCTGACCTGCTGAGTTACTCCAGCATTTTGTGCCTATCTTGGGTTTAAATCAGCATCTGCAGTTCCTTCCTACACATAGACCAGTACACTAAACGTTATTTCCTTTATCCTGGAAATGTACACAGAGGATGGCTTGATTGTAATCATGTATTGTCTTTCTGTTGACTGGCTAGCATGCAACAAAAAAGTTTTTCACTGTACCTCAGTACACGTGACATTAAACTAAACTAAATTGTAAGTCACGAAAAGGATATCCTCATATCAACACCAAGCAAAAGTCTCTGCTGCACATTTTCAGTCTGGCCCCGCTTCAAAGGATCGATGCTGGGGGCCAACTTGCTCAGTGGTAAAATAGCTGCCTTACAGCTCCAGAGACCCGGGTTCAATCCTGACCACGGGTGCTGTCTGTATGGAGTTTGTACGTTCTGCCTGTGACCGCGTGGGTTTTCTCCGGGTGCTCCGGTTTCCCTCCACACTCCAAAGACGTACAGGTCTGTAGGCTAATTGGCCTGGTATAATTATAAATTGTCCCTCGTGTAGGTAGGATAGTGTTAGTGTGCGGGGATCGCTGGTTAGCACAGACTCGGTGGGCCGAAGGGCCTGTTTCCGCGCTGTATCTCTAAATTAAACTAAATTAAACATTCATGATCTAATGACGGTGGATTCGGAGCACTCCAAGCGTGAGCTTTATACGTGCGTTGTAAAATACCACAGAAAAATCTTGGGTCTGAAACCTTTATTTTGTGATATATTATAAAGAGTTAGCCCCCATCTATTTTGGTGTGGTGGAAAATTGAACATAAGTGATCCTCATAAGTGACGCTGGGAATAATTTGAGATAGCTACTTAGTTATATGACTGCAATGAGTAATGTTAATGTTCTGTGAATAATATAGAAATCCCTGTAAGCTTCTTTTTGAATTCCCTGGCTTTGTGCTTGCCCTCTGCTCCAGGCAACACAACTTGTGGTGAGGGGATCTTATAGAAACATATAAAATTCTTAAAGGATTGGACAGACCAGACGCAGGAAAAATGTTCTCCATGTTGGGGGAGCACAGAACAAGGGGTCACGGTTTAAGAACGGGGTACTGATTGAGAATGATCAGCCATGATCACATTGAATGGCGGTGCTGGCTCGAAGGGCCGAATGGCCTCCTCCTGCACCTATTGTCTATTGTCTAACTCTATCCTATGCACACGAGGAACAATTTACATTTATACCAAGTCAAGTAGCCTACAAATCAGTACGTTTTTGGAGTGTGGGAGGAAACTGGAGCACCCGGATCAAACCCACGCGGTCACGGGGAGAACGTACAAACTCCGTACAGACAGCACCCGTAGTCGGGATGGAAGCCGGGTCTCTGGCGGGTCTCCACCGCCGCGCCACCGTGATGCCCAATTGGCTCTCTGTAAATTGCCACAAGTAAGTAAGGAGTGGATGTGAAAGTGGGATAACATAGATCTTGTGTAAAGGGCCGGTCGGTAGTTTGTGTGGACTCGGTGGGCTGAAGGGCCTGTTTCCATGCTGTATATTTTAATCAATTCTCAAGTACGTCCTACCTTAATGAAGATGGCATCATATTCTTTCCATTGTTAACCTCAATTATTGTCAACATCTTTTTTGCAGCAGTTGTGCTCAGTATCCCAAATACATTTTCAGTTGCAGTTGAACATTTATTTACGAATTCTACCAATCTATTCAAGTGACAACGTAGAACCATACTCACCGATCAGCAGCTCTGGGACTGCAGGTTGGTCTTGTCCAGTTGAGGGTTGTTGACTTATTGGCTATCATACTGTTGGTAACAGGCATGTTCCCTCACCTGCCAAAGGGTACAGAATACAAGAAATACAAGGATTTTACTTTACTTTACTTTAGTTCAGAGACACAGCGTGGAAACAGGCCCTTCGGCCCAGCGATCCCCGCACACTAACACTATCCTGCACCCACTAGTGACAATTTACACTTAGACCAAGTCAATTAATCTACAAACCTGTACGCCTTTGGAGTGTGGGAGGAAACCGAAGATCTCGGAGAAAACCCACGCATGCGGTCACGGGGAGAAGGCAGGAGAATGGGGTTGGGGGGGAGAGATAGATCAGCCATGATTGAATGGTGGAGAAGATGATGGGCCGAATGGCCTAATTCTACTATCACTTATGATATTGTGATTCTAGTAACATTGACTATTATTTTTTAAGTAGCCATTAACATTGCTTAATCGTATTCAAAGTAATTTAGAATCAAATTAGGATCAAAGATCACTATCATTAATGATAAGTTGAAATTCTGGAAAATCTGATCTAAACCATTTTCTCTCTCTCTGTTACTTCTTTCTTTAGAAAAATATGTGTGGCTGCAGAATGTAATTTACCGTGTTTCTTCCTGGAATAGAGTTTAATCTGGAATAGAGTTTAATGGGTCATAGAGCCTTCTTTCCTGCTACATAATTTGGAGAATTTATGCACTGTTTCAACAAGCATTTGATGATTATAGGATTTTCGTACTGCAACTAAATATTAACCAGCTAATCTGCTCTCCTTGATCTGTTTGACATACCATGTACAGATGTGGAAAGATGCTTGACGTACCTCGTCCATCCACATCATACACAACGTTTTATTAACATTCGAAGATCTTCACTCATACTTCCCTCAATGTTAGTTTATTGTAGAGATTTTTTTTAGATTTAGATTTAGAGATACAGCACAGAAACAGGCCCTTCGGCCCACCGAGTCCGCACCGCCCAGCGATCCCCGCACATTAACACTATCCTACACACACTAGGAACAATTGTTACAATTACCCAGTCAATTAACCTACAAACCTGTACGTCTTTGGAGTGTGGGAGGAAACCGAAGATCTCGGAGAAAACCCACGCAGGTCATGGGGAGAACGTACAAACTCCGTACAGACGGCGCCCGTAGTCAGGATCGAACTTGAGTCTCCGGCGCTGCATTCGCTGTAAGGCAGCAACTCTACCACTGCGCCACCGTGCAGATACGGCGCGGAAACAGGCCCTTCGGCCCATCGAGTCCGTGCCGACCAGAGATCCCCGCGCACTAATGCCGTTCTACACACACACACACACACCAGGGACAATTTACACTTACACCAAGCCTATTAACCTACAAACCTGCACGTCTTTGGAGTGTGGGAGGAAACCGAAGATCTTGGGGGAAAACCCACGCAGGTCACGGGGAGAACGTACAAACTCCGTACAGACAGCACCCGTAGTCGGGATGGAACCCGGGTCTCTGGCGCTGTGAGGCAGCAACTCTATCGCTGCGCCACCGTGCCGCCCTATTCAACAGTTCCATTCTGTACATAGAACTCACTGATAATTCCTAAACAATCCTCTGACCAGTTTAAATATATAAATCCATTTTCTCACTGTATTCCCATCATGAATTTAAAAATAACCTGGTGAAGAAATATACAGTATTAGTTAGTTAGTATTAGTTTAGTTTATCGTCTCGTGTACCGAGGTACAGTGAAAAGCTTTTGTTGCGTGCTAACCAGTCAGCGGAAAGACGATACGTGATTATAATCAAGACATTTACAGTGTCCAGATACAGGGAGACACAGGGAGTCATGGATACGCAGGATTCACAGGGAGAACGTGAAAACTCCACACAGACAGCACCCTAGATCAGGATTGACGGTTTCTTCCTTGCTTTTTTCAGGCAACTGAACTGTCCTATCACCAACTAGAGAGCGGTCCTGACCTCCCATCTACCTCATTGGAGATCTTCAAACGATCTTTAATCGGACTTTACCTTGCACTGTACATTATTTCCTTCATCCTGTATCTGTACACTGAGGATTGCTGCTTTGTAATCATGTGTCGTCTTTCCACACAACAAAAAGCTTTTCACTGTACCTCGCTCGGTGCATGTGACAATAAACTGAACTGAACTTTATCCAGCACTAAATGTTATTCCCTTTATCCTGTGGATTGCAATCATGTATAGTCTTTCCGCTGACTGGATAGTGCGCAACAAAAAGGTTTGTCACTGTTGGGGGAGTCCAATGTTGGGGGAGTCCAGAACCAGGGGCCACACAGTCTAAGAATAAAGGGGATGCCATTTAAAACTGAGGTGAGAAAAAAACTTTTTCACCCGGAGAGTTGTGAATTTGTGGAATTCTCTGCCACAGAGGGCAGTGGAGGCCAATTCACTGGATGAATTTAAAAGAGAGTTAGTGAGAGCTCTAGGGGCTAGTGGAATCAAGGGATATGGGGAGAAGGCAGGCACGGGTTACTGATTGTGGATGATTAGCCATGATCACAATGAATGGCGGTGCTGGCTCGAAGGGCCGAATGGCCTCCTCCCGCACCTACTTTCTGTTCTCTGTGTACCTCAGTGCACGTGACAATGATAAACAAAACTAAACCACTCCCGGGCCCTGGGCTTGGCCAGACAGTGCCTCTACCAGCTGAGACACTCTGCCACCCCTTGTTCTGCTCCCGTTAGTTTGCAGATCCCTTCAAGATATTATAAAGCACATTTTATTGTTGTGAGCTTTGGCAGAGCGGAGGAGGATGACGTATTCTGTTTGGAAGCCAGATTCTCCTTGCGCAAGGATCCTGACTGACAGCCCCATCCCCAGGGACCTCTGATAGCGCTCAAACATTCAGCCCCTTGAAGCCAGCAAGTGACGCTGAGCAAATGGATGCAAACTTATGGGCATTCGGAGGTTTGGCAGCTTGTTGGTGTGTCTTGGCACGGCTACCCCACCATGAACTGATGATAAACTTCATGGGAAGAAATGACTCATCGACAAGACAGAGTGCAGGCCGCCAAAACACAGAACACTGCCGGTTCCATCCCGACTACGGGCGCTGTCCGTACGGAGTTTGTACGTTCTCCCCGTGACCTGCGTGGGGTTTCTCCGAGACCTTCCGTTTCCTCCCACACTCCAAAGACGTGCAGGTTTCCGCTTCTCCGTGGATTGTCACCTTGTGGTGGTGGAGAAGCTCGTGTGGTCCTGAGATCCTGAGAGCGATGCCGTCTGGAGCTACGCTCCTGGTAGGGTCACCCATGGCGGTAAGGTCGAGGGGTGGGGAGGTCCCTGACAAAGAGCGATCCAACCAAGACCTCAACGGCTGGGAAGGCGGATGCATGAAGGCTGCGGCAGAAAAGGGTCTCTGGTCGTCTTGGACTCCACGCCACTGGATCCTGACCCAGATTTGTCAAGGACCATGTGGTGGCTGTCTGTGCACCAGTCTCCCCACGTTAAACAAAGTCACGCACAGGCGTCCTCAGGCAGAGAGGACAGTCACACTCGCTTAGAGTGACTGCCGATGATGACAAGTGTCCCCATTTTGTGTAGGATAGCGTTAATGTGCGGGGATCGCTGGTCGGCGTGGACTCAGTGGGACGAAGGGCCTGTTTCAGCACTATATCTCTAACCTAAACTAAACTACAGCACAGGAACAGGCCCTTCGGCCCACAATGTCTGTGCCGAATATGATGCCTAATTAAATTAATCTCTTCTGCGTGCACTTGATCCATATCCCTCCATGCCCTGTGCCAATCTAAAAGCCACGATCGTATCTGCCTTCACCACCACCTAGGGTCGCCAACTGTCCCGTATTAGCCGGGACATCCCCGTATTTTTGGCAAAATTAGTTCGTCCCGTACGGGACCGCCCTTGTCCCGTATTAGAAGGGTTGCCAACTTCCTCACTCCCAAATAAGGGACAAAGGGAGACGTCACCGCCCGGCGCCCCACATGACCTCACCCAGCCAGCGGCCGCGTGCTCCCGCTCCACCAATGGCGGCTGCCATTGGTGGAGGGGGAGCACGTGGCCGCTGGCTGGGTGAGGTCACGTGGGGCGCCGGGCGGTGAGGTGGCCTTGTCCCGTGTTTGGGAGTGAGGTAGTTGGCAACCCTACCACCACCCCCCTGGCAGCGCATTTCAGGCCCCCCAAACAAACTTGGCCTACACATCTCCTTTAAACTTTGCCCCTCTCACCTCAGAGCCGTGCCCTGTGGTATTTGACATCTCCACCCTTGGGTACAGGCTCTGAATGTCCACTCTATTTCTGCCTCCCACAGTTCAGAAATGGCTCATCCACAAACGTGGAATGTAGGCATCCAAAGCATTGACCAGAACAGCGCAGGAACAGGCCCTTCGGCCCACGATGCCTGTGCCGAACATGATACTAACCTCCTCTGCCTGCACGCGGTCCATATCCCTCCATTCCCTGCATATCTAAAGGCCACCTAAAACTAAACGCGTCTGCCTCCACCACTACCTTGCACGGAAGAACGTTCCAGGACATCAAAAACACTTTCTGGCTGTTTCTCTATTTTATGTTGCGTTGTCATCAGTGTGCACTATTCAAAAGAAAGATCATCTAAAGAGCTAGGAAGGGATGCAGAGAAGATTTACGGGCTTGTTGCCAGGACTCGAAGGCCTAAGCTGTAAACTGCCTGTGATGGAAGGAACTGCAGACGCTGGTTTACACCGAAGATAGAGACAAAAATGCCGGAGTAACTCAGCGGGACGGGCAGCATCTCTGGAGAGAAGGGATGGGTGACGTTTCGGGTCGAGACCAAACTGCCTGTTGTGTCTGTCTTAACGAGGAGAGATAAACAGTGCTCAGAAATAGGGGATGAAGATAGATTCCACATGATTTGTGCACCCTCTGTAGTGGTATGAACATCGACTTCTCCAACTTTAGATAGTTCCTCTGTCCCTCTCTTCTCCTCCTCCTTCCCAGATCTCCCTCTATCTTCCTGTCTCCACCTATATCCTTCCTTTGTCCTGCCCCCCCCTGACATGAGTCTGAAGAAGGGTCTGGACCGAAACGTCACCCATTCCTTCTCTCCTGAGATGCTGCCTGACCTGCTGAGTTACTCCAGCATTGTGTGAATAAATACCCTCTGTAGTAATGTTTAGTTTAGTTTAGAGATATGGCCCAGAAACAGGCCCTTCGGCCCACCGGGTCCGTACCGACCATCGATCTTCAGGCTGAAGGGTCTCGACCCAAAACGTCACCCATTCCTTCTGTCCCGAGATGCTGCCTGGCCCGCTGAGTTACTCCAGCGTTGTGTGTCTACCTTTGATTTTAACCAGCATCTGCAGTTTTGTTCCTATATATCCAGCTCGTTATTCTGCTGCACTAAATGTGAAAGGAAAGGTGGATAACCATGGCAACGCAATAGAAGAAAAATAACAGGAAGACGGGATTGTCTGTCATACAACGCAGCCTGGATGAAAGACGTGAGATGCTTGGTGCTCGTTCTCCAGACGCACCAGATTCCAGCGCTGGCAAAGTGCCCAGTGCTGGGGGAAAATGTTCAACTCTCTCCCTGGCCTCATCCCCTGCTTATGCCATCAACTAATTTAAACACACAAGGAGATCAGCTATTTATGACTAAATTTGGTCAAGAAAATTCTCATGACCATTGCACACTGCATTAAGCCGAGCCGAAGGCCCATCTATCTTCAGCGTGGCCTGCCCATGAAGAAGCCCCGTGACTGAACGACCCCCAACACGGTTAATCCTGGGGTCACCTCCCAGTGATCTCACACCAGATAAATACCGACTTCATCGAGTCATGCAGCGCTGAGCCAGGCCCTTCAGCACAACGTCCATAAGTGATAGGAGCAGAATTAGGCCATTCGGCCCATCAAGTCTATTCTGCCATTCAATCATGGCTGATCTATCTCCCTCCTAACCCCATTCTCCTGCCTTCTCCCCATAACCTCTGACACCCGCACTAATCAAGAATCTATCTATCTCTGCCTTAAAATATTCACTGACTTGGCCTCCACAGCCTTCGGTAGCAAAGAATTCCACAGATTCACCACCCTAACTAAAGAAATTCCTCCTCATCTCCTTCCTAAAGGAACGTCCTTTAATTCTGAGGCTGTGACCTCTAGTCCTGGACTCTCCCACTCGTGGAAATATCCTCTCCACATCCACTCTACCCAGGCCTTTCACAGTTCAGTAAGTTTCAATGAAGTCCCCCCTCATCCTTCTAAACCCCATTCTGACCAAGATGCCCCATCTAAGCTAATCTTGTTTGTCCGATTGGCTGGGGTTGCCAACTGTCCCGTATTAGCCGGGACATCCCGTATTTTGAGCTAAATTGGTTTGTCCCCCCCCCCCTTGTCCCGTGTTAGTAGGGTTGCCAACTTCCTCACTCCCAAATAAGGGACAAAGGGTGACGTCACCGCCCCGCACCCCACGTGACCTCACCCAGCCAGCGGCCACGTGCTCCCGCTCCACCAATGGCGGCCGCCTGGGCGGTCGGGTGGCACGTGGCCGCTGGCTGGGTGAGGTGACGCGGGGCGGTGACATCACCTTGTCCCTTATTTGGGAGTGAGGAAGTTGGCAACCCTACGTTTGGCCCATATCCCTCTAAACCTTTCCTCTCCATTTCTCATTGAAGAATGATTAATAAGTTGTTAAATATTCTTTTGCCAGAATATTCTCCAACATTCCCTCAGTGTCCCCACCCTTTCAACCTTAGTCACTTACTCCCCCCCCCATCTGACAATCAACCTTCCCCCCTCACCTGCATCCACCTATCACTCACCAGGCTTTGTCCTCCCCCCATCCCATTACAATCGGTTTGAAGAAGGGTCCCGACCCAAAACATCGTCTGTGCATTCCCTCCTCGGACGCTGCCTGACCCGCTGAGTTCCAAACAAAGACACAAAGTGCCTGAGTACCTCAGCAGGTCAGGCAGCATCTGTAGAGAGACGTAGATGGGTGATGTTTCAGGTCAGGACCATACTTCTGACACAGGACTATCACGCTTGCCACCATTTTCCGAGCAGACATTGTGGGCCGAAGGGCCTGTTGTTGTTCTCCGGCACTTTGTGCCTTTTGTTTGTAAACCGGCATCTGCGGTTCCTGTATCCCCATCGCCTGCTCTTGTTTCATGGGCCTGTCGACTGCAAAGACATCCACCGCTGGTGGAAGAACTAATCACCTTCCTGTTGGGATCGGCAGCACAGTTTCAACCAGGGCTCGACACAAAATGCCGGAGTAACTCAGCGGGCCGGGCAGCATCTCTGGAGAGAGGGAACGGGTCAACCAGGGCTACCTGGCTTGAGATGGAGTGGCATACTCGTGCAGCGGGTAGCCCTGCTACCTCCCAGCGCCAGAGACCCGGGTTCGATCCTGACTGCTGCTTATGTGTAGTTTGCACGTTCTCCCTGTGACCGCGTGGGTTTCCTCCGGGTGCTCTGGTTTCCACCCACATCCCAAAGACGTGCGGCTTTGTAGGTTAATCGGCCCCTCTGTAAATCGCCCCTGGTGCGTAGGAAGCGGATGAGAAAGTGGGACAACCTAAAACTAGCACGAACCGGTGATCGACGGTCAGCGCGGCCTACATTCATTGTTCTTTATCTCTCCACATCACTGTCTGTATCTCTCGTTTCCCTTATCCCTTAACCAGTCTGAAGAAGGGGCTCGAACCATAACGTCACCCGTTCCTTCTCTCCAGAGATGCTGCCTGTCCCCGCTGAGTTACTCCAGCATTTTGTGTCTGTCGTCAGTGGGCTGAAGGTCCTGGTTCCAAGCTGCATCCATAAACTAAACCAAACAGGTCACCTCATGGTCAATCAATCAATCTGATTCACAAATCCAACTCCACCCCACCAATCTACCGTCCTCTGGGGCCAGGGCTTGGTGGGCCGAAGAGTCCATTTCCATGCTGGATGTCTAGACCAAACTCAACTAAACGTGGACCAACTTTGGTGAAAACGTTGACTTGCCAAAAAAACGAAATGGGCAATAAAAGGTTAATTTTGAAGTTGACAATTGCAGAGCGGACATCTCAGATGTTACGAGAGAGGGGGGGGTGGAAGGTTGAGGGGTGGGAAGCTCTGACCCAGAGCCAGTGCAGGAATGCTCCCCGTTTCAGTTGAACAACTCGCTGGCTCGCTCTTGGTCAGGCAGCCTCTCTCTCTCTCTCTCCCCAGGGGATGATGTAAATGCATGAAGTAATTCCAGCCGGCCTCAAAATTACTCTCAAGGAGTTTGGCTCAAGGCCAGACCCAGAGAAAGGCAGCTGGAGAGAGAGAGAGAGAGAGAGAGAGAGAGAGAGAGAGAGAGAGAGGGAGGGACCAGGATTCATGTCTGTAGTGTGGAACTCTGCAGGGAGAGGGGCCAGCAAGTCAGTGTGCAGTCAGAGGACGAGGGGAGGGGGGGAGAGGAGGGGGAGAGAGAGGGGGAGAGAGAGGGGGAGAGAGAGGGGGAGAGAGAGGGGGAGAGAGAGGGGGAGAGAGAGGGGGAGAGAGAGGGGGAGAGAAGGGGAGAGTGAAGGGGAGAGTGAAGGGGAGAGTGAAGGGGAGAGAGAGGGGGAGAGAGAGGGGGAGAGAAGGGGAGAGTGAAGGGGAGAGAGATGGGGAGGAGGGGAGAGAAAGGGAGGGGGAGAGAAGGGGAGGGGGAGAAGGGGAGGGGAGAGAAGGGGAGGGGGGATAAATAAATGGAAAGGGGAAGGAGGAGGGGAGGGGAGATAAGGGGAGGGGAGAGTGGTGGAGGAGGGGAGGGGAAGAGATATGAAGGAGCAGCGGAAAGCAGGGGGAAGGGGTGGGGAGGGCAGTGGGGGATGGGAGAGGGGAGGAGAGATGGGGAGGGAAGGTTGGGAGCAGAGGTGGGGGGGTGAACAGAGGTGGGGGGGGGGGTGAGCAGAGGTGGGGGGGGTGAGCAGAGGTGGGGGGGTTAAGCAGAGGAGAGGAAGCAGTCTCTGGGGCTACACCGTCAGGAGTAACCCATTGTCCACTGCACAAAACAAATTGTCCTTCAATTCCTATTTCTCCATCCTGCATCACATGCGACTGAACAGCCCAGGGCTGGTGTTACAGTGGTAGACACTAAAAGCTGGAGTCACTCAGCGGGACGGGCAGCATCTGTGGAGAGAAGGAATGGGTGACGTTTCGGGTCGAGACCCTTCTTCAGACAGGGACTCTGGCAGTCAGCAGATTGAGATGCAAACCAGTTCAGCTCTTGCCGTTAACGTATCAACAAGGTTTTAGTTTTGAAAATAGACGCAAAGCGCTGGAGTAACTCAGCGGGTCAGGCAGCATCTGTGGGGAACATGGATAGGTGACGTTTCACAGAGTGCTGGAGTAACTCAGCGGGTCAGGCAGCATCTCTGGAGAGAAGGAATGGGTGACGTTTCAGGACCATTAAAGACCATTCTTCAGTTTAGTTTATTATAGTCATGTGTACAAATATTCAGTGAAAAGCTTTCTTGTTGCGTGTCATCCAGTCAGTGAAAAGACTATATTTCAGGCTTCATCTCTGGAGATAAAGGATGGGTAACATTGCAGGTCGGGTCTGAGGAAGGGTCCTCACCTGAAACGTCATCCATCTTTTTACTCCAGAGATGCTGCCTGATCCACTGAGTTACTCCAGCTCCCTAACCCCCTCTCACTGGCAACTCCACCACCAGCCCAGCACAGCCCAGCCCAGCCCAGCACAACCCAGCCCAGCACAGCACAGCCCAGCACAGCCCAGCACAACCCAGCACAGCCCAGCACAACCCAGCCCAGCACAACCCAGCCCAGCACAACCCAGCCCAGCACAACCCAGCCCAGCCCAGCCCAGCCCAGCCCCAACCCAGCCCAACCCAGCACAGCCCAGCCCAGCCCAGCCCAGCCCAGCACAGTACAACCCAGCACAGCTGAACCCAGCCCAGCACAACCCAGCCCAGCACAACCCAGCACTGCCCAGCACAACCCAGCCCAGCACAACCCAGCCCAGCACAACCCAGCCCAGCACAACCCAGCCCAGCCCAGCACAGCACAACCCAGCCCAGCACAACCCAGCCCAACACAGCACAACCCAGCCCATCACAGCCTAGCTCAACCCAGCCCAGCACAGCCCAGCCCAGCACAGCCCAGCCCAGCACAACCCAGCCCAGCACAACCCAGCCCAGCCCAGTCCAGCCCAGCCCAGCACAACCCAGCCCAGCACAACCCAGCCCAGCACAACCCAGCACAACCCAGCCCAGCACAACCCAGCACAACCCAGCCCAGCCCAGCTGCGTATCTGGTCCACAAAGGGAATGGATGCACTTGGACAAAGGGACGTTGCAGCGTCCACTGATCATGATGCACCTAGTCACATCAAGGAGATACCACACATCTTCACATGCAATACTCAAAGTCACAGGCCAATTCCTTGAAGCGCAGGAAGGTGAGGAGCGATCTTATAGAGGTGGAAAATCATGAGGGGAGTAGATAGGGTGAATGCAGAGTCTTCACTCTGTGGAGGGTTAGGGGAACCAAACACAAGAGGCCGCATGTTTAAGGTGAGAGGGACAAGATTGAATACAAACCTGAGGGGCAACTTTACCACTCAGAGGGTGGTGGGTGTGTGGAGCAGGGCACTTGAAGCAAGTGCGATAACAACATTTGGAGAGTCCATGGACAGGAACGGTTCAGAGGGACATGGGCCAAATGCGGGTAAATGGGACCAGCTTAGAAGAAGCATCTTGGTTGGACAGGCAGGTTGGTTGGGGAGAAGGAATGGGTGACGTTTCACCTATTCCTTCTCTCCAGAGATGCTGCCTGTCCCGCTGAGTTACTCCAGTGTTTTGTGTCTGTCTTTGGTTTACACCAGCATCTGCAGTTCTTTCTTGCACCTCTTGGTTGGAATGGACAGGGTGGGCCAGAGGGATTGTTCCCACGGCTTGTGTCTCTCAATTAAAAGTCTTTCATTCCTTCATAAAGAATTGGAGGGTCCAGTTGTTTTGTGGGGGGGACGGGGGGACGGGGGGGGGACACACATTGACTGGGTGTGGAAGGATGGATTGATATTGGCGAAAGGGCCTCAATCATCCTCCAACCTGCCTTGATTTAGTCACAACATGATGCACAGCGATGGGTCTGGACACAACTGCCTGTGTTCAGCACTTGCGGACAAACGAGAAAGGGACACTTGTTAAAGTTGTGGGTGGCAGTTTCTGCTGCATGGCTGACAGCCAGCACACTGGATGGTACACAGAGGGCTGTCTATACAGTCCATGCAATGCACTCCTCACGAGGGTTGCCAACTTCCTCACTCCCAAATACGGGACAAAGGGTGACGTCACCGCCCCGCGCCCCACGTGACCTCGCCCAGCCAGCGGCCACGTGCTCCCGCTCCACCAATGGCGTGTCATGTACAGTCCTGTGTTTACAGGGGTGTTATGTACAGTCCTGTGTTTATAGGGGTGTTATGTGGCTGCGGGTAAGAATTTCATTGTTCCAATTTGCATACATGCGATAATTAAACTCTCCGACTCTGCTCTGCCTTTACAGTCTGGTTGGGTCTCCTGACTCTGCTCTGCCTTTACAGTCTGGTTGGGTCGGTGGCAACGTTTCTGGACTCGGACTGAAGAAGGGTCTCGACCCGAAGCGTCACCCATTCCTTCTCTCCAGAGATGCTGCCTGTCCCGCTGAGTTACTCCAGCATTTTACTTCAGCATCTCGGCTACTTTGGGCTGGAGATGTTACATTCCCGTCACACGCTGTGTTATGTGTTAAGGCTCCAGAATTGTTTGACCCTTTCTTGATTTACTGAGCGTGCACAAAGTGCATGTTTCAGCAACATTGAAACATAGAAAATAGGTGCAGGAGGAGGCCATTTGGCCCATCGAGCCAGCACCGCCATTCATTGTGATCACGGCTGATCATCCACAATCAGTAACCCGTGCCTGCCTTCTCCCCATATCCCTTGATTCCGCTAGCCCCTAGAGCTCTATCTAACTCTCTTTTAAACTCATCCAGTGAATTGGCCTCCACTGCCTTCTGTGGCAGAGAATTCCACAAATTCACAACTCTCTGGGTGAAAAAGTTTCTCCTCACCTCAGTTTTAAATGGCCTCCCCTTTATTCTTAGACTGTGTGGCCCCTGGTTCTGGACTCCCCCAACATTGGGAACATTCATCCTGCATCCAGCTTGTCCAGTCCTTTTATAATTTTACACGTCTCTATAAGATCCCCTCTCATCCTTCTAAACTCCAGTGAATACAAGCTCAATGGCAAAGGCTCCTCTTCCCAAAAAGACCAGATTGCTGAGCTACCAGCCCAGGTTTCACGTCACTACCGACAGACTCTTGTTGAATTCGATGCGCAAGAGTATTGGGACATTGCCACTGGCGTTTGGCTCAGCTTTATCTGCCTCGACTTGCCCCACTCATCCTTGACTGGACTTTTTCCTGTTGTCTCAGGTGTCTGTACTACTATTTTCCATAACGTTTGTATCGGAGTTATGTCCTACAACTAGGCTAGCCAACTTCCTCACTCCCAAATACGGGACAAGGTGATGTCACCGCCCCACGTGTCCTCACCCAGCCAGCGGCCACGTGCTCCCGCTCCACCAATGGCGGCCTAGGCCCTCGGTGCGGATGTGATGGACCACGCCGTGCTTGGCCGAAGGCGTGTCAAAACGTTGGATGAGCAGCTCTGGAAACTCCGCCAGGATCTCAGCATACGAGTCAGGGGCCGCGACGACGGCCTGGACAGTAGGGCTGGGCGGGGAGGCGATTGTCGGAGCGACGGGCTCCTCGCCGGCGGAGGGTCGGCGGTCGTTACCGCGGACATCAGGGACCAGTGAAAAAGCCCAGAGAAAATCTGCGCCCAGGATCGCTTGTCTGACGTCTGCTATGATGAATGGCCATTCGTACGTGCGGAGGCCTAACACAAGGGACATCTTCCGTATACCGAAAGTGCGAATGGGGCTGCCATTAACCGCGATGAGGGTGGGACCTGTCTTACCCGTTCTGGTTTCGAGGTCGGTCGGCGGCACTATACTGACGATGGCTCCCGTGTCCACCAAAAATTCTGTGTCCGTGAATCGATCGTGGACGTAGAGGCGTCGGTTCTGGCCAATCGTAACTGCCCCTATGTACGATCGGCCGAGGCATTTCCCGCGAAGGTACAAGGTGAGCGACAGTTGCGGGATTCGCTACCCCATCGTAGGTGATAATAGCACCAGCCGCGCTTGTGCGGATCTTTTTGGCGGGCTTTCGGAGAACTGGCGGGAGACGCGGCGCCATCTTGATGTCGCTGTGGCGTGGTCACTGATGTCGAGACCTTGTTGATCGACCCGCTTGCCTTGTTTTTAGCCGCTATGAGCGCGTCCGCTTTCGCTGCATATGCTTCGGGGTCCTTAAAAGAACAATCCGTGAGCAGCAGTCGGACATCCTCAGGAAGCTTCTCTCGGAATGCCTGTTCGAACATAAGGCAATCCGTATGCTCACCGGCTAGCATCATCATTTCGGCCATGAGAACGGAAGGCCGTCGATCTCCGAGGTCCGGTAGGTGCAGAAGTCTTGCAGCGCAATCATGCCTATTAAACCCGAAGGTTCGCAGTAACACTTTCTTCATGGCCTCGTACTTGCTTTCCGCAGGCGGATTAACGATGAACCGCATCACGCGTGTGGTCGTCTCCGGTGATAGAGCACTGACGAGGTAGTAATACATCGTTGAGTCGTCCGATATCTTCTTTATATGAAATTGAGCTTCGGTGTGGACAAACCAAGATTGCGGTGAATGTGTCCAAAACAACGGAAGGTGAACGCTTACCGCGCTTAACTCCGGTGTGCCAGGCGCGGCAATCAACAACGAGGCGTCGTGTCCCTGCATAGTCGGTGATCGTCCAGATCACATCGGGGTCACCAATATGGCGAGTCCGAAAACTTGTTGGTTGTAGAAGAAGTTTATTGCAGCCGCAATATTCGAATACAGAGTTAAACAACAAGGTAAAGGACAACCATCAAAAACTTACTGTCTTCTTCGAAGACTTCGCCGAACTGAACATTTCGGGCGCCAAAAGCGCACATGACCACGCTGGCCAATCAGCGATGTCGCTCCCTGGACCAATCCCCATGGTCGCGTTCACACGTGACCTCGCTGGCCAATCTGAGGGTTCGACGACCCGGACCATTCTCTATGGTCGCTACAAGTGGATATTTTTAAGGCAGAGATAGATAGATTCTTGATTAGTGCGGGTGTCAGGGGTTATGGAGAGAAGGCAGGAGAATGGGGTTAGGGTGGAGATTTAGATCAGCCATGATTGAATGGCGGAGTAGACTTGATGGGCCGAATGGCCTAATTCCACTCCTATCACTTATGACTTTATGACACAAGGCAAGCCCTGTCAGAGCCTGCAATGTGGAGCTGTAATGTTTCACGTGAACTGTGCCTCAGTGCAAGGTCACGTTCTTGGAGCAGAACAATGTCTCGTTTTATTGCCTGACTGCACAGCTTGTGGGTGCTCTAACTCGGCAGAAGACACAACAAATTGGTGCTCGTGGTTTACAAATGTGACCAGAAACTGACAAACTCCTGGCGCGAGATGAGGGATGAGTTCAGTTCCAACTGTTGTTTGCCCAAAACCTCTGTCGCTCAATACTCTTGTGGTCTCAATATGAACCCAATCAAGGTAATGGCTCTGTGACCAAGGGTAATCTGATTTCAATTAATTGGGAAAAGAAATCAAAGACAGATCTTTATGCACCACAACACTGTCTCGGTCTGTCTTGTTGATGGGTGTGGTCACACGGGAGAGAGAGGGAGAGAGGGGGAGAGAGGGGGAGAGAGGGGGAGAGAGGGGGAGAGAGGGGGAGAGAGGGGGAGAGAGGGGGAGAGAGGGGGAGAGAGGGGGAGAGAGGGGGAGAGAGGGGGAGAGAGGGGGAGAGAGGGAGAGAGAGGGAGAGAGAGGTGTCGAGGGAGAGAGGGAGAGAGGGAGAGAGGGAGGATCAGCACTAGAAATAATTTCCGACATTTTGTTAATTGCTTTTTCCCCACCAGTATGGGAAATAATATACAAAGCCACAGGTAACCACTCCTAGACAAGAAGTGAGAAATTGACAAAAGGAAAGATGATGCAAAACCAATATTTTGTTTCAAAGATGCAAATCTTTAGGTTACTCTCCAGTAGGGTTGCCAACTATCTCACTCCCAAATAAGGAACAAGGTGATGTCACCGCCCCGCACCCCACATGACCTCACCCAGCCAGCGGCCACGTGCTCCCACTTCACCAATGGCGGCTGCTCAGGCCGGGAGGCGGGTTGCTACGCAACCTCCATTAGGCGGCGCCCGGGTCCCCGGGCCTAGACTTTCCGGAGCTACAGTGTCCGGGCCCCCCGGGCCTAATACAAAGATGGTCCTGTACGGGACAAATCAATTTAGTCCAATATAAGGGATGTCCCGGCTAATACGGGACAGTTGGCAACCCTACTCTCCAGTGACTCTTGTCTTTGTTAGTCCCACACAATCTCCACAATTGAACCCACAGGGCTACAGCTGTATTGGGCAAGTTGTGTACCTGTTCTAC
The DNA here is from genome assembly GCF_053455715.1 of Rhinoraja longicauda. Classification (NCBI taxonomy): domain Eukaryota; kingdom Metazoa; phylum Chordata; class Chondrichthyes; order Rajiformes; family Arhynchobatidae; genus Rhinoraja; species Rhinoraja longicauda. The sequence goes on along the minus strand of NC_135972.1, from coordinate 3,922,481 downwards.
AGTGGCACAGAGGTAGAGTTGCTGCCTCACAGCGTCAGAGACCCGGGTTCAATCCTGACTACGGGTGCTGTCTGAACGGAGTTTGCACGTTCTCCCCGTGACCGCGTGGGTTTTCTCCGGACATGCTGGCTTGTAGATGAATTGGCTTCGGTAAAAATTGTACAATGTCCCTCGTGTGTGTGTGTGTGTGTGTGAGCGCACTAAAACTAAACAAGAACATCTAGCCGTTGGGCGACCTTTACCTTGCGAGGCAGAGCAGTAAACGTGATCACAGGGCAGGGTCAATGAGGAAATGCCCCGTGGTGAGGAAGATGAACATCAACGAGACCTTGGACTCCATGGAGAGAACGAACATATAAGATAATTAGGGGATTGGACACGTTAGAGGCAGGAAACATGTTCCCAATGTTGGGGGAGTCCAGAACAAGGGGCCACAGTTTAAGAATAAGGGGTCGGCCATTTAGAACGGAGATGAGGAAGAACTTTTTCAGTCAGAGAGTGGTGAAGGTGGGGAATTCTCTGCCTCAAAGGCAGTGGAGGCCAGTTCGTTGGATGCTTTCAAGAGAGAGAGCTGGATAGAGCTCTTAAGGATAGCGGAGTGAGGGGGTATGGGGAGAAGGCAGGAACGGGGTACTGATTGAGAGTGATCAGCCATGATCGCATTGAATGGCGGTGCTGGCTCGAAGGGCTGAATGGCCCACTCCTGCACCTATTGTCTATTGTTTCAGGCAGGACCACGTGGACAGGCCAATGTTGGAGGAACAGCTGAAGTTGCAGAGGTTTTTGGTCTGGGTGGACAGTCAGGAGGTGACATTCCCATTGTGTGTGTGTGTGGTGCGTTTGCTGGTGGATGTGTCTTTGGTTCCTCAGCCCTGTCCCAGGGGCAAGACATCTAGGCTTTAGTTTTAGTTTTAGAGATAGAGCGTGGAAACAGGCCCTTCGGCCCACCCAGTCCATGCCGAACTGCGATCACCCGTACACTAGTTCTATCCCACACACCTGGGACAAATTACAGAAGCCAATTAACCTACAAGCCTGTACGTCTTTGGAATGTGTGGGGGGAAACCAGAGCACCCAGAAAAGCCCCACGTGGTCCCAGGGAGAACGTACAAACTCTGTACAGTCGTAGTCATGATGGAACCCGGGTGTCTGGCGCTGTAAGGCAACGACTCTACCGCTGTGCCACCATGCAAGGCAATGGCCCACTGAATGCCATCGCCAGCTTGCAGTCGGCCACTGGAGGAAAGTCTGGATGAGTATCTCAGCAGCTAAATGCTGCAGCAAACACTCCCATTAGTTATTGCACAAATAACTCATTTGGGGTGGCACGATGGCACAGCGGTAGAGTTGCTGCCTCACAGCGCCAGAGACCCGGGTTCCATCCTGTCTACGGGTGCTGTCTGTACGGACTTTGTACGTTCTCCCCGTGGCCTGCGAGGGTTTTCTCCAGGTGCTCCGGTTTCCTCCCACACTCCAGAGACGTGCAGATTTGTAGGCTAATGGGCTTGGTATAAATGTAAACTGTCCCTAGTGTGTGTAGGATAGTGTTCGTGTGCGGGGATCGCTGGTCGGTGGGACTCGGTGGGTCGAAGGGCCTGTTTCCGCGCTGTATCTCGAAACTAAATTAAATTGTTGCACTTTTTCACACTGTTTGAACTGTTTGTAGCTACTGGTGAAGAATCCTAGTCCGGTCCCTCACTATCAGAAGTAACACTTTAAAATAGCAAGATAGAAAACAAATTATACAATGTGTTCGTAGTTCTGGTGACATTGTTCAATGATTGCCCATCATAGGGAACGTTCTATTCTGATTTACGTCAGTCCAAGCTGACAGGGTATTGCTTCATGTCTGGAAGAATAACCCTGCTGTTATAATTATCCACTGAAGTGCCTCCTTCAATATAATTTGGCAATTATTATATTGTTTTTACATGCTCCCTACAGACGTAACAAAATTGGGTTGCCAAATACCTTTGAAAACAAAGAGCTACGTGACCTGGACCACACCTACTGACCTCCCCACCATCGATAGGGATGTACAGGGAGGGTAAAGGCAGCCAATATCAGAGACCCACACCACCCTGGCCACACTCTCATTCCACTCCTGCCATCAGGAAGAAGGTACAGGAGTCTGAAAACCGTGACCACCAGGTTCAGGCACAGCTTCACAAGTTCACAAGTCACAGAGCGCTAGACTACGGTCAGAAGTTCAATCGACAATAGGTGCAGGAGGAGGCCATTCGGCCCTTCGAGCCAGCACCCCCATTCACCGTGATCATGGCTGATCATCCACAATCAGTAACCCCGTTCCTGCCTTCTCCCCATATCCCTTGACTCCGCTATCTTTAAGAGCTCTATCTAGCTCTTTCTTGAAAGCATCCAGAGAATTGGCCTCCACTGCCTTCTGAGGCAGAGAATTCCACAAATTCACCACTCTCTGGGTGAAAACGTTTTTCCTCACCTCAGTTCTAAATGGCCTACCCCTTATTCTTAAACTGTGGCCCCTTGTTCTGGACTCCCCCAACATTGGGAACATGTTTCCTGCCGCTAGCGTGTCCAATCCCTTAATAATCTTACATGTTTCAATAAGATCCCCTCTCATTCTTCTAAATTCCAGCCTATACAAGCCTAGTCACTCCAGTCTTTCAACATATGACATACAACTTAAGTTCTAGGAGCAGAATTAGGCCATTCAGCGCGTCAAGTCTACTCCACCATTCAATCATGACTGGTCTATCTTTCCCTCTCAACCCTATTCTCCTGCCTTCTCCCCATAACCCCTTGCTAATCAAGGATCTACCAATCGCCACCTTAGGAATATCCATGCCTTGCCCTCCACAGCAGTGTGTGGCTTCTTCCCAACAACCACTAGGCTCTTCAACACCACACAACACTAACCCCAGCAACTGTGAACGTCTCTGGGCTGACTTTGGTTGCACAGCGGACTTTGTACTAGTTATTATGGTCATTAATATACTGAATTCTTTGTTCAACACATATTATCAGTGTATATTGAGTTCAGGCCAGATATGCCGCTGCAAGTAAGAATATCATTGTGTACGAAAGAACTGCAGATGCTGGTTTAAATCGAAGGTAGACACAAGATGCTGGAGTAACTCAGCGGGACAGGCAGCATCTCTGGAGAGAAGGAATGGGTGACGTTTCGGGTCGAGACCCTTCTTCAGGCTCAATCCGAAACGTCACCCATTCCTTCTCTCCAGAAATGCTGCCTGTCCCACCGAGTTACTCCAGCATTTTGTGTTTACCAGTAAGAATTTAATTGTTCTGTTGTTGGTATAGAAAACAAACATGCTTGACACTTTCCTTAAGATAGACACGGTATGCTGGAGTAACTCAGTGGGTCAGGCAGCATCTGTGGAGAACATGGATAGGTGACGTTTCACAGAGTGCTGGAGTAACTCAGCGGGTCAGGCAGCATCTCTGGAGAATGTGGATAGGTGACGTTTCACAGAGTGCTGGAGTAACTCAGTGTCTCCAGCATCTGTGGAGAACATGGATAGGTGACGTTTCACAGAGTGCTGGAGTAACTCAGCGGGTCAGGCAGCATCTCTGGAGAACATGGATAGGTGACGTTTCACAGAGTGCTGGAGTAACTCAGCGGGTCAGGCAGCATCTGTGGTGAACATGGATGGGTGACATTTTGGGTCGGGACCCTTCTTCAGACCAAGAAGTGTACCGATCTGAAACATCACGATCCACGTTCTCCTGACTCGCTGAGCTACTCCAGCAATTTGTCTCCCTTTTTTAGGAGCAGCTTCATCCCAACAACCATGAGGCTATTGAACACTATGAACTCCAACTAAACTCCGAACTAAGAACTGCCTTGATTGCACCAGGGACTTTGAGCTATGCTTTCGTTTTTGGACTGCATTGCTTTTTAAAATGCATAGAACTTTTATTTTAGTTGTTTACTATGGTACCTCCCGAGTACTGTGTTTACATAGCTGTTGTGCTGCTGCAAGTAAGAACATCATTGTTCTGTTTCGGGACTTCTGACAATTAAACACCCCGGACTCTTGCGATAATTAACGCACTATAAATGAACCTGTTTGCGTGCAGCGTGCCAGCATATAAAGAGAGAGTACTTGTTATAAAGAGGTTGTGTCACATACAAAGACTGTTTTGCTGACAAAAACCAAGGAGTATGGAAATATGTTGTCCATCGAATCAAGGGCCAGAGGACACAGGTTTAAGGTGAAGGGGGAAAGATTTAATAGGAATCCGAGGGGTAACATTTTCAAACAAAGGGTGGTGGGTGTATGGAATGAGCTGCCAGAGGAGGTGGTTGAGGCTGGGACTATCCCAACATTTAAGGAACAGTTAGACTCCTGGGAGGTCTCACCTGGTTAGGGTTGCCCGGGCGGCCGCCATTGGTGGAGCGGGAGCACGTGGCCGCTGGCTGGGTGAGGTCAGGTGGGGCGCGGGGCGGTGACGTCACCCTTTGTCCTGTATTTGGGAGTGAGGAAGTTGGCAACCCTACTAACACGGGACGAGGCCGGTCCCGTACGGGACAAACTAATTTAGCCCAAAATACGGGATGTACCGGCTAATACGGGACAGTTGGCGAGCCTACACCTGGTCCAACATGGAGAGTTAATGTTGGTAGGCAGGAGAGCGGAAATCAAACACAAAACTACCCGGAAAGCAAAAAGCAACTTTCGCAGCACCATTAATGAATTAATAAGCAGCACCATTAATGAATTAATAAGCAGCACCATTAATGAATTAATAAGCAGCACCATTAATGAATTAATAAGCAGCACCATTAATGAATTAATAAGCAGCACCATTAATGAATTAATAAGCAGCACCATTAATGAATTAATAAGCAGCACCATTAATGAATTAATAAGCCACAGCATTAATGAATTAATAAGCAGCACCATTAATGAATTAATAAGCAGCAGGCAAAATCACATTTTTGGAGATTTGAAGAATTGCAGACGTTGGAAACTTGAGCAAAGTCCTGGGGGAACTCAGCAGGTCAGGCAGCATCCATGTAGGGAATGAACAGGTGACGTTTCGGGTCGGGTGGAATCAATCATTGCCTATCCATTCCCTCCACAGATGCTGCCTGACCCATCGAGTTATTCCAGCACGGGTGTATTTTGCTCAAGTCACATTTTTTTTTGTTGCCTGCCTTTTGAAACCAACAACTGCAGTGAAACAAGTGTTTTTGTTGCTCCATCCATTACAGGTGCCTGAGTGTTTAACACACTGGATGAATATTCATTCCAGCAAGTCCATTCACGTACATGAGCAGGCCAGTCACTCAGAGGCAGTGCCATTGTAACACAACTGTGATAATCCCTGGGGCAGGATAGCATTCCTTCTAGCCAGGGCGACACAGTGGTGCAGCGGTAGATTTACTGCCCTACAAGGCCAGAGACCCGGGTTCCATCCTGACCACGTGTGCTGCCTATACGGAGTTTGCACGTTCTCTCTGTGCCCGTGTGGGGTTCCTCCGGGTGCTCCGGTTTCCACCCACATCCCATAGATGTACAATTCTGTAGGTTAATAGGTTTCTGTAAATTGTAAATTGTCCCTAGTGTGTGCGGGATGGTGTTAATGTGCGGGGATCGCTGGTCGGCGCGGACAAGGTGGGCTGAAGGGCCTGACTCTGCACTAGAAATCTAAACTAAACGAGTAAACTGATTCTCAGGCAGAGATGATGGTCTGGAGGTTCCACAGCTGTTAACTTGCACCATCCCGTAACTTGCCATCTCATGGTCAGGGCAACATGGGTCTGCATCGGCAAACCCTACGTTTGGCCAACAAGCACATTCCACAGCTCGGAACCTTCAACCAACACTGTTTATCCAAAGACAAATGAAAGAAAATTATCCCCCATAACTCCAACGTGCATTTTATTAATATTATGTTGAATATTATGTTGCCCAGAAGCGAAAATGGCTGCAAAAAGTTTTAGACACTGCCCGATCCATCACGGCTATTGACCTCCCCACCATTGTAGATACAGGAGTCGCTGCCTCAAAGAAGCAGTCAGTAGCACCAGAGACCCACACTCTCACTGACCCACACCACCCTGGCCACACTCTCACTGACCCACACCCCCCTGGCCACACTCTCACTCACCCACACCATCCTGGCCCACACCCCCCTGGCCACACTCTCACTCACCCACATCACCCTGGCCACACTCTCACTGACCCACACCCCCCTGGCCACACTCTCACTGACCCACACCACCCTGGCCACACTCTCACTGACCCACACCCCCCTGGCCACACTCTCACTGACCCACACCCCCCTGGCCACACTCTCACTGACCCACACCACCCTGGCCACACTCTCACTGACCCACACCCCCCTGGCCACACTCTCACTCACCCACACCATCCTGGCCCACACCCCCCTGGCCACACTCTCACTGACCCACATCACCCTGGCCACACTCTCACTGACCCACACCCCCCTGGCCACACTCTCACTGACCCACACAACCCTGGCCACACTCTCACTGACCCACACCACCCTGACCCACACCACCCTGGCCACACTCTCACTGACCCACACCACCCTGGCCACACTCTCATCTCACCCCTGCCATTGGGAAGAAGGTACAGGAGCCTGAAAACTGTAACATCCAGGTTCAGGAACAGCTTCTTCCCCACAGCCATCAGGCTGTTAAACACCACAACCTCAAACAAGCGCTGAACTGCAGAGTCTTGGGGGCACTGGTTTTGTCTTTTTGCCCTATTATCGTTTGTTAGTTGTTATGTGAGTGAGAGTGTGAGTGTGCGTGCGCGTGTGTGTGCGTGCGTGCGTGTGCGCGTGCGTGTGCGTGCGCGTGTGTGAGCGTGTGTGTGCGTGCGTGTGCGTGCGCGTGTGTGAGCGTGCGTGTGAGTGTGCGTGCGTGTGCGTGTGCGTGCGTGTGCGTGCGTGTGTGCGTGTGTGCGCGTGTGTGAGCGTGCGTGTGCGTGCACACACACAGACTGTTCCTCATTTATGATATTGTTTATAGAGTGCCACGTGTATATATTCTGTGGTGCTGCTGTGTTGTTGTGCCTGGGACCTGCCCACGTCATACAGTCTGAGTTCACAATAATTCATTGCACAATATCAGGTGCGTTGCTGGTGACACTGGAGTTAGTCAGTCACTGTATAATGGGGGCCAATCCTGACTCTGACTCAATCACTTGCTCTTTCTGTGAACCTGGCTGCCATGGCGTGGTATCTCCTGTGAAATCTAAAAGACACAGTGGGAAAGTTTCTCGGCACGGTGGTGTAACGGTAGAGTTGCTGCCTCACAGCGCGAGAGTCCCCGGTTCGATCCTGAATACGGGTGCTGTCTGTACGGAGTTTGCACGTTTTCCAGGTGACCTGCGTGAGTTTTCTCCGGGTGCTCCGGTTTTCTCCCACACTCCAAAGACGTGGAGGTCTGTAGGCTAATTGACTTGGTTTTGTTGAGTGTGTGTAGTGTATCCTAGTGTGTGTAGGATAGTGTTAGTGTGCGGGGATCGCTGGGCGGCGTGGACTCGGTGGGCCGAAGGGTCTGTTTCCGCGCTGTATCTCTAAAATAAAAAACTTTGCTGCAAGCATCTTAAACACCCGGTGGAGATCACTACGTGAAGTAGTGTTTGGGAACCCACAGCATCACCGACATGAACAGAAGTTGTCCCCACTCTCTCCGTTAAACACCATAGTCCAGTTTAGTTCATTGTCACGTGTACCGAGGTACAGTGAAAAGCTTTTGTTGCGTGCTATCCAGTGGGCGGAAAGACAATACATGATTACAATGTGCTCCTTTAAGTGATGCCAATTGAAGAGTACAACAAAAAGTTGAAAGTAGGGCATGTGCAGTTGCAACAATGAAGACAAAGAACTCAAGATACCGGAAGAGAGACACATAATGACAATAGACAATAGGTGCAGGAGGAGGCCATTCGGCCCTTCGAGCCAACACCACCATTCAATGTGATCATGGCTGATCATTCTCAATCAGTACCCCGTTCCTGCCTTCTCCCCATACCCCCTGACTCCGCTATCCTTAATGCTGGAGTAACTCAGCGGGACAGGCAGCATCTCTGGAGAGAAGGAATGGGTGACGTCTCGGATCGAGACCCTTCTTCAGACTAGTCAGGGGAAAGAGAAAGGAGAGAATTCGAGGGCGATGTAGAGAGATATAGAACAATGAATGAAAGATATGCAAAAAAAGTAACAATGACAAAGGCAGCCGGCCATTGTTAGCTGGTTGTTGGGTGAATTGTCTTTCATTCAATGTTCTATATTTCTCTACATCACCGTCTGTATCTCTCGTTTCTCTTTCCCCTGACCAGTCTGAAGAAGGGTCTCGACCCGAAACGTCACCCATTCCTTCTCTCCAGAGATGCTGCCTGTCCCGCTGAGTTACTCCAGCATTTTGTGCCTCTCTTCGGTTTAAACCAGCGTCTGAAGTTCACTCCTACACAAACTCAATTGAACGTTCCTGCCTTCTGTAAGCAACTAATCAAAATGTCACAGGGATTCTGACGACAGAAAGCCATTGAGGATGGGCACCAGCCTTGTTGGATGAGAGACAGATTAATACCCAGCTTGAATGTAACACTCCTGGGTTCTGAGTACAGGATTGCGCAAAACCACAATCTACATCGTGGAGTTACAAAGTCTTCCCCAGCCACAACAGAAACATTTCTGGTCACAGCGTGTTCACCCAGATATTCATCGCAACGCTTCAAGGTTAAATAGTGCATCAATGCTCAATGCCACGCCAGTCCTTATCTTTCCCTTCAACTTTAGACTTCACTTTAGCCTTTAGAGAACAGCGCATAAAACAGGCCATTCGCCCCACCGAGTCCGCACTGGACCAGCGATTCCCCGCACACTAGCACGTTCCCACACACTAGCACTATCCCACACACTAGCACTATCCCACACACTAGGGACAGTTTCACAATTTTACCAAAGCCAATTAACCTACAAGCCTGTGGGTGGGAGGAAACCAAAGCACCCGGAGGAAACCCACGCGGTCACAGGGAGAACGTACAATGAAGGTGTCTTTCAGATTTCACAGGAGATACAAGGCCGGGGCAGCTAGGTTCATAGAGAAAGTAAGTCATTGAGTAAGAGTTGGGAATGTAAAGAACAAAGGGCGGTCTAACACCACTAGGTTTCACACTACCAATATCAAATGTTTAGTTTAAATTAGTTTAGCTTAGAGATACAGCGCAGAAACAGGCCCTTTCGGCCCACCGGGTCCGCACCAACCAACGATCCCCGCACATTAACACTATCCTACACACACTAGGGACAATTTTTACATTTGCCCAGCCAATTAACCTACAAACCTGCACGTCTTTGGAGTGTGGGAGGAAACCGAAGATCTCGGAGAAAACCCACGCAGGTCACGGGGAGAACGTACAAACTCCATACAGATGGCACCCGTAGTCGGGATGGAACCCGGGTCTCCGGCGCTGCATTCGCTGTAAGGCAGCAACTCTACCACTGCACCACCATGTATGGACACTAAGAACCTATTCAGAATTTTGCACAGTTTTCTATGTATTTTTTAACTCTGATTAAAAATGTATTAGACAAAATTAGACAAAAACTTCCAGCGGCCCCTAATCCTCCTGCCATCACCAACACTGGGAACAACTTGCAGTGGACAATCAACTCACCAATCAGCAGGCCTTTGGCCAATGAGGGGCAGAACTTGGCGGCACAGCAGCGCAGCGGGTAGAACTGTTGCCTCACAGCGCCGGAGATCCCGGTTCGATCCTAACCTCGGGTGCTGTCTGCACGTTCTGCCTGTGACCACGGGGGGTTTTCTCCCACGTCCCAAAGACATTTGGGTTTGTAGGTTAATTGGCCCCTCTGGAAAATGCCACTGGTGCTTAGGGAGTGGGTGAGAAAGTGGGATAATGTAGGACTGGTGTGAACAGGTGATCGATGGTCGGCATGGACTCGATGGGCAGAACGGCCTGTTTCCATGCTGTATCCCCAAACTGAACCATAATGGCAAAGTTGATGACTTAAGCGAGACTTTGCAACTCCACACACACACAGTAGCCAAGGTCAGATTGAACCAATACCCTCTGGAGTTGTGGGATAGCAACGTTAACTGCCGCACTTCAATAAACAGAAATATTTTCAAAAGTCTGTTAAATTAAATTTTACAATTAGATTAACTCAAGATATCTTCCGGAGACACCAGAGACTGCAGATGCTGGAAGCTAGAGCCAAACACAGAGTGCCGGAGTAACTCAGCGGGTCAGGCAGCATCTCTGGAGAACATGGATAGGTGACGTTTCACAGAGTGCTGGAGTAACTCAGCAGGTCAGGCAGCATCTCTGGAGAACATGGATAGGTGACGTTTCACAGAGTGCTGGAGTAACTCAGTGGGCCAGGCAGCATCTCTGGAGAACATGGATAGGTGACGTTTCACAGAGTGCTGGAGTAACTCAGCGGGTCAGGCAGCATCTCTGGAGAACATGGATAGGTGACGTTTCGGGTCAGGACCTTTCTTAAAAACTGCAGAAGGGTCCCAAGCCAAAATGTTGCCTGTCCATTCTCTCCACGGATGCTGCCTGACCTGCTGAGTACCTACAAGCTCTGTGTAGAACAGGCATCATCTCGGAGAGAAGCAATGGGTGACGTTTTGGGTCGAGACCCTTCTTCAGAATGTAAGTAACGGGAAAGGCAAATAAAATTTCCCCTTCATTTCCCTTTCCCGTGACTTTCAGTCTGAAGAAGGGTCTTGACCCGAAACGTCACCCATTCCTTTTCTCCAGAGATGCTGCCTGTCCCGTTGAGTTACTCCAGCATTTTGTGTCTATCTCCGGTGTAAACCAGCGTCTGCAGTTCTTTCCCACAAGCTGGCTGCTTGGCTCAAGATATCTCCTGCCAGGCATTGAAAATCAATCACTCCTCTGTCATCTCCTCTCCCAACTTGTCTGATGTCGCGTTGGGTGAAAGCGTATGTGTGGAGAGAGCTGCAGAGACTTGTGCTGGCTAGCCCCCAGGCCAAACAGAGAGTGGTCCCACACCCATCTTTACCTTCCCTTTGATGCAGAGCTGCACAAATGAGGCATCTATCATCGACAATTAATCAAAGGCAGTCGACACCTTTTCACAGGCACACCGGTTAACCTGGTCAGGCCTGTACATGTAACAAGGAGCATGACATAAAGGCAAAGCATACCTTTGGAAGACAGCCATGACTACATTCATGCAAGCAGACTTCCTAGACGAGGCAGTTGTAAAGGCTGAATCGGGTCTGAAGAAGGGTCCCAACCCAAAACGTCACCCATTTAGTTTAGTTTAGAGATACAGCGCGGAAACAGGCCCTTTCGGCCCACCGGGTCCACGTCAACCAGCGATCCCCGCACATTAACACTATCCTAGCAAAGAAAACTGCAGATGCTGGTTTAAATCGAAGGTAGACACAAGATGCTGGACTAACTCAGCGGGTCAGGCAGCATCTCTGGAGAGAAGGAATGGGAGACGTTTCGGGTCAAGACCGTCATTTCGTCATGTCCACTGTAGAGATGGCCCATCATGGAGTCTCATCTCTCTTCCCATCTCCGAGTCCACACTGCAGCAGATTGTAGAGTCTCACATGTCCAGCATGTTGGAGAGGTGGCGAGGAGCTCCGTCTTCACCACTCTCTGGCCGCAAGCTCCAGACCCTGCACGTCTGAAGAAAGATCCCGACCTGAAACGCTGCACATCCATGTTCTCCAAAGATGCTGCCTGACCCGCTGAGTTACTCCAGCACTCTGTGAAACGTCACCTATCCATGTTCTCCAGAGATGCTGCCTGACCCGCTGAGTTACTCCAGCACTCTGTGAAACGTCACCTATCCATGTTCTCCAGAGATGCTGCCTGACCCGCTGAGTTACTCCAGCACTCTGTGAAACGTCACCTATCCATGAACTCCAGAGATGCTGCCTGACCCGCTGAGTTACTCCAGCACTCTGTGAAACGTCACCTATCCATGAACTCCAGAGATGCTGCCTGACCCGTTGAGTTACTCCAGCACTGGTGTCTTTCCTCTGCTTTCCTTGTTTGTCCCTGTTGCCCTCTTCAACAAAGGAATAACAGCAACTACTCCCCAATGCACTCCCACTTCACCTGTGACTGTAGAGGATTCAAAGATCTTGGTGAATTGAAGATCCCAGAAATTCCTTAATTCCCTCAATATTCGGGGACAGATTCCGTCTTTTTCAAGACTCCCCAATACCAACCCCATCTTATAGTCATCATGCCCTATAAAATCAACTTATCCCCCCCCTAACCTCACCACCATCCCTGCTCTTCACATGGTGAAGACAGAATCCCATGAAAAGCCTCGTCCACGTCCTCTGAAACACAGTGAGACAGACAGGAAAGCCATGTATTTGTGCCCAGGGACATTCCTTAAGCAGAGACGTGACCAAGTGTTCTTGTCTCAATGGGTCTACTTGAGAGACTGGTTTGAAGCAAAGATAACAGAGCAGAGCAAGATAGACCACTCGACCCCAGATACCGTAGCACGTCACGGCGCCATTTTAGTCGGCAGAAACTTGCAGAAACATTGTAAAAGAAAAATAACAAAAATCTGTGAATTGATAGATGAGATATATTCTGCATTTTTATGGGATCATCACACATACCGTTCCCCCAAAACACTGATTACACTGCGAGAGGCAAAGCGAACGGCAGGTTTTGCCTACTAAAATGGCGGACGTTACGCTCCTTTGCGTACTGCACTTCAGTAGAGGCGATTTAGACGGAGTGGTTCATCTTGCTCCTCTAGTATCTATGGTTTGAAGACACCTCACTCTCAACAACGCAGCAACATTATACAAGCAAGGACAGACTTCAGTTAAAGGACGGCACCTTTGGAACGTAACACCCAAAGACACAAGAGAAATATCCATCAGGGGAGATACACCAAATATCTAGAGAGGAACTAACACCTACAATCTTTTGACTTGCAGAAATTACTTTATATCTCTTAACCAATCTAACCCTTGGGGCAATTTTACATAATTCTGGGCACTTTAGAGATACAGACCCTTCAGTCCACCGAGACCGCGCCAACCAGCAATCACCCGTACACTAGTTCTATCCTTCACACACAAGGGACAATTTACAGAAACCGATTAACCTACAAACTTGTGCGTCTTTGGAGTGTGGGAGGAAACCGGAGCTTCCCAGAACCAGGGGCCACACAGTCTAAGAATAAAGGGGAGGCCATTTAAAACTGAGGCGAGAAAAAACGTTTTCACCCAGAGAGTTGTGAATTTGTGGAATTCTCTGCCACAGAGGGCAGTGGAGGCCAATTCACTGGATGAATTTAAAAGAGAGTTAGATGGAGCTCTAGGGGCTGGTGGAATCAAGGGATATGGGGAGAAGGCAGGCACGGGTTACTGATTGTGGATGATCAGCTATGATCACAATGAATGGCGGTGCTGGCTCGAAGGGCTGAATGGCCTCCTCCTATGTTTCTATGTTTCTACCCCGAGGAAACCCACGCAGTCACAGGGAGAATGTGCAAACTCTCCTTACAGACAGCACCTGTAGTCAAGATCGTCATTTTAAGTCTCAGACCCAACCTAACACTTGGGGCTAGTTGGCATAATTTGAGATAGATAGTTCTTTCAGAAGCTTATTTACGAAGATTTGGTTTCCTTTAATTAATTATTTTTTTAAAGTTTCAAAACCAACAGGAGAAATACTTTGAGTGAGTTGCATCCCCATTCATCTCCTTAGAACATTTTTCAGTGCAAATTATTTAATGATGGATTCCTTTCACTGACAATCATTATACTTAATCTGTAACATCACAAGAATTAGTGGTTACTTTTAACAAGTTACCAGCTGCACACAATGTCAAAGTCATTGTCGACAAAGGATTTAATTGTATCAGAAATATTTTAATGATTTAAGTTTTGTGGAGAATCATTTCCTTTCAAAAGGCAAATTTTAGTTTTTTGTTTTAGAGATACAGTGCGGTAACAGCCCTTTGGCCCAACAAGTCCGCGCCGACCAGCGATCCCCGCACACTAACACACTAGGGACAATTTACATTTATACCAAGCCAATTAACCGACAAACCCGTACGTCTTTGGAGTGCGGGAGGAAACCGAAGATCTCGGAGAAAACCCGCGTGGTCACGGGGAGAACGTGCAAACTCCGTACAGACAGCACCCGTAGTCAGGATGGAACCCGGGTCTCTGGCGCTGTGAGGCAGCAACTCTACCGCTACGCCACCATTTTGTCCATGTCATGCCGAGTAAAGAAAAGAAAAACAATTGAGACTGCAGATGCTAGAAATCTGAAATCTAAACAGAAAATGTTCAGCAGGTCAGGCAGCATCTGTGGCAAAAGAAACGGAGTTAATGTTTCAGATTGAAGATTCTTCAAAGTACTCATCAACCAAAACCTACTCAAAACATCCTCCAGATGCCACCATGAGATGCAACATCTTTCCTTTCACTTCCCACATTCAGAAACCCAAAAGGCCTTTCCAGATGAAGCACCCATCTGTTTCCACATCCCCAACATGTCCCACTACATTGACTCCTCATGACAGCGGAGAAACCAATGTGGATTGGGCAACTACATTACACACCTCGCTCACCCTACCTGCATCTCCTCTTCTCCTCACTCCTATTGGGCAGAAGATACAAAAGATTGAAAACATGCACCACCAGATTCAGGAACAGCTTCCTCCCCTCAGTTATCAGCCTTCTGAATTACCCTTCCATAAGTTCGACTATAGTCCTGATCTTCCAACCTATCTAATTGCGACCTTCACACTTTAAAAAACTCTGCACTTACTCTTCAGCTGCAACACCATATTAGGCTTCTGGATAATCTTCCCTTAATTCCACCTGTTGTACTTGTGCATGGATTGATGGTATTCATATATAGTAATAGTTGATTTGATTTGATGGCATGCAAAAAAAGGTTTATCACAGTATCTGTTTTCACTGTATCTTATCTTTCATTTGCAGAGAATTGTGGGCGCAGCCCAGACCATCACTCAAACCAACCTCCCTCCCATTGACTCCGTCTACACCTCACACTGCCTCGGCAAGGCCAGCAGCCCAGACCATCACACAAACCAACCTCCCTTCCATTGGCTCCATCTACACCTCACGCTGCCTCGGCAAGGCCAGCAGAATAATCGAGGACCAGTCTCACTAGGGTCACTCCCATCAGGCAAGTGTACAGAAGTGAGAAAACGCACACCTCCAGATTCAGGGACAGTTTCTTCCCAGCTGTTATCAGGCAACTGAGTCATCCTATCACCAACTAGAGAACGGTCCTAAGCTGCTATCTACCCCATTGGTGACCCTCGGACTAACTTCAATCGGACTTTACCTTGTATTAAACAATGTATCATGTATCTGTACATTGTGGCTGGTTCGATTGTAATCATGTATGGTCTTTCCGCTGACTGGTCAGCATGCAACAAATGTTTTTCACTGTACACGTGACAATAAACTAAACCAAACATCATGGTACACGTAACAACAATAAACCAATACACAGTACGTGTGGTCAGTGTAGAAGGGTGACCCACACTGCAGTTGGCCATCACGTTAATTTTACACCCCACTCCCACGCTGACCTCTGCTTGTGGCCTCCTCCGCTGGTTGTCACAAGCCCAACACAACAGCTGAATCATCCCCACGTCTTGCTGCCGAGGGTATGGCCCTCTACACTCAGTGCTCAACTCTACAATATCAAGTAACTGTTTCTCTACAGGCAGAAAAACATTCACCTCCAACACTCACTTAGTATAGTTTAGTTTAGAGATACAGCGTGGAAACAGGCCCTTCGGCCCACCGAGTCCGTGCCGACCAGTGATCCCCGCGCATTGACACTATCCTACACACGCACTAGGGACAATTTTTACACATACACCAAGCCAAGTAACTGACAAACCTGCACGTCTTTGGAGTGTGGGAGGAAAGCGAAGATCTCGGAGAAATCCCATGCAGGTCACGGGGAGAACGTACAAACTCCGTACAGACAGCGCCCGTAGTCGGGATGGAACCCGGGTCTCCGGTGCTGCATTCGCTGTAAGGCAGCAACTCTACCGCTGCGCCACCGTGACCGCCCGTTTGTTTTTCACTCAGTATTCCAGCATCTGCAGCCTCGTGTAAAATGCAGTCCATGTGGATTCCCCCCTGCTGTTCTGTTCTGGGTGGATGCCTCACCCACGTTATGTTTCCAGCGTTGCCCCCAGCCCAGGTGACTATTTGTCTGCTCGCCCTCAGTGGCAGATCTGCAGTCGCAGATTACCATCGTTCCACTTTCTAAAATCTCTCTCACGTATCTGTACACTGTAGATGGCCCGGTGCAATTGTGTATTGGCTTTCCGCTGACTGGTCAGCACGCAACAAAAGCTTTTCACTGTACCTCGGCACACAGGACGATAAACTAAACTGAAGTGAACCGATGTCTCCTCTGTCTCCCACAGCTCACCTCTCGCTCCACCGCCCCCCGAGAGAGACCAAGGAGAGGGCTCCCCTAGTTCTCACCTTCCATCCCACCAGCCTCGGCACACAATGTACCATTAGCTGACATTTCCACCACCTCCCACCACCAGTCACAGCTTCCTGCCCGCACGCTCCACAGAGACCACTCTCTCCACAACCCCTTCTCATCCTTTCCCTCCCTTCCCCCCCTCCCCAGGTACTTTCCCCTGCAACCGCAGGAGATGCAGCACCTGACCCCACACCTCCTGCCTCGCTTCCATCTTGAGACCCCAAGAACCCTTCTGGGTAAGACAGAGGTTCATTTGCTTCTCTTTCAACCTCATCTTTTGCATTTGGCGTTCCCGAATTGGCCCTGGTAACTTGGCTGACAGCAGGCGCAGAATCAGCGGCTGTTTCGAAGGACATTTGCATTCTGGTTTGGCCTGCTGGATCTCCCAGTTGCTAACCATTTTAACTTCCCCTCCCATTCCCACACTGTCCTTTCTGTCCTGGGCCTCCTCCATTGCCAGATTGAGGCCCAGCACAAACTGGAGGAACAGCACCTCATATTCCGCTTGGGTAGCTTACACCCCAGCGGTATGAACATTGATCTCCCCAATCTTCATACCCCAGTAAGCACTCGATGCACCCCCCCCCCCCCTCGTCTCCCTGTTCCCTTCCCCCCCTTTATATACTTGCCACCATCTTGGAATCCCTCATTTCCCTCTTATTCCTTCTATCCCCTCCCCCTGTCCCCTTCCACCTAGATCCCTCCTCCAGCTTTACATTTCATTCCTCTCCCCATCGGACACCCTTTTGTTGCCTTTTCACCTCTAGCTTTTGTCACTTCCTCATCCCATCTGCCACCCAACCCCTTCACCTGCATCCACCTATCACTCGCCCCACCCCCACCTCTCTTTTCTAGCTTCCTCCTCCCCACTCCATCAGTCTGATGAAGGATTCCGACCCGAAACATCGTCTATCCGTCCCTCCCTCCCTTCCACAGATGCTGCCTGACCCGCTGAGCTCCTCCAGCACTCTGTGTATTGCACCGGGCCTTGTTCTAACTCAGATTGAGGTGGAGTGGAGGTCCATTGCCATTGACAGCTCTGCCGAACCCTGACTTGCACTTGTAGTGCCAAACAACATAATGAAAACTGCCTCTAGTCAGATACCGGACTTACTCTTCACACAATCTTTACAGACGGCATTCCTACCAATATTGGTGTGGATAGACGCAACTGGGCCAGGTGGTAGACGAGAGCCCAGTCAGGAGGTCATATCCCTGCCTTGGCCCCATCATCATCCCCTCAAGCCCAGTACAGCACACGAACAGGCCCTTCAGCCCACAATGTCCGAGCCAAACATGATGCCAAGAGAAACTCATCTCTGTCCGCACATGACCCATATCAATGATGGGACAATAGACAAAAGGAGGAGGCCATTCGGCCCTTCGAGCCAGCACCGCCATTCACTGTGATCATGGCTGATCATACCCTGTTCCTGCCTTCTCCCCACATCCCTTGACTCCGCTATCGTTAAGAGCTCTATTTAACTCTCTCTCGAAAGCATCCAGAGAATTGGCCTCCACTGCCTTCTGAGGCAGAGATACTTTCTTCCCAGCTGTCATCGGGCAACTGAACCATTCTATCACCAGCTAGAGAGTGGTCCTGACCTCCCATCTACCTCATTGGAGACCCTCAGACTAATCTGACTTTACTGTACTTATCTTGCACCAAACGTTATTCCCCTTATCCTGTATATGTACACTGTGGACAGCTCAATTGTAATCATGTATTGTCTTTCCATTGACTGGATAGCACGCAACAAAAAAGCTTTTCACAGTGCCGCGGTACAAATGAGGATAAACTAAACTAAAGCCTCTCCATATACACTTGCCTATCCAAAATGTCACCACAAATCTGCCTCCTCCACCACCACCCCTGGCAGTATGTTCCTGGCACCTGCCACCCTGATTGTAAAATAAACTTGTCCCACGGGTAGGCACAAAATGCTGGAGTAACTCAGCGGGTCAGGCAGCAGCTCAGGGCAGAAGCTCCAGAGAGAGATGCTGCCTGTCCCGCTGAGTAACTCCAGCATTTTGTGTCTACCTTCGATTTAAACCAGCATCTGCAGTTCCTTCATACACAAATTTGTCCCACACATCTCCTTCAAGATTCGCCTCTGTCAACTGAAAGGTCTTGCCTTTGACATGTCAACCCTGGGGAAAAAAAGGTTCTGACTGTCTACCCTATCTATGCCTCAATTTTGTACACTTCTACAAGGTCTTCCCTCAACCTCCGACGTCCTAGAGAAAGCAAACCAAGGGTTCAGCCGATGGCAACTGCTTCAGGTTCAAACCCAGCATCGAGGAGACCTTGCTTTCTAAATACAACGAGAGTTTGTGTGACAGCCTTTAATTACACTGATAGATACATCCTGGATTGCAGCTTCAATCTGGAGCGCAGGTTGGCTAATCGTGAATGCCTTTGAAATGTAATATTCTTCTGTGCTGGCGTTTCTCCATTGTGCAGATGACAAATGTTCATCTGAATGCAAGGTGCGAGACTAACAATCTGCTACAATCTGACTCGGTGGCCCCACGCCTGTGGTATTAAACCCAACACAATCAAAGACTTGTTCCTGTCCCACCCCGGCCATTCCACCTTCTCCCCGCTCCTGTCCGACAGAAGGTACAGAAGCTTGAAAGCGCGCACCACCAGACTCAGGAACAGCTCCTTCCCCTCTGTTATCAGGCTTCTGAACGGCCCTTCCATAAGCTAGGGTACTGTCCGATTCACCTCTACCCCATTGTGGACATTGGACTTTGTCTGTGGAACTGATGCGCTACAATGCTGAGAACTATATTCTGCACTCTGTATCTTCCCCTTTGTTCTACCTATTGAACTCGAGTTTGATTGTATTCATGTACAGTATTATCTGATCAGATTGGGCAGCATATACGACAAAGCTTTTCATTGTACCTCGGTACACGCGACAATAATAAACCTAAACGTAAACCGATTGATTTTCTGATCAGTGTAAGAAAGAACTACAGATGCTGGTTGTAGAAGGGTCTCGACCCGAAACGTCACCCATTCCTTCTCTCCAGAGATGCTGCCTGTCCCGTTGAGTTACTCCAACATTTTGTGATTATCTGATCAGATTGGCCAGCATGCAAGACAAAGTTTTGCACAGTACCTCTGTACACGTGACAATAACAATAAAGCTAAACGCAAACCGATTGAATATAGAAAAAGTAAAATGCCAGAGTCGTAGTGGGATTCGTGCCTCAAAATCTTTCACTAGAACGGCCAGATTTTTCTCTTTAGCTATGAGCTCATGGATGTCTGAACACAATTCCCTGCCATGTGGCTCGGTGGAACAAGGGACTTAAAGCTACACATCACACACCAACACCAATGAAACAAAACACCAGATATCTCAGAGTAAGGGAGAGAGGAACCCCAGGGGAGGGAGAGGATTTGGAAAATGCATCAAACACAAATAAGTGACAGCAGCCTTTCAGAGAGCGGTGCAAGAGGTGGCGGTGGGCAGGGAGTTCAACTTTAATACAACAGCCTTGCAGATAACACACACTTATTCAACAGGAAGCAAGGGTTGTCCGTGGGTCACACAGAAATACACAACAGCCCCCCCCCGTCCCGTCTCAGAAATGCAGCGGATTAAAAATAACAGATTCATAAAACAATATAGAATGTTAACAATCTGGGCAGGAGGAGGGTTTCTCTGAGATGGTCACAACATTCCCCCCAGCTCCCTGAAATAGTGGAGTGGACTTCTTTGTAAATCAGTTCTGCTATTTTTTTTTCTCGTATAGATTGGATAATCCAAAACAGGCAAAGCAGAGAGAAGGGGGTGGGTGGGGAGGGGTGGGGAGGGGAGGGGGGGGGGGGGGAAAGGATATTTGTTAGCTAATGTAACAATGCCCCTACCTTACAGTCTGCTGCAGATCTCCACTCTCGACTCATTGCTGTAGCATGTAGCTGCTCTGCCAGCATTTGTCTGTGCTTCTTCCAGCAAAACCTTTCTTGGGAGGGTAGGAGGGAGGGAGGGGGTAGGAGGGAGGGAGGGGGTAGGAGGGAGGGGGCGAGGAGACACGCACCTCCACCTTAAAGCCCCCTCACACTACAAGAGGTCGAGGGACACAATCCATGATATGAGGCAGCAGTAGGAATCCTTCTCTCTGCTCTTTCTACAGCTCCTCTCTCTCTCTCTCCCTCCCTCTCTCTCCCTCCCTCTCTCTCTCTCTCTCCCTCCCTCTCTCTCCCCCTCTCTCTCTCTTCTCTCTCCCCTCTCTCTCTCTCTCTCCCCTCTCTCTCCCCTCTCTCTCCCCTCTCTCTCTCTCACTCTCTCTCCCTCTCTCTCCCTCCCTCTCTCCCTCTCTCTCTCCTCTCTCTCCCCTCTCTCCCCTCTCTCTCCCTCTCTCTCCCTCCCTCTCTCTCTCTCTCTCTCCCTCTCTCTCTCTCTCTCTCCCTCCCTCTCTCTCTCCCCCTCTCTCTCTCTCCCTCCCTCTTTCTCTCTCCTCTCTCTCTCCCTCCCTCTTTCTCTCTCCTCTCTCTCTCCCTCCCTCTTTCTCTCTCCTCTCTCTCTCCCTCCCTCTTTCTCTCTCCTCTCTCTCTCTTCCTCACTCTTTCTCTCTCTCTCTCCTATCTCTCTCTCTCCCCCCTGACTGCCAGATCTCACTGCCTCTGACGTCTCTCCCAGCTCCTTCCCCCCGTTCCCACACTTCCCCTCCCTTGACCTCCACTGACTTCTTCCCATTGAACCAGTCACCAGCTGCCACAGAGCAGGCTCGTAACCACAGCAACCCTTGTTCCCTCTCCAAATCTACCGGGGGCACAAAACAAAACTACAATAAACACAGATTCCTTGGTCCCAGGCACGTCACATCTGCAATTAGAAGCCTCCAGCTCGGGTTCTGCTCGTGTGCTTTGTGACTTGCTAGCAGTATCTCTCCACCAATCTCTCAGGTCTCCCCCCCCTTGACAGAAGCAATATTTCCCCCCATTATCCCGAGGACAAAGAGCATATTGGGTTAACATGAATGCCTGCAGCTATCCTAGCTCCCCAGTGTAGGCTTTGCAATTGCTACAATGCTCCCATCTTTCTACTCTGAACAAACTAGTTGAGCGGGCAGCTCGGTTTCATTTCTGGGTTGTTATGTTTGAAACATAGAAAATAGGTGCAGGAGTAGGCCATTCGGCCCTTCGAGCCTGCACCGCCATTCAATATGATCATGGCTGATCATCCAACTCAGTATCCTGTACCTGCCTTCTCTCCATACCCCCTGATCGCTTTAGCCACAAGGGCCACATCTAACTCCCTCTTAAATATAGCCAATGAACTGGCCTCAACTACCCTCTGTGGCAGAGAATTCCACAGATTCACCACTCTGTGTGAAAAAAAACTTTCTCATCTCGGTCCTAAAAGACTTCCCCCTTATCCTTAAACTGTGACCCCTTGTTCTGGACTTCCCCAACATTGGGAACAATCTTCCTGCATCTAGCCTGTCCAACCCCTTAAGAATTTTGTAAGTTTCTATAAGATCCTCCCTCAGTCTTCTAAGATTGAGAGTTTGCAACTCTCTCTCAGGCTGGTCATTCAGAGCCACTGAAACAAGACAGCAAAGCCAGCCCGGGGAAAGCAGGCTCCCTCCGCCCACAAGCCCATCGGCAAGGTCCCCAGTCTCATTTTCACATTTTAAAATTTTTGATTTTAGGTTCAGTTTAGAAAAATAGGCGTAGAAACAGACCCTTCGGCCCATCGAGTCCATGCCGACCAGTGATCCCCACACACTAACGCTATCCTACACACACTAGGGACAATTTACAGGTTTAACCAAAGTCAATTAACCTACAAACCTGCACGTCATCGGAGTGTGGGAGGAAACCGGAGCTCCCGGAGAAAACCCACGCAGGTCACGGGGAGAACGTACAAACCCCACACAGACTGCACCTGGGTATCTGCTGTTGTGAGACAGCAACTCTACTGCTGCACCACCCTGGTACATAATGAACATAAGCTACATAGGTTCATAAGTGGTAGGAGCAGAATTAGGCCATTCGGCCCATTGAGTCTACCCCGCCATTCAATCATGGCCGATCTATCTCTCCCTCCTAAACCCATTCCCCTGCCTTCTCCCCATAACCCCTGACACCCGTACCAAACAAGAAGCTATCTATCTCTGCCTTAAAAAATATCCACTGACTTGGCCTCCACTGCCCTCTGTGGCAAAGAATCCCACAGATAATAATAATAACAATAATAACATGCCTTTATTGTCAATGTACTAACAGTACAACAAAATTAGAAGTGCTACATCTGAAACAGCGCGACAGTGCAAATCTTCCAAAAACAATCGCACAAACATAGGAACCAACACAATAAGTACCAATATCAATAAAAACCAATAAAAACTAATATAATAAATGAGCTTTGCACCTAAGATGCTGTATATATATTTTAAAAAGTGCAACGAAAGTGAGTCACATCAAGTCAAGTATTTCCATTCACAGATTCACCGCCCTCTGACTGAAGGAATTCCTCCTCATCTCCTTCCTAAAGGTGCGTCCTTATATTCGGAGGCTGTGACCTCTGGTCCTAGACTCTCCCACTATTGGAAACATAAACCAAACAATGTGAGACTTTCCCTCTTGGAGACCATTACAATGAGAAATCATTTATTCACAAAATGCTGGAGTAACTCAGCAGGTCAGGCAGCATCTCGGGAGAGAAGGAATGGATGACGTTTCGGGTCTCGCCCAAAGCATCACCCATTCCTTCTCTCCCGAGATGCTGCCTGACCTGTTGAGTTACTCCAGCATTTTGTGAATAAATACCTTTGATTTGTACCAGCATCTGCAGTTATTTTCTTATACTACAATGAGAAATCAGATTGTTTCTGACTATCCAAATAGTCAGGGGTTATGGGAAGAAGGCAGGAGAATGGGGTTAGGGGGGAGAGATAGATCAGCTATGATTGAATGGAGGAGTAGACAAGATGGGCCGAATGGCCTAATTCTGCTCCTAGAACTTATGAACGCTGAATCCACTCCAGAATGGTGACATATTGTTGCAAAACTAAGCTGAAACACTTACTCCAAACTCCAATCATTGATTGCCACTTTGAATTGTTGTTTTTTATATAAAACCTGCGTGGGACTCGTTTACAATGAATGTCATAATTTATCCTTCCTGTTCCACTGTTTTTTCTGATATTAGTGTGGACTTCAGTTAATGGACGGGGCACCTGGAAGAAGGTCGTTTTGGTCCTTAAATTTTCTTTGCCATTAAAATTATTTATCAAACAAAAAAGTCTTGCTTACATGAAATATTTGCAACATAGTTCATATGTACAAGACATCTCCCATTTGGCCAAAACACAATGTTAAGGTTCTATCCGCGCTGTCAGACAACAAACCACATTAGATACAGCGCGGAAACAGGCCCTTCGGCCCACCGGGTCCGCGCCGCCCAGCGATCCCCGCACATTAACACTATCCTACACCCTAGGGACAATTTTTACATTTGCCCAGCCAATTAACCTACATACCTGTACGTCTTTGGAGTGTGGGAGGAAACCGAAGATCTCGGAGAAAACCCACGCAGGTCACGGGGAGAACGTACAAACTCTATACAGACGGCGCCCGTAGTCAGGATCGAACCTGAGTCTACAGCACTGCATTCACTGTAAGGCAGCAACTCTACCGCTGCGCCACCGTGCCGCCCACATTAGGCCCCTTAAGAAAGTAACAATACCTTTTTATTCAGGCATGCGGGTGTGGGAGAGCAACCCCGAGCATGGCCACATAGTCACTGTCCCTCGTGGTCCCACACAAAGCCCCGATCCAAAGAATGAATAAGTTTATTGGCCAAGTATGTGCACATACAAGGAATGTGCCTTGGTGCTCCACTCGCAAGTAACAACACGAACATACAGTAAACAATGAAGAATAAAGCATAAAACATTAAAACATTGAGAATACAACATTACAGTTTAAACATGTGAATGACATAAACCAGAGCACAAAGAGACGACAGAGTTCTGGTTGTTGAGCAGAGCTAATGTCCCAGACCTCTTCACCGTCAGACCCTTGAAACAAAGCCCTTCATGTTAGGACATGCTCGGACATGCTCCTCTGCACTTACACTCTTAACCCTTTCAGTCCCGAAACTCTTTCAGCAAGGGTGCTGGTAGAACTCAGCAGGTCGGGCAGCGTCCGTGAAGAGAATGGACAGGTGATGTTTGGGGTCGGGACCCTTCTTCAGACTCCAGCTTCCAGCATCTGTAACACCTTGTGATTGGATTTGCCGACACGATTTACAGGCAATTAATGGGACCACAAACAGTCCGGAATGATGTCATCCCTTTTGTTTTGCGTAGTTTTACGTACAGTGATAAAAGAGCGTTTTGTTTTCAACCCCACAAACTGCAGGAGGTCCTTGGAATGCAACGTTTCCCCACAAAGCTGGCCTGCAGCATCAGTACAGTCCTGGGCACAGAGTTTCGCACCTGGGGAAGCATCAGGCTGCATTCAAAGCAGTGGGTGGCACGGTGGTGCAGCAGTAGCATTGCTGCCTCACAGCGCCGGAGATCCGGGTTCCATCCTGACTATGTGCTCCTCAAGACTGAGTGGCCTTTCTCCTGGAGCTCTGGTTTCCTCCCACACTCCAAAAACATACAGGGTTGTAGGTTAATTGGCTTCGGTAAGTTGTAAAATTGTCCCTCGTGTGTGTGTGTGTGTAGATTTGTATACGGGGTGATCGCTGGTCGGCGCAGACTCGATGGGCTGAAGGGCCTGTTTCTGCACTGTATCGTTGAAGTGTGAAGGGTCTCAACCTGAAATGTCACCCATTCCTTTTCTCCAGAGATGCTGCCTGACCTGTTGAGTTACTCCAGTGATCAACTTCAGTAAGTACGTGCCCCAAACAGCATCCATGTTGCTGAAGTGGAAATGGTTCAAGTTCCTTGGTGTTAATATTACCAATGATCTGTCGTGGAGCAACCACATTGATGCCACAGCCAAGAGGGCACTGACACCTGGACCTCCTCAGACTGAGGGGATTCAGCATGTCTCCAGTGACTCTCACACACGTCTACAGATGCACCAAACAGTCAGGATGCATCACAGCTTGGTTTGGGCACAGCTCTACCCAAGACTGCAAGAAATTGCAGAGAGTTGTGGATGTAGCCCAGCCCATCACACACACCACACTCCCCACCATTGTAGATGTAGGCCAGTCCATCCCATCACACACACCACACTCCCCACCATTGTAGATGTAGGCCAGTCCATCCCATCACACACACCACACTCCCCACCATTGACTCCATCTACACTTCACGCTGCCTCGAGAAAGCAGCCAACATAATCAAAGACTTGTCCCACCCCGGTCATTCCTTCTTCTCCCCGCTCCCGTCCAGCAGAAGATACAGAAGCTTGAAAGCGCGCACCACCAGACTCACGAACAGCTTCTTCCCCTCTGTTATCAGGCTTCTGAACGGCCCTTCCATAAGCTAGGGTACTGTCCCATTCACCTCTACCCCATTGCGGACATTGGACTTTGTCTGTGGAACTGGGGCGCTACAATTCTTTGTAGTTGAGTCTAACAAGGTTGTGGACTACATGAACAATTTAGATAGCATGTTAAACAAAGCTTTCTGTGTCTCAGTACACGTGATAATAATAAACCAAACCTACACCTCCTCCACAGATGCTGCCTGATCTGCTGAGTTACTCCAGCACTTTGTAGATGTTTTTTGTAAGCCAGCAAATGCAGTTCCTTGTTTCTCCAGCCTTCCTTAACTCAGTGTAGTTTATTGGCACGTGTACCGAGGTACAGTGAAAAGCTTTTGTTGCGTGCGATCCAGTCAGCAGAAAGACAATACATAATTACAATCAAGCCATTCACAGTGTACAGATAGGTAAAGCCAGAAGAGTCCAATCAAGGGTAGTCCTAGGGTCACCTATGAGGTAGATAGTAGTTCAGCTCTGTAGTTGTGGTAGGATGGTTCAGCTGCCTGATAACAGCCAGGAAGAAACTGTCCCTGAATCTGGAGGTGTGCGTTCTCACACTTCTGTACCTCTTGCCTGATGGGAGAGGGGAGAAGAGGGAGTGGCTGAGGTGAGTCTGGTCCTTGATTATGCTGCTGGCCTTGCCGAGGCAGGATGAGGTGTAGATCCTGCAACTGACTCATTACAATGATGTAGTACAGGGCCCAGTCAGACTAGTCCCAAGGCACTCAAGAGAACATCTCTCTTTTGGGCAAGTATTCACCTCTCGAGCTGTGATATGAAGAAACGTCGTTTGGAGCATCACGCCCTTCCCTTCAGCACTCCGACAGTCAAATTTGTGAAATCTGAAACTACAAGCCGGCAAATAAAATACCTTACCCTATAATTCCAGAACATATGATGGAACCTTAGCCTTTCATACACGAAAGAAAGTCCGTGTCACTCTGAGTCATTCACGGCGTAAGAAGTCACGGGGGCAAGAAGAGGTGCACAGAAATTAAATTAAACTAAAGTGGGGGGGGAAAAGAAGGACACAAAGTGCTGGACTAACTGAGTGGATCAGGCAGCACCTCTGGAGAACATGGATAGGTGATGTTTTGAGTCGGGACTCTTCTTCAGGCTGATTGTAGTAAGTTGGGGGAAGGCTGGTAGAGAGGTGGGGGCAGGTGAAAGCCTGGCAAGTGGTAGGTTGATACAGGTTTGATAGGTAGATTGGTGGACAAAGGCCAGGGGTGAAGAGACAAATCCTATATAAGATCAGGATAGAAGAGGTATCAATTGTGAAGCTGGATGAAGGAATATAGGTGGAAGAGAACAAGGGGAGGGGGAAGGGGAGAAATGGGCGCAAATCCAGGATAGAAGAGGTATCAATTGTGAAGCTGGATGAAGGAATGTAGGTGGAAGAGAACGAGGGATGGGGGAAGGGGAGAAATGGGTGCAAAGGCAGGTGGGACACTGCACATCTTTGGCGTGTGGGAGGAAGCCGGGGCGGCCGCCAATGGTGGAGCGGGAGCACGTGGCCGCTGGCTGGGTGAGGTCACGTGGGGCGCGGGGCGGTGACGTCACCCTTTGTCCCGTATTTGGGAGTGAGGAAGTTGGCAACCCTACTCAGGATCGAGAACTTGCTCGCACTCTGTTATTTTGGGAACTGCAGCCTCACCCATGGATGGGACGACCAGGAGGTGCCCGTTGGTCAGGGACTGGGTGCCTGGTGCACTCCTGGTCTGTTCATGAAGGCTTCTGATACGTGGGCACCAAGCTGGCAATACAGTCAAAGATATTATGTTCACACAAAACACCTGTCAACACCAACACCACGCCATCTGGTGGCTCTGTGAGCAACTGCTGCACAATCTCAGACACAGGCACACAATCAGAATCACCACCACAGCAAACACGATGAACCCAAGTCTCGTGCAGCCTGCTGAAATGGTAGCTCCATCCTCTCATCACCTTTGCATTAATGTCCAAGTTTTTAATTTAGAGATACAGTGAGGAAACAGGCCCTTGGTCCCGAGACCGCACCGACAACACTAACACTATCCTACACACACTAGGGACAATTTTTACATTTATACCAAGCCAATTAACCTACAAACCTGAATGCCTTTGGAGTGTGGGAGGAAACCGAAGATCCCGGAGAAAACCCACGCAGGTCACGGGGAGAACGTACAAACTCCATACAGACAGCACCCGTCGTCGGGATGGAACCCGGGTCTCCGGCGCTGTGTTAATATTGTGCAGTTAAGAGGGGAATCATTCATTTTACAGCTTCATTTCTAGCTCTAGATTCATTTCTACTTCTTTCAGTTTATATGCTAGCTATTAAGTTAATACCCCTTAAAAATATCCTAGATATCCAGATAAAAGATATGGATAAATATCACAGATGTATTAAATAGAACAAGTATATATACGGCGGCACGGTGGCGCAGCGGTAGAGTTGCTGCCTCACAGCGCCAAAGCCCCGGGTTCGATCCTGACTACAGGTGCCATCTGTATGGAGTTTGTACGTTCTCCCAGTGACTGCGTGCGTTTTCTCCGGGTGCTCCGGTTTTCTCCCACACTCCAAGGATGTGTAGGTTTGTAGGTTAATTGTCTTCGGTAAGTTGTAACGTTGTCTCTAGCGTGTGTAAGATAGGTATATGTGATCATTGGTCGGCGTGGACATTGGACTTTGTCTCTGGAACTGGTGCGCTACAATGCTAAGAACTATATTCTTCACTCTGTATCTTCCCCTTTGCTCTACCTGTTGAACATGAATTTAGCTTGATTGTATTCGTGTACAGTATCATCTGATTTGAGCAGATAGCTTGCAAAACAAAGCTCTTCGCTGTAACTCAGCACACGTGACAATAATAAACCGAATCAGGGAAAATCATTGCCTCCTGCAGGTGGCACTGTCTCCACACGATGCCATGTCAACTTGGGACCCAGCACAAGATCTGAAACTTGTGAAAAATGTCCAGGCATTCTCTTTCCTTTCAATTACTCTTTCCTTTCAATGGCTCGAAGGGCCGAATGGCCTCCTCCTGCACCTATTGTCTATTGAGTTGCCTCTGCAGCAATATCATAGCGAGAGGATTTGAGTATAGGAGCAAGGAGGTCCTACTGCAGTTGTACAGGGCCCTTGTATTGTGTGCAGTTTTGGTCTCCTAATTTGAGGAAGGACATTATTGCTATTGAGGGAGTGCAGCGTAGGTTCACCAGGTTAATTCCCCAGGATGGTGGGACTGACATATGATGAAAGAATGGCTTGTATTCACTGGAATTTAGAAGGATGAGATGGGATCTTATAGAAACATGTAAAATTCTTAAGGGATTGGACAAGCTAGATGCAGGAAAAATGTTCCCAATGTTGGGGGTGTCCAGAACCAGGGGGTCACAGTTAAAGAATAAGGGGTCGGGTATTTGGGACCGAGATGAGGAAAAACTTTTTCACCCAGAGAGTTGTGAATCTGTGGAATTCTCCGCCACAGAAGGCAGTTGAGGCCAATTCACTGGATGTTTTCAAGAGAGAATTAGATATAACTCTTGGGGCTAACGGAATCAAGGGATATGGGGAGAAAGCAGGAACTGGGTACTGATTTAGGATGATCAGCCATGATCATATTTTGATTGGCGGTGCTGGCTCGAAGGGCCAAATGCCCTACTCCTACACCCAATTTTCTGTTTCCAAGTGTTTTACATTTCCACCCTGGGATAAACATTCTGACTGTCCACCTTAGGTATGTTTAGTTTAGTTTTGTTCATTGTCACATGTACAAAAGTACAGTGAAAAGCTTTTGTTGCGTGCTAACCAGTCAGCAGAAAGACAATACATGATCACAATCGAGCCATCCACAGTGTACAGATACATGATAAGGGAATAACGTTTAGTGCAAGGTAAAGCCAGCAAAGTCCGATCAACGATAATCTGAGGGTCACCAATGAGGTAGATAGTAGTTCAGCACTACTCTCTAGTTAATTAGAAACATAGAAAATAGGTGCAGGAGGAGGCCATTTGGTCCTTCGAGCCAGCACCGCCATTCATTGTGATCATGGCTGATCATCCATAATCAGTAACCTGTGCCCAACTTCTCCCCATATCCATTGATTCCACTAGCCCCCAGAGCTCTATCTAACTCTCTCTTAAATTCATCCAGTGATTTGGCCTCCACTGCCCTCTGTGGCAGAGAATTTCACAAATTCACAACTCTCTGGGAGAAAAATGTCCTTCTCACCTCAGTTTTAAATGGCCTCCCCTTTTATTCTAAGATTGTGGTCCCCGGTTCTGGACTCCTCCAACATTGGGAACATTTTTCCTGCATCTAGCGTGTCCAGTTGTGGCAGGATGATTCCGTTATAGTCATAGAGTGACACAACGTGGAAACACGTCCTTCGGCCCAACTTGCCCACACCGGCCAACATATCCCAGCCACACTAGTCCCACCTGCCTGCGCTTGGTCCATATCCCTTCAAACCTGTCCTGTCCATGTATCTGTCTAACTGTTTCTTAAATGTTGCGATAGTCCCAGCCTCAACTACCTCCTCTGGCAGTTTGATGGATGTTTCTTTTTTTGTGTGTTTTTGGGGTTGTGTAATTTTAATGCCTATTTAATGCTTTTATTGTTGGACTGTGGGTGACTGAATTTCGTCCAATATTGGATGACAAATAAAGCTATCTTGAATCTTGTTCCATACACCCACCACCCTTTGTGTGAAAAAGTTACCCCTCGGATTCCTATTAAATCTTTTCCCCTTCATCTTAAACCTATGGTTCTCGATTCACCTACTCTGGGCAAGAGACTCTGTGCATCTAAATGCCTGTTAACAGCTGGGAATAAACTGTCCCTGAATCTGGAGGTGTGCCTTTTCACATCTCTATACCTTTTGCCTGATGGGGGTGAAAAAAACAGATTTGTTGCAGAAAATTTAACAAGGATATAGGAACAGGGAGGAGATCGGATAACTGTGCTTTGCAGATCCCACAGTATACGTGCAATCGTGACGCATACATTTCCATTTGAATTCTCTATTTTATTTCATTCTTCACTTGTATAATGTTTTATTTTTAATTGTCTACTATATATCATGTTGTTACTTGCGAGCAAAGCACAAGGCAAATTCCTTGTTTGTATACATCAATTCAATTAGGGTATTAAACACTAAAACCTCAAATAAGCTGAACTATATGACTATTATTGTAAGAAAATAACTGCAGATGCTGGTACAAATCGAAGGTATTTACATAGTCATAGACTATTATTGTTATTATTGCACTATTATTTGTTTGTGTATATATATACACACACACACACACAGATAACTTTTATCCCCTCATTTATTATATAGTTTACAGTGTACTATGTTTACATATTCTGTTGTGCTGCTACAAGTAAGAATGTTGTTGTTCTATCTGGGACACATGACAATGCAGGTGCTCCTCAATTTACGATGCTTCGACTGGCGATATTTCGAGTTTACGATGGTGCAAAAACTGGGCAACGGCAGCGAACATTTAAATGTGTTTTCGACTTACGATATTTCGAGTTTACGATGGGTTTAATCGGAACGTAACCGTAACCATCGTAAGTTGAGGAACAACCATAAAACACTCTGGACTTGTACTGCTAGATCAACATAGAAAATAGGTGCAGGAGTAGGCCATTCGGCCCTTCGAGCCTGCACCGCCATTCAATATGATCATGGCTGATCATCCAACTCAGTAGCCTGTACCTGCCTTCTCTCCATACCCCCTGATCCCTTTACCACAAGGGCCACATCTAACTCCCTCTTAAATATAGCCAATGAACTGGCCTCAACTACCTTCTGTGGCAGAGAATTCCACAGATTCACCACTCTCTGTGTGAAGAAATGTTTTCTCATCTCGGTCCTAAAAGACTTCCCCCTTATCCTTAAGCTGTGACCCCTTGTTCTGGACTTCCCCAACATCGGGAACAATCTTCCCGCATCTAGCCTCTCCAACCCCTTAAGAATTTTATATGTTTCTATAAGATCTATAATGAAAGTGGCAATGCCTGCGGATTGTGCAAAAAAAAATTACAATTACAGCATAAAAATCAAAATTAATACAGAAAAAAAAAATGTTGGTCCCTGGAGATATAATAGTTAACAGTCCCGATAGCCTCTACTGTTTAATTCTGCAACCCTGGGTTAAAGAGTGTCCAGGCTTGCAGTGGAAGCTTGGCATGATGACTGCCCGCAGTGTTAGACCCAGACCAAGTATCTCCCCACCTGTTACCAAGCTCCCAAATGCTGCCAATCCCACACAGACGACTCTCCACAATCGCAGCTGCCCGTTTCCCGCTTTTATTTCCACGGACCGTTTTAAAAAAACAATTTAACACAAAGTCTGAGAAATAATTTGTACTTTTAAAACAAAAAGACAAAGCTGACTCAGTTGCAGTAATGGGTGTGAGGTGTAAGTGGCTGCTCCACGCAGGCGAACTCAGAAACACTTGCAAACACTTTACTGCCAATTCAATAACTTTACAAAATAAGCTTATGGCAACTTGCTACCAGGGTCAGGGCAGGACAGGAGTTTGAAGAATGGTCTCGACCCGAAACATCACCCATTCCTTCCCTCCAGAGATGCTGCCTGTCTTGTCCCGCTGAGTTACTCCAGTATTTTGTGTCTACCTTCGCTTTGCACCAGCACCCCCCTTCCTGCGCGTCAATAGAGATGCTGTCCAATGAGTAGAAGAAGGGTCTCCACCTGAAACGTCACCCACTCCTTCTCTCCAGAGATGCTGCCTGACCTGACCTGACCTGCTGAGTTACTCCAGCACATCGAAGGTATTTATTCACAAAATGCTGGAGTAACTCAGCAGGTCGGGACAGGCAGCATCTCTGGAGAGAATGAATGGGTGACGTTTCGGGTCGAGACCCTTCTTCAGACCCATCCCTTCTCCCCTGAGATGCTGCCTGACCTGCTGAGTTACTCCAGCATTTTGTGAATAAATACCTTCGATTTGTACCAGCATCTGCAGTTATTTTCTTATACTTCAGCACATTGTGTGTTGTCTTTGATGTAAAGCAGCACTTGCAGTTGTTTCCCACGCACTCTGTCTCTGCTGGTCATGGAAGATGGAGCTTGCATCCCATTGGAGGGGGCCGAGCTGGAGGGGGAGGTGGAGGGTGCTCGCTATTGGATGAGCTGGAGGTGGAGGTCGCATCCCATTGGAGCAGGTGGAGGATGAGGTTGCTCCCTATTGGAGGGAGAGCTGGAGGATGCATCCAATTGGACAAGGGGGGAGGAGGAACCTGCACCTAATTGGACGAGGTGGACGTGGAGCTTGCACCTCATTGGATGGCGTTGGGGGGGGGCGGTAGAGGTTGTACCCTATTGGGCCATGGACAGATGGAGCCTGCACCCCATTGGATGACGTTGAGGGGAGGGAGGTAGAGGTTGTACCCTATTGGGCCATGGACAGATGGAGCCTGCACCCCATTGGATGACGTTGAGGGGAGGGAGGTAGAGGTTGTACCCTATTGGGCCATGGACAGATGGAGCTTGCACCCTATTGGAGGAGGCAGAATGGGGAGCGAGCACCGGGGCCAATAGGATGCGGTGGAAGCGGGAGCGTTGATTTGGGAGCCAATAGGAGGCGAGGGGGGGGGGGTTAGGAGCGGCCAATGGGGAGGGAGGGGGGGCGGGAGGATGGGGCTTGGGCTCCGCGATGCAGCGAGAGGAGACGCGTCCGTCCATCTGTCCGCCCACCAAGGGTGAACAACGCCGACAATGGCCTGGGTGGAGAGCACAGCATTGAGATGTGATGAGGTGAGATGAGATGAGGTGAGATGAGATGAGATGAGGTGAGGTGAGATGAGATGAGGTGAGATGAGGTGAGATGAGATGATGTGAGATGAGGTGAGATGAGATGAGGTGAGATGAGGTGAGATGAGGTGAGGTGAGATGAGGTGAGATGAGGTGAGATGAGGTGAGGTGAGGTGAGGTGAGGTGAGATGAGGTGAGGTGAGATGAGGTGAGATGAGGTGAGGTGAGGTGAGGTGAGGTGAGATGTGATGAGGTGAGATGAGGTGAGGTGAGGTGAGGTGAGATGTGAGGTGAGATGAGGTGAGGTGAGGTGAGGTGAGGTGAGGTGAGATGAGGTGAGGTGAGGTGAGGTGAGATGAGGTGAGATGTGAGGTGAGATGAGGTGAGGTGAGGTGAGGTGAGGTGAGGTGAGGTGAGGTGAGATGAGGTGAGGTGAGGTGAGGTGAGATGTGAGGTGAGATGAGGTGAGGTGTGATGAGGTGAGATGTGAGGTGAGATGAGGTGAGGTGAGGTGAGGTGAGGTGAGGTGAGGTGAGGTGAGATGAGGTAAGATGTGATGAGGTGAGGTGAGATGAGATGAGGTGAGGTGAGATGAGATGTGAGGTGAGATGAGGTGAGGTGAGGTGAGGTGAGGTGAGGTGAGATGAGATGAGGTGAGGTGAGGTGTGATGAGGTGAGATGTGAGGTGAGATGAGGTGAGGTGAGGTGAGATGAGGTGAGGTGAGATGAGGTGTGAGATGTGATGAGGTGAGGTGAGATGAGATGAGGTGAGATGAGGTGAGGTGAGATGAGGTGAGATGAGGTGAGATGAGGTGAGATGAGATGTGAGGTGAGATGTGATGAGGTGAGATGAGGTGAGATGAGGTGAGGTGAGATGAGGTGAGATGAGGTGAGGTGAGATGAGGTGAGATGAGATGAGATGTGAGATGTGATGAGGTGAGGTGAGATGAGATGAGGTGAGATGAGATGAGATGTGAGGTGAGATGAGGTGAGGTGAGGTGAGGTGAGGTGAGATGAGATGAGGTGAGGTGAGGTGAGGTGAGGTGAGGTGAGGTGAGGTGAGGTGAGATGAAATGAGATGCTGAGCTGAAGGAGCCGACCAGAGCAGTGATGGAGATCGTGGTATCTCAGCAGCATCTTCCAACCTCCTCCTGTGGCCTGTGCAGCAGCTGAACTAGGCACCAACACCTCATCCCCAGGGACCTTTACCATTCCATCAATTTGCCTTTGCATCTCTTAGGGATGAATGGATTGGCTGACAGAAGAGTTGACTCTTTGGATTGACGATGGACACAAAATGCTGGAGTAACTCAGCGGGACAGGCAGCATCTCTGGAGAGAAGGAATAGGTGACGTTTCGGGTTGAGACTCCGTCAGACTTCAGACTCTGGATTGATATCTCCAAACGCGAATTCCTGGTAAATATGACATTTCTCATCCTCACACACCCCATGAACATAGAGTGCTTGTTGGAGTTCATGACGCTGTGATTCTGGTCAGGCTGATACAACATCCCACACCCATCAGGATGGCTGCACTTCTCTTGAGTTGCAGGACATATCCTGGACTTTGTAGATGTGTGATTTGGAGAACTACTGTTTTTAGGGCGGGTAACTCTGTACCCAAAGTATCTTTCGGGTTGAAGAATTTACCCAGACTTGCTCTTGCGAGTCTAGGCCTTGGGACTTCATCACTTGCAAACTCCCAGAAATCTGCAGCAGTTACAGAGGCAAAGCTAACGCACTGCCCCAAACGAGGATCTCGCTCATTGTTTGGAGGACTTTTCTGGAGGATTCGTTTTGTTGTCCATTTGGGCATCCGGGCGGTGGTCCTGCTGCTGAGATTTGGGCCACTGCTTCTGCTCTATCCAATGTGTTTTGTGTCGTCTGGACTCGCTTCGGTCTGGTATGAGGTGCTGCTGAGATCCACGGTGGCCGCTGGTCCTACTTTCATCAAACTCGGCCAGTGGTTTAGCACCAGAAGGGACCTCTTCTCGGTAGAGTTCTGTGAGAAATTCTCTAGGCTTCATCCCCGTGTCACCCCGCATCCCTGGGCCTACACCAGGTACAGCTTGAGAAGGGCATTTGGGGGGGACTGGAAGAATATATTCCACATTCAAAGCAAGGAGCCCATCGGGTCAGGCTGCATCACGCAGGTGTATCGGGCTTCCACTGATCCAAAGAATATTAACAACTCGGAATTCCAAAAGCTTGTCGAAAGCTTTGAGAAAGAAGACCAGTTTGAAGCATGGAAAATCTACAGGCTGCAGGGAATGTTTCATTACATGTTTCCACACAAGCAAGATCCACACAATGAGCCTGCAACTGTGGAGGGGTTGAGTGGAGGCCCTGAACTGGAAGATGGAAGGGCAGCACCTCATCCCGACTCAACGACTGAGCAGCATCTCATTCCAGTGGCAATCAAGGTATTATAATATCTACAGCATGCAATGTGAGAAGGAGCAAAGAGCCTTCTGAGGCTGAGGATTTCTTTTGTGCAGGCTTTTTTTTTTTCAAGGATTAGGTAACAGAGAGTGGGAGTACAGGAAAATAACTGCAGATGCTGGTACAAATCGAAAGTATTTATTCACAAAATGCTGGAGTAACTCAGCAGGTCAGGCAGCATCTCAGGAGAGAAGGAATGGGTGACGTTTCAGGTCGAGACCCTTCTTCAGACTGATGTCAGGGGGGTGGGACAAAGGAAGGATGTTGGTGGAGACAGGAAGATAGAGAGAGAACTGGGAAAGGGGAGGGGAAGAGAGGGACAGAGGAACTATCTAAAGTTGGAGAAGTCAATGTTCATACTGCTGGGCTGCAAGCTGCCCAAGCGAAATATGAGGTGCTGTTCCTCCAATTTCCGGTGGGCCTCACTATGGCACTGGAGGAGGCCCATGACAGAAAGGTCAGACTGGGTGTGGGAGGGGGAGTTGAAGTGCTCAGCCACCGGGAGATCAGGTTGGTTAAGGCGGACTGAGCGAAGGTGTTGAGCGAAATAATCGCTGAGCCTGCGTTTGGTTTCGCCGATGTAAAGAAGTTGACATCTAGAGCAGCGGACGCAATAGATGAGGTTGGAGGAGGTGCAGATGAACCTCTATCTCACCTGGAAAGACTGTTTGGATCCTTGGATGGAGTTGAGGGGGGGAGGTAAAGGGACAGGTGTTGCATCTCCTGCGGTTGCAGGGGAAGGTGCCCGGGGACGGGGTGGTTTGGGTAGGAAGGGACGAGTGGACCAGGGAGTTACGGAGGGAACGGTCTCTGCGGAACGCAGAAAGGGGATGGGATGGGAAGTTGTGGCCAGTAGTGGGGTCTCGTTGGAGGTGACGGAAATGTTGGTGGATGATTTGTTGGATACGCTGGCTGGTGGGGTGGAAGGTGAGAACGAGGGGGATTCTGTCCTTGTTGCGAGTGGGGGGAGGGGGAACAAGAGCGGAGCTGCGGGATGTAGAAGAGGCCCTAGTGAGAACCTCATCTATAATGGAAGAGGGGAAGCCCCGTTTCCTGAAGAATGAGGACATCTCTGCTGCCCTAGTGTGAAACACCTCATCCCGGGCGCAGATGCGGCGTAGAAGGAGGAATTGGGAGTAGGGGATAGACTTAGAGAATGGGAGTAGGTATCTCAAGTATGCTGGAGAGGAGACATTTTATATTTTGATGGAGCGTATGGTCATTCTAGGCACTTTGCCACATTTGTTTGCAGCAAACTGGATTTTTTTTAAACTGCAGATGCTAAAAATCTGAAATATGAATAGAGAATGCTGCAAAGAATGAAAGGTTCAGACAGTATCAGTTGAAAGGGA
Organism: Rhinoraja longicauda; assembly: GCF_053455715.1. Lineage (NCBI taxonomy): Eukaryota > Metazoa > Chordata > Chondrichthyes > Rajiformes > Arhynchobatidae > Rhinoraja > Rhinoraja longicauda. The sequence continues at coordinate 3,884,908 of NC_135972.1, read as the reverse complement.
AACAGTTAACCTTCATCAGGTCTTCGAAGAAAATGTCTCTGAGCTGGAATGTTATCTCCATTTTTCTTTCAACAGATGCTGAATAGCCTGGTGTTTCCGGCATTTTCCGTGGATGTAAAATTAATTTGGTGCGCTGATTCGCTGGCTTATCTCGGTTCAAATACTGATCCTGGTAGAGCGACCAATATCATCTGGAGATGCAAGGAACTGCAGATGCTGGAATCTTGATGGAAAACGCACAAAGTGCTGGAGTAACTCAGTGGGTCAGGCAGCATCCGTGGAGGGAAGGGATAGTTTACATTTCGGCTCAGGACCCTTCTTCAGACATGTCAAACAGTCTGAAGAAAGTTCCCGACCCGGTCCGCCTGTCCATTCCCTCCACAGATGCTGCCCGACACGCTGAGTCCAGCACTCTGTTTTGCAACCAATATATAACCTTTTTCTTTCCCCACAATAGCAAATTTTGCATGATATGGGGTAAATATCCTTGTCGAATTAGTGATGAATCAAGAAGTTAATTATCATCAAACCAATTTTACTTGATGTGTGTGAAGCAACTGCAGATGCTGGTTTAAACCGAAGATAGACGCAAAATGCTGGAGTAACTCAGCGGGACAGGCAGCATCTCTGGAGAGAAGGAATGGGTGACGTTTCGGGTCGAGACCCTTCTTCAGACTCAGACTCAATAGTCTGAAGAAGGTTCTTGACTCGAAACATCATCACTCCTTCTCTCCAGAGATTTCTCCAGCATTTGGTGTCTATTTTCAATTTTAATTGATGTTGTGTACAACTATCTGGGGAAAAAACTGATTTTCAATCCAGCTGCCTGACTGATTACATCATGAGGAACAGCACATTATATTTCGCTTGAGCAGCTTACAACCCAGCAGGAGAAAATTCTTCAGTCAGAGGAGTAGCAGCAATCAGCTGAGCAGTAGCAGCAATCAGCAGAAGTAGCAGCAATCAGCAGCATAGCAGCAATCAGCAGCATAGCAGCAATCAGCAGTAGCAGCAATCAGCTGAGCAGTAGCAGCAATCAGCAGCAATCAGCAGCAGTAGCAGCAATCAGCAGCAGTAGCTGCAATCAGCAGCAGAGCAGCAATCAGCAGCATCGGCAGCAATCAGCAGCAGTAGCAGCAATCAGCAGCAGCACCAAGCTGTGTTGCTTGGGAAGTATTGTGTGGGGATAGTAAGGAGTAAGACCTGTGTGATCTCCCGGACAAGTTTCGATCGCCTAGCTTGGGGTCGGAGAGGAATTTCCCGGATTTTTTTCCCCAAATTGGCCTGGGTTTTTTATCCGGTTTTTCGCCTCTCCCAGGAGATCACTCAGTTCTTTTGGGTGGGCGGTTGGAGCGGTTGGAGCAGCGGCCGGGCGGTAGGTTTAGAAACCGAGCACGGGGCTTTGTTTGGGGAGTATGAGTGCCAGGGCAGTTTATTGTTCTGGGTGTCGGATGTGGAGAATCTGGGAGTCTGATAGTCTTCCAGACATCCACATCTGCGCCAGGTGTGACGAGATGGGGCTCCTAAGGGACCGTATTAGGAACCTGGAGCGGCAGATTGATGACCTCCGTCTGGTCAGGGAGAGTGAGGAGGTTATAGAGAGGAATTATAGAGAGGTGGTCACCAAGACCACGGGAGGTAGACAAGTGGGTCACGGTTAGGGGGGGCAAGGAGCAGAGGCAGGGACTAGAGAGTACCCCGGTGGCTGTACCCCTTGGAAATAAGTACTCCTGTTTAAGTACTGTTGGGGGGAACAGCCTACCTGGGGGCAGCGACGGTGCCCGGGCCTCTGGCACGGAGTCCGGCCCTGTTGCTCAGAAGGGTAGGGAAAGGAAGAGGAGAGCGATAGTAATAGGGGACTCTATAGTGAGGGGGTCAGATAGGCGATTCTGTGGACGCAGTTGGGAGACCCGGATGGTGGTTTGCCTCCCTGGTGCCGGTGTCCGGGATGTGTCTGAGCGTGTCCAGGATATCCTGAGGTCGTGGTACGTATAGGTACCAACAATATAGGTAGGATAAGGGAAGGGGTCCTGAAAGGAGAATTTAGGGGGCTAGGAAGAGAGTTTAAAAAAAGGACTTCCAAAGCAATAATCTCAGGCTTACTGCCTGTGCCACGCGATAGTGAGAATAGGAATGGAGTGAGGTGGAGGATAAATATGTGGCTGAGGAACTGGTGCAGGGAGCAGGGATTCAAGTTTCTGGATCATTGGGACCTCTTCTGAGGGAAGTATGACCTGTACAAAAAGGACGGGTTGCATCTGAACCTGAGAGGAACCAATATCCTGGCGGGGAGATTTGCTAAGGTAATTGCGGAGACTTTAAACTAGTACAGTTGGGGGGAGGGACTCAAACACAGATAGCTAATAGGCAGTGTGTGAGGCAGGAGGCAGAAAAGGGAAACATTCAGACCCAATATGTAGGAGAGAAAGAAGTGAAAAGAAATAAACTGAGAATAAGAAATGATGGGTCCCTTAAATGTGTATATTTTAATGCTAGGAGCATTGTAAGACAGGTGGATGAGCTTAGAGCCTGGATTGACATCTGGAAGTATGATGTTGTGGCGATCAGTGAAACATGGTTGCAGGAGGGTTGCGATTGGCAATTAAATATTCCAGGATTTCATTGTTTCAGATGTGATAGAATCGGAGGGGCAAGAGGTGGGGGTGTTGCATTGCTTGTCAGGAAGGATATCACAGCAGTGCTTTGGCAGGACAGACTAGAAGGCTCGATTATGGAGGCTGTTTGGGTTAGAACTCAGAAATGAGAAAGGTTTAGCAACACTTATAGGGGTGTATTATAGACCGCCAAATAGGGAACGAGAATTGGAAGAGCAAATATGTAAGGAGATAGCAGATATTAGTAGTAAGCACAGAGTAGTGATTGTGGGTGATTTCAATTTTCCGTACATAGACTGGGAATCACATTCTGTTAAAGGACTGGATGGTTTGGAGTTTGTAAAATGTGTGCAGGATAGTTTTTTGCAGCAATACGTAGAGGTACCTACCAGAGAAGGGGCAGTGTTGGACCTCCTGTTGGGAAATGAGACGGGTCAGGTGACGGAGGTATGTGTTGAGGAGCACTTTGGGTCTAGTGATCACAATGCCATTAGTTTCAATATAATTATGGAGAAGGTCAAATCTGGACCAAGGGTTGAGATTTTGGATTGGAGAAAGGCTAATTTTGAGGAGATGAGAAAGGATTTAAAAGGAGTGAAATGGGACTTTTTGTTTTATGAAAAGGATATAATAGAGAAATGGAGGATATTTAAAGGTGAAATTTTGAGAGTACAGAGTCTTTATGTCCCTGTTCAGTGGAAAGGAAAGAATAATAATTTGAAAGAGCCGTGGTTTTCCAGGGAAATTGGACACTTGGTTCGGAAAAAGAGGGAGATATACAATAAATATAAGCGGCAGGGAGTAAATGAGGTTTTTGAGGAATATAAAGAATGTAAAAGGAATCTTAAGAAGGAAATTAGAAAAGCGAAAAAAAGATATGAGGCTGCTTTGGCAAGTAATGTAAAAGTAAACCCCAAGGGGTTCTACAGATATGTCAATAGCAAAAGGATAGCGAGGGATAAAATTGGTCCATTAGAGAGTCAGAGTGGACAGCTATGTGCTGAGCCGGAAGAAATGGGGGAGATATTAAACAATTTCTTTTCTTCGGTATTCACCGAGGAGAAGGATATTAAATTATGTGAGGTAAGCGAAACGAGTAGAGTAGTGATGGAAATTATGAGGATTAAAGAAGATGAGGTACGGACACTTTTGAAAAATATAAAAGTGGATAAGTCTCCAGGTCCTGATAAGATATTCCCTAGGACATTGAAGGAAGTTAGTGCAGAAATAGCAGGGGCTATGACGGAAATATTTCAAACGTCATTAGAAACGGGGATGGTGCCGGAAGATTGGAGCATTGCGCATGTTGTGCCTTTGTTTAAAAAAGGTTCTAAAAGTAAACCTAGCAATTATAGACCTGTTAGTTTGATGTCTGTGGTGGGAAAATTAATGGAAAAGATACTTAGGGACAATATATATAATTATTTGGATAAACAAGGCCTGATTAGAAACAGTCAACATGGATTTGTGCCTGGAAGGTCATGTTTGACTAATCTTCTTGAATTTTTTGAAGAGGTTACCAGGGAAATTGATAAGGGCAAGGCTGTGGATGTTGTCTATATGGACTTCAGTAAGGCATTTGACAAGGTTCCACATGGAAGGTTGATTAAGAAGGTTAAATCGTTGGGTATTAATAGTGAGGTTGCAAGATGGATTTAACAATGGCTGAATGGGAGATACCAGAGGGTAATGGTTGACAATTGTATGTCAGGTTGGAGGCCAGTGTCTAGTGGAGTACCCCAAGGATCTGTGTTGGGTCCACTGTTGTTTGTCATTTGCATTAATGATCTGGATGATGGTGTGGCAAATTGGATTAGTAAATATGCAGATGATACTAAGATAGGTGGTGTAGTTAATAATGAAGTAGAGTTTCAAAGTCTACAGAGAGATTTGGGCCTTTTGGAAGGGTGGGCTGAAAATGGCAGATGGAGTTTAATGCTGATAAGTGTGAGGTGCTGCATTTTGGTAGGACAAATCAAAATAGGACGTACAGGGTAAATGGTAGGGAATTGAGGAATGCAGTGGAACAGAGGGGTCTGGGAATAACTGTGCATTGTTCCCTGAAGGTGGAATCTCATGTGGATAGGGTGGTGAAGAAGGCGTTTGGTATGCTTGCCTTTATAAATCAGAGCATCGAATATAGAAGTTGGGATGTAATGTTAAAATTGTACAGGGCATTGGTGAGGCCGAATCTGGAGTATGGTGTGCAGTTCTGGTCGCCAAATTATAGGAAGGATGTCGACAAAATGGAGAGGGTACAGAGGAGATTTACTAGAATGTTGCCTGGGTTTCAGCACTTAAGCTACAAAGAGAGGTTGAACAGGTTGGGTCTTTATTCTTTGGAGCGTAGAAGGTTGAGGGGGACTTGATAGAGGTTTTTAAAATTTTAAGAGGGACGGACAGAGTTGACGTGGGTAGGCTTTTCCCTTTGAGAGTGGGGAAGATTCCAACAAGGGGACATAGCTTCAGAATTGAGGGACAAAAGTTTAGGGGTAACATGAGGGGTAACTTCTTTACTCAGAGGGTGGTGGCTGTATGGAATGGGCTTCCGGTGGAAGTGGTGGAGGCAGGCTCGATTTTATTATTTAAGAGTAAATTGGATAGGTATATGGATAAGAGGGGATTGGAGGGTTATGGTCTGAGTGCAGGTAGATGAGACTAGGTCAGAGAGAGTGGTCGGCGTGGACTGGTAGGGCCGAACGGGCCTGTTTCCGTGCTGTAGTTGTTATATGGTTATATATGGTTATATGGTATGACTTTGATTTCTCTAATTTCAAGTAACGCCTGCACCCCCCCACTCTACCTTCCCCCCCACACCCTCTACCCCCCCCCCCCCCCCCCACTCTAGTCATCCTACTAGTTTCACTGTTTGCATCCTGTATCCCACTCATTAGAACAGCTTCCCTAGCCAACAATGGGCCATTATGAACTCCACCTTTCCTGAAGTCATCTGTTGTTTTATTCTGGCCTTTTCTCGCCTCCAGTTTCCCCCCTCTATCTTTCAGTCTGAAGAAGGGTTCCAACCTGAAACACCACCTATTTCTTTTCTCCAGAGATGCTGCCTGGCCCGCTGAGTTCCTCCAGCGGTTTGTGCCTATGACTGATCGTAAACGTGTCTTTGTGGAGCGTGCTGACTCACGGATTAGCCCAGAGGTTCACTGGCTCTTTCTGTCTGTAGGTGATGCATCCCGGAGTTACCCATCAAGTGCGTATGGACCTGAAGCTTATGAAAGCCGCAAGCTGGGTTCTCAGTCTCCTGCCGGGCCTGAGGTGGCTGAGGTTGACGGAGGTGATGGAAGAGTTTGAGGAGGTCATGTTGAGACAAGTGAGGATGCAAGTTAACTTCAGATGGTCCCTGCTTTCCCTCTCTATCCTCTCCCCCTTCCCAGTTCTCCCACTTGTCTTCCTGTCTCCGACTACATTCAATCTTTGACCCGCCCCCTCCCGACATCAGTCTGAAGAAGGGTCTCGACCCGAAGCGTCACCCGTTCCTTCTCGTCAGAGATGCTGCCTGACCCACTGAGTTACTCCAGCATTTTGTGGCTAACTTCGCCTGAATCTAACTTCACCTGACACCTGACCCTAATCCTTTCTCAAAGATTGCAACGTGTCTTGGCAAGATTCAAGAGTGGAGAATGTTTGATTGTCAGACCCAACAACAACGGAACAATTACATTCTTAGCTGCAGAAGCATAACAGGCCTGTAAACACAGTACACATAGATAATAAATAAGAAATTCAATAAATTAATAACCAATGCTATTGCAAAGAAGCCCCAAGGCCTTAGTGCAGCCAGAACAGGAACAGTCCATCGTTCATAGTTTAGATGGTGTTTGTGGTGTTCAAGAGCCTGATGGTTGTTGGCAAGAAGCTATTCTTGACCTTGTCAATGGACCAATGGCCTCATTGTGTTCCTGTATCTTATAATCTATGCCTTATGATATTTACACCTAATCCCTTTATTTAAACCATTGCTCCAGCTTTGACATGTTTGGGTGCAGCCTCAAACTTTACCAAGCTGGGACTGACCCATTATCTGTGTAGGAAAGAACCGCAGGTGCTGGTTTAAGTTGAAGGTGGACACAAAATGCTGGAGTAACAGCGGGTCAGGCAGCATCTCGGGAGAGATGGAATCGGTGACGTTTCGGGTCGAGACCCTTCTTCAGACTGATGTCAGGGGGAGGGGGGGGCGGGACAAAGATCTCACTGCTCTCATCAGCTACTGTGGAGTAACCTTTTAGCTTAGTGTAGAGTTACAGCATGGAAACAGGCCCTTTGACCCACCGAGTCCACGCCGACCATCGATCACCCCTTCACACTAGTTCTATGTTATCCCACTTTCTCATCCTACACATTAGGAGCAATTGACAGAGGGTCAATTAACTTACAAACCTGCACGTCTTTGGGATGTGGGAGGAAATCGGAGCACCCGAAGGAAGCCCAGGCGGTCAGTGTGAATGTGCAAACTTCACACAGACTGCATCAGGGGTAAGGATGGAACCTGGATCTCTGGCGTTGTAAGGCAGTGACTCTACCAACTGCATCACTGTGCTGCCAAATTTGGCAATTTATGTTCATAAGGTATAGGAGCGGAATTAAAGTCATTTGACCCATCAAGTCTACTTTTCCACTCAATCATGGCTGATCTATCTTCCCTCTCAATCCCATTCCCCTGCCTTCTCCCCATAACCCCCGACACCCGCACTAATAAGTCCCTTTGCATGGACTAACCCTTGCTTCAATAAATCCATCCAGGTTATTTGGCCTACATTTATTTTAAATCCCTCCCTGATCTTATTCGTCAGGTCATCCATGGATTGATATACCATGTCTCTTTTACAATAGAATGGGGATAGCAAGTGTCAGATAGCAAGGAAAGACAGTCGCTGCATACTAACACCATGTCCGGGCATTATCCTGCAGATCGACCTACGGAACGAGGCAAAAATTATGGAGAGGTTCCGAGAGAATTTCCTGGGAATGGAATCTGTCAGGTTTCCGATCCCCCTCCGGCCGTTCGTCACCAGGACCGTGGTGGTGGAAACCTACCAGGTACTTTTGTCATGTTCCTCGTTGCAGTGATGTTGCGGTGCTACAGGCAGTGCATCAGTGTGGCTCAGGGTTTCTGTCAGTGTGCTTCGAGATGGACAAAGCTTGGAAAGCTTGAGCCAGCGGGCACACAATGAAACTGCTGACGCGGGAATCTTGTGGGGGAAAAAAACAAAGGTACAGGTGCAATGGAAATCAACGTTACGCAACAATTGTTTTTGTTCCTTACACGGCTGCAAATCTAATATCCCAGAATCTGGCCAAGAATATTGTAAGAAAAAATTACTGAAGTGACACCAGTGGGTGACGTTGTGAAAGATGACACTAATTTCAGTCGAGTTTATTGTCATGTGCACAGGTACAGTGAGGTGCAGGTACAAAGCAAATCTTGCTTGCAACAGCATCACAGCCACACAGACTCAGACACACACACTCTGAGCGTGACAGAGCGCTCTCTTTCCCTCTTTCTTTCTCTCTCTTGCATTCTTTCGCTCTCTGTCATGCTCTCTGTGCTCTCTCGTACTCTCTCTCTTTGTGCTCTCTCTCTCGCACTCTGTCTTTATTCTCTCGCTCTCTCTCTCGCGCTCTCTCTTTCTCTCACTCTCTCTTTCTCTCACTCTCTTTCTCTCGCTCTCTGTCTTGCTCTCTCTCGCTCTCTCTCGCTCTCTTTCTCTCACTCTTTCTCTCACTCTCTCTTTCTCTCGCTCTCTGTCTTGCTCTCTCTCTTGCTCTCTCTCGCTCTCTTTCTCTCACTCTCTTTCTCTCGCTCTCTCTTTTTCTCGCTCTCTCACACACACTCAACACACAAATTCGACAAGACAGTCAAAAGAAAAAGGAAATACAAACCTCCCACTAATTCTCCTGTGTTGTTTGTGTTCAGGAGAGCACTCCCATCTCGACGTATCTGACAGAGGACGTGCCTGATGTGTTGAAGCAGAGATTGGCCAGGATGGGTCTGGAGATGTTGCTGAAGATGGTAAAATCTACACAGTTCTAACAAACCAAATGCTGTTTGTGTCCGTGGCTAAATGGTAGTGAGATGTGAAAAAAGGAACAGGAGGCAGGGATGGTAAATAAAAACTCAGACAGTGTCCGGCTATTTGTAAATAAATCCAAGTGTACAGGAGAGATGGGAAAGTCAAATAATAATTCCAATGCATTTCATTTTGCATCTTGTGCAAGAAAACAGATGTTGCAGAGGGAGAAACATTTATTAAAAGGACATATACTTTCTGAACACTAAATGTTGTCACGTAAAAATACTTACTTGATCTGAGGTACAGGGGCATTCTCTATCAGGTTTAACCCATGAATCCTATTTCAAAAAATGGCACACAACGGGCTGGAGTGAATCAGTGGGTCGGGCAGCATCTCTGGAGAACACGGATAGGGAACATTCCGGATTGGAACCCTTCTTCAGACTGTGGGGGAAGGGGGAGTGTGAGAGAGTGGTACAAGTGAGTGGGGAGGAGATGGGTTGGGAGGAGATGAAAAGGGAGATGTGAGGCAAAATGATTGAAGAGTTGAGAATTGTGAAGCTAGAGGAAGGAATGCAGGTGGAAGGGGAGAAATGGGTGTGAGCCCCGGTGGGACACAGGGGAAGGGGTGGGAAGAGGAGGTGTGGGGGAGAAACTTTAGTTACCTGGAATTGGAGAATTTGATGTTCTATCCTATTTCATATATTGTTACTATTCAGTACACTCTAATCTATGCCAGTTCCAAGAGTGGATGTTCCTCGACTTACGATATTTCGACTTTACCATGGTGCAAAAGCGATACACATTCAGTAGAGACCGTACTTTGAATTTTGATCTTTTCCCGGGCTAGCGATATGCATTTTCGACTTGCGACATTTTCGATTTACGACAGGTTTATCGGAACGTAAGTCGAGGAGCACCTGAGATACAGTAAGTGAAGGCAATGTGGTGACTCAAGCAGTGAATGTAATTAACTGAATCTGACAGACAAGTTCAGCAAAAGATCAGTAACAGTGGGAAGAGCATGATTCAGGGATGATTCAGGCTTGTGATGCAGTGGAGTTTGATCAGCAGATAAGTGCGTGCTGATTAGTTTAGTTTATTTTTCGGGGCAAGTGTTCACAACTCAAATTGCAATGGGTTATTTCTTCCAAATGCGTCAAATTTATGCTTGACAAACAGAAAGATGTTCTTGCTTCAGTTTTCATGCTGGTGTGACCTTACTCGGCAGGTATTCGTGGACAACTTTGTTCATGGACAGCTTTGCCCTGAGAACATTCTCATCCAGGGAGCTGATCAGTTCAGCCATCAAAAGGACAACAGGACCACCATCGTAGATTTGTGTGACACCCTCATTGTCAACGTTCACCCATCCCAGTGTCCACTCAAACTGATTCTGCTGGACACTGGCATCGTGACACAGCTCCAACCTTCAAACTTCCACAATCTCAAGGCCGTCTTCACTGCCGTGATCAACGGGCAGGTATGAAGATCCCAATCCTTTACTCAAATCAATCACAATCACAATCACACTTTATTAGCCAAGTATGCTTTGCAACAAACGAGGAACTTCATTTGCCATACAGTCGTAACAATAAAAAGCAACAGGACACATAAAATACAATTTAACATGAACATCCACCACAGTGACTCCTCCGCATATCTCACTGTGATGGAAGGCGAAAAAAAGTTCAATCTCAAATCAAAGAAAAACAGTTCAGGGACCAGCATTATCTGACAATATTGAATCGCTCAGTTAAAGAGGCACCTCAGTGGTGCAGCGGTAGAGTTGCAATGGAAGGGAAGGGAATACTTTATTGTCACATGTGACAAGGCACAGTGAAATTCTTTGCTTGCATATCCAAGGAATACAAATAGATGCCACATACGGCGTTGACAAAGTTACAAAGTACCCCCGCCAGTTCCTCCTTTGTTCTTCTCCCCCCCCTCACGATGGTCTCCCCACGCAGGGACCCCCATTGTTCTTCCCCCTCACGGTGGTTCCTCCACCCCTCACTGTGCCTTACAACACCAGAGTCCCAGGTTCGAACCTGACTACGGGTGCTGTCTGTACGGAGTTTGTAAGCTCTCCCCGTGACCTGCGTGAGTTTTCTCCGTGATCTCCGGCTTTCTCCCACAGTGCAGAGACATACGTTCATTGGTAAAAATCGTGAATTGCCCCTAGTGTGTGTCGGTTAGTGTTCATGTGCGGGGATTGCTGGCACGGACTCGGTGGGCCGAAGAGCCTGTTTCTGAGCTGTATCTCTAAACTAAACTAGAAAAAATAAGAAAATAACTGCAGATGCTGGTACAAATCGAAGGTATTTATTTCACAAAATGCTGGAGTAACTCAGCAGGTCAGGCAGCTTCTCAGGAGAGAAGGAATGGGTGACGTTTCGGGTCGAAGGGTCTCGACCCGAAACGTCACCCATTCCTTCTCTCCTGAGATGCTGCCTGACCTGCTGAGTTACTCCAGCATTTTGTGAAATAAAAAAAGTAAGAGGCTTGTCTACTCATCTTTGAATTTGATCTTCAAGTGAGAATCCCAAATTACAATTTGCACTTCACTTCTAAGTAGAGAAAATTCAATCACCTTGATCGGGTTAAAAGCTCCAATTTTAACCGGCAGTGTAAAGTTGCAATAGAAAACTGGAGCAGCTGGTAGATCCGTTGCCTCACAGTGCCAGAGACCCAGGTTCAACCCCGTCCTCTTTGTGGAGTTTGCACGTTCTCCCTGTGACTGCGTGGGTTTCCACCGGCTGCTCCGTTTTGCTGATGATTTCCAAAGATTGTAGGTTGATTGGCCCTGTATAAATTGCCCCCTGGTGTGTAGGGAGTGGATGAGAAAGTGGGATAACATAGAACTAGTGTGACCGGCTGATCAATCGTCAGCCTAGACTTGGTGGGCCGAAGGACCTGTTTTCATGCTGTATCTCCAAACAAAACTAAATTAAAACGTTGGGGCATTCAGGCTGCGTGACAGATAATGTGAAGCAGCCACTGTAAGCTTGCTGTACCTGCCCACATTTTGGTGCTGGGAATAGATATAGCTGCACATCCCATTTGATTTTTCTCTTTAAGACTGAGTAATCTTTTTAAAATCTTAGGGCAAGAAGATCACAGAGCTGCTGCTGACCCAGGCAACAGTGAATGAATGCCAGGACTTGCAACTGTTTGAATCTGAAATAGAAAGAATCGTGTATGAAGCTGGATCGCTGGGAAAGGTATTGACAGACAAAAAATGTAGATAGGAAGATGATTTAATTAAGGGAGTTTAGTTTAGTTTATTGTCACGTGTACCGAGGTACAGTGAACAGCTTTTGTTGTGTGCTAGCCAGTCAGCAGAAAGACAATACATTATTGTAATCAATCCATTTACAGTGTATTGATACATAAGGGAGTAGCCGGGCAAAGCCAGCAAAATCCGATCAAGGATAATCTGAGGGTCATTAAAGAGGTAGATAGTCTGAGAGGAGTTTAAGAAGATCACAGTTAAAGTAAGAAATGTTGCTGTGGGAATAGTGATTTAAGAGTGTGGAGCAGTTGTAATATGGGAATTGAGTCTAGTCTAATGTCAACTTACAAAATTCTTCAGGGGTTGGACAGGCTAGATGCAGGAAGATTGTTCCCGATGTTGGGGGAAGTCCAGAACAAGGGGTCACAGTTTAAGGATAAGGGGGAAGTCTTTTAGGACCGAGATGAGAACGTTTTTTTTTCACTCAGAGAGTGGTGAGTCTGTGGAATTCTCTGCCACAGAATGTAGTTGAGGCCAGTTCATTGGCTATATTTAAGAGGGAGTTAGATCAGGGGGTATGGAGGGAAGGCAGGTACGGGATACTGAGTTGGATGATCAGCCATGATCATATTGAATGGCGGTGCAGGCTCGAAGGGCCGAATGGCCTACTCCTGCACCTATTTTCTATGTTTCTTTGTCCTCCTTTGGCAGAAATGATTCTAAGTTGTAACCTTTGTTGTCCATTAAAGGCTTTAATAATTTTCCTCAGTTTGTTATGTATTGTAATAATACTGAGTTAAAAGTTGATCGGTCATTCAAGGAACTGTAGAAGCTGGTTTACAAAAAAGACACAACGTGCTGGAGTAACTCAACGGGTCAGGCAGCATCTCTGGAGAACATGGATATATGACGTTTCACAGAGTGCTGGAGTAACTCAGCGGGTCAGGCAGCATCTGTGGAGAACATGGATAGGCAACTTTTCACAGAGTGCTGGAGTAACTCAGCGGGTCAGGCAGCATCTCTGGAGAACATGGATAGGCGACGTTTCACAGAGTGCTGGAGTAACTCAGCGGGTCAGGCAGCATCTCTGGAGAACATGGATAGGTGACGTTTCGGGTCTGGAGAAGGGTCCTGGCCCAAAACGTCACCTATCCATGTTCTCCACAGATGCTGCCCGACTCGCTGAGTTACTCCAGCACTCTGTGAAACGTCATCTATCCAGGTTCTCCAGAGATGCTGCCTGATCCCGCTGAGTTACTCCAGCACTCTGGTTGTGCCGTTTGGTTTGGACACCTTAAATTAATCCATTTTATTAGGGATATGAGATAAAACAATATATGAGCTGCTATTATCGTGTTGGTGAGGAAGGAGCTCACTTGATCAGTTTTAATTTTTAAAGTTTCATTTTAATCGTTTTCTCTTCTCAGCTCCATGTTGCTGGCCTTCTTTCTAAAATTCTGGAGGCACTCATCGTGCACAAGGTAAAGCATGAATAGGAGCCGCTGCTCTCTGTTTATTTATCACTGATTACAATCTGACGTGGTTCCTTTTCCTTCTCCCAATGCTAGGTGAAGGTGGACAGTAGCTTTGCCTCCGTGATCTTTGCCATCATGGCTTTGGACGGTCTCAGCCGATCTCTCGACCCCGAGCTGGACTTGCTGCAAGTGGTCAGACCCATGCTGCTGAAAGACTCTGCGGGTTTGTAAAGCTTTGTAGATCTTGGCACTGCACTTTCACCCACCCACCTGGGGAGGGAGCGAGGAGAGAACTTCACAACCATCATCTATTCAATCACCTGGTACTGGGGGTTGGAATTTTGTTTTAAATTACAGGCCAACATTGTGGCCCATTTGCTCAATAATGCATGCTGTATGCCTGTGTTATATTCCCCTGTAATACCCTGAGTAATTGGAAGTTACAAACAATTATATGTGTGCTGGGTTTGTTAATAACTCTGCCTTTCTGAACTGTCCATTTGAACGACCATAATTTTCAGGTAGAGCCGCAGCCTCACAGTACTGGAGACCTGGGTTCGATCCCAACCTCAGGTGCTGTCTGTGTGGAGTTTGCACGTTCTCCCTGGTTTCTTCTGGTTGCTCCGGTTTCCTCCCACATCCTAAAGTTATGCCGATTTGTAGGTTAATTTTCCTCTGTAAAATTGCCCCTAGTGTGTTTACATGGATAGTCAATAGTCAAGTTTATTTGTCACATACACATAAATGTGCAGTGAAATAGGGCAGGTTTGGAGGGATATGGATCAAGCGCAGGCAGGTCGGACTAGTGTAGCTGGGACATTGCTGGGCCAAAGGGCCTGTTTCCACATTGTATCACTCTATGACCCTATGACTCTATGAGTGGATGAGGAAGTGAGATAACATGGACCTAGTGTGAATGGGTGATCGATGATCAACATGGGCTCACTGGGCCAAAGGGCCTGTTTCCATGCTGTATCTTTCAATCAATCATTGGAATTAAGTGTGCAGGGTTAAAAGTTATCTGTGCATTAGTGTTGCAAAACTCTGTACCATAAACTAATAAAATGTTACATCCCAAGTATTTCCCTTTTGAATTGTTTCATTTCATCTGTGTTTACAGTGGATCTTTGAAAGACTGGTCCTGCTAGCTTGACTCCACTTTTCACTCCTTGTAGCTCTCAGTTGCAGAGGCCCAGGTGATACATCCTCACCCCTCACATCCTCTGCAGGACCACTTGTAGCAGATGAATGATACCTTTACTAAAACCGCTCATTCCATCTGCTTTCAGTGGAGGGCAATACAGTCTGATTTTCCCTTGTTATAATTGTCAACACAAGGACTGGACTCAACTCGTAAGGACCCAGCACAGAAACGGGCCCTTCACCCCCCCCCATGTCCCTCCCGACCATGATGCCAATTTACCTAATCCCATCTGCATGTACACAGTCTGTATCTATCTAGGCCCTGCTATTTCATTTCCCTGTTCAAACACCTGCCAAACATTACCATCACATCCACCCTCTTGCAACATGTCCCAGGCACCCTTCACTCTCCGCACAATGAAAGCTGCCTCATTGATCCTTTCCAACCTTCTCCCTCCCACACAAACCCACGCCCTGCAGTCTCCAATATCTCAATGAACTCACAACGTTTTGGGTCGGGACTCTTTGTACCCCTCGTCCTTGAATCTGACCCAAAACGTCACCTGTCCATATCCCTCTGCAGATGCTGCCTGACCCGCTGAGTTCCTCCATCACTTTGTGTTTTACTCAATTTTCCAGCACCTGCTGTTCCTTGTGTTTCCTGAAGTAATTTCTTACCAGTTTTCTTCTAACCCACCACTCTATCGCCAGGTCCCTCAGGTCGGCCGACTTGGGGCTACTGACTATCCCGCGGTCTAGGCTTAAGCTCAGGGGTGACCGCGCTTTTGCGGTTGCAGCTCCTAGACTGTGGAACAGCATCCCTCTCCCCATCAGAACTGCCCCCTCCTTCAACTCCTTTAAGACCAGACTCAAAACCTATTTCTACTCCCTAGCGTTTGAGGCCCTCTGAGGGGGCGCTGTGAATTGTTTATGTATGTGCTGTTATGTTTGTGTGCCATTGTATGTTCATTCTTAGTACCTGAACTGATGTACAGCACTTTGGTCAACGTGGGTTGTTTTTAAATGTGCTATACAAATAACATTGACTTGACTTGACTTCTTCTGGAGAGAAGATGACGGAATTATTTTCCGAGTATTCTCCCGTTTAAACCACTCTTGTGTGATGAAGGCCGTTTGCCGGGCTTGTACCACTGGCGGTAGAGTGGTTATTCATGTCCAACACCAGCAGAGCGGCAGACTTCCACTGTGAGGTGTCCAAGTGAACTAGCTTTTCAATATCTCTCTGAAGACAAGTTATGTTTCTCAGCAGAGTTTCTGCAGACGTATCTCTCTTTCCCTTCATTGTTGACGTTGACTGATGCAGTTCTTCTCTGGCCACAGTCAAACTAGAGGTCTCCGCATCTCCATCACCAATCTCAGAAGCAACCATCCTGCCAAGAGACGTGGCCTCAGGCTTCAACTGGCTCAGCAGGTTATCAGGGACCGCGCGTGACCCACTATTGTGATTTGAATGTAGACCTTGGCAGATGCATGGGGCCCTGGAGTGGACCACGAGCTTAAGTTCATCTCCACGACTCCCAGAGCTTCTGTAGCCTGGAGGAACGACCAACGGATAATCTGGGCAAGTGTCCAGAAGGTTTTGTTTGGCTGTGGTGGTCATCTGGAGTTCCAAGATGATTCGCTCTCCCAGCGACTGTGGGATCCACACAGCTATTCCAGGACCAACCTTCGCTGTTTTGCCATTCCAGAAATTTACAATCAACCCATCACTGCTGTTGTGATCTAAAAACATTAAAACATCTTTTTTTTCCATTTTTCTACAGCAAAATACTCCTTCAATCCTGCAAGATAGCTCCTACATGGTTAGGTTTGGGTTTATTATTGTCACTTGTATCAAGATGCAAGGAAAAGCTTTTGTTTGCGTTCTATTAGATTGAAGAGAAAGATACAGAAGGTGGAATATCAAAACTATATGGGATGAGCTACCAGAGGGTGCAGTTGTGGTGGCTACAATAACAACATTTAACAGACACTTGGACAGGCGCATGGATAGCAAAGGTTCAGAGGAATATGGGCTAAATGTAGGCAAATGGGACCAGCATATGTATGGTATCTTAGTCGGCATGGGCGAGTTGGGCCGAAGGACTTGTTTCCGTTCTGAATTACTCTATACCGTAACTGGTAAACTATACTCAGGGTAAAGTTAAAGGCAGGGTGGGTAGACTGAATAGCAGAAGGTAGTAGGAGAGATACAGTCAAGATAGGATCATTATTCAATGTTCTGCACTGTTCTGTGTATAATAAGTGATTAAATGTATTGTATTTAAAGACTGTGACTGAAGTCTTGCTGCTAAACTCAGTTGTGAAATGTCCATGGTCTTATTTATCACCCATCTACATGTGGAAACCTGCAATATTTTCTCTAACAAAATATAAAGTGCTGAAGTATCTCTGGAGGGAATGGACAGGTGATGTTTTGAGTCGGGACCCTTCATCAATCTGAGGAAGAGTGCGGACCCTCCACAGCTGCTGCCTGACCCACTGAGTTACTCCAGCACTTTGTGTTTTACTCTGGATTCCAGCATCAGCAGTTCTTGCAGTGTCTGTCACCAATATTTGCTCTAATATGTGGACTGGTCGTAAGGCCTCAGGACTAAGAAAAGTCTGGGAAGAACTAGGAAAATGTAGGAATTGAATGATTGATGACAGGGCCTTGAGAAGTCACTGGTAGATACAGAAATCTCGATGTAACTGCTGCAGAGGGCCGTAGGAGAAGCCTGCCATTTTCGAAAAGACCTGTAGGTCTCGGCCAAGGTGAGTGTGCATAATGTTACTGAGGTTCACAACGGTGCCAAACAAGTATCACAGCCTTTGATTGTAAGCCTAGAACAACATTATATACATGAGGTCTGAAGAAGGGGCTTGACCTGATTCGTCACCCATTCCTTCTCTCCAGAATGCTGCCTGTCCCACTGAGTTATTCCGGCATTTTGTGTTTATCTTTTATATATGTAAATGATTTGTTCTCTGATTTTTGGGACAAATAGATATATTCATATAAAAACGACCTATACTGCATTGTTGCTATACCAGTGCATTTGTGATCCCGCAAGATGCACATTGCTAATGCAGAGTTAATGTTGCATGTATTTAAACTCACAAAATAGAGCTGGGATAATATATTTCAATGGGGCATCTATTATCCTCACAACGCCATCGTCTCTTCTATCAAATGCATAAACTCCACAGGCCAGGAATCCAAGAGCTGTAGATTGGCCGGGTTCAGTTGGATTTGTGAACTGGGAAACAATCAGGTTGATTGATTGAATATGTTGTAGTATGTTTAGTTTAAGTTATAGATACTGCACGGAAACAGGCCCTTCGGCCCTTCCGGGTCCACGCCAACCATCGATCACCCGTTCACACTTCGTTTGTTATCCCATTTATCATCCACTCCTTACACACTAGGAGCAATTTACAGAGGGCCAATTAACCTACAAACCTGCACGTCTTTGGGATGTGGGAGGAGACCAACGTGGTTACAGGAAGAACATGCAAACTCGGCGTAGACAACACCCGAGGTCAGGATCGAACCAGGGTCTCGGGCGCTGTGACGTGGTGGCTCTACCAGCTGCGCCACTATGCCCCCTGACGATGGAACAAAATGACCACTGGGGCACCCACCCACCCATGGTCAGGCCTAGTATCATGGTCAACTCTCTCATTCACCCTGGTGAAGTCCCTGTGCCCGGTAATGACGATATCTCAATGTGAGAACTGCTCATGCTACATTAATGAAACTTGCTTGGAAACAAAGCTGGGATTGAGAAGGGACACAAAGTGCTGGAGTAACTCAGCAGGACACACAGCAATTCTGGAGGACATGGGTAGGCGACGTTTCGGGTTGGTACCATTCTTCAGACTGGCATCAATGGATCACCCATCCCCAACACTTGTTTCACACATATCTCTCGATTGTGATGGAGCTCGTACCTAACCTGAATCCTCGTCCTTCTCTGCCTTGCAACACTGTCCCTGGTCCATACCGTTCCATGATAGCCTCCCATGGGGCCAGGACCATGCACCCACGGCCCATGGCATTCCTCTTGGCATCTTCATGGTGCATGATATCATAATGCGCTATTTCCTGCAGGCGGCCTCGAGATTTTTGTTTTATCCTCTTATTTTTATCAAATTCTACCATAAATCGTCCTGGGCATCGCTAAACAAAACACAATTTCGCAGATCATTAAACGTCGAAGCTATATTTGAATGCATCTCATTCTGAACTTAGAATTGTTAGGCTATACTGGTAGCTATTGTAGGAAGTTACTTAATGTAAGAAAATAACTGCAGATGCTGGTACAAATCTAAGGTATTTATTTCACAAAATGCTGGAGTAACTCAGCAGGTCAGGCAGCATCTCAGGAGAGAATCTCTCCTCAGATGCTGCCTGACCTGCTGAGTCACTCCAGCATTTTGTGAAATAAATACGTAGGAAGTTACTTCCTCATCACCATCATGTTGGTAAGAGATTAATAATATACAAAGAGTTCAATGCACTGCCCAAAATTCAATTCATGGCTTCGGTAGTGGGGAGAGAAGGAACTGTTCCATTGGACAAAGTTTCATTTGACTCAGGGATCAGTGTTTTAGCAAATGGAATAAAAGGAGTTGTACGTAGAGCATGGAATAGTACAGCACTTATGAACTTATGAACGTCTTTAGTCAGAGGGTGGTGAATCTGTGGAATTAATTGTCACAGACCAGGCCAAGTCAATGGGTATTTTTAAAGTGGAGATTGACATGTTCTTGATTAGTAAGGGTGTCAAAGGCTATGGGGAGAAGGCAGGAGAAAGACAGATCAGCCATGGTTGGATGGCAGTGGACTTGATGGGACGAATGGCCTAATTCTGCTCCTATAAAAAAATAACACAGGCCTTTTAGCCCACAATACCCGTGCCAAACATGATGCCAAGATAAACTGCCTGCACGTGATGCACATCCCTCCGTTCCCTGCATATCCATGTACACAAACATAAGTCTATTGTTACCTCCACTTCTTGGCCAAGCCTTCCCAGATAGTAATATCCATCGCTCTTTCTCCGAGCCAAAACACGAGCTCCCCTTATCAGCTCTCCAGCAAAGGAACCAATTAAGTCTGCGCTTGTAACCGTCATGCCTTTAGGATGTAATGCACACCAGCTATGTGAGAGAGAGACATCTTCGTCAAAGAGCTTCTCAATACAGGGCTTCTGAAAACCAAACTTGAGTGGAGTAATGGCGTGGCAAAGTGGTGCAGCTGACAGAGCTGCTTCCTCACAGCGCCAGAGATCCTGATCACGGGTGCTGTCTGTGTGGAGTTTGCACATTCTCCCTGTGACTGCATTCACCTGTTCACACTGGTTTTATGTTACCTCCCTTTCTTACCCACTCCCATTACATACGGGGCAATTTTACAGAGTGCCAATTAACCTACAAACCCGCATGTCTTTGGGATGTGGGAGGAAACGGGTGCACCCGGAGGAAACCCACGCGGTTACAGTGTGGATCGAAACCGGGTCTCTGGCGCAGTGAGCCAGTGGCTCTACCTGCTATATTTACCATGGCACACAGTGCATCACCATTAGTGGAAATCCACATTATTCCACCATTGGTGTTGATCAGTAGTCAAAGCTTAAATATTACAGCTGAGTATAAGGTAAATATAAATATAATGAAGGTTTCCCTCCTGCCATACCTGAAAGGCACAATGGGCAGTCCAGGTGGATCATAGAAGTCTCCATTCAGTGCTGGCAATGTATTATAGTGGTTTGTCTTCGAGCAACATAGACCCAGGCAGTCAGAGGAGTCAGGTTGGTGGACTGGGATGAGCTGCAAATGAAGAGAATCCAGTACTTCCAAAAGCCACAATAATTCCCTGTTATTTTATTCTTAAAAAAATATTTGTTAAAAGTATTTTAATATTTGGAATTAGAAATATGAAATGATTGAAGCAAGACTTGTTTTAACACAGCATGCAGTATCTGCTGAATGCAGTGCCTCAGCATTCATTGATGGATTGAAAGATGCAGCAGGGAAACAGGCCCTTCGGCCCACCGAGTCCAGGCCGACCATCGATCACCCGTTCACATTAGTTCTATGCTATCCCACTTTCACACGGGGACAATTTAGGTAAGCCAATTAACCTACAAACTTGCACATCTTGGGGTGTGGGTGGAAACCGGAGCACCCGGAGGAAAACCATGTGGTCACAGGGAGAACGTGCAAACTCCACACAGTCAACACCAGAGGTCAGGATTGAACCTGGGTCTCTGGCGCTGTGAGGCAGCGGCTCCACCCGCTGCACTTCTGCGCCACCCTCAAAGGAGCGTGCATTTTAATCAGTGTGAGAATTATTTCATTCTGGGTATATGTTTGCTTAATTTACAACTATCATAAGTTGTAATGTTCGTTTGTAGGGGGTAAGTAGGGAAGGAGTATGTAGTAGTTAACAGGTGGCCACTGCTTCAAGATGGAAGAGAAGAACGATGCAGGTGAGTGGGCTGCGAGCTTATCTCCCAGACCCTCAGAGACGCTCTGGGTCGGCTGCAGGAGGAGACCTGGCCAGGCTGACCCCTGCAACTCTGACCCACTGCCACTGCCAGGACAGCCAGCCTTTGTGGCCAAGTTAACACTCCGACTTGAAGTTTACAAGGTGCTGCCTGAAAGGTGGCGAGCCTTGTGTACTGACCCAGTGGTCTATTGCCTTACACAATTCTACTTTGTATGACTACTCTTAATGCATAGCAGCATTGTCACTGAACTATATGCAAAAATAATTTCACTGTACTTGGGTACACATGAACATAAAGGACCGTTGAACCATTAACCCATATCATTCTTGATTACTAGGAAAAAAAACTGCAGATGCTGGTTTAAATTGAAGGTAGACACAAAATGCTGGTGTAACTCAGCGGGTCAGGCAGCATCTCGGGAGAGATGGAATGGGTGACGTTTCGGGTCGAGACCCTTCTTCAGACTGATGTCAGGACCTGCCCAGAAACGTCACCATTCCTTCTCTCTCGAGTTGCTGCCTGGCCCGCTGAGTTACTCCAGCATTTTGTGTCTGCCTTCATTCTTGATTACTACGGGTGTCAGTGGTTATGGGGAGAAGGCAGGAGAATGGGGTTAGGAGGGAGAGATAGGTCAGCCATGATTAAATGGCGGAATCGACTAGATGGTCCGAATGGCCTGGGTCTGGTCCTTTCACTTATGATCTTATGAACTTGTGAACGCACTTGGTCCAGGGATCCAGTTGTGCAGACCCTCACTGAGTGGTATGATGCCCCTGTCAGTAACGCTATGTTTTGCAGGAACGCACAGGCCTCAGTCTTGGCGCAGTCTTGCATGGTGTAGAGAGTGTGCACAGGCCGTTCCTTAGCTGAACGCAGCAGCACCGTGTAGAGTGTCTCGGGGTGGCTGTCCGGTTTGTCGCCAGTCATTAGGTATAGGGCGTCACACTCTGGGTCATCGAAGGCCACGGCCAGTGCGTGCTGCGTGTTTCTCCCAGCTTCACACTCCAGGGACGTGATCCAGCCCATCGCCTTCTCCACTCTCTGAGGCGTACAAGCAACCAGACTGTCACAGTATTTTTTAACCTGTGGAGAAGGTAAACAAATGAATGCACTCAGTGACTCATCAGGAATCCAGGTGAGAGGAATCGAGAACCAGAGGACAGACGTTTCAGGTGAGAGAGGGAACTTTCATCAGAAATCTGTTGGGCAACTTTTTTTACACAAAGGGTGTAAGGTGTATGGAACGAGCTGCCGGAAGAGGTACTTGAGGCAGGTAGTATCTCAACGTTTGGACAGGTACATGGATGGGTTTCGATGGATAGGTACATGGACAGGTACAACGTCGGATGGGTTTCGAGGGATATGGGCCAAAGGTGGGACAAGTGTAGATGGGGCATGTTGGTGGGCACGTGCAAGTTGGGCTGAAGGGCCTGTTTCCATGCTGTGCGACTCAATGAAATCATAAATGGAGAACTCTGTAGACAATGGCCACATTAGATAGGTGCGATGTATTCTAGAGGCACAGCCCATTGCAGGGGGTTACATGAGCATGGAGCCAATAGCAGAATAAGTGGAATGAGTCTAGGTGGTTTCACAGGAATTCACCTATATGAGGAAACTGCAGCAGACAACATGGTCAGGCACTCTCGGCATGGGTGGCCTGGAATGAGGACTTGTTTCTGACTCTATGGAACTGATGCGCTACAATCTTGGGAACTATATTCTATATCTCTTCTGCATCTTCTCCTTTGCTCCATCTATTGCACTTGAGTTTGAACCAATTGTATTTACATATCGTAGTATCAGATTGGTTGGGATAGCATGCAAAACAAATCTTTTCACTGTACCTCAATACACGTGACAATAATAATCCTAAATCATAAGACATAGGAGTAGTATTTGGCCATTCAGCCCATCAAGTCTGCTCCGCCATTTGATTATGGCTGGTCTATTTATCTCCTCTCAACCCCATTCTCCTGCCTTCTCTCTGTAACCTTTGACGCCCTTCCTAATCAAGACCCCAATGAAGAACCTAATTCTACAGCAGGGAAACAGGTCCTTTGGTCCACTGAATCCGCACCAAGGCCCTATTTTTACATTAATCTTGCAAATCCTCCCACTGTACCAGCAGAGTCTGCCGCTCACCTCCACACCTGAGGCCAATTACCGAGGCCAATCAATCTGTCAGTCTGCGGGTCTTTGGGATGTTGAAGGAAGCCAGAGCACCAGGAGGAGAACCACGTGGGCAAAGAGCAGTGAAGGACAGGGTGGAGATGTGAGGCAGCTGTGCATACTAGCTGTGGCTCTGTGCTAGTCACAGCTGTCAGCACAAGGAGGTCATTGTTATCCAGAGGTCAGGAATGGTATCCAGAAGTGGCTGTAAATTAATGTGTAAGGAGCAATGACGTTCAAAGTCAGGAACTTCCGTTTAAGGAGAGTGTAGGAAGAAACTGCAGATGCTGGTTTAAACCGAAGATAGACACAAAAAGCCTGAGTAACTCAGAGGGCAGACAGCATCTCTGGAGCAAAGGAATAGATGACATTTTGGGTCGAGACCCTTTTCAGTTCAGTTTCAGTTTAGTTCAGTTTAGTTTATTGTTACGTGCACCGAGGTAGTGTGACAATCTTTTGTTGCGTGCTAACCAGTCAACAGAAAGACAATACATGGTTACATCGATCCATTTACAGTGTATAGAATAGAGATTTAAGAGTATGGAGCGATTGTAATATGAGTTCTTCAGACTGAGAGTCTGGGGAAAGGGAAACGAGCGATATAGACGGTGATACAGACAGTGATATAGAGAGATATGGAACAAATGAATGAAAGGTATGCAAAAGGTGATGATGATCAAGGAAAGGTGGAGCCCACAATGGTCCATTGTTGGCTATGGGGAAGGTGCTAACGAGTTAAACAGACAGTGAAACTCAACAGGACAACGGTAAAACTAGTACGGCTACTAGGGTGGGGGAGGGAAGGAGAGAGAGAGAGGATGCAAGGGTTACTTGAAGTTAGCAAAGCCAATATTCATACCACTGGGTTGTAAGCTTGTGATTAAAGTCTTCTCCTTTAAGTAATTCCTTTAGTGTGGAGATGATACCAGCCAGGTGCAGGTCACTGGGACTAGCTCAGTGTAACAACATGGAGGGGCAGCACAGTGGCGCAACGGTAGAGTTACTGCCTCACTGCTTCAGAAAGATGGGTTCGATCCTGACTACGGGTACTGTCTGTACAGTTTGTATATTCTCCCTGTGACTTTGGGCTTTTCTCCGGGTGCTCCGGTTTCCTCCCACACTCCAAAGATGTACCTGTTTGTAGGTTAATTAGCTTCTGTAAAATTGCAGATTGTTCCCAGTGCGTCAGGTGATGCTAGTGTACAGGTAGGTGATCGCTGCTCGGTGTGGACAATGGACCGGAGAGCCTCTCCGCGCTGTATCATCATATCATATCATATATATACAGCCGGAAACAGGCCTTTTCGGCCCACCAAGTCCGTGCCGCCCAGCGATCCCCGCACATTAACATTATCCTACACCCACTAGGGACAATTTTTACATTTACCCAGCCAATTAACCTACATACCTGTACGTCTTTGGAGTGTGGGAGGAAACCGAAGATCTCGGAGAAAACCCACGCAGGTCACGGGGAGAACGTACAAACTCCTTACAGTGCAGCACCCGTAGTCAGGATCGAACCTGAGTCTCCGGCGCTGCATTCGCTGTAAAGCAGCAACTCTACCGCTGAGCTACCGTGCCGCCCTAAGGTATCTCTAAGGTCTAACGGTCAAAGTGGAGGAGTTTACACATGGGCTTGTTGCTGTGCTATGCTGTGCTGCTCAATGTGTCTAAAAGTCATTGGGCCTTAATGACAAGTACCTAATCGCTCACTATAACTTTCAAATAACATTGAGGCAAATTGAGCTTGAGCAGAGAAGTGTCAGTGAGCAACTCACCGCACCACCTACCTTGCCTGAGAAGGCGATGATGTTGAATTTGCCGCCAGTCGCTGAGTAAGCATGTTCACACAAAGCCTGTGTCAGGTGGCGCTTCAAGGCATTCAGGATGGGACGCATACTCACAGATGTGTCCAGAACAAAGGTTAGATTCCTTTCTTTCATATTTCTCAGTAGAAAACTTGAGCTCCCCGTAAAAATCAAAGACGATAGGAACGGCATAATGTCTCCCTGAAAGGGAAGACCACCATTAACCTTGCAGCTCCAGTTCAGCCTCTTCTCACTCTAAGTCGTGCCCAGATCACACAATCATCACAGCTTGACATCTGCAGAAACATTATATCTCTGAGCTATTCTGTCCATTACGGGGAAATTATACTTCCAAAGCATTACATTTAACATGGAGACTCGAGGAAGTGCAGGCGCGGCAATCTTGAGCAAATGACAGTGCTGGAGGAACATATCGGATCAGGCAGCATCTGTGAAGGGATTGGACAGATGATGTTTCAGGTCAGGGCCCTGTTTCAGAGTGATTGGAATGGAGGCTGGGGAGGGGGGGAGTAAAAAGCTGGAAAAGAGAGAGTCTTGGAGTCATCTCCAAGACCACCATTCCTTCCTTTATCTCACCATTTCCCTCCCTCCCCTGTCCCTTTCCATCCACATCCCTCCTTTATTTCTTCCTTATGTGACACCCTTTTGTCTCCTCTTCACCTCTAACTTTTGTCACTCACTCCACCCATCTGCCAATCAATCTCCCTCACCTGTATCCACCCATCACTTGAATGAATGAATAAGTTTATTGGCCAAGTATGTGCATATACAAGGAATGTGCCTTGCTGCACTTGCCAGGCGTTGTCCTGCCCCCACCTCTGTTCCAGCTTTCTTCCCCCCCCCCCCCACTCCAATCAGTCTGAAAGAGAGTCCCAGCCCTTTTCTGTCCTTCATTTGCAAAGATCAAACGTGAGGTTTGGGTCAACATATTTACCCAGGCAATAATCCTGACTTCTTAAGTTTCTACCCAAGAGCAACATATGATTTTCCAATAGTAAACCTCACATAGTCTGCAATCACTGAGATATTCTGACTAATATATTGTTTCCAAATGAAAGACAAACTTTTAAACATTGTGATGTGGGGTCTTTGACTAATAGTTTCACTTTCCGCAGATGCTGCCTGATGGACAAACTTTTCTGTTTGTTGTGGTCTCCAACGTACAATAGCGACATCAGTCTTTCTAAGTTAACATTCAATAAAAATTATCACCTTCCAAAGTATTACTTTTATTAATACTATTCATAACAAATATTTAGTTAATATCGCAATGTTTTTTTGGATAGAATAATCTTTCTCCCTTTTAATATCAGGTTGCTTCTTACCTTTTAGAAAATGTTTCTGTCCAACATCTGCTTGCACCTATTTCTCCAGCTCAATCTGTGTATTATTCTTAGCTTGTAAAAATATTTCTTTTTTAGCACATCAATTCCTCTGAAGCTTATATCAGGGTTTATCTTCTGCAGCCTTGGAGTGTCTCCTCAATCCACATATCTGTAGATATTTCTCCCCTTTGCTGTCTTCTGCATTCCTTTTCTGTTACACGTCCTTATCTAAGGGGTGGTCACGGTGGCGCAGCGGTAGAGTTGCTGCCTTACAGCGCTTGCAGCGCCGGAGATCCAGGTTCGATCCCGACTACCGGTACGGAGTTTGTACGTTCTCCCCGTGACCTGCGTGGGTTTTCTCCGAGACCTTCAGTTTACTCCCACACTCCAAAGACGTACAGGTTTGTAGGTTAATTGGCTTGGTAAATGTAAAAATTGTCCCAAGTGGGCATAGGATAGTGTTAATTTGCGGGGATCGCTGGTTGACGCAGACCCAGTGGGCCGAAAAGGCCTGCTTTCCGCACTGTATCTCTAAATTAAACTAAACTAAACTAAACTTTCAATCTACAATGTTCTGGATGCATTGTTTCTTAATGCTTGTACTGTTTCATACACTTCTTCCCTCCAAGTTGCTTCGTTTGCACACGTCGATTTCAAAATACCTGAGGATTTGTCTGTCCGTAACTTTCCAACTTCTTTTGAAATAGTCTACTGTTGTTTGTAACTCCACATTTCCCTCTGAGGATCTATGTGGACCTCTCGATAGTAATCTTGGCATCTGTGTTCTTCCGTCTCTCCTGGTTTCTATGTTCAGGCCTCTGTGTAATGAATTTGTGTTTCTTTTGGTTACCTAGGAGACCGCAAAAACAAAAACAAAGCTTGTGCCACGCTCCGATTACTGAGGCAGATTCAAAATAAAGGTTTTATAACTCAGCAACAAAACACTCAGCCTGTTATCCACACCACTGGCGTCTGCATGTACCTGCCCACATGTGTGCTTAAATGTTAAAGTACCAAGTTTTCAAGAGAGAGTTAGATTTAGCTCTTAGGGCTAAAGGAATCAAGTGATATATTTTAAAAGCAGGAACGGGGTACTGATTTTAGATGATCACCCATGATCATATTGAATGGCGGTGCTGGCTCGAAGGGCCGAATGGCCTACTCCTGCACCTAATTTTCTATGTTTCTACCAGCCTCAATTACCTCCTCTGGCAGCTCATTCCATACACCCACCACCCTCTGAGTGAAAAAGTTGTCTCTCAGGTTCCTATTAAATCTTTCCCCTCTCACCTTAAACCTATGGCCTCTGGTTCTTGATTTCCCCCACTCCGGGTAAAAGACTTTTGCATTCACCCAATCTACGTCCCTCATGATTTCATACACCTCTAAGAGATTGCTCCTCATCCTCCAGCATTCCAAGGAATAAAGGAATAAATTGGTCTCCCTATCACCGCTTGCCTTTGTCATTTACTCCACCCATCCATCCATGAGCACCCACCCCCACTGCTTCACGAGGGTTGAGCCGCTGCCTCACAGCACCAGAGACCCAGCTTCCATCCTGACCCCAGGTGCTGTCTGTGTGGACCGCATGGGTTTCCTCCTGTGCTCCGGTTTCCTCCCACATCCCAAAGATGTGTGGGTTTGTAGGTTAATTTGGCCCTCTGCAAATTGCCTCCTTGGAGTGTTGAACACACACACCTCCTCATTTCCTTTCTAATGGTATGGCCTTTCATTTTTGAGGCTGTGCCCTCTGGCCCTAGACTCCAGGCACAAGTAGAAACATCCTCTCCACAGGTCTCGACCCGGAACATCACCCATTCCTTCTCTCCAGAGATGCTGCCTGTCCCGCTGAGTTACTCCAGCATTTTGTGTCTATCTTCGGTGTAAACCAGCATCTGCAGTTCCTTCCTACATCGGCCCTCCACAGATGTGCCCTCCACAGATGTGCCCTCCACAGATGTGCCCTCCACAGATGTGCCCTCCACAGATGTGCCCTCCACAGATGTGCCCTCCACAGATGTGCCCTCCACAGATGTGCCCTCCACAGATGTGCCCTCCACAGATGTGCCCTCCACAGATGTGCTCTCCACAGATGTGCCCTCCACAGATGTGCCCTCCACAGATGTGCTCTCCACAGATGTGCCCTCCACAGATGTGCCCTCCACAGATGTGCTCTCCACAGATGCTGCCCTCCACAGGTGCTGGCCTCCACAGATGTGCCCTCCACAGATGTGCTCTCCACAGATGCTGCCCTCCACAGGTGCTGGCCTCCACAGATGTGCCCTCCACAGATGTGCTCTCCACAGATGCTGCCCTCCACAGGTGCTGGCCTCCACAGATGTGCCCTCCACAGATGCTGCCCTCCACAGGTGCTGGCCTCCACAGATGCTGCCCTCCACAGATGCTGCCCTCCACAGGTGCTGGCCTCCACAGGTGCTGGCCTCCACAGGTCTACCCTCCACAGGCGCTGCCCGGCCTGCTGAGTGACTCTCCAGCACTCGGCGCCTGGTTGCCACGGCAACGGCTCTGGGCCCACCCCCTCACCGGGCCCCGCCCATCCCGGGCCCCGCCCATTCCCTCCCCGGGTCCCGCCCATTCCCTCCCCGGGCCCCGCCCATCGGATCGGGCGCAACCATCTCCAGTGAGAGGGGGTGGCATCGGCGCAGGGCATTCGCATCAGCACGCGAAACATCTCTCTCCCCCTCCCCCACAGTCACCTTTCACAACGTTATACGTGAGGGTCGCTCCGTGCCTCCCCGGTGTTTAATAGCGAAGGGCCCGTGTCCGGGTGCTGCCGGTCTCCCCCTGCTGCTGTGAGGCGGTGGTGCGCTCCGGCCTCGCCCAATGGCAGGGCGCGTTGCTGGCGGGTGGGCAGCAGAGGGCGGGAGGCCATGTCGCGATGCGGGGCGCTGCTGCTGCTGCGGGGAGCGCGACTCCTGCAGCGCCGAGGCCTGTGCCCCGGCCCGGGAATGGGACCCGCTCCCGTCCGCAGGTGAGCGCGGGGCGAGGGAAACGGCAGCCCGGGGCGGCTAGAGGTCGGGAAGAGGAGACTGCTCTCCCGGGGACATTGGCACCCAAGGTCATGGGCACCCACGGCTGTTGGCACCTCCATGGGTAGCTGGCTGGCTCCCAGGCCCAGTGGCAATCTGGATGGTG
This sequence comes from Rhinoraja longicauda, assembly GCF_053455715.1. Taxonomy (NCBI): domain Eukaryota; kingdom Metazoa; phylum Chordata; class Chondrichthyes; order Rajiformes; family Arhynchobatidae; genus Rhinoraja; species Rhinoraja longicauda. The sequence continues at coordinate 3,855,414 of NC_135972.1, read as the reverse complement.
GGCACTTGGGTGGTTGGCACCCAAGGCGGTTGGCACCTTGTGGGATTAGCACCCAAGGCTGTTGGCACCCTGGGTAGTTGACACCTGGGCACCCTGGGAAGTTGGCACCCAAGGCGGTTGGCACCCTGGGTGGTTGACACCAGCCTGGGTCTCACCCTGACTACACCTGGATTTCACCCAGACCACACCTGTGCCATACCCAGACACACCCGAGTCTCACCCTGACTACACCTGGATTTCACCCAGACCACACCTGTGCCATACCCGGACACACCCGAGTCTCACCCGGACCACACCTGGGTCTCACCTGTACAACACACCCGGACCACACCTCCCCTCGGCAAGGCTGTTGGCACCTTGTGGGATTAACACCCAAGGCTGTTGACACCCTGGGAAGTTGGTGCCCATGGCTGTGCTGTGGGCACCTAGGGCTTTAAGCTTGGCAGGATGTGGGCACCTAGGAGTGTAGGCTCGCTGGACTGTTGCAATCTAAGACCATGAGCATCCTGGGCTGTTGGCACTGGTGCTATTGAGTCCTCTTGAAGATGCGACAAAATAATTAGACTCAGTTGATGGGGTTTGAGGGCTAGAGTGTTTATTTCCAGAAGAAAATGAGTACTTAATGAAATGGGTGTTGTTAATAAAGTCAGTGTATATTATGACACAAACTGCAGTCGCTGGAATTGGTATATTGTACCTTTTTTGTATCTGAGGAAGGATGTGTAAGAAGGAACTGCAGATGCTGGTTTAAACCGAAGATAGACACAAAAAGCTGGAGTAACTCAGCAGGACAGGCAGCATCTCTGGAGAGAAGGAATGGGTGACTGAAGAAGGGTCTCGACCCGTAACGTCACCCATTCCTTCTCTCCAGAGATGCTGCCTGTCCCGCTGAGTTACTCCAGCTTTTTTTTGTCTTTCTGAGGAAGGATGTGCTAACTCTGGAGGAGGTTTACAAGAATGAGTGGGTTAGCATATGATGTGCTTGACAGCACTGGGCCTGTACTCACTGGAGTTTAGAAGGTTGAGGGGGGACCTCATTGAAACTTACAGAACAATGAAAGGCATAGATAGAGTGGATGTGGAGAGGATGTTTCCACTGGTGGGAGAGTCTAGGACCAGAGGTCATAGTCTCAGAATTAAAGGACGCTCTTTTAGAAAGGTGAGGAGGAACCTCTTTAGTCAGAGGGTAGTTAATCTGTGGAACTCATTGCCACAGAAGGTTGTGGAGGCCACATCATTGGATATTTTTAAAGCAGAGATAGACAAATTCTTGATTAGAACAGGTGGTATGGGGAGAAGGCAGGAAAATGGGACCAGGCATGATTGAATGGTGGAGTAGACTCGATGGGCCGAATGGCCTAATTCTACTCCTATAACTTGTGAAAAAATTGGCCTTGTGTTCAGCATGGACATTGTGGGCCGAAGGGCTTATTACTGTGCTGTACTGTTCATATCATATCATATATATACAGAGCGGAAACAGGCCTTTTCGGCCCACCAAGTCCGCGCCGCCCAGCGATCCCCGCACATTAACACTATCCTACACCCACTAGTTATATCTATCCATCCCCAATTGTTACTGAGCCACTACAAGCTCTCTATCGATATAGATATCTCAAGAGAAAAAGATTAGTTAAGACAAATGTAGGTCCCTTGCAGTCGGAAACAGGTGAATTGATCATAGGGAACAAGGAGATGGCAGACCAATTGAACAAATACTTTGGTTCTGTCTTCACTAAGGAAGACATAAACCGTCTGCCGGAAATAGCGGGGGACCGGGGGTCTAATGAGATGGAGGAACTGAGGGAAATCCAGGTTAGTCGGGAAGTGGTGTTAGGTAAATTAAATGGATTAAAGGCAGATAAATCCCCAGGGCCAGATAGGCTGCATCCCAGAGTGCTTAAGGAAGTAGCCTCAGAAATAGTGGATGCATTAGTGATAATTTTTCAAAACTCTTTAGATTCTGGAGTAGTTCCTGAGGACTGGAGGGTAGCTAATGTAACCCCACTTTTTAAAAAGGGAGGGAGAGAGAAAACGGGGAATTATAGACCAGTTAGCCTAACATCGGTAGTGGGGAAAATGCTCGAGTCAGTTATTAAAGATGTGATAGCATCACATTTGGAAAGTGGTGAAATCATCGGACAAAGTCAGCATGGATTTACCAAAGGCAAATCATGTCTGACGAATCTTATAGAATTTTTCGAGGATGTAACTAGTAGAGTGGATAAGGGAGAACCAGTCGATGTGTTATATCTGGACTTTCAGAAGGCCTTCGACAAGGTCCCACATAGGAGATTGGTGTACAAACTTAAAGCACACGGTATTGAGGGTTCAGTTTTGAGGTGGATAGAAAATTGGTTGGCGGACAGGAAGCAAAGAGTAGGAATAAACGGGTCCTTTTCGGAATGGCAGGCAGTGACTAGTGGGGTACCGCAAGGCTCAGTGCTGGGACCCCAGTTATTTACAGTGTATATTAATGATTTGGACGAGGGAATTGAATGCAACATCTCTAAGTTTGCGGATGACACGAAGCTGGGTGGCAGTGTTAGCTGCGTGGAGGATGCTAGGAGGCTGCAGAGTGACTTGGATAGATTAGGCGAGTGGGCAAATGCATGGCAGATGCAATATAATGTGGATAAATGTGAGGTTATCCACTTTGGCGGCAAGAACAGGAAAGCAGAGTATTACCTGAATGGTGACCGATTGGGAGAAGGGGAGATGCAACGTGACCTGGGTGTCATGGTGCACCAGTCATTGAAAGCAAGCATGCAGGTGCAGCAGGCAGTGAAGAAAGCGAATGGTATGTTAGCATTCATAGCAAGAGGATTTGAGTTTAGGAGCAGGGAGGTTCTGCTGCAGTTGTACAGGGCCTTGGTGAGACCGCACCTGGTGTATTGTGTGCAGTTTTGGTCTCCTAACCTGAGGAAAGACATTCTTGCCTTAGAGGGAGTACAGAGAAGGTTCACTAGATTGATCCCTGGGATGGCGGGACTTTCATATGAAGAAAGACTGGATAGACTAGGCTTGTACTCGCTGGAATTTAGAAGACTGAGGGGGGATCTTATAGAAACATATAAAATTCTTAAGGGGTTGGAGAGGCTAGATGCGGGAAGATTGTTCCCGATGTTGGGGGAGTCCAGAACCAGGGGTCACAGCTTAAGGATAAGGGGGGAGTCTTTTAGGACCGAGATGAAAAAACATTTCTTCACACAGAGAATGGTGAGTCTGTGGAATTCTCTGCCACAGAAGGTAGTTGAGGCCAGTTCATTGGCTATATTTAAGAGGGAGTTAGATGTGGCCCTTTTTGCTAAAGGGATCAGGGGGTATGGAGAGAAGGCAGGTACAGGCTACTGAGCTGGATGATCAGCCATGATCATATTGAATGGCGGTGCAGGCTCGAAGGGCCGAATGGCCTACTCCTGCACCTATTTTCTATGTTTCTATGTTTCTAAGCCTTCTGATGAGGGTTTCTATGTTGGACTGGTGAAAGAATGATTGGGTTGGCTATAAATCAAGAAATTAGAACAAAAATTGTGACGGCCTTTTAATCTTCAAATAAAGGAACTCTACCTAGTTGGCAAAAGGAATAGAGGAAAATATAAATGATTACATTCCCGGCTGCTTTCCAGAGCAGAAGGTTGAGGGGCAGACTCTTAGATCTATTAGTGAACAATGAGACAAAGTTCTTTGTAATTTTATTTCAAAATTCCTTTGGAGAAGAATGATCAGAATGTTATAGAAATTCCACATAAGTATCTTACTAAGTTTGGAATGGTTCCTAAATTTAAATGGCCCATCAAGAAATCATAAGGCCTTTTGTCATTGGTGTTACACTGCGTGTATCTGAGTGGTTGTGTCAACAAAAAGTCTCATTTTTAATAGATTGTAAAACACAGCTAGCACTATTTTCATGTGACTTCCTAGATAGCAATTATCTTCATCCATGCTCTTCTTGAATAGTGGTCAGGCTAAAGTGAGGGTGGTGGGTGTATGGAACGAGCTGCCAGAGCAGGTAGTTGAGGCAGGTATTATTTGAGCATTCAAAAGGCACTTGGACAGATGCATGGATAGGAAAGGTTTAAGGTATGGGGCAAACACAGGCAAATGGGACTAGTGTCGATGGAGCATCTTGGTCAGCATGGACGAGTTGGGCATGTTTCTGTGTTGTATAACTCTATGATCTGATCTTCTATTTCTTGTGTTGTTTGGCTGTATTTTGGGGTTTATTTGCATCTTGTTCCTTCCTGCCTTCCCCAGAGCCGGTGGTACGGTCCACATCGAGCCTCGGTACCGGCAGTATCCTGAGCTGACCAAGAACCAGGTGCTGCAGTCCGAGATCCTCAGTGGATTCATGTGGTTCTGGATTTTCTGGCACATGTGGCACGATCCAGATGCAGTCACTGTGAGTACTTCATCAACCTCCCAACTGACTGTAATAACTTGTCCTTCTCACAGTCCGTCCTGGGAGATCACCAATGTTTTGCACTTCAAACCTTTATAAGCTGGAGTGGTAATGTAGAAGTCTCAGTGCTTCTTGCTGTGGAAGTCTGCTCTTCCAGCTCTGGTGTGGGACTGAACATCGAGTCCACTGGGACAACATGGATATTTGTAGGCTACCCAGGCTCGGGATAGACACAAAATGCTGCAGTAACTCAGCGGGTCATGCAGCATCTCTGAAGAGAAGGAATGGGTAACGTTTCAAGTCGAGACCCTTCTTCAGACTGAGAGTCAAGGGAGAGGGAGACACAGAGATAAGGAAGTGTAAGGTGTGTTCCTAGGCTGGTGAGTTGCGCAAAGCATTGTATTTCCATTCGAATAAATGGTAGAAATCAGGTGCTGGGAGTTAGATAAGTGAAGCTCATTTTATTACATAATATTATGGCTTTGGGTGTGCTCGGGTTTTAAAGCTCAAAAGAGGTTTGTCAACATTCAATAGCACTGACTGCTTGTGCACCCCAAGAGCTTTGTGTATTTTTCCAGTGGTTGATGCTGTTTTGCGGGTGCAGTGAATTGTCACAACCCCTCGAACCACCACTTGTTCACAAAGGCCCGGAATTTTGTTCTAACAGGGTCATTTTCCGTATCCTGACCCCTCCAAATGGACCGATGAGGAGTTGGGCATTCCTCCAATTGACGAGGAATAACTTGGAAGTGCTTTCTTGAAAGGGTAAGTTCAACAAATTGATTGCATGTGTTTGTGGAGTTGTAAAATTATCAATGCCTGCTTTCTCTTTGGGCAGCCATGAGGGTCTTGTTCAAATCTACACCCTTCCTATGTTCCCAGCGTAATATTTCTAACCTAGTGTGGATTGCTGTATCCAGACTTTGGATAACTCACGAAGAAGAATGCAACCACGGTACTTTGTTCCTCTCAACAAAAGCATTTTGAATTTAACGTGCCGCGTGTCCCAATCAAAAAGATGAAAGTCTATTGTTGGTGCCTCTGTCCATTGTAATGACAAGCATGTAACAGTGTCCTGTGGTAATGACAAGCATAGATACCTCCACACTGGACAATAGGCTGATTTTGATCTGAATCCTGCCTTTTTCTTGTTGTACCATCTAACAAAAATGGGGGTGGCAGTGCAGTAGAGTTACTGCCTCACTGTGTCAGAGTCCTGGGTTTGATACTGACTAGGGGTGCTGTCTGTACAGAGTTTGTACGTCCTTCCTGTGACCGTGTTGGTTTTTCCCGAGTGCTCTGGTTTCCTCCCGCATCCCAAAGACGTACAAATTTGTAGGTTAATTGACTTGTGTAAAGCGGGCGGCACGGTGGCGCAGCGGTAGAGTTGCTACCTTACAGCGAATGCAGCGCTGGAGACCCGGGTTCGATCCCGACTACGGGTGCCGTCTGTACGGAGTTTGTACCTTCTCCCCATGGGTTTTCTCCGAGATCTTTGGTTACCTCCCACACTCCAAAGATGTACGGGTTTGTAGGTTAATCGGCTGGGCAAATGTAAAAATTGTCCCTAGGGGGTGTAGGATAGTGTTAATGTGCGGGGATCGCTGGTCGGCGCGGATCTGGTGGGCCTGTTTCTGCACTGTATTTCTAAAAATGTCCCTAGTATGTAGGATAGTGCTAGTCCACTGATCGCTAGTCGATGCACTCAATAGGCCTAAGGGCCTGTTCCTATGCTGTATCTCCAAAGATATGGGCCAATCGTGGGCAAGTGGGACTAGCTTTGAATGGGCATCATGGTTGACATGAACAAGTTGGGCCAAAGCGTCTGCTTCCATGCTCCCTGACACTTACCAAATTAACTTGTATTCCAACAAATTGCAAATACGGACTGGTCCAATTAATTTATTGTCCTGTGTAGATTATCATCTGTAGTGTGTGGCCGTCCTATCTCTGACTTGATCAAGCAGGGTTGGTTGGCAGCAGAGTGCAGGGAACACAGCTTCGGAGTGGTACTCTGGCCCATCAAACTGAAAGGCTGCAGGACTTTTTCTTTCTTTAAAGCTTGGAAGTCACATTTCTTTGTTTTTTTTTCTTTCAGATTTTCCTCCTTGGCATTTCTGGGGAAGTATACCAGGTGTTTGGAGAAACCACCTATTGTACATTAAATTGGAATAAATATATTACCTGTATCGTGCTCAATTAGTATTCTTTCTTTTTAAATCATTGTACCGTCTACGGTGGGGTGGAAAATAGTTATTGCTTGAATCTTGTCCTGGATAAGAATGAAACCACTTGATTGGAATAATAGAGGCAAATGTATTCTGATTTATGGCTCCAAGTCTAATGAGACACCTTTAACAATGTTTTTCACAAGTAAATGTCACTGATTTTTAGTCAACCAGGCTTATGAAGCATTGAGTACCAGCTGATGTAATATTTTAATATCGTTTCTGAGTACTGACGAACTTAAAGTATACAAGTCCCACGTCACTTCATTACATTTTCAGTTAAAAGCTCAACTTTCTTATTGCTGTTTCGATTTCAAATGACTTTCAAAAGCTCACTGGGAGTAACCACAATCTTATACACAATCACAAAATCAAGACTTGATACAACAATTTGCAGGTTCAGTGTCTCGTTCATTTCCCATCGTGTTAAATCACCTGAGAGACTAAAACCAGTTAAAGTGCATAGAAAGCAACAACTTCACTGTAGAAACTGAATATTGAGTTTATGAGAATCAGTTTCTGAAGACAAAGTTGATACACTAGATTATATCTTTTTGCCCATAGCATGAACAATACTATCCTTTCCATTGTATTTGTATATTACATTTTAATTGGAATGTAAAGGGTAATGTTACAAATATTTACAATATATTTTATACATAGGTGCAGACGTCAGTATTGTACCTTTTGGCTAATGGCCTTGTCTGTTTATCCACAGCTTATGTTATTGTACAAAAATGTTTTAAATTCATACGGTATCACAAAAAAGAGGTATGTGGCAGCTACCCAAAGCTGAGAGATTTGGAGATCTTTAGACAGCAGATAATGTTGCACTGTCTCATGTTTTAATACTGTCAATTATCTTGCAGTAGACTAGCAGCTTGTCCCATACAAAGTGGGAAAGGAACTGCAGATGCTGGTTTAAACAAGAGATTAGACACAAAGTTGGAGTAACTGCTTGACCCGCTGAGTTCCTCCAGAGGTTTGCTTTAGTTCAAGGTGTGACTGGTTGGTTAAGCAGCCAATGAGACAAGTTGCCCTGACTGCAGGCAGTTGTATGAATAATTGTATCGTACATCAGGGGCAGGATTTGGAAATACAATTAAAAAAATGTTGAGGTTAGATCGACCGCATGGGAACTCTCCGCTTGGGAATCTCACTAAACAGGCGACTGAATATGGAGCAAGCAGGTGATCTGAAGTGTCTCGACCCAAAATGTCACCCATCCCTTTTCTCCAGAGATGCTGCCTGTCCCGCTGAGTTACTCCAGCACCTTGTGTCTATCTCCGGTACAGATGCCAAGCACCCACTTTGTTGATGCTTCGCTGTTGCTCCATTAGGGATGACAATCTTGCAGTCAATCCACTTAAACCAAACATACACTAGATTCCACACACTGAAGTGCCAATCATTTACAACATTATAATTGGAGGAGCCACTCATTTTTGCAGCAGTGAAAACTGCAATTAATCAAAGTTTTTGCTTTAAAGGGCAGGCAGCTTTCTCACGTTCCATCTCCAACTGCTTCACGCATTTTGTTGGACAATCGCTAAAGCAATTTGCAATATGGTTGTACTACTGAGAACGGTCATCCGTGATGTAATCGTCATTGGTTAAACGACATGTCCCACTGCCAGCCTCCAACAATTCCTCATCACTGTCCACTTCCTCATCCTCCTCATCCTCCTCCTGATCTTGTGTGGGCAGACACGTCTTGGAGCCTTTGCAGATCTTTAGGTGTCGAGTCAAATGATACTTTGTCAAGAATGCTTTTGAGCACTTTTCACAGATGAAATCCCTCCGTCCTTCATGAGAATTCAGATGTTTCTTCAGGTGGGTTGTCCTCCAGAAGAGCTTGTCACAATTTGGACACTTGATCTGTCGCTCTCTAAAGGGAAACACGAAAGGCCAGGTTAAAACTGACGAATAAAGCATGTCTGAATGTCATGATAGACCAAAAAGGCGTAAGCAGGTCCACCACCAATTTCCCAGCACCCTCGGTTCTTGCCGTAATATCTGTTTGCCGGATCAACAGAGGTCATGGCCTCAGGGGAAGGGCTGAGATACTGGCCCACAAAGTCTGCTGGTTCCGGAGGTCCAGAGCTCCAGCTACAGGGGGAAGTTCAGCCGGCTGAGCGGCCGCAGAAGTCCCAGTGACGTTGAGATCGGCCGCCTTACCCGGTCTAGGCGCCACATTTTTGGGGGGACTTCCAGTGCGCACTCGTAGTTTTGTCTGGATTAAAGGAGGTGCTAGACCACCAGATGGACCTGTACCTCGTGTCTAATCCGCGACGATAGACAACGTCTAATAGCTAGACACAAAAAAGCTGGAGTAACTCAGCAGGACAGGCAGCATCTCTGGAGAGAAGGAATGGGTGACGTTTCGGGTCGAGACCCTTCTTCAGACTGACCAGGTTAAAACTGACAAAGCGTGTGTGAATGAATGTCACCTCACGCCTAATCTGCAATGATAGACAAGGCTTGAAGGCCTGGGTCTGAAGAAAGGTCTCGACCCGAAACATCACCCATTCCTGCTCTCCAGAGATGCTGCCTGACCCGCTGAGTCACTCCAGCTTTATGTGTCTACCTTCGGTTGAAAGCAGCACCTGCAGTTGCTTCCTGCACAAGGCTGCCCTTACTGTGTGTGTGTCACCTGTACAAGGCTGCCCTTACTGTGTGTGCGTCACCACGCGCTGCCCTTACTGTGTGTGCGCGTCACCACTTACTCGGTTTGTACTCGCTGGAATTTAGAAGATTGAGGGGGGATCTTATAGAAACTTACAAAATTCTTAAGGGGTTGGACAGGCTAGATGCAGGAAGATTGTTCCCGATGTTGGGGAAGTCCAGAACAAGGGGTCACAGTTTAAGGATAAGGGGGAAGTCTTTTGTCTTTTAGGACCGAGATGAGAACGTTTTTTTTTACACAGAGAGTGGTGAATGTGGAATTCTCTGCCACAGAAGGTAGTTGAGGCCAGTTCATTGGCTATATTTAAGAGGGAGTTAGATGTGGCCCTTGTGGCTATAGGGATCAGGGGGTATGGAGAGAAGGGAGGTACGGGATACTGAGTTGGATGATCAGCCATGATCATATTGAATGGCGGTGCAGGCTCGAAGGGCCGAATTGCCTACTCCTGCACCTATTTTCTATGTTTCTATGTCACCACTTACGGTGTGTGTGTGTGTGAGACCACTTACTGTGTGTGTGTCACCTGTACAAGGCTGCTATTACTGTGTGTGCGTCACCACGTGCTGCCCTTACTGTGTGTGCATCACTACGCGCTGCCCTTACTGTGTGTGCGCCACCACTTACTGTGTGTGTGTGTGACCACTTACTGTGTGTGTGTGTGTGAGACCACTTACTGTGTGTGTGTGTGTGAGACCACTTACTGTGTGTGTGCGTCACCACGTGCTGCCCTTACTGTGTGTGTGTCACCACTTACTGTGTGTGTGTCACTACGTACTGTGTGTGTGTGAGACCACTTACTGTGTGTGTGTCACCACTTACTGTGTGTGCGTCACCACGTGCTGCCCTTACTGCGTGTGTGTACGTCACCACGCGCTGCCCTTACTGTGTGTGTGTGTCACCACTTACTGTGTGTGCGTCACCACGTGTTGTCGGAGGTCCTGACGACGCATGAACATTTTGTCACAGTAATCACACTTCAGGTTCTTCTCCCCCGTGTGGATGATCATGTGTGAAGCCAGGTGGGCCTTCTGTGTGAACGATTTGTCACACATTTCACAGCGGTAGTTTTTCTGACCTGGGAAATGAAGGCAAATTATTTAAACAGTTATTCACAAGTCTTTAGAGATGTCGCAGTAATGTCACGGAAACAGGCCCAGTGGCCCAACTCATCCATGCTGACCAAGGTGCCCCATCTACACTAATCCCACCTGCCCACGTTTGGCCCAAATATCTCTAAACATCTCCTGTCCATGTGCAGGTACTTTCATTGTGTTTTAAATAAATAATGTTATTTGTCTGATCTTGTGTAAGTGGATGTACTTAGGTTTTAACTAATGCGTGGAGCAGCAGATGTGCCATACATCATCACATCTGTGCACCAGTCTCCCCACGTTAAACAAAGTCACGCACAGCCATCCTTACAAGAGGACAGTCACACTGGCTTCCAGTGACTGCCAATGTATACCATCCCAGTTACTGTAATGTCCAACCTTACTAACCCTAAAGGAAACTAAACTAAAAGCTTTTCACTGTACCTCGGTACACATGACAATCACCTAAACTAGCCCCACCCACTCACCACCACTACAATCCATCCATCTTGAAGTCCTTTTATTCTGAGGCTGTGCCCTCTGGTCAGAGACTCTCCCTTTACTGGACCCATCCTCTCCACGTCCATTCTATCCAGGCCTTTCATTATCTGCTACGTTTCAATGAGACCAATGGAGTTCCTCCAGTGGATTGTTTGTCAGCTGAACTAATTAATGAGTTTAAACATTGCTTGAAAATCTCCAGATTTTAGCAAGCACTGGGAAAATGTAATAGACAAATGTTTAACAAGACCCCTGACAAGCTACAGAGAGTAATCGTGAAGCTGTTGGTTTAGTTTATCATCACGTTTAGTTTAGAGATACAGCGCGGAAACAGGCCCTTCGGCCCACCGGGTCCGCGCCGACCAGCGATCCCCGCACACGGACACTATCCCACACCCACTAGGGACAAATTTTACATTTACCAAGCCAATTAACCAAAAAATCTGTGCGTCTTTGGAGTGTGGGAGGAAACCAAAAATCTTGGAGAAAACCCACGCAGGTCACGGGGAGAACGTACAAACTCCGTACAGACGGCACCCGTAGTCGGGATGGAACCCGGGTCTCCGGCGTTGCATTTGCTGAAAGGCAGCAACTCTACCGCTGCGCCACCGTGACCGTCACGTGTACCGAGGTACATCGAAAAGCTTTATTGTTGCGTGCTATCCAGTCAGCGGAAAGACAATACATGATTACAATCGAGTCGTCCACAGTGTACAGATACATGATAGAGGGAGTAAGGATTAGTGCACCGTAAGGTCGGGTACAGTGACCGTTTCCAGCTGGAGGATGGGCTGTGAAGAGGCAGCCTACCTGTGTGGATCTTGAGGTGGGTGCGCAGGTTGCTGGGGTCACTGAAGGCCTTGCTGCAGAACTCACACTTGTGAGGCTTCATGCCCATGTGGCCCATCATGTGGACGTTGAGTTTGGTGGAGGAGGTAAAAGCGCGGGGGCAGATGGAGCACTTCCACTTCCTCTCGCGGTTCTGCCCGTGGCTGTTCAGGTGCAGCTTCAGCTCCCCGTACGTGCTGTACGCCTTCCCACAGTGGCACATGAGCACGTCCGGCTGCTCCGCAACCCCTTCGACAGAACAAGCACACACGTTCCAGTCCTCAGTCAGCCAATGCACCCCAACCCACAGCACCAGCACACGCACACGCTCATAATGGCCAGGAATCAGGCCATTCAGCCCATCAAGTCTACTCCACCATTCAATCATGGCCGATCTATCTCTCCCTCCTAATCCCATTCTCCTGCCTTCTCCCCATAACCCCTGACACCCGTACTAATCAAGAATCTGTCAATCTGCACCTTAAAATATCCATTGACTTGGCCTCAAATTCACCACCCTCTGACTAAAGAAATGACTCCTCATCTCCAGTCTAAAGGTACGTCCTTTTATTCTGAGGCTGTGCCATCTGGTTCCAGACTCTCCCACTCGTGCAAACATACTCTATCCAGACCTTTCCCTATTCAGTAAGTTTCAATTAGGTTTTTATGAAGACATAAGGAAATGCAGATGCTGGTTTGTAGACACAAGGTGCTGGAGTAACTCAGCAGGTCAGACAGCATCTGTGGAGAACATGGATAGGTGACGTTTCACAGAGTGCTGGAGTAACTCAGCAGGTCAGACAGCATCTGTGGAGAACATGGATAGGTGACGTTTCACAGAGTGCTGGAGTAACTCAGCAGGTCAGGCAGCATCTGTGGAGAACATGGATAGGTGACGTTTCACAGCATGCTAGAGTAACTCAGCAGGTCAGACAGCATCTGTGGAGAACATGGATAGGTGACGTTTCACAGAGTGCTGGAGTAACTCAGCGGGTCAGGCAGCATCTGTGGAGAACATAAGTAGGTGACGTTTCCGGTCGGGACTATTTTATGACTGTGTAGGGAAAGGCGATGCCAAGATATGTTGATAGTTCTCATAACCTTAATGAAAGGCACCGGCATATCATGAGACAGAATAAATACGGTACAACGTAACATAAATCCAGGTTTAGTCCATGTTACAGGTGATGTGTTATGTCATCTAACCTTTGCCGTTAATAATCTATTGTGGCACGATGTAGAAGATGGCAACTTGGAGCCGTCATGTCATGTCCATGGTCATTTCTGAGCAATCGTATTAAAGCCTTTCCCCGAGTAAACTCTCTACCACCCCGGTGTACACCCATTTCTCCCACAATGCCGCCCCCCCCCAATTCCTCTCCCCACATCCCCTTCTACCTCCATCTTTTCCTCCAGCTCTGCATTGCTCCTCTCCTGTCGTGTATTTTTCATCTTACTCCACCCTTGCCACTTACTCCGCCCATTCGCCAACCCAACCCTCCTTACCTGTACCCACCTCTCACTCGCCAGGCTTTCTCCCACCCCCACATCTCTCTTCCAGCTTTCTCCCCCTATGGCAATCAGTCTGAAGAAGTGTCGCGCCCCGAAACCTCGCCTGTCCATGTCCCCTCAGTGACGCTGCCTGACCCGCTGAGTTACTCCAGCACTTTGTGTTTCACTTATCTCCCTGCAGTCTACTCTCTCTCCCTTGCCCATCACCTCTCTCCAATTCACCCACCAACACCAGGGCTAAAACCACGGCAGCCATTAGCCCGACAGATCTGCACATCTTTCAAACGTGGGATGAAGCTGGAGTATCCGGGGCAAATGCTTGGGAATACAAACTCCACAGAGATGTGTGGAAGTCACGACGGAAACAGCTCCACATGCTGCCTCATTAGTTTAGTTTAGTTTAGAGATACAGTGCGGAAACAGGCCCTTCGGCCCGTCGAGTCCGCACCGACCAGCGATCCCCGCACACTAACACTATCCCACACACACTAGGGACAATTTTACATTTATACCAAGCCAATTAACCTACAAACCTGCACGTTTTTGGAGTGTGGGAGGAAACCGAAGATCTCGGAGAAAACCCACGCGGTCACGGGGAGAACGTACAAACTCTGCACAGACAAGTGCCTGTGGTCAGGATTGAAGCCTGGTGTTCTGGCGCTGTGAGGCAGCAACTCTGCCGCTGTACTACTTTGCTGCCCAGTTCCTCTTCTAATTACAGGGACTAGTTTTACAATGTGATCGTACATGGAAAACAGGCACAACTCTCGACTAAACTTCCACGGGGACACACGGGGACACACTGTGGACTGTGTAGAACTGGATCATCAGAAATGACACAGCACCAGCCCACAAAGTATAAAGAAAGTCAAAACTTTGAGGACATACCTGTTTCCCATTGTAGTAGAAAGGCAAGTAACTGCATACAGTGAGGATATACATCACTAACACACAATTCAAATGGGTATTAGTGTTGTATATTTCAACAATAATTTCAAATGAGTATCCCGTTTATGTATCGAATTAGAAAATAAGTGACGATTCAGAAACTGGCAGATTGAAGAAAAATCTGAAAAGAATCGGCAGTTCACGAGTAATCGGGACATAACCACATTTTCTGTGACTTCAATCTCTCGTTTAATCATTTAAAATCAGATCCTTTAATTTCAATGCATTGAATCCCAAAAACACACCTGGCTCTCGGACACGCTGGGTAGCCAGGTATGCTGGCAACATTCCAGTTGTGCTCATGATAATAGACAATAGACAATAGGTGCAGGAGTAGGCCATTCAGCCCTTCGAGCCAGCACCGCCATTCAATGCGATCATGGCTGATCACTCTCAATCAGTACCCCGTTCCTGCCTTCTCCCCATACCCCCTCACTCCGCTATCCTTAAGAGCTCTATCCAGCTCTCTCTTGAAAGCATCCAACGAACTGGCCTCCACTGCCTTCTGAGGCAGAGAATTCCACACCTTCACCACTCTCTGACTGAAAAAGTTCTTCCTCATCTCCGTTCTAAATGGCCTACCCCTTATTCTTAAACTGTGGCCCCTTGTTCTGGACTCCCCCAACATTGGGAACATGTTTCCTGCCTCTAATGTGTCCAATCCCCTAATTATCTTATATGTTTCAATAAGATCCCCCCTCATCCTTCTAAATTCCAGTGTATACAAGCCTAATTGCTCCAGCCTTTCAACATATGACAGTCCCGCCATTCCGGGAATCAACCTAGTGAACCTACGCTGCACGCCCTCAATAGCAAGAATATCCTTCCTCAAATTTGGAGACCAAAACTGCACACAGTACTCCAGGTGCGGTCTCACCAGTGCCCGGTACAACTGTAGAAGGACCTCTTTGCTATCATGGAGTATTTAACTGTGTTGTTATTTAAACCATTATTTAAACTGTGTCAATAAAATTCATATTGAGTTGGAAATGTAATGAGGTGAAACAGCCAGAGAAGCTTCTTGAAATAGCCAGAGCAATTGACAAATAGACAGAGAGCAGGAGGGACGAGCAAGGCAGCCGTGGTGTTTCACTTACCGAGTTGCCGTGCATAATCCCTGGTGTAGTAATAGAGCAGCTCGTGGTCAGGGGGAACCTCCCTGGACGTACAGAAATAAATCTTCCCATTGTGAGGATAGGCCACCAGGTTTTGCTCCTCGCGAGTCCTAAAGGAAATAAGAGTCATAGAGTGATACAGTGTGGAAACAGGCCCTTCAACCCAACTTGCCCACACCGCCCAACATGTCCCAGCTACACTAGTCATAGAGTGATACAGTGTGGAAACAGGCCCTTCAACCCAACTTGCCCACACCGCCCAACATGTCCCAGCTACACTAGTCATAGAGTGATACAGTGCAAACTCCATTCGGATCGGGATGGAACCCGGGTCTGTGGTGCAGTAAGGCAGCGACTCTACCACCGTGCCAGCATGCTATGCCCACACTGCCCACTCCTTCCATTCCCCACGGCCAGCCCAGATTCACTCACCTGGCTCTGTGCACAAACATCATCCAGTTACAGATGTTCTCATCTACTGTCACTATTTGAAACTCCAGAACGTAATTGCGAAATATCTGCATTAGAAATACCAAATAAAGGCAAGGATAATCAGAAGTTGTACCTGGCTGCGCAGTCTTACATAAGACCAAACCACATTGGAATTTGGTCAAATGGCAGCAAAAGACAATAGACAATAGGTGCAGGAGTAGGACATTCGGCCATTTGAGCCAGCACCGCCATTCAATGTGATCATGGCTGATCATTCTCAATCAGTATCCCGTTCCTGCCCTCTCCCCATACCCCCTGACTCCACTATCCTTAAGAGCTCTATCTATCTTTCTCTTGAATGCATTCAGAGAATTGGCCTCCACTGCCTCCTGAGGCAGAGAGTTCCATAGATTCACAACTCTCTGACTGAAAAAGTTTTTCCTCATCTCCGTTCTAAATGGCCTACCCCTTATTCTTAAACTGTGACTACATAATAGGGCATCTTATACATAAACTTAACAACTTTACTATCATCAAAGGACACAGCAGCATCCACTCACAAGCTATTCACCCCATCTAGTTGGAGGTACAAGGAACTGCAGGTGCTGGAATCTTGAGCCAAAAACACAAAGTGCTGGAGGAACACAGAGGGTCAGGCAGCATCTGAGTCAGCCCAGGCACAAAACATTGTGTGTCCATTCCCTCCCGAGATGCTGCCTGACCCGCTGAGTCCCTGCAACATCTTGTCTTGCCCATCACATGCGCACACACCCACCCATGCATGCACACATGCGCACACCCCCACCCATGCATGCACATACACATGCGCACACCCCCACCCATGCACGCACGCACACCCACGCCCACCTGTGCATGCACGCACACATGCGCACACCCCACCCATGCATGCACGCACACATGTGCACACCCCCACCCATGCATGCACGCGCGCACCCCCACCCATGCATGCACGCACACATGCGCGCACAACCACCCATCCATGCATGCACGCACACATGCGCACCCACCCACCCATGCACGCACCCACACACGCACGCGCACACCCCCACCCATGCATGCACGCACACATGCGCACCCACCCATGCACGCACGCACACACGCGCACACCCACCCACCCACGCACACCCACCCACGCACGCACAAGCCCACCCACCCATGCACGCACACGTCCACCCACCCATGCACGCACACACACACCCATGCACGCAAGCACGCACACACCCATGCACGCATATATATATATATTTTACAAATATGATTATCAAGGGCACATCCCCAATCACACCCTCTGTTATTCCTTTTGATGGAGTACAGTAAACCCTCGCTACAATGGGCCTGGGGTGGGGGGATGGCGTTCGTTGTTGACGATTGTCTGCTGTAGCTGAATGAGTGGGGGGGGGTAAAGTTTAACCCCAGGCTGGAAGGCATAAATCGCAGCATTGGGGAGGGTTAAACCAGGGGGTATTCACAGGCTGGGGAGCGGCAGGGCCCCTGGCTCCACATGCAGTGAGCCGTAGACGGGGACGGGCCCGGTACTCACGCTGTCTTTGTGCCGCTCGCTCTCTCCGCTCCTGTGACTGCCAAGCGCCACCAGCTCGTGGTGTAACAGGCGCAGGTTGGGGAGGGGGGATGCAACAGGGGTCTCGGTCTGTTATAACCAAAATCCGCTATGTAGAGGTCTGTAATTGTGAGGGTTTACTGTAATCTGAAATTCAATTAGTCACATCTGGATAGTTTGTTCACACAGATTCAGCGAGTGTATTCCTGCATCCCACCCTGCAGTGTTTTAGTGCCAGGGTTTCACAGTGCAGTGAAGAACATGGAGTATATTTCAGTCACACTAACTTTCCAGATGTTTGTGTTGCTTTTGCTCGTCCAGTCAGTGATTTCCATCAGGTTAATCTGCTGGCCGATCAGAGGTCCGAAGCAGGTACGTTCAGGGATGGAATCTTGGCTCCACACGCCTGCAGAGGATCACATCAGGTCAGGGAGTTATTACTGCACTGGTTATTACTGCCGCATCTACACACATACCGTGAAGAGCTTGTATTTGTGTGTTACCCTATTAAATCTGATCACACGAGACACGAATACAATCACGGTACAAACCCCAGCCCGTGCCCCACAGCAAACTAAGGGGAACTGTTTGCTGTTACAGTCTCAGTGCAAACATGCAGTCAGAGAGAGGTGTAGCGTTTACTGTAGGTGTCATTACGACGGGGGTTACAGCTAGACACACTGATATCCCTCAGGTTTATTGTTGTCATGTGTACCAAGGTATAATAAAAAGCTTTGTTTTGCATGCTGTTCAATCAGATCAGATCGGGCAGCAAAGTGGCGCAGCGGTAGAGTTGCTGCCTCACAGCGCCAGAGACACGAGTTCGATCCTGACGACAGGGTGCTGTCAGTATGGAGTTTGTACGTTCTCCCTGTGACCACGTGGGTTTTCTCCGGGTGCTCCAGTTTCCTCCCACACTCCAAAGTTTGTAGGTTAATTAGCTTGGGTAAAAATGTACTGTAAATCTGTACTTCGTGTGAGGATGGTGCTAGTGAATGGGGTGATGGCTGGTTGGTGCGGATTCAATGGGGTGTAATGTAGGTGCCTGCATGTGATGCATATCCCTCCATACCCACGTGCCCATCTTAAAGTGCCTATCACAGAGTAACAAGTAGATTTAGGGAATGCTGGAGGTCGCTAAAGTGGTTACATTTTAAAATGATGCTTTTCACAGGATCAGAGCTCAGTTTCCACTAAAATTACAAGCATGTCGTTCTCCGACTAAAATAAACAACGGTGCATTAGATCTGTGTTACATATATTCAAAGCATATCCACCAACAAATCTATTCATTTATTCGGTGGCAGCCGGCACAATCAATTTCACCGAAGAGACACAAAAATACTGGAGCAGCTCAGCGGGACAGGCAGCATCTCTGGAGAGAAGGAATGGGTGACGTTTCGGGTCGAGACCCTTCTTCAGACTGAAAGTCACAGGAAAGGGAAACGAGAGATATAGACGATGATGTAGAGAGATATAGAACAAATGAATGAAAGATATGCAAAAAAGTAAGGATGATAAAGGAAACAGACCATTGTTAGCTGGTTGTTGGGCGAAAACGAGAAGCTGGTGTGACTTGGGTAGGGGAGTGGTGGAGAGGGAGTGGTGGAGAGGGAATGCTGGGTTTATTTGAAGTTAGAGAAATCAATATTCATACCACTGGGGCATTTTCGCCTCAGGATCTCCAGAAGCATCTTAAAAGAATGCTTAAGATGGTGATATTTTTCAATATAAATAGGAGAGATAATGAGAGGAAGCTCACACTTACCGACATCGCCCCCCGTGATGGATGGCTGGAGACACAGTTGCCTTGGAATCGAGAGCCTGGCTCGGCTGTTGACTGGGGTGTCTGGAATGAAAGTCACTGCCCCATGTTCAGGACAGTCCTCGGGGTAAGCCCGGTCACACAGAGTGCACCCTGCACCACAGGGAATAAAGACCCGGAGTTACACAGCCGCCACACCTTCAACGTGCCGACCCCACCCCCTGCCTCATAGCTGACACCACATTCACAACCGGTCCGGGAAGAGGGAAATAAACCAATAACAAAACTTGCTGCTTCCACAAGGTGCTGGAGTAACTCAGCTGGTCAGGCAGCACCTGTGGAGAACATGGATACGTGACATTTCACAGAGTGCTGGAGAAACTCAGCGGGTCAGGCAGCATCTCTGGAGAACATGGATAGGTGATGTTTCGAGTCGGAACCCTTCTTCAAACTCGGGGAGAACTTCTTCAAAGGTGGCATATCTTGAGCACATTTCGCAGTGGAGCAGTAGATGTTTCGGATCTGAAGAAGGGTCCCGATTCGAAACTTCGCCTATTGGGTCTGAAGAAGAGTCCTGACCCAAAACATTACCTATTGAGTCTGAAGTAAGGTCCCAACCTGAAATGTCACCTATTGAATCTGAAGGGCCTCGATCTGAAACGTCACCTATCCATGTTCTCCAGAGATGCTGCCTGACCTGCTGAGTTACTCCAGCACTTGGTGTCTTTTGTAAACCAGCATCTGCAGTTGCTTTTGTCTACATCATTTTCTCCACCTTTAATACACAACAAATAGCATACCTTTACATAAATGTATTATCGAACAAAGTTTAACACTACGTCACACAATTAGTATAGCAGATGATCAAAAACAGAACCAAAGGAGCTGTGTCTTAAATGGAGGCCAGAGAGGTGGAGAGATGTGGGCTTATTATTGCCATGTGGTTCAAGGTAGTGTGAGAAGCATTTTGTTTGCATACTATCCAATCAAATCAGATAATAGTAGACACAAATACAATCGAGTCAAACACAAGCACAACAGATGGAGTGAAGGGAAAGAAAGTGTGGGCCATTACACAGCTTGGCCTCGGCAGCTACAGAACAATGATGTAGAAACATTTAAATCTGGGGAGAAGCAAGTGACCCCCAACTTAGTGGAGCAGAAATCTTTGAAGGTTATCAGACTGGAGGAAGTAACAAAGATAACGAAGGATAAGATTATGAAGGAATTTGTAAAGAAGAGTGCGTATGTGAAAATCGCATGTTGGTAACACTGGCACTGTCAACTGATGGGTGAACCTGACCTAGTTAGGCAGAGGATGGCAGAGTTAGGAATGACTTCAGGTTTGCAATCTGGTACTTCTGTACAAAGGCAACACACTTTAGGAAGGAAGTGAGGAGGAATTTCTTTAGTCAGAGGAATCTGTGGGATTCACTGCCAGAGGCTGGGGAGGTTGTCAATGGATATTTTTATGGTGGAGATTGCGAGATTCTTGATTAGTACAGGTGTCAGGGGTTATGGAGAGAAGGCAGGAGAATGGGATTGAGATGGGAAGATAAAAATCAGCCACGATTGAATGGCAGAGTAGACCTGATGGACCGAATGGCCTAATTCTGCATCTACAACTTGTGAACTTCCAGATTGTTGCTCCAAATCATCACAGCAGATGGTGTGTACAGAGTACAGAGTAATCGAGTCACACAGCATGGAAACAGGCCGTTCAGCCCAACTTGTCCATGCCAACCACCATGGACCATCCAAGCTAGCCCATGTTTGGCCCATCATCCTCACTCCATCCCACTGGATGTTAAACGGTGTACGGTACACATTCTGCTGCTGCTTACACATGAGAGTTCTGCACAAATGAGCAATAAATAGCATCAGCCTGGGTTTGATTTCCTTCCAAATAGGTCCTTCTTTAGTATGTACACCACTCCACTCGGCCAACACCAAAACTGGAGGAGTTGCAGACAGTGAGGAAGGCTGCCAGAAGATACATCGGGATACAGATCAGCTGCAGAAATGGGTGGAATAATGGTGATGGAGTTGATTCCAAGCACATTACAACTTAGATCCCATGGTTACTTAGTTTTACAAACGACGATGTTAAAAAACTCCAACTTACAGATTGTGAAAGAGTCTGCCAGGTTCTCCTTGTTGGAGCTGGAGTCGTCCATCTGCAGCGATGGCGACACAAAGGTCAGGCTTTCCGCAGACACGCTGACGTGGTTGGAGTTCATGGAGACGTCTGTGGTGATGGTGGAGACGGAGACAGAGCCCAGACCCAGGCTGGGTCTGTGGAGGGAAGGCAGGGCGTGAGGGGGAGGGAGGGACACTGCCCCAGGGTTAGGGTTGAGTGCAGCGGAGTGGATGGGGTTACGCAGCGAGCTCTCCGACATGTTGCCCACCCGACCAGCCATGGCCTCTGGCTCCATCACAACCGGCAGCTCCAGAGGGCTGCCGTGAATCGGCATCACCGCGCTCTGTGCCACCACGGCCTCCGCTTCCAGGTTACTCCGCACCGAGTCCACACTTATGGTTTCATGGCTCCTGGACCCAGAGGGCAATGTCTGGGACTCTCCCGTCACCCCACTCATCGCCATCTCGTCGTTCATCCCTTCGGTCGGGATGGGGCTGTTCACCCTGGAGACCGTTTCCATGGAGATGCTGGCATCCAGCGGCACCTCCGTGTTGTTGGGCCGGTGCAGACTCTGGGAGCTGTGAGTGCCAACCTGTCTCGAGTCTATGGAGATGATGCTAGTCTCCAAGCTGACCCCACTGCTGGGCTCATAATGATCCAGGGCAGGCGGGTTGCTGGGGACAGGCAGTGCAGGAGTGCCATCCACACTGATCGCCGTGGAATGGATGTACTGGGGAGGTGGTCTGTCCGCCAGGTAAGATAGAATGCCTGCAGGAAAGGCACAAACACAAGTCAGTGCCAGAGATTGAGAAACATCAACATCAGATTTACAATAAAAGAGAACAGGTAAAAACAAAAATGTTACTATCATTTCCCATGTCCTAAACACTTTAAAAAATCCTTTCTATTTGGAAACAATAAATACTTCTTTCATCTTTGATGCACAACTCGGTCATTTCAGTGAAAGTGCTGGTGGCATCTCGGGGAACATGGATAGGTGATGTTTCAGGTCAAGACCTTGCTTTCCAGAGATGCTGCTTGATCCGCTGAGTTACTCCAGCACTTGGACTTGTTTTGCAAACCAGCATGGTTTAGGTTTATTATTGTCGCATGTACAGTGAAAAGCTTTGCTTTGTTTATACGATCCAAACAGATCAGATATACCAAGCATAGGTTGAACTCATGTATAATAGGTAGAGCAAAGGGAAAGATAGTGCAGAATATAGTTTTCAGCACTGTAGTGCATCAGTTCCACAGACATCTGCAGTTCCTATTAACTTCAGCTGTAATGCATCAAGAAGGATGAGAGGAGATCTTATCGAAACGTATAAGATTATTAAGGGGTTGGACACGTTAGAGGCAGGAAACATGTTCCCAATGTTGGGTGGAGTCCAGAACAAGGGGCCACAGTTTAAGAATAAGGGGTAGGCCATTTAGAACTGAGATGAGGAAGAACTTTTTCAGTCAGAGAGTTGTGAATCTGTGGAATTCTCTGCCTCAGAAGGCAGTGGAGGCCAATTCTCTGAATGCATTCAAGAGAGAGCTGGATAGAGCTCTTAAGGATAGCGGTGGTTGATGCGTTTAAGAGACGTTTAGATAGGCACGTGGATATGGTCCTATCTAAAGAGATAGGTCATTGCTTACCTGGCAAAATGTGTCGGAAGTAGCTGTTGTCCAGGTGTGGGTAGGGAGGAGGGGGCAGAGTGTAGTTGCGGTCAGGAATGCTGCACATAACACCACGTTCCCCGATGCTCATCGGAAGCATTAACGAGAGGGCGGAGGGGAGAGTGCCCAAGGAAGGGCTCAGGTTCGGGATCGTCACGGGCATTCCTGCAATTAAACCACCGAGAAACGGATGAAAACAAACCCACACGTATCAAGCACTTAACATGGCGGCACGGTGGCACAGCGGTAGAGTTGCTGCCTTACAGCACTTACAGCGCCAGAGACCCGGGTTCCATCCTGGCTAAGGGTGTACAGAGTTTGTATGTTCTTCTCGTCACCACGTGGGGTTTCCCCGAGAACTTTGGTTTCCTCCCACAATACAAAGACGTGCAGGTTTGGAGGTTGATTGGCTTGGTATTAAATGTTTTTTTTAATTATCCCTCGTGCAGGGTAGTGTTAATGTGCGGGGATCACTGGTTGGCACGGACTCGGTGGGCCGAAGGGCCTGTTTCCGCGCTGTATCTCTAAACTAAACTAAGCACAAGCAGAATATGAGTTGCTGTTTCTCCAGTTTGTGTGAACAGTAAATTCTCCAATTTTAGGTAATAAACCAACCCACTTGGCCCAGAGATGTTTCTAACAACCTAATGGCTCTGATGATTTGTAACAAAGATACACATTCCCTAATCTATCTGGAATGACATTGGGTGGCAATGGGGCACCAGATGGTTATATTTCCAACTCAATAACTAACTGGATGAATGGAGTCCTTTTGTCCCAACGAGTTTCTCATCTCCTTAGATGCTCTGGATCAAATCTATACATGAACCTTGTAATATACTCCACTGAGGCTTCAAATCATCCTGATCTAAATGTAGACCAGGCTTCCCACCATTGACTCCATCTGCACCACGCTCCCTCCAAAAGCAGCCAACATAATCAGTGACTTGTCCCAGCCCGGTCATTCCTCCTTCTCGCTGGTCCCGTCAGACAGACAGTACAGATGCTTGATAGCACGCACCAACAGACTCAGGAACAGCTTCTTCCCCTCTACTCTCAGGCTCCTGAACTACCCTTCCATGAGCTAGTGGGGAGTAAGTATAAGACATAGGAGCAGAACTGGGTCAGTTGGCCCATCGAGCCTGCTCCACCATTCGATCATGTCTGATTTACTTTTCCCTCTCAATCCCATTCTCCTGCCTTCTCCCCGTAACCTTTGACACCTTTACTAATCAAGAACCTATCAATCTCCACTTTAAAAATATCCAATGACTTTGCCTCCAACGCTGTCTGTAACAATGAATTCCACAGATTCACCACCCGCTGGCTAAAGAAATTCTTCCTCATCCCCATTCCAAAGGAACATCCTTTTAGTCTGAGGCTGTGCCCTCTGGTCCCAGACTCTCCCACTAGTGGAAACGTCTCCACTTCTATGGTAGACACAAAATGCTGGATTAACTCAGCGGGTCAGGCAGCATCTCAGGAGAGAAGGAATCGACCCGAAACGTCACCCATTCCTTCTCTCCCGAGATGCTGCCTGACCAGCTGAGTTACTCCAGCATTTTGTGTCTACCTTCGTTTTAAACCAGCATCTGCAGTTTTTTTTCCTACACATTCTCCGCTTCTACTCTATCTTGCCACGACTCTGTGAATGGTCCCAGATTAGATCAGCGTGTCCTACCTGGAGCTGAGAGAGGGTTGTGAGTGGGTGAACTCATGCCCAGGTGAGTTGCTGTCACAGGTAAGGTAGTACTGATGGACGAAGCACTCAGCTGCTCCATGCCCACTGGATTCAGGTTGATGTCATTCATGCTGGGAAAATAAAAAATCACAATGTACATGAGTTGGGAGATGGCAGAAGGTTTAAGTTTATTATTATCACATTATGTACAACATTGTCTGATCTGACTGGATCGCATGCAAAACAAAGCATGCTAGCTGATCAGGTCAAATAATACTATACAAACATACATGCAAGTCAAACTCGAGTGCTATAGATAGAGCAAAGGGGGAGATAGGGAGTGTAGAATATAGTTCTCAGCATTGCAAGCACCAACCCTTCACTGACGAGAGACACAAAGAGCTGGAGTAACTCAGCAGGTCAGGCATTGTCTCTGGAGAAAAAGGATGCGTGACGTTTCGGGTCGGGACCCTTCTTCTGATCGGGACCCATCCTTTTTCTCCAGCTCACCTCACCTCACCTCAGCGTGAAGCGGGTTTCTGATCCTTCCCTGTGTATCTGTACATCCATTTGCTGAATACTAAACCCTAAAAAATACAAACTCTTTCTGAATTATACTGATCCTAAATCTGTGCTTCTTAATATCCACCCGTCACACAGAAACCAGAGTTAAATGAGTCAAATCTGTTCTCTGTCCAAATCCCAAATAACATTCCTTTCTTTTAGTGCACTGCTCTTTCCAAATTCACCTTCTTGACATGTTATCAACAGAAATATCAACTAGAGGTCAGGGAAACAGACCCTTTGGCCCAACTCATCCATGCTGACTTAGATGCCTATCCAAGCTAGTCCCATTTGCCTGCATTTGCCCCATGTCCCACTAAACCTTTCCTATCAATGTGCTTTTTAAATGCTCTTATTGCACCTGCCTTAACTAACTCCTCTGGCAGCTCGTTCCATATACCTACCACCGTCTGGGTGAAAAGGTTGCCTCTCAGATTCCTATTAAATCATTCTCCTCTCACATTAAACCTATTCTCTCTGGTTCTTGATTACCCCACTCAGGGGAAAAGACTTTTGCATTCATCCTATCTAAACCCCTCATGATTTTATACACCTCTGTTAAGGTACCGCACATGGAGAAAACAAGTTGGTTTCATCTGACACCAAGATAAAAATAGAATATACCTGAATGAATCTCCTTTTTTACTCTGTCCCAAAAGACCTTCACACCTGAATCATCCATCTGATCCCACTGCAGAAAACACATATAATATCAGGGAAAAGTCACCGCTTGGGGAGATGTCAATGTGCAGGGCATTGTCCAGTGCACTATCGAGTGCATAACTGTGCCGGGTCAATGCAAGGCAGTGTAAAAACATTTTTGATTGATTGAAAGATGTGTGGAAACAGGCCCATCGGCCCACCGAGTCCACGCCGACCATCGATCACCCGTTCATACTTGTTCTGTGTTATCCCACTTCCCCATCCATTCCCTACAGACTCGGGGCAATTTACAGAGGGCCAACTAACCTACCAACCATCATGTCTTTAGCATGCAAAACACAAAGTGCCGGAGGAACTCAGCAGTGTAGGGCAGCCCCTCCTAGTTGGGCACAGAAAGGCCCTGCACAGAGTTTGTGTGGAGTCAACGAGAACGCACCTTGCAGACAGCGTAAACACAGACCTTTCAGAGTCGCTGTAGGTTAGTGCAATACATCTCATGGTGTGACAGGGTGAAACACAGCCCTTGCACAGAGTCACTGCATCGTCAGTACCACACAGACCATGGTGTGAGAGGGTGAAACACAGCCCTTGCACAGAGTCACTGCATCATCAGTACCACACAGACCATGGTGTGAGAGGGTGAAACACAGCCCTTGCACAGAGTCACTGCATCGTCAGTACCACACAGACCATGGTGTGAGAGGGTGAAACACAGCTCTTGCACAGAGTCACTGCACCAAGTCAGTGCCCAAGGTGCGTGAGGGTGTAAACACAACATTGCACAGAGCAGCTGCAAACACGGAGAGGGCAGCACAGCTCGTGCTGAGAATGGGTGTAAACACAGTCCTTGCAGTCACTGCATCAAGTCAGTATTATCACAGTTCTTGCAGGGTCAATGCAAGTCAGTGCAAGTCAGTGCAATGCACCTCAACGTGTAAGAGGGCACACACAGCATTGCACAGTCACTGTGTCAGTACCACAGACCATGGTGTGAGAGGGTGTAAACACAGTCCATACACAGGGCTACTGCACCAAATCAGTACCACTCAGTCCATGGTGTGAGTGGGTGTAAACACCATCCTTGCAGTCACTAAAAGTCAGGACCACACATACCAAGGTGTGAGATGGTGTAAACACAGCATTGCACAGTCAGTGCAGACACGGCCAGTGCAGTGCAGCCCAGCCCGTGCTGAGAGAGGGTGTAAACACAGTCCTGGCACAGTCAGTGCACACACTCAGTGCAATACACCCCATGTGTGAGAGGGCAGAAACACAGCATTGCACAGAGTACACCGGTCAGTGGAATACATACCATGGTGCGAGAGGCTGTAAACAGAGTCCCTGCACAGTCACTGCAAGTCAGTGGAATACAGTCCATGCATGGTGCGACGGGGTGTGAACACAGCATTGCACAAGTCACTGCAAGTCAGTACCACAGATACCAGTGTGTGACAGGGTGCAAACACAGTCCCTGCACAGAGTCTGTGAGAGGGGTGAACACAGCATTGCACAGTCCCTGCGCACACACACAGGGCCGGGGGCAGTGGAGACGAGCCTGTGGCTATGTGTGGGGCCAGTGTAGGTGGACACGCTGCACACTGGAGCTGCTGTCAGATGGGCCCGGGCGGCGGCCGGTAACCGCGGGAGAGAGGAGGGGGGGGGGGGAGAGAGAGGAGGGGGGGGGAGAGAGAGGAGGGGGGGGGGGGGAGAGAGGAGGGGGGGGGAGAGAGGAGGGGGGGGGGAGAGAGGGGGGAGAGGAGAGGAGGGTGGGGGGGAGAGGAGGGTGGGGGGGGAAGATGAGGGGGGGGGGAAGAGATGGGATGGGGGGGGAAGAGGAGGGGGGGGGGAAGAGGAGGGGGGGGGGAAGAGGAGGGGGGGGGGAAGAGGAGGGGGGGGGGAAGAGGAGGGGGGGGGAAGAGGAGGGGGGGGGGAGGAGGGGGGGGGGAGGAGGGGGGGGGGGAGGAGGGGGGGGGAGGAGAGGGGGGGGGGGAGGAGAGAGGGGGGGGGGAGGAGGGGGGGGGGGAAGAGGAGGGGGGGAAGAGGAGGGGGGGGAAGAGGAGGGGGGGGGAAGAGGAGGGGGGGGGAAGAGGAGGGGGGGGAAGAGGAGGGGGGGAAGAGGAGGGGGGGGAGAGAGGAGGGGGGGAGAGAGGAGGGGGGGAAGAGGAGGGGGGGGGGAAGAGGAGGGGGGGGGGAAGAGGAGGGGGGGGGGAAGAGGAGGGGGGGGGAAGAGGAGGGGGGGGGAAGAGGAGGGGGGGGAAGAGGAGGGGGGGGGGAAGAGGAGGGGGGGGAGAGAGGAGGGGGGGGAGAGAGGAGGGGGGGGAGAGAGGAGGGGGGGGAGAGAGGAGGGGGGGGAGAGAGGAGGGGGGGGAGAGAGGAGGGGGGAGAGAGGAGGGGGGGAGGGGGGGGAGAGAGGAGGGGGGGAGGGGGGGGAGAGAGGAGGGGGGGGGAGAGAGGAGGGGGGGAGGGGGGGGGAGAGAGGAGGGGGGGAGGGGGGGGGAGAGAGGAGGGGGGGAGGGGGGGGAGAGAGGAGGGGGGGCCCGGGTAGAGAGGGGGGGGTCCGGGTCTGTGTCCCGGGGGCGGGGGCAGGGAGGGAGAGGGGGGGCGGGGACCGGGGAGAGGGGGTGCCGGGAGGGGGGGGTCCGGGTCTGTGTCCCGGGGGCAGGGAGGGAGAGGGGGGGCGGGGAGAGGGGGGTGCCGGGAAGAGGGGGTGCCGGGAGGGGGGGGGTCCGGGTCTGTGTCCCGGGAGCGGGGGGGGGGGGGGGGCGGCGCGGCACCGCTCCTTTGTTGTCTCCCGGGTGTTGGTCACTGACCTGCCAGCCGCGCGCCGCTCGCTCCCGCCGCCGCCGCTCCAACGAGCGCTCCCGCCGCCGCGCATGCGCCGCCTAATGCGCGCTCCCGCCTCCGCGCATGCGCCGCCTAATGCGCGCTCCCGCCTCCGCGCATGCGCCGCCTAATGAGCGCTCCCGCCTCCGCGCATGCGCCGCCTAATGCTCCCTCCCGCCGCCGCGCATGCGCCGCTCAACGCTCCCTCCCGCCTCCGCGCATTGCCGCGCATGCGCCGCTCGCACCCCTCTCTCCCTCTCTCTCTCTCTCTCTCTCTCTCAGCCAGCGCCCCCCGCTGGCCGCTCCCAGGCATTGCAGAGCCACACTCTGACCCAGGACTGGACAGAGACAGAGACAGGCTCAGGGTGGGTGGGAAAGTGGTGCTGGATGATCAGCTGAAATTATAAATTACATTGCTACAAACACTCAGCAGCCAGGCCAGGCAAGGCAATGCAATGGCCGCCTCGCCAACACGCTGTCTGTCTGTCTGCCCTTCCCTTCTTTGTGTCTGTTTTGGATGTGTTAAATGTATGTGTTTTAGTGTTCTCTAGCTTGTTTTATGGGGGTGGTGGAGATGGGTGGGGGGGATGGGGATGGGTGGGGGGGATGGGGATGGGTGGGGGGGATGGGGATGGGGATGGGTGGGGGGAATGGGTGGGGGGGATGGGGATGGGTGGGGGGGATGGGTGTGTGGGGGGGTTGGTGGGTGTGTGGATGGGGGGTGGGGGTTGGGGTGGATGGGGGGCGGGGGGGATGGGGAGGGGAGTTGGGGAAAACTTTTTTTGGTCTCTTACCTCGATGGAGATGCGATTTGTTCCGTATATCGTATCTCCGTCCGCACTGCGGCCTGACATTGTGGAGTTGGCGGCCTTTGCTGGAGATCGACCAGGAGCTCCATCGTGGGGGCCTGCAGGACTTTAACATCGTGGAGCCCGCAGTCTCTGGTTAGAGACCGACATTGGGGACTCCAAGTCGTGGGGGCTTCGACTGCCCCGACGCGGGAGCTTTGACCGCCCCGACTGCGGATGGTTCGACTGCTCCAACTCAGGGGCTTCGATCGCCCTGATGCAGGGACTTCGACCGCTGGCTGCGGGAGCTTCGACCGCTCCAACTGCGGATGGTTCAACTGCCCCGACCGTGGTAGAATAAAGAGGAAGGAGATTGGACCTGATTGCCTTCCATCCCAGAGAGGAATGTGGGGAATCCACTGTGGTTGATGTTTACGTTGACTTTTATGTAGTTGTGTGTCTTGTTGCTTTTTTTAGTATGGCTGTATGGTAATTCGAATTTCACTGTACCTTAATTGGTACACGTGACAATAAACTGACCTTGAAACCTTGAGCATGTGCAGAGGGATACGATACAATAGAACTTTATTCATCCCAGGAGGGAAATTGATCTGCCAACAGTCATAAAAACACAAGGTACATGAAACATGAAATTAAAGTGACGAATGAAAGGGCTTGGGGGATGTGCAAAGATTGAGGAGCAATGGGTGTCAGTCTCAGTCTACCCCACGACAGAAGGGGGAGGAGTTGTACAGTTTGATAGCCACAGGGAAGAAGGATCTCCTGTGGCATTCTGTGCTGCATCTTGGTGGAACCAGTCTGTTGCTGTAGGTGTGCCTCAGGTTGACCAGTGTGTCATGGAGGGGGTGAGCTGTATTGTCCAGGATGCTCTGCAGTTTGAGGAGCATCCTCCCCTCCAAGACCACGTCCCTTGAATCCAACTCCGCCCTCAGGACGGAGCCAGCCTTCCTGATGAGTTGTTCATCCTGTTGGTGTCTGCGGCCTTTGCCCTGCTGCCCCAGCACACGGCAGCAAAGAAGATGGCACTGGCCACCATCGATTGGTAGAACATCTGCAGTGTCTTACTGAGACGTTGAAAGAATAGAGCCTCCTCAGAAAGTACAGCCGGCTCTGTCCCTTCTTGTACAGGGCCTCAGCGTTCCTGGACCAGTTCAGTTTAGTGTCCAGGTACACTCCAAGTTATTTGTACTCCCCGGTAAACTGCACATAATAATAATAATAATAATATTCATTTATTGTCATTGCAACGAGTACAACGAAATTAAAAAATAGCCAATCCTGACGGTGCGTACAAACATATATGCAATAAATGCAAAAACAAATAAATACATAAATACAATTAAATACAATTATATTAAGTACAAGATTTTTTAACGGTGTTGCCTAGTGCAAAGGTAGTGTTCAGTTCTCGTATGGCCCTGGGGTAAAAACTGTTCTTAAGTCTGTTTGTTCGGGATTTGATCGACCTGAAACGTCGACCAGAGGGCAGATGAACAAACAGACGGTGGCCGGGGTGGGATGGATCTTTTATTATTTTGCCTGCTCTACTGAGGCAGCGTAGTCTGAACAGGTGCTCCAGGGAGGGCAGTGAGCAGCCGATGATCTTCTGGGCCGTCGTGATGACCCTCTGAAGGGCCTTCCTGTCCTTTTCTGAGCAGCTGGCATACCATGTGGTTATACAGTATGCCAGCACACTCTCGATGGAGCAGCGATAGAAGGACAACATGAGCTTCTCCTGCAGGTTGGTTTTCCTGAGGATCCTCAGGAAGTGGAGTCTCTGCTGTGCCTTCTTTACTGTGGTGATGGTGTTGGTAGACCAGGTAAGATCCTCTGCGATGTGCGTACCCAGGAACCTGAAAGCTGGTACCCTTTCCACACAGACCCCATTGATGTAGAGTGGGTCGTAATCTCCACTGGTTTTTCTAAAGTCAATTATAAGTTCCTTTGTTTTGGAGGAGTTCAGGACCAGATTGTTCACTGAACACCATGCTGCCAGCCTTTGGATTTCATCCCTATAGGCTGTCTCATCTCCTTCTGAGATGAGTCCAACCACAGTCGTGTCATCCGCGAACTTGATGATGGTGTTGGTGGGATGGGTGGGGGCGCAGTCGTGAGTGTAGAGGGAGTAAAGGATGGGGCTCAACACACAGCCCTGTGGTGAGCCGGTGCTCAGTGTAATGGTGGAGGAGAGGTGAGGGCCTATTTTGACGGTCTGGGGGCTGTTGGTCAGGAAGTCCTTGATCCATTGGCATATGGTTTGGGAAAATCCAAGGTCGGAAAGTTTGGTGAGCAGTCTGCTCGGGATGATCGTGTTAAAGGCAGAGCTGAAGTCGAGGAAGAGCATCCTCACATAGCTCCCCTGGTGTTCAAGGTGGGTCAGTGCAGTGTGAAGAGCAGTGTCGATGGCATCCCCTGTAGACCTATTTGCTCTGTAGGCAAACTGGTGTGGGTCGAAGGTGGGTGGGAGGCTGGCTTTGATGTGCTGCAGGACCAGTCTCTCGAAGCACTTTGTGATGACCGGTGTGAGTGCTACCGGACGGTAGTCGTTAAGACCGCTGATGACAGACTTTTTCGGCAGTGGGATGATTGTGGCGGACTTCAGGCAGGGAGGGATGGTGGATTTTAAAAGGGACAGGTTGAAGATTTTTGTGAAGACCTCAGATAATTGGTCTGCACATTCCCTCAGCACTCTGCCCGTCACACCATCGGGGCCTGCAGCTTTCCTGGGATTCACTGCTCTGAGCACGCGCTTAACATCATACTCCTGCACAGTGAAGGTGTTGCTGTCAGGTGCTGGAGAGGGTGTTATGTCTGCCACTGTAGCTTTCACCTCGAAACGAGCAAAGAAACAGTTAAGTTCCTCTGCCAGCGAGGTGTCGCCGTCGGCAGTCGTGCGGTTGCTGGTCTTGTAGTTGGTGATGTGCTGGATGCCTTGCTATACCCGCCGTGGGTCATTGTTGGAAAAGTGGTCCTCAATCTTCCTCTTGTAGGACGCTTTGGCATCCTTGATGCCTCTCTTCAGGTTGGTTCTAGCAGCACTGTATAGAGCTCTATCACTAGACCTGAAGGCGGTGTTACGGTCCTTGAGGAGAGACCTGACATCCTTTGTCATCCAGGGTTTTTGATTGGGATACAACCGGATGCGTTTGTCGACGGTGACATTGTCAACACAGTTTTTGATGTAGCAAAGTACAGTTGATGTGTACTCCTCCAAGTCATGATCCTCAAAAATATCCCAGTTGGTCCTTTCGGAGCAATCCTGCAGCTGGTAGGAAGCTCCTTCAGGCCATGTCTTAACATCCACACCATTGATGGAGACAGGGGACAGGGGTGTTCCTCTCTTTCTAAAGTTCACCACTAACTCCTGAGTCTTGTTCGTGTTGAGCTGCAGGTGGATTCAGCCCACACCACTCAACAAAGTCGTTGACTATACCTCTGTATTCAGTTTCCTTCCCCTCACTGATGCAGTCCACAATTGCAGAGTCATCTGAAAACTTCTGCAGGTGGCAGGAGGCGGAGTGATATCTGAAGTCCGAGGTGCAGATGGTGAACAGGAAGGGAGAGAGGACGGTCCCCTGTGGGGCCCCTGTGCTGATCACCACCATGTCCGAGTCACAGTTCTGTAGCCTGACATATTGTCATCCAGTCAGGATAAAAGAGAGGGTGATGACCTTCCATTAGTTCTGATAGGGAACTGACCAGATATGCTTCTGTCTCTGCAGCTGCTGCCTGACTTTGACCTCTCGTTTTCACGCCTTACCCTCCCAGATCTCTGTGTATCCCTCTCCCCTGACTCTCAGTCTGAAGAAAGGTCTCAACCCGAAACATCACCCATTCCTTCTCTCCAGAGATGTCTGTCTCGCTGAGTTACTCCAGCATTTTGTGTCTATCTTTGGAGTCAAGACTGTTTCATTGTCATCTGCACCGACAATGGAACAATGAAAGTCTTCCTTGCAGCGGCATAACAGGCCTGTAAACACAATACACACAAGAACGTCACCCATTCCTTTTCTCCAGAGATGCTGCCTGACACGCTGAGTTACTCCAGCAATTTGTGTCTATCTGTGGTGTAAACCAGCATCTGCAGTTTCTTCTTACACACAGCATCCTCTCTATTATCAACAGTTCTCTGGCCACTGACACTGTTCCAACCAGTTTCAAGCACGCGGTGGTCCAGCCCCTACTGAAAAAAACCTAACCTCGACCCCACCTTGCCTAGCAACTACAGACCCATTTCCAAACTGCCATTCCTGTCAAAAGTCCTTGAAAAGGCAGTTCTAAACCAATTAGTGCCCTACCTGCACCAATACACCATCCTGGAAAGTTTCCAGTCAGGTTTCAGAGCCCACCACAGCACAGAGTCTGCCTTGTTGAAGGTACACAACGACCTGCTTCTCGCCATCGACACCGGCGACTGTGCAATCCTGCTCCTTCTCGACCTCAGCACAGCGTTCGATACAGTGGACCACACCATCCTTATTGACCGTCTCCGGTACGCGGTTGGCATTGATGGCACTGCCCTGAGCTGGTTCGCTTCGTACCTCAAAGATAGGAGTTTCGCCATCAACGTAGGCAGTTATTCCTCTGCTCCAGCTAGCCTCTCCTGCGGAGTTCCACAAGGCTCCATCCTAGGCCCCATTCTCTTCTCTCTATACATGCTCCCCCTTGGCCAAATCATTCAAAGGCACGGCATTTCTTTCCACTGCTATGCCGATGACACTCAGCTTTACCTCCCCCTGAAACCCAACAACCAGACAAATTTAAACAGCCTCTTACACTGCCTTGAGGACATAAAATGTTGGATGGCACAGAACTTCCTCCAATTAAATGAGAGCAAGTCTGAGGTCATCCTATTCGGCCCCCCCGACTCCATCAAATCGATAACAGGCAGTCTTGGAAGTCTATCCTGCCTAGTCAAACCGCATGTCAAAAACCTCGGCATGATATTTGACTCTGCATTAAAATTTGATAAGCAAGTCAACACTGTGGTAAAAGCCAGCTTCTTCCAACTTCGAACCATAGCTAAAATCAAACCTTTCCTCCAATTCGACGACACAGAAAAAATCATTCACGCTTTCATTTCCTCCCGCCTAGACTACTGCAACTCCCTATACACTGGGATCAGCCAATCTTCCCTGTCCCGCCTGCAACTGGTCCAAAACGCCGCAGTGAGACTCCTGACGGGTACCCGTAAAAGGGACCACATCACCCCGATTCTGGCCTCTCTCCACTGGCTCCCTGTACGGTACAGAATCAACTTCAAGCTCCTCCTATTCACGTATAAAGCCCTAAATGGACATTCCCCCCCCTACATCAAAAAAATCTTCTAACCCCCCTCTCTAACTCCAGGTCCCTCAGGTCGGCCGACTTGGGGCTACTCACTATCCTGCGGTCTAGGCTTAAGCTTAGGGGTGACCGCGCTTTTGCGGTTGCAGCTCCTAGACTGGGGAACAGCATCCCTCTCCCCATCAGAACTGCCCCCTCCATCGACTCCTTTAAGTCCAGGCTCAAAACCTATTTCTACTCCCTAGCGTTTGAGGCTCATTGAGGAGGCGCTGTGAACTGTTTGTGTGCTACTGTATGTTTCTTCTTTTTTTTCCTTAGTACCTAATCAGATGTACAGCACTTTGGTCAACGTGGGTTGTTTTTAAATGTGCTATACAAATAAAATTGACTTGACTTGACTTGACTTGAGATAATGTGTAGGCACAAAGAACTGCAGATGCGGGATTATAAAAGAAAAACATAAATCATTGGGTCATTCAGCATCTCTGGAGAACATGGATAGGTGACATTTCGGGTCAGGATCCTTCTTCAGACTGTCGGCTGATTGTCTAAATAATATGTAATAAACACAAGTTCAATTAATTAATAACCACAATACTAATGCAATAAAAGCAAAGACAGTCTATATGGGTTCATAGTTGCTAGGGTTAGTGTTGTGCAGTGTTCAAGAGCCATCCCAAGGTGGTTGTTGGGAAGAAGCTGTTCTTGAACCTGGTGGTCATGGTTTTCAGGCTCCTGCACCTTCTTCCTGATGGCAGGAGTGAAATGAAAGCGTGGCCAGGGTGGTGTGGGTCTCTGATGATGGTGGATGCCTTTTACAGGCAGCGCCTCCTGTTCATCGCCGATAGTGGGGAGGTTGGTACTAGTGATAGACTGAATCAGTCTGAACCTGGATCCCGACTGGAAACATCAGCTCTCTCATCTGCTCATAAACTGCGCCCTACATGCAGAGTTAGACAATAAACAATAGGTGCAGGATGAGCCCATTCGGCCCTTCGAGCCAGTACCGCCATTCAATGTGATCATGGCTGATCATTCTCAATCAGTACCCCGTTCCTGCCTTCTCCCCAAACCCCCTAATTTACAGTACCAATTTAAGCTGCTTTTAGAAACAGAGAAAAATGGGTGTTGGAGGAAGCCATTTGGCCCTTCGAGCCAGCACCGCCATTCATTGTGATCGATCATGGCTGATCATCCACAATCAGTAGCCTGTGCCTGCCTTCTCCCCATACCCCTTGATTCCACCAGCCCCTAGAGCTCTATCTAACTCTCTTTTCTGACAGAAACCCAAGTGCAAATTACACGCAGACAGCACCGGAGGTCAGGATCGAACTGGGGACCCTGGAACTGTGAGGCAACAGCACTAACAGCAAGGCCACTGCGCCGCCCCATCTCTGACTGAAATTTGATGACTGATCTATGATGTACTGAAGTTATTTCAATCATCACCATTCAGACAATTGCATGTGTCTGCATAAACGGAGGCAGCTCCGTGTGGAATCCAGGCAGCTCTTTGATGTGAGGACTTATCCAATCCTAAAAGGCACAGGTCCAAAACAATGCTGAAAGACAAAAAAAAAACAATTTCAGTTCAGCAAAGCCTCTCTTGACAGAAGCCAGAAGTAAAGGACTTGAGTGGTTACGTCTACTCCAGGGAAACATTTGAAGACATTCCAAGTCTGAGGAGACCACAGACGCTTGTGATCTCTGCTTCCTTAAAGAGGGAGCCACCTTGGAAGACCGTGCCACACTGTAAAAATGTTGAGCAAATCTTACAGCCAAATAGGTAAGCAATATTGTGCACAAAATTTCACATAAACTGAGAAAAACAATTAGAGTTGTCCTTTCTTGTCAAAAGGCATTTCTTTCCTTATGTACAGATTCCTTTTGAAAATGCATTTCATCCTTCTACCTAATTTAAAGTTTTGCCTCTTGCCTTTTTCCACCTGTGTTCCTTGTTGTGTGTTTTGCTAATCAGTCTCTCTTCTTAAAACTTTTCTGTTTCGAAATCAAGAGTCAAGAGTGTTTAATTGTCACGGGCACCGAAACGTAACAACAACATTTGTACTTGCAGCAGCATAGCAGGCCAGTGAACTCAGCACTGAATAGATAATATGATAAAACAAAACAAAAAGTTACATAAATTAAAAAAAATATTACTGCAAGACGCAAAAGCCCAAATCCACAATCTTTGAATTTTCTCTCTCGTGGTCTTTGGTGCCTTCAATTCCCCAGGTGTCTGACGTTATTTAGTTTTTCAAACGTACTTATTTTTTAAAAGCACACAAAAATAATACTGTTTAACATTGATATATTTTTCTTGAGTTGTGCATAGAGAACTCTTAATTTTGGTTCCATTTTTGCCTTGTGTTTTTAACTATTTATCTCAGTCTGTTCAGTATGTTTTTTATAATCATCTTTACCTGTTGTTACTTACTTCCCATTCACGCATTATGATGAGATACATCTCCAATTTGTCAGTAGTATTTGCAACTTTAACTTGCCAGCAACTTAATGAGTAACTCACTTCAGTAAACATCACTGGTTAAAGTATTTAAACTGTTATATTGATTTGCAGACATTTCAACGTATGGTGTTTGTAAAAAAAAAATGCAAGCACTAAGTTGAGGTGAAAAGATTTGGGCAGAACAAATACAAATCTGTTCAAAACTGACCGTGGCAGATTTTGCTTTGATCTCCCAGTAACTGATGTCTTGATATACAAGCTCGGTTTCCAACACGTTTGAGCGGGTCAGTGTGGAAACAAAATCCCTCATTTTGCCACCTCTTCCATTTGAACTTAGAGAAAGTGTAGCCTCTCAGATAATTCTTGAAGGACCACCTAACTGGAAATCATTGAACCAGTGGCGCGGCGGGTAGAGCTGCTGCCTCTCAGCACCTGACACCCGGGTTCGATCCTGACCTCATGTGTGCTGTCTGTGTGGAGTTTGCCCGTTCTCCCTGTGAACGCGCGGTTTTCCTCTGGGAAGCTCCGGTTTCCATACGATACGATAGAACTTTATTTACCCCAGATGGGAAATTAATCTGCAAACAGTCATAAAGCACAAGGTACATGAAACATGAAATGAAAGTGCCAAATCCCAAAGACCTAGAAACATAGAAAATAGGCGCAGGAGGAGGCCATTTGGCCCTTTGATTCATTGTGATCATATGTAACCTGTGCCATCCTTCTCCCCATATCCCTTGATTCCACTGGTCCCTAGAGCTCTATCTAACTCTCTAACTGCGGGTTTGTAGTGTAATTGGCCTCTGTTAAACTGCCCCTGGTGTCTAGGGATAAGAAAGTGGAATTACATAGAACTCTCTGGAATTCTCTGCCTCAGAAGGCAGTGGAGGCCAATTCTCTGAATGCATTCAAGAGAGAGCTAGATAGAGCTCTTAAGGATAGCGGAGTCAGGGGGTATGGGGAGAAGGCAGGAACGGGGTACTGATTGAGAATGATCAGCCATGATCACATTGAATGGCGGTGCTGGCTCGAAGGGCCGAATGGCCTCCTCCTGCACCTATTGTCTATTGTCTATAGAACTCTTGTGAACGGGTGATTGATGGTCAGCGTGAACTCAATGCTGCATCTTTATTTAAAAATTACAGCGGCAAAGTGTTGACTAAAAGCAGCTTGAAGACAGTGTTGTCAGCGAGGAATATTAATATGGTGATATGCTCCATAAAATAATAGTATTGGTCCATCCATTCAAGATTGTGGTGGAGTTTTAACCCCATCTTGTCCCGTAGGCTGTGGGGATGGGAAAAGGTGGGTTAAATTGAACTGGAAGATTACCTGTTGACCAAGGAATGCAACCCTTCATCAAACAAAATAGACCTGTCTTCACCCATTCGGATCTCCGAGTGAATCACGAGGGTTGCCAACTTCCTCACTCCCAAATACGGGACAAGGTGACGTCACCGCCCCGCGCCCCAGGTGACTTCACCCAGCCAGCGGCCACATGCTCCCGGCCCGGGCGGCCGCCATTGGGGGAGCGGGAGCACATGGCCGCTGGCTGGGTGAAGTCACGTGGAGCGCGGGGCAGTGACGTCGCCCTTTGTCCCTTATTTGGGAGTGAGGAAGTTGGCAACACTACTAATACGGGACAAGGGCAGTCCCGTACGGAACAAACTAGTTTAGCCCAAAATACGGGATGTCCCGGCTAATACGGGACAGTTGGCGAGCCTATGAATCACCGACCATCTATCACCTGTCCACACTAGTTCTATATTATGCCATCCGCTCTCTACACACTAGGGGCAGTTTACAGAGGGCCAATTAACCTACAAACCTGCACGGGCACATCTTTGGGATGTGGGAGAAAAACCAGAGCACCCGGGGGAAAGCCATGTGGTTACAGGGAGAACGTGCAAACTCCACACAGACAGCACCCGCGGTCAGCATCGAACCCGGGTGTCTGGCGTTGTGAGGCAGCAGCTCGACCAGCTGCACCACTGTGCTGCTCTGTTGCTTAGTAACCATGATAACATCCATTTGTCCCAGTTAAATATTCCTAGTTCGATAGACTTTAGAGAAATATTCCTAGTTCTATATCCTTCCTTTGTCCTGCCCCCCTGA
Source organism: Rhinoraja longicauda (assembly GCF_053455715.1). Lineage (NCBI taxonomy): Eukaryota > Metazoa > Chordata > Chondrichthyes > Rajiformes > Arhynchobatidae > Rhinoraja > Rhinoraja longicauda. The sequence continues at coordinate 3,816,114 of NC_135972.1, read as the reverse complement.
CATCAGTCTGAAGAAGGGTCTCGACCCGAAACGTCACCCATTCCTTCTCTCCTGAGATGCTGCCTGACCTGCTGAGTTACTCCAGCATTTTGTGAAATAAATACCTAGTTCTATAGAGTTCAGTGCGGAAACAGGGGCTTCGGCCCACCGTATCCGTGACGACCAGTGACCATCCTGTGCACTATAATTAATATGGAATCAATGATATAATATCATTACAATCCATATATGTGTTAAAAAAAGTTAGTTGAACAAACATGTTAAAACACTGTTTGTTATTTCTGAATATGAGATACTAAAATACTTCGCATTGTACATAGAATTTGGATAATTGTTTATAAACTGCGTATATGTAAGTTTGCGTGTGTGCATATATGTATGTATGTGGCATTTGTATGGATATATGTTTGTATGTATGTATATGTTTGTGTACGTGTATATATGTAGATGAGATAAAGTTTGTGAGTTAATTGATGATTAGCGGAGATGGGGTAGGAATAAATAAGTGTATACTTCCCCCTACTCCTTTTCCAACATGTAAGATTTAATTTGTGTTGTATGTGAGAATTTATTCATTGAGGTTTATCGTTCATTTCATTTTATTATTATTTTGTTTTGTTTTTGTCTTTTTTTTGTTTTGCATGTTCAAAATAAAATATAATCAAACAAACTTTAGTGTAAGTCAGTTATAATGTTTCCGAGTGACCTTTCTATTTCATTTTTGAAACAGGGTATTCGAACGTAGAAGTGTAGGACAGCCTGTGTTCTCTCTGAAACTCCAGGTTAACCCTTCTCTTTCCTGATGTTTGAGAGAAACAAAGTTGTCCTCACGTGTTTGAAAAGTCGAAACTGAAGATTTTGGTGTCACGGCCTTTGTCGATTCTTTCTGAGCAAATATAAAGGAAAGCTGTTGTGCTTGAACTCTGGAATTTAAAATGGATAATAATCAGCAAGAAGGAATAATGCCTTACCCAAGACCCATGGGAATGTCTTTGGCCAGGGTACATGAGTACTTTGAGGTGCCTTTCTCCGAGGGTTTTCCATTAACATTTCCCGTTGAAGCTGCGTACTTGGACAGCACGTTCCATGAAGCCTATGCCAACAGAATGTCCTACCTGCCGTTACACACTCACCTGGGCATCTATGACTATTCCTTTGAGCCCGCTTTCATCAGGAAACGCAACGAGAGGGAGAGGCAGAGGGTGCGCTATGTCAACGAGGGCTACGCATGCCTCAGGGAGCACCTGCCCCAGGATTTTGCAGACAAAAGACTCAGCAAAGTGGAGACCTTAAGAGCGGCAATCAGCTACATCAAGCACCTTCAGGAATTACTGAACCCGTCAAAGGCCAAGGAGAGAGGGCCTTTGGCATCGAGGGCCGTCGGGTTCCACGAGGTGCCCAGGAGGGGAGGCAGCAGCGACGGAGAGTCCAAATCTCCATCGCCCTGCAGTGAACCTGGTGAGCTCAGCAACTAACGTGCGGCCAAATGGGACCAGCTTGGATGGATGGGGCATCTTGGTCAGCATGGATGAGTTGTTTCCGTGCCGTGTGACTTGACTGCTCAATCAATCCAAAGATAATTAATTGCCTTAACAAAATCTGCTTGCCAGACTTTTATCTGGAACATTCTTTGCACTGCAAATAAAAAGTGTGGTTGGCTTTCCATATGAACAATGCAACTTTATTGTACACTATTAATGCTTACTAATTAATATGCGGAGAAGGCAGGAAAGGGGTACTGATTGAGAATGATCAGCCATGATCACATTGAATGGCGGTGCTGGCTCGAAGGGCTGAATGGCCTACTCCTGCACCTATTGTCTAATACGGGTGGAATAGTAGCGCAGTGGTTGAGTTGCTGCCTTACAGCACCAGAGACCCAGGTTCGATCCTGACTATGGGTGCTGTCTGTACGGAGTTTGTACGTTCTCCCCGTGACCTGCGTGGGTTTTCTCTGAGATCTTCGGTTTCCTCCCACACTCCAAAGACGTGCAGGTTTGTACGTTAATTGGCTCGGTATAAATGTAAATTGTCCCTAGCGTGTGTAGGATAATGTTAGTGTGTGGGGATCGCTGGTCGACGCGGACTCAGTGGGCCGAAGGGCCTCTTTCTGCGCTGTATCTCTAAACTAAACTAAACAATCAAGACAATGCATTTCTAAGGATCGTTGCTGCACAGGTGGAAAGGGGAAGCCAAAATGCTGACAGTGCACTCGTCTAAATAGAAGAGTCACTTAAACAAAGACTTGCTTGGACAATCTGAGGTGGGCTGTGTTGAGTGACATGTTGACCAGAAGCAGAGATTACTTCTCCACTCCCTGCATGACAAAATCTGTACATATAAACTCTGAAGGGGAGATGGGACCTCATTTAGTGAGTGAGATTGGAATATGATTTAACAGGTACATATTAAATCGGCTTCATGAAGCAAGTATTCGAAGAACTTTACGTCTGTTTTATAATGAGAAAATAAACTATGTGAGAAGCAAAGCAAATTTCTTGTTATTAGTACATAAAGAACAACCAGTGTGTGTAGGATAGTGTTAATGTGCGGGGATCGCTGGTCGGCAAGGAGCTGGTGGTACGAGGGCCTGTTTCCACGCTGTATCTCTAAACTAAACCACAACCTCATTATTGCTTTACGTTATAGTTTTTAAGAAAAAAAAAATGTTTTCTCTGGTTCTAGGAGCGAAATTAGGCCATTTGCCCCATCAAGTCTATCTTCCATTCAATCATGGCTGATCTATCTTTCCCTCTCAACCCCATTCTCCTGCATTCTCCCCATAACGCCTGACACCCGTACTAATCAAGAACCTTTGCCTTAAAAATATCCATTGACTTGGCCTCCACAGCCGTCTGTGGCAATGAATTCCACAGATTCACCACCTTCTGACTGAAGAAATTCCTCCTCAACTTCTCCTTAAAGGAACGTCCTTTAATTCTGAGGCTGTGCCCTCTAGTCCTAGACTCTCCCACTAGTGGAAACATCCTCTCCACATTCACTCTATCCAGGCCTTTCACTATTTGGTAAGTTTCAATGAGGTCCCCCCTCATCCTTCTAAACTCCTGTGCACTATACATTAACAGTGGCATTTAGCTAATGGGTATACTCTGGGAGTTATCAGACTGTGTGCTGAAAGCTAAAGATACAATCTGGTGCTTGTTCTATCTCTAATCTCATGTGTGTGGTTCTAGCATAGGGGTGATTGCTGTATTCACTGAGCAGATGCCGCCTGAGTGGAAACTTTTACTTGAAGTCAGAAAATACTCGCTGTAAACAGTAAAAGTATTTTCCATAATTAGTCAAAATAAACATTGTCCAAATTACTTTGTGAAGATGTTATACAAAAGGAGCAGCGGTGGACATTTGTTGCTGGAGTGTGCCAATTCTCCCTCCCTGGTTGCAGGTTTTAGTTGCTTCACACACAGGCAAAACAAACTTTATAGTTGTTCTCTGCATGTCATAATGTGATAAGTGATAGGAGCAGAATTAGGCCATTCGGCCCATCAAGTCTACTCTGCCATTCAATCATGGCTGATCCATCTCTCCCTCCTAACCCCATTCTCCTGTCTTCTCCCCGTAACTCCTGACACCCGCACCAATCAAGAATCTATCTATCTCTGCTGTAAAAACATCCACTGACTTGGCCTCCACAGCCTTCTGTGACAAAGAATTCCACAGAATGACCACCCTCTAACTAAAGAAATTTCTCCTCATCTCCTTCCTAAAGGAATGTCCTTTAATTCTGAGGCTGTGATCTCTGGTCCTGGACTCTCCCACTAGTGGAAACATCCTCTCCATGTCCACTCTATCCAGGCCTTTCACTATTTGGTAAGTTTCAATGAGGTCCCCCCTCATTCTTCAACTCCAGCGAGTACAGGCCCAGTGCCATCAAACGCTTAGTTACACCAGTGAGGGGGGAAATGCGCGAGTATGGGCATTAAAGAGTGCAGAGGAATAGATACCGATGGCTCATGGGGTGATATCAAAATATGGTCAATACAAATTAGATAACATCAGAGACCAAAATTATTCTTCTTTGAGAGCTGTCAACCTAAGTGTTTATCTGTAGGAATGACACAAACTGCTGGATTAACTCAGCGGGTCAGACAGCATCTCTGGAGAACATGGATAGGTGACGTTTCACAGAGTGCTGGTGTAACTCAGCGGGTCAGACAGCATCTCTGGAGAACATGGGCAGGTGACGTTTCAGAGTGCTGGAGTAACTCAGCGGGTCAGGCAGCATCTCTGGAGAACATGGATAGGTGACGTTTCACAGAGTGCTGGAGTAACTCAGCGGGTAAGGCAGCATCTCTGGAGAACATGGATAGGTGACGTTTCAGGTCAGAACCCTTCTTCAGACTAGAAATGTGTTCCCCAGAGATGCTGCATGGCCCTCTGAGTTACTCCAGTAATTTGTGTCTTTCTATTTTTGTAAAGCAGCATCTGTAGTTCATTGTGTTTACTGCTTATCTGAAGGATTTATATTGACCTACTAATGATAATAATCTGTTAAATGCAGCAGAATCAAATATTTCAATAGACAATAGGTGCAGGAGGAGGCCATTCGGCCCTTCGAGCCAGCACCACCATTCAACGTGATCATGGCTGATCATTCTCAATCAGTACCCCGTTCCTGCCTTCGCCCCATACCCCCTGACTCCGCTATCCTTAAGAGCTCTATCCAGCTCTCTCTTGAATGCATTCAGAGAATTGGCCTCCACTGCCTTCTGAGGTAGAGAATTCCACAGATTCACAACTCTCTGACTGAAAAAGTTTTTCCTCATCTCAGTTCTAAATGGCCTACCCCTTATTCTTAAACTGTGGCCCCTTGTTCTGGACTCCCCCAACATTGGGAACATGTTTCCTGCCTCTAACGTGTCCAACCCCTTAATAATCTTATACGTTTCGATAAGATCTCCTCTCATCCTTCTAAATTCCAGTGTATACAAGCCTAGTCGCTCCATCCTTTCAACATATGATAGTCCCGCCATTCCGGGAATTAACCTAGTGAACCTACGCTGCACGCCCCCAATAGCAAGAATATCCTTCCTCAAATTTGGAGACCAAAACTGCACACAGTACTCCAAGTGGCGTTCAATATGTTAAAACTACACTTCTCTAGAAATTCAATTGAATAATGCTTTTCTTTATACTGCTATTTAATTGCAGAGCTGAATGCAAAAGTTTTGTTATCCAATTAAGTGGGTAGCTTGCAACGAGTCCCCATTTTTTTCTCTCCCCTTGTGATGCTGAAACTTTCATCCATTCTTTCACTGGACTTGATGACTTCTGTTGCCCTCCTGGCTGTGCTTGTCTTCAGTGTGGAAACAAGCCCTATGTCCCACGGAGTACACAACAAGCATGACCACCTGCTCACGTTAGTTCCGTTATCCAACTTTCCCATCCATTCCCTGCACACTAGGGGCTGCAGATTACAGAGGCCAATTAACCTCTAAACCCGCACGTCTTTGGGGACGAGGGAGGAAACCGGAGCACCCGGAGGAAACCCACATGGTCACAGGGAGAAGGTACAAACTCCACACACGCAGACAGCACCCGAGGCCAGGATAGAACCCGGGTCTCCGGCTTTGCCTCACCACTCTGCCCCACTTTGCTTCATGTTTTTCCATTGTCTGGAAGTAAATGCGTTCTCGTTGTCACCGGGAGAGAAGCAGTTGGTGTTCCCCTCCCTCTGACCTGCTCTTACTTGCACAGGGGCCTGTGCTGGTGGTCCTGTATTGATGTACTGCCTCGATAAGCTATCTGCATCGTTGTCACCCAGCCAGGTCCAGCAGTGATCATCTTAAGCTTTGTTCACCTTGGGACATAAACACACTTGAAGCACTACTTCAGTACAGTCAGACTAAATAACCGGCGAGGAGCGTGTAGACGCACGCCATCCTTTCAGGAGGAAGAATTCAATTAATCAGACTGACTTTGGATGCTTTCCTTCTCGTTTTCAAAAGCGTGTCTTGGAATGACCTAAACACAAGGCAAGTCAAAGTTATCAGTCGAGATATCTGCACACCCTATCAAATAGATCAGCTTTCTCATCTAACACAACCCAACATTTTCTTTCAAAAAGTAAAATAACTGAACTGATGAAGTTGGGACAGGTCTCTCCAGCCCCCAAAGTGTGCTGCTTATCTTGTTGTTCCCATCTCTATGGGAAGACGGCAGAGTAATAAGCTAACACTCACAGAGTGTGATATTGAGAGGGGAATCGAGTGTGTTCTGACCCAGACTCACCACAGCAGCCAGGTCCCCCCCTCTCTCACTGTGATGCCTGCCGCCCCTCCCACTGTTCCAACGTGTGATTGGTATTGACTAGCCTTTCTCTGAACAAAACCCATGCAAGCACACAGAATAGGAGAGAGCAAAGGTCTACCCTGACAAAGACACAAAGGGCTGGAGGCTGTACTCATTGGGCCAGGCAACGTCTGTGGAGGGAAGGGGCAGATTTCAAGTCGCGACCCTTCTTCAGACTCAACCCTTCCAATCTGCACTGGTTACCACCCTAAACACCAGTCGAGGGATCAAGTCTTAAAGCTTTCTGCCCATGCCATCTGCCAGAGCCCACCGAGTGTGATGTAGCAGTGCCTTTCGCCAGTGCACACTGCCAGTGCCCTCTGCCAGTGTGCTTCGCCAGTGCCCAACACTGCACACTGCTAGTAAGCTCCAGCAGTGTGATGTAGCGGTGCCTTCTGCCAGTGCGATGTAGCAGTGCCCTTCAGGAGTCCACTCTGCCAGTGCCCTCTGCCATGTGCTTCACCAGTGCCCAACTCCAGTACAAGCTGCGAGTGAGCTCCAGCAATGCCTCTGCCGATGCAATGTAGCAGTGCCCTTCACCAGTCCACTCTGACAGTGCCCTCTGTCAGTGCCCAACTCCAGTGCACACTGCTAGTGAGCCCCAGCAGTGTGATGTAGCAGTGCCCTCTGCCAGTGCGATGCGGCAGTGCCCTTCAGCGGTCCAATCTGCCAGTGTCTTCCAACAGTGCCCTCCGCCAGTGCACTCTGCTAGTGAGCTGCACCAGTGTCCTATGCCAGTGCTATGCAGCAGTGCCCTGTGCCAGTAGCAGAGCCTATACGGCTGGGTGTCAACAGTGCCCGCTGATATCGCCTCCAGTCAGTGCACTCTGCCAGTGCCCGTCGACATCGCCCACAGCCAGTGCACTCTGCCAGTGCCCACCGACATCGCCCACAGCCAGTGCACTCTGCCAGTGCCCACTGACATCGCCCACAGCCAGTGCACTCTGCCAGTGCCCACTGACATCGCCTCCAGTCAGTGCACTCTGCCAGAGCCCACTGACATTGCCACAGCCAGTGAGCTCCACCAGCTTGCCCTTCCAGTGCCTTGACCAAAGACTGGTCTTTACCATCCTAGCGGCTGACTGCAGAGATCTGTGAGAATGATCCAATTCATAACTTCTTATCCGCAGGACACAGCGATGTAAACATTGGGGGGAAAACGTGACCTCTAACTTTTCACCAATGACCTCCCTCCCTCCCTCCCTAATTATAGGTGGTTCTCACTCTTAATGCAGTACAGGGTGGAAATAATAAACCGACCGGAAACATGAGCTTGTTTCTCTTTCCACAGGTGCAGTCTGACCCGCGAGTGTTTCTAGCATTTTCCACTTTAGAGCAGTACAGTGGCGCTGCGGCAGAGTTGCTGCCTTACGGCATCAGAGACCCAATTTGATCCTGTCTGTCTGTATGGAGTTGGTACGTTCTCCCTGTCACCTGCGTGGGTTTTCTCCTGGCACACCGGTTTCCTCCCACATGGCAAAGATGTACAGGTTTGTAGGTTAATTGGCTCGGTAAAATTGTAAATTGTCCCTGGTGTGTGTAGGATAGTGTTAGTGTGCGGGGATCGCTGGTCAGCATGGGCTCGACGGGCCGAAGGGGCTGTTTTCACTCTGTATCTCTGAAACTAAAACTGTAAAAGAGAGCAGAACTCATTAGGAAGCCTGACCATTGAAGAGGAATGCAGGCAGGATGGAAATCAGCAATCTGATCTCTGATGTTTATCTTCAGCTGAATAGAACTTTCAAGATGACTGCAGTGAAATAATGGCACCTCCCTTGAAACATTGTTCATCAACCATCATGGTCATGGCAGTACTGGAGCTAGTCAGCTCCTCCGTTTCACAACAATACCTGCCAAACACTCGTATTTTGCCACTTGAATTCATCCAGCTTTCCATTTAGTGGAAGAATTCAATTAATCAGTGTATTAGGGTTGCCAACTTCCTCACACCCAGATACGGGACAAAGGGTGACGTCACCGCCCCGCGCCCCACGTGACCTCACCCAGCCAGCGGCCACGTGTTCCTGGCCCGGGCGGCCACCATTGGTGGAGCGGGAGCACGTGGCCGCTGACTAAGTGAGGTCACGTGGGGCGGTGACGTCACCCTTTTGTCCCGTATTTGGGAGTGAGGAAGTTGGCAACCCTACTAATACAAGGGCGGTCCTGTACTGGACAAACTAATTTAGCCCAAAATACGGGATGTCCCGGCTAATATGGGACAGTTGGCGACCTTAGGTGTAACAATGATCTAGTCTACATTTTCCTTGATCTCATCCCCTTTGAACTGGTCTCACAACTTACACTTCCTTATCTATGTATCTCCCACTCCCCTGACATCAGTCTGAAGAAGGGTCTCGACCCGAAACGTCACCCATTCCTTCTCTCCAGAGATGCTGCTTGTCCCGCTGAACTACTCCAGCATTTTGTGCCTGCCTATCTTCGGTATAAACCAGCATCTGCAGTTCCTTTCTACACAAGCATCGAAGCACATTGCATAGTCCATGTTAAGCAGTCCAGGTCATGAACACAATGCATTATCAATTCCACTATTATATTTCTTTCTGATGCAGCTCTGCCATTATTCAGACCACACTTTGAAGAGCCATTATCTAAGGCAACTGAGGATAAATTCACATCACGTAATATTGCGATCATGTAATTTTACCCAAGGTGATCAGTTTTTGTGTATGAACACATCACAATATACACCACAGAGAACATGGATAGGCGATGTTTCTGGTTGGGACCCTTCTTCAGAAATGTCGCATATCCATGTTCTCCAGAGATGCTGCTTGACCTATTGAGCTACCCCAGCAGAGTGTCTTTTTTTGGTAAACCAGCATCTGCAGTTGCTTGTGTGTACATAATAAATATCATGGGCTCTGACCTTTTGGACTAGCTTCCATGGCAAAGGCCTCACTTCCATCCATGTAACATCATGGACCAACTCAGGAACAGCTTCTTCCCCTCTGTTCTCAGGCTTCTGAACGGTCCTTATTATTAAGGGATTGGACACGTTAGAGGCAGGAAACATGTTCCCGATGTTGGGGGAGTCCAGAACCAGGGGCCACAGTTTAAGAATAAGGGGTAGGCCATTTACAACAGAGACGAGGAGAAACCTTTTTAGTCAGAGTTGTAAATCTGTGGAATTCTCTGCCTCAGAAGGCAGTGGAGGCCAATTCTCTGAATGCTTTCAAGAGAGAGCTAGATAGAGCTCTTAAGGATAGCGGAGTCAGGGGGTATGGGGAGAAGGCAGGAACAGGGTACTGATTGAGAATGATCAGCCATGATCATATTGAATGGTGGTGCTGGCTCGAAGGGCCGAATGGCCCACTCCTGCACCTATTGTCTATTGTCCTTCCATAAGCTAGGGTACTGTCCGATTCACCTCTACCCCATTGCGGACATTAGACTTTGTCTGTGGAACTGATGCGCTACAATGCTGAGAACTATATGCTGCACTCTGCATCTTCCCCTTTGCTCTACATATTGTACAGGAGTTTGACTTGATTGTATTTATGTACAGTATTGTCTGATCTGTTTGGCTGGCGTGCAAAACAAAACTATTCACTGTACCTCGGTACACGTGGCAATAATAAACCTAAATCTAACCATCAAATAAACTGCTCTGATTGATATATTTAGATACCTCTTCAAAAAACATAGTCAGGCAGGATCTCCAAAACAAGTGCACGTTTCCTATTCCAAGTCAAGTCAAATTTATTTGTCACATACACATACACGATGTGCAGTGAAATGAAAGTGGCAATGCCTGCGGGTTGTGCACAAAAAGAATTACAGTTACAGCATATAAATAAAGTTAATAAGTTACTATTAGTGTCGACAAAAATTTAGTCTCTGGGGTTATAAAAGTTGACAGTCCTGATGGCCTGTGAGAAGAAACTCCGTCTCATCCTCTCCATTTTCACAGCGTGACAGCGGAGGCGTTTGCCCGATCGTAGCATCTGGAACAGTCTGTTACTGGGGTGGCAGGGGTCCCTCATGATCTTGCTTGCTCTGGATCTGCACCTCCTGATGTATAGGTCCTGCAGGGGGACGAGTGTAGTTCCCATGGTGCGTTCTGCCGAACGCACTACTCTCTGCAGGGCCATCCTGTCCTGGGCAGAGCTGTTCCCAAACCAGACTGTAATGTTGCCGGACAGGATGCTCTCTACAGCCCCAGAGTAGAAGCAATGAAGGATCCTCAGAGACACTCTGAATTTCCTCAGTTGTCTAAGGTGGTAAAGGCGCTGCTTAGCCTTACCCACCAGTGCGGCAATGTGCGTTGCCCATGTCAGATCCTCTGCGATGCGGACTCCCAAGTATTTAAAACTGCTCACCCTATCCACAATAGACCCATTTATCTCCAGTGGCGTGTACGTCCTTGGATGTTTAGCCCTTCTGAAGTCCACAATCAGCTCCTTTGTTTCAGTGACATTCAAGAGGAGGCTATTGTCCTGACACCAGAGTGCCAGATCAGCCACCTCCTCCCGGTAGGCCTTCTCATCATTGTTGGAGATCCGGCTCACCACCAGTGTCATCAGCAAACTTGATGATGGAGTTTGAGCTGAACCTGGCCCCAGTCATGTGTGTACAGTAGGGGGCTAAGGACGCAGCCCTGGGGGATCCTATGTTCAGGGTGAGGGAGCTAGATGTGTGTTCCCCCATCCTGACCACTTGGGACCCAGGCACACAGATCCTGGCTGCTAAGCCCCAGTTCCCGCAGCTTCTCAAAGTCTGCTGGGGACTATTGTGTTGAATGCTGAACTAAAGTCAATGAACAGTATCCTCACATAGCCCCCCTGGCTGTCCAGATGAGAGAGAGCGGTGTGTAGAACCTGGGAGACCGCATCATCCGTGGACCTGTTCGGACGGTATGCGAACTGTAGTGGGTCCATGTTGCGAGGAAGGAGGGCACAGATGTGCTTCTTGACTAGCCTCTCAAAGCATTTCATGACAACCGAGGTGAGGGCCACCGGTCGGTAGTCATTTAAACACACTGGAGAGGCATTCTCACTAATTCCTCACCAATCCCTCTCTTTCCACTTGTAGATTATCTGCAGTCTCGCTGAGTTTTCTTATAATAATTCTCTATTACTGACATTAAACTAACTGACTTGTAATTACCTCTTCACAGATGCTATCTGACCAGATTATTTTATTTCAAGTTTATCAGGGGGGATCTTATTGAAACATATAAGATAATTAGGGGATTGGACACATTAGAGGCAGGAAACATGTTCCCAATGTTGGGGGAGTCCAGAACAAGGGGCCACAGTTTAAGAATAAAGTGTAGGCCATTTAGAATGGAGATGAGGAAGAACTTTTTCAGTCAGAGAGTGGTGGAGGTGTGGAATTCTCTGCCTCAGAAGGCAGTGGAGGCCAGTTCGTTGGATGCTTTCAAGAGAGCTGGATAGAGCTCTTAAGGATAGCGGAGTGAGGGGGTATGGGGAGAAGGCAGGAACGGGGTACTGATTGAGAGTGATCAGCCATGATCGCATTGAATGGCGGTGCTGGCTCGAAGGGCTGAATGGCCTACTCCTGCACCTATTGTCTATTGTACTTCTTCAGTTTAAAATTAATTCTGTACGGTGGAAAATGTAAAATGTTACGCCCATTTACATCTATCCTGGAAGATGTCAGAATGTGGACAAGGCTGCCACCTAGGAAGAGGGAATGCAAACAGCAAGTAAACGGATTACTTGACAAATGGATGCATTAGCAAAAATGATTCATTGATTGAGAGATACAGCATGAAAAACAGGCTCTGTGGCCCACCAGTCTTCACCGACCTTCGATCGCCCATTCACACGAGTTCTTTAAGAAAATAACTGCAGATGCTGGTACAAATCGATTTATTCACAAAATGCTGGAGTAACTCAGCAGGTCAGGCAGCATCTCGGGAGAAGGAATGGGTGACGTTTCGGGTCGAGACCCTTCTTCAGACGAGTTCTTTGTCATCTTACGTTCTCATCCAATCTCTACACACTAGGGGCAATTTACAGGGGCCTACAATTAACCTACAAACCCACACGCCTTTGGGATGTGGGAGGGAACCGGGGAACTCAGAGGAAATCCATGCGGTCACAGAGAGAACTTACAAACTCCACAGACAGCACCGGAGGTCAGGATTGAACCCGGATCTCTGATGCTGAAAGTCAGCACCTCTCACCAACTGCATCAGTGTGAGTGAGCCCTGCTCTTTTTGTGAACTGTTCTTTATTAGATGTAGTTCAAGGTACTTAAATGAAGACCTGGTATTTATAACCACATTTTTATCGCAGTGACATTTTTTTACAGTAAATTATTTTGAGTGATGTCTTTACTTGCTTTCCAACTTGTCCCTTATGACTAATAGCCATGCAGAATATAAGCGGTTGGATTAAAAAATGTGGTCTTCCTTTACTTATTCAGTCCTGGACACATCTATGGGTGGCATAGTGGTAGAGCTGCTGCCTTACAGCGCCAGTGACCCTCTACACCCTAACTTGGCTGTAGTTTGAACGTTCTCCCCCTGGATTTCCTCCCACATTCCAAAGACGTACAGGTTTGTAGGTTAATTGGCTTGGTATTAACGTAAATTGTCCCTAGTGTGTGTAGGATAGCGTTAGTGTGCCAGGATCGCTGGTCAAAGCGGACTCTGTGGGCTGAAGGAGTTAGTTCCGCGCTGCATCTCTAAACTAAACAAAACAGAAGTGACAAAACAAATGGCCTCATGGCAGCAAACTATTCTTTTTGGACTTCAAATTTGAACGTCTACAGCAGATCTATTGCGGGGGAGGAGGGAATTTAGGGTCTTGAAATGTCCGTAAATGGATCAAGGAAGAGTCTTCCAATACATATCGCAAACACTGACTGTAATTTTAGCAAAGGCCCATTTATTTAAGAATGATTAAAAAGGTGGTTTTTTTAAAAATTCGCCATATTTTCAACAACTCTCCTTAGATTCCACCATTCACGCGAGGGGCAATGTACAGACCAATTAGCCTACCAATCCACTCGCCTTTGTCATACTCTCTTATTCCATTTAGAGCCTTTTGTAATCAGCCAGGCCCTCGTGGGCTTTAATAATATAGCATGTTGCTTGCAATGGGAGGGGGATTCAGGAACTGGGGCCTGGATGAAAGGAAAGTGCAACCACCAATATCCGTATGAATCTTTTCTGCATCCTTTCCACCTTAACGGCATTCCTCCTATAGCAAGGCAACCTGAACTGCACACAATGAACCAGGTGGGATCTTATCAAAGTCTTGCATGGCAGAAAATAAGGTGAAGAGGGAAGTTGACCAAACCATTGAAATCAAATATCAATAACCCAGTTTCTGCACCAATTACATATATGCACGAACAGACGCACGTGGAGCATCAAGTTCCTAAATTTTTATTATTGGGTTTACTCTTATGCTCCCCTCAATACAAAAATGGTATTTAGATACAAAGTTTTGTATGTAACTCAAGCTGAAGAACATTTTTCTGGATGCAGATCTTGTACAATGGGCATCACCAGAAAGGCAAGAGGTCAAACATTACTGTGTTGCATAGAACTTGAAACACATCCTCCTTCTTTCAGACGTTCTCTTGAGAAGTGGCCTTTTACAGAGAATCCTCTAGCAAAGAAGGAAACCTCTGTGTTTGACCCCACAGAAGAACCTTTGCAATGTCTTCAAAGGCTGAAAGCTGTGGGAACGTAACCATTTGCATTCTAGAGATTTTAAAAACATACAAAGTAGGGCTTCTCATGTTTTATTTTGAATTGAAATGTTGAAGAATTGAAGCTAATAATATTCCAATGTTACAAAAACAAAATCACCATGAATGTCTTACACTTGTTGAGGGTAAATTCTAACTTTTGACCACAGTGTAAAGCAGAAAATATATCCCCATGCACTTTTACGTGGCAAATACCATTTTATATCTAAATTATGTTAAAGAGCTAAATTTACAAGGTAAATAGGTCTTGGATTTTGGAAGGGCGGCTTGTTCGAAAAAAGATTCAAGCTGTTGTAAAACCACACTCTTTGGGCTAGTTTGGCGGCACTGGTAACCACCTTGATGCAGCTTAATAGGACAAAACGGAGATTCAAAGTTGTCACACAATTGAAGGTGAGAAAGCACTACATTTCCGTGGCAACTCTTCACATAGCAACAAGAGTTAAACTGGTATTTCCTTAATGGAATAAGATTATGTACAACAATGAAAATCCAGCAACTATTAAGGAGGTACAGTATGTTAAGATGCAAAAAAAATTGGTATATATGTTGATTCAAAAGGACCAAGAGAAGGAAGGAAAAATAAACACACACACACATGCAAATCAAGATCTATCTTGAAACAATCAGAAATCATTTAGATTTTATTCTGAGCAACATTCGGGAGGTAATGTTAAGAATGCCACAGTTGGAGTTTGTTAAACAAGTGTTGAAAACCACTTAATCAATTGTGAAGGGGTTCAGCAATGACATAAAGGAAGTTTGGATTTAAGAGCCAACAGTCTTTATATGAAATACTGCTCAAGGAACTTTTTTTTTTTGTTGGATCATTTGAATTCTCTTCCCTCATTAGTGCAATAAATTGAGTAGAGAAAAGGCATGCTGGATATAATACAAGGATATCGATATCGTGGCACTGGAATAAGTTTGTTAATAATACTAGAAATTAAGAGCTTTAACCACCAGGAAAGAAACAGACTGGGACAATTTTTTGATATCCGTAAACTGGTGGGTCACCCAATGGACCTCTTTAAAATTATGACAGATTCAAGAGTTTACAAGGAGAAAATATTTCTACAGAGGGAAGCTAAAAGTAATACGCATGGAAGATGGGTTACAAGGAGAAAATATTTCTAGAGGACAATTCACAATTAGTAATTTGACTCAGGAATTGAAGAAAAGCTTCACTAACATTGAATAGAATGCAGATTTGCCACCATGCGGTCGGTATATAGTTGTATTGAGCTAGATAAGCCCATAATGCAGAAATGGAGAGGAGGAGGAAACACTGATAAGATTAGATTAGACAGGAAATGGCTTGAGATGCACATAAACTTGTTGAACTGAATGGATAGTTTCCCTCCCACATGATATGAAATACATGGCCATCTCCTTCACAATTGTTACTTTGATGATGGACAACAATCAAACAATATTTAACCGATCTGTGGAACACAGTAACGCTACAATATAGCTGCATTACCCAATGATAGAAAGTGTGTAAACTGCAGACAGAAAACAAAGTCTCTTCACTGTAAAATAATTAAGTGCGCCTCAGTAACAGGACCAAATTATAATTTTACCCAAGTCACGAGAACACGTCACAATGTTATTTCTTGGGTTCACCTTACAAGCAAGAGAAACGTATTACAGTAGACCATTCGTGGAAAAAAGGTGCAGTAACACCATTGTTGGGAAGAGGAGAATGTCTTGCTAATAAATAAACCCATTTTCAAGTTAGAACAGTTAACACATGCTTACCAATTACTTATTCCAGTTCCCATTTCTTAAAATACCCCTTAGAGTGGGCTTGCCTCATTCACCATTAATGGATAAGCAGGGCACCAAAGCTAGTCCAGAGAAAAAGAGACTGCTCCCAACCAAAGCTAATTCAACCCCAGAATGTGCTGTCCTTTTTTTAAATAGCTTGTGAGATTCAGGCGAGTAGGTAAATTAAACTCTTTACTGGTGCACTTATTATACACACAGGATACTGTACTATTTCAAGCTTTAAAAAAAAAATCAAACAAGTATTGCAGCCTGAAACTGCACATTATACTCATGCTGTGGCATTCAACTCTTGGGACTTCTGATTGGTGTCCGTCTCCATGGGCTCTCCCTTGCCTCCTTCATCTCGGTTCTCCTTATTCTCTTCCTCTATGCTCGCATCCTTTTCAGATTTTGTTTTGATAACTTCTTCCTGTTAGAACAGTCATATAGCCAGGTTTAGGTTCATTATTATCATCACTTCATCAAGAGGTAAACCATTTGGCCTATGGCATCAGCTCCACCGTTCAATGGTGGCTGATCTTTCCCTCGCAACCCCATTCTCCTGCCCTTCCCATAACCCGACACCCATACGAATCAACAATCTGTCAATCTCCGCTTTAAAAACAGCCACTGACTTGGCCTCCACACCCGTCTGTGGCAATGAATTCCACAGATTCACCACCCTCTGGCTAAAGAAATTCCTCCTCATGTCCTTTCTAAAGGTACGTCCTTTTATTCTGAGTGTCAGGTGTAGTGAAGGACAATAAAAAGCTTTTGCTTGCATGCTATCCAATTAAATCAAATGCTACATTAAAAAATTTACAAAACGCTGGAGTAACTCAGCAGGTCACGCAGCATCTGTGGAGGAGATGCTGACCTGAAACATCACATATCCATGTTTCCTAGAGATGCAGCCTGACCGTTGAGTTACTCCAGCACTTTATGCATTCAAGAGATAGTGGAGTCAGGGGGTATGGGGTCTCCAGATAATACCAAACAGGTAGAAACCAACAAGGTTGATTGACAAAAAGAATTGCTGGAGTAACTCAGCAGGTATGGCAGTATCTTTGGAGGACATGGATAGGTGACATCTTGGGTCGGGGCCCTTCAGACATTGTAGGTGAGGGGAGAAAGCTGGCGAAGAGATGGAGGTGGGACAAAGCCTGGCAAGTGATGGGTGGATACAGGTGAGGGCTTTGATTGGCAGAAGGGTGGACCAAGGCCTGAAATAACAAGGAGACAAAAGGTAAGGAGAAGAGTGAAACATGAAGCCAGAGAAATGATATAGGTGAAGGGAACAGGGGAAGGGGAATAGGAGAGTGCAAGAAATGGTTGCACGCCTTGCAAGGGGAAAAAAGGGGAGAAAATTGGAGAATTCAATGTTCATATGTTGGGTTGTAAGCTATCTATACATGAATACAAGTAAGACAAACACAAGTACCAAAGGTAGCTCAAAATAGGAAAGATTTACAAGGGGAAAAGAGATTTAGAAAAGTGGGAGGGGAGGATTATATCCTCCTCTGAAACTAGCACGCAAAGAATCACCACTAGCATATACCCATTCAGAAAACTTACTTTGTCAAAACAGAAACAAAGCTAGAAAGTTTAAATATTGTTTGAAATTGTTAAAGGCATATCCCAATGCGACTTACTGCATCATCATGTACAAAATCATGAGAGGAATAGATTGGGTAGATGCAAAGAGCCTCTTGCCCAGAGATGGGGAAACCGAGAACCGGAGGACAGAGGATTAAGGTGAGTGGGGTAAGATTTAATAGGAAGCTATGGGGTAATTCATTCCACTCAAAGGGTGGTGGGTGTATGGAATGAGCTGCCGGAGGAGATAGTTAAGGCAGGTACTATTGCAACTTTTAAGAATCATTTAGATACATGGATGGGACAGGTTTAGAGGGATATGGGCCAAACGCAGGCAGGTGGGACTGGTGTAGTTGGTCGGTGTGGACAAGCTGGGCCGAAGGGGCTGTTTCCACACTCAAGTAAGTGAAGGGATTATGTTCATTTATGTAATGTTATGTTGACTTAATTACATTTTCCGGTTTATATAAATTCCAATGATTTATATCCAGGGCCTTATTTACAGTAAGCGTCCCCTTTAAATGACTCGAGTCTGTTAACATCACTTACCTTGGTATCACTATTTCCAAACTTTGGGAACATTTTAGCATAGATCTTTTTCTCACGATCCAATTGTTCTTTTATTTTCTTCTGACAGATGCCAATTTGCATCTTGGCTGCCTTGTTGGGGTAGAGCTGCACGAGCTTCTGGAAGTTGGCTTTTGCCAGTTCATAATCATTCATCGCAAGTCTTGCCTCGCCCATTCTGAAAAGAGCCTTCTCATTGTTTGCATCCAGCTCTAATGCCTGAAATAAAAGCAGAATCATATATTCATTTTAGGAATCAACATCTTACTGCCTGTTATCCCATCAACTATCTGACATGGAACAAAAAACATAAGCGAGCCGTCAAACCCGCTATATGCAGGGCCAAATACCAATATTGTGACCAGCTGGAGATTCGTTTATCTTGGCATCATATTCAGTATAACAGGTGAAGTGAAATAGGTATGTGGTAGTCAGACACCATGGAAAACAGTGGAATTAACTGTTTTTCAGTCTGAATAAAGATTTGGAGTCTTTATAAGGATGAATACTCTGGTTCTCTGGAAATGTTAAAAATTACCGGTAAGGAGCTAATAATGACTTAATCACAGGATAGATCAGTCCAGTACGAGACAATGGACATCCAGATGCAAACAAGGACTTTGGCTCTTTGGCTGTAAAGCTGTACGCATCGCAATGACATCCACGATTCCAAGGGCAGGTAGACGACCCGGTTTGAGACGTGGTTTTTGTCCAAACTGTCAGGAGAAACCAGTCTTTGGTTTTGGTCTACTTGATTGTCTCACTGCCCATTAGTAGGAGACTTCATAACTGGTGAAGTAGAAGTTGGAGATGACAGCGAAATATCCAATAGTCCTGTGGTTACAGGACAAAGATGGAAAAATGGGCCGAACCAGGACTATCAATATGGTATAATCTCACTGAAGGATAACAGGAGTAGGGAGACGATGAGTCCGAGAAACATGATTTAACTCCTTCCCCAACCCTGGTCTGTGCCAGAACTTAGGACCAACAATCGGATATTGCTAAACATCGGTGATGTTAGAAGAAAGTAAATGTAAAGATATTGAGGATTAATTACATGGCACTGTGTTTTAAGGGAGTGAAGAATTAACAAAGAGTGGAGAGAAGCAAGCTGAATGTGAAGCAAGTGAAATTAACTGTACAAACTGCTGCCAAAAGTATGAAACAAGATTGAGTTGTATTAAACTTAGCTGAAGTGTCTTGTCCTTCACATCAGATGGCACCCTGTGAAATGGTCAATGGATTTTACCCAAGGGCTGTCTAACTTAGGTTAGTGCCACATCCCAGTGGAGCATTGGCTGAGATAATGAAGGGAACATGCCATAGATCTTTAATAACATGTTCATGGTTTCTGGTAGTACACACACCTTTTCACAATTCTCTACAGCTTGCAAATTCTCATCCATTTTGATGTAGCACATCGCAAGGTTTAGGTGGGCTGCTAGCCGCAGGACATTGGATTGCTTTAGTAATTCCTCAGCCAGCCCACTCTCATGTTCCAACCAAGACACGATTTTCTTGTAGTGGATAATGGCCTGCTTGTACTTTCCATCCTGGCGACAAAGAGAACACGATACATCACACGTGGAAAATGAGCGACTGACGTTTGTGGTACGCGTTAACACCACAGAGAAACTAGTCTATCTTCTTCACTTCTGCATTTATATAAATATGGAATCCCATTTAACTTTCTGCCCGCACAATGTTACCTCCTATTGTCATAATCTTCAGTCAGGTGTATTACACCAAAATGTAATATAACTGCAAGGATTCTCTGATAAAAGCACGTTTTTCTAAACAACTGTGAAGATTTCAACCATTTCCCAGATACTCACCTTTGAGAGAAAGATCTTACAGCCAGCGATTGCATTATCCAGCTTCAAAACTATTACCTCACAGTATTTATTGTTTAAATGCCAATGCTTGTACTTAAAAAGAATTTAAATGTGGAGATTCCCAAGTCTCCTGATGCATTGGCATGGCTGAGAAGAATCACTTTGCATACACCAATAATAAAATACCTTGCATGTTATAATGCATGGCCTTAATAATGAGTAATTGTATTAATATTGGCTCTAAACAATGCGTCATTTACAAACTTTGATGCAGGGTTTAGTGTCAATGGTAACACTTCTCACTCTGCAGCTGACAGCATATAAAGATTAAAATGGGCAAGCTTCCGAAGATGAATATACCAACCTCCACTGCATCTGAGGGGTAACTTTTTCACACAAAGGTGGGTGTATGGAACAAGCTGCCAGAGGAGTTAGTTGAGGCAGGCTCTATCCCGACATTTAAGAAACAGTTATACATGTACATGGATAGGACAGGTTTGGAGGGATATGGACCAAAAACAGGCAGGTGAGACTTGTTTAGCTGGGATATGTTGGCCGGTGTGGGCAAGATGGGCCTGTTTCCACGCTGTATCACTCTCTGCCTTCATAGGGCCCTACACTGCAAACGTCCTAACCTAGTGTGATATCCCATGATTCAGCGCCTGGTACTTAGTTAAATTAGATGCCATTTGTCATTCCTTGGCCCACTTATGTAGCTGATGAAGATCCCATTGTCATTTCTGATCACCTTCTTCACTGTGACAATATCTCCAGTGTCATCTTATCCAAACGTATAAGATTATTAAGGGGTTGGACACGTTAGAGGCAGGAAACATGTTCCCGATGTTGGGGGAGACCAGAACCAGGGGCCACACAGTTTAAGAATAAGGGGTAGGCCATTTAGAACTGAGATGAGGAAAAACCTTTTGAGTCAGAGAGTTGTGAATCTGTGGAATTCTCTGCCTCAGAAGGAAGTGGAAGCCAATTCTCTGAATGCATTCAAGAGAAAGCTAGATAGACCTCTTAAGGATAGCGGAGTCAGGGGGTATGGGGGGGGGGGGGGGGGAGGCAGGAACGGGGTACTGATTTAGAATGATCAGCCATGATCACATTGAATGGTGGTGCTGGCTCGAAGGGCCGAATGGCCTCCTCCTGCACCTATTGTCTATTTGCAAACTAATTCACCATGTCTTGTACATTTTTATCCAAATTGTTTATATAAATGGTGAACAACAATGGGCCCAGCCCCAGTGGCACACCACTAGTCACAGGCTTCCAATCCACAAAATAAATCTTCCACCATTACCCTCTGCTTTACACCATCCAACCAATTATATATCCAATGAGCTAGCTTCTCCCTGGATCCCATGCAACCTAACCTTCCAGCGCAGCCTACCATGCAGGACCTTCTCAAAGGCCATGCTAATGTCCACGTGGACATTGTCTACTGACTTACCCTCATTATTTCATCAACAAAAAACTTAGCAGATTTGCGAGACAGCTTCTGACCCACAAAGTCTTGCAGCCTACTTCAAATTATTTGTCAGCAATCTCCGTTATGGAGGAAATATCCCAGGCCTTTGTATCATAAATGCCGCAATGAGAGTTCAGAAAACAGAAATTACCAAATGCAAACCTGAACACTAATGATGGAAGGAAAAAAAATCTATTCTACATTAAATGATACTTTGCAATTCTTCCTTTTGTAAACCAGGGTCTATATAACTTATCCAGGCTGAAATTTTTAGCTGCAATGTTGTTACCTTGAAATAGGAGGTGCCCTTCTCCTTGATAATGGCGGACTGCTCCAGTTTCTCATCTATGTTCATCTCCCAAGACTCCTTTGCCTGATAAATCAAAAAATTATTTAGACTATATGCTAAGCAATTAAGTAGGAATAGCTAGGCTTTAAAAAAAAAGTTTTTTTCTCCCCCTACGTTATCCAGCAGCATCTTATTAAAAAGCATTCACACTTTAATTTTAGGCAAGACATTTTAACTTTAAGCAAGAACAATCTTCGCTCTGACAATCTCCCCACCCCACAAACAGTTTGTTTAAATTGGTTGAACCTCAAATTCCAACACCCTCCCTCCCACCCACAAGAACTAATTTTAAAGTTTAGAACCAAAACCCCGTTTAAATAAAATGTTGGGCATAATATCACAATAACTTAGGTTTAAAAACGTTAAAGATTTACTTGACTGTCCCTCTACAGAATAAAACTTTGACTACAATTATGACTGCAACGCAAGCTGGCTGTTTCCAATGACGTTAACAGTGACATGATCTCTATTTCTGACCGCAACACAGCATCTGTTGACACAAACATTAATCTTGCTGTTTCAAACCTTTTCAAAGTTCTTCAGCACAACTTCGTACACTAAGCTCGCACTTGGTGGAATGTTCAATTTTGCGTTCCCTGCTTCTCCAAATCCGTACCTACGAAAACAACACTAGGTCAAAGATACATTCACAGTAATCATCAAATTATATAAAGATGTTTCAATTTCAGCGATTATTTTATTTTCATATAAGCCATCAATTATAGGTTTAGAGATACAGCATGGAAAGGGGCCCACTGAGCCAACACCGACCAATTGACCTGAAACATCACCTATTCCTTCTCTCCTGAGATGCTGCCTGACCTGCTGAGTTACTCCAGCATTTTGTGAAATAAATCCCTTTGATTTGTAGCAGCATCTGCAGTTATTTTCTTACACTACCTGCTCACACTAGTTCATTTGTAGCAGCATCTGCAGTTATTTTCTTACCTGCTCACTAGTTCAATGTTATCCTGCTTCCTACACATTAGGGGCCATTAACAGAGACCTATTAACCTACAAACTTGCACGTCTTTGGTATGTGGGAGGAGACCGGAGCACCCGAAGGAAACCCACATGGAAGATCATGAAAAATCTGTATAGACGGCAAACGAGGCCAGGATGGAACCCAGAACTCTGATGCCGTGAGGCAGCACTACCAACTACGCCACTGTGCCGTTCAATACATTAAAACTTGCAACTCAGTGGACTCCACATCTTTCTATCTACATGTTAATAAATCTAGCCTCAACAGAGCAATATCTTCAGATCAGCCCCATCAATGCACACAACTTCCTGTCTTTGTCCACTGTAATGATTTGTATTCTGTGGTCACTACTCTTTTTGACAAAAATAAAAAGGTATTTCAGGGAGAGTCTCTTCATGATCCAATCAGAATAACTTCATTTTATTTGCTCTGTACTTCTGGTCAAGGTGGCTTCTTTTAGAAATTGTCACAGTTGTGGATCAGGCGCTTAATACAGGTACTCCTCAACTTACGATGGGGATACGTTCCGAGAAATCCATCGCAAACCAAAAATATTGTGTCCAAATGCATTGAATACACCTGATCACGTGGCCGGAAGCGAGCGGCGGATCGCTACGGGTCACTGCCGTTTGCACCATCTCAAAGTCGAAATATCGTAAGTCGAAGCATCGTAAGGCAGGGAGCACCTGTACTCACACCTGATCATTCTATCTTTTGCAACCTTGATAAGTCACCAATCTTGGTTTCCACATATCCCTTCCTCTGGCTTCACGTTTCTCTTCTTTCTCTATTTCGCAGCCGTTTTTGTTTTCATCTCTGGCCTTTGTCCACCCATCTGCCAATCACCCCCCCCCCCCGTATCCTTGTCAAGTTTTGTCCTGTCTCCCATTCATTTTTCTCCAGAGATGCTGCCTGTCTCACTGAGTTACTCCAGCATTTTGTGTCTATCTTCGATTTAAACCAGCAACTGCAGTTCTTACCTACATATTTTGTCCTGCCCTCCCACCTCTCTTTTCCAGCTTTCCCCTCCCACCGAAAACGCTGCCTACCCATGTCCTCCAGGGATGTTGCCCGACCTACTGAGTTACTCCAGTACTGTGTGTTTCTTTTGTAAATGAAGCACCTGCTGTTCCTTGTGTCTACAATCTTGGCCCTTTATCTTTGTTTCTTGATAAAATAATTGGAGAAGGACTGTAAATAAAAATTTTGGGACTAACATTTAAACTTACTTTGGTTTTAAAGATATAATAGCTTCTTCTCCTTTTTCCATATCCTGCAGTGCCTTCTCAATGCCTGGAGGAATGTGATGTTCTTCACCATCTCCAATGATGAAAGAGACATCGCGATTGTCAAAGACCTTACCCTGACATTTGCCTTCCAAATGGACTGAAAGAAAGGATATGCAGAAACAGAACTATTTAAGAAAGCTTTTGAGCTCAAAGCAAATGCACATTCTTAACTGTGGCTTAAGATTATAGGGAAGAGAAAAGAAATCACGGTCATACAGAATGGAAACAGCCTTGCCGACCAAGATGCCCCATCTATACTGAAGAAGGGTCTCGACCCGAAATGTCACCCATTCCTTCTCTCCGGAGATGCTGCCTGTCCTGCTGAGTTACTCCAACATTTTGTGTCTGTCTTTGGTTTAAACCAGCAGCTGCAGTTCCTTCATACACATGTCCCATCAAGACTAGTCCTACCTGCCCACATTTGACCCATATCCCTCTAAACTTTTCCTATCCACGTACTTGTCCAAATGTCTTTTAAATGTTGTTATAGTACATATGTTATAGTATAATAAAGGCAACAATAAAAAGATAGGGTGAATGCACACAGTCTTTTTTTTCCAGGATAGGGGAAGCCAGACGACATAGTGATTTAAGGAGACTAATAGAAATCTGAGGGGCAACTTTTTCACACAGAGGGTGGCTTGTATATGGAACGAGTTGCCAGAGGAGGTAGTTGAGGCAGATATAATACACTGGAAAGGTATACAGATGGGAAAGGTTTAGAGGGACATGGGCCCAAAACAGGCAAATGGGACTAATGTAGATGGGACATCTTGGTCAGCATGGACTGGTTGGTTCAAAGGGCCTGTTTCCGTGCTGTATGACTCTCTGATTCGCGCACTCTGAGGGAAAAAGTGGGCAGTAGTGTAGATTAACTATCCCAGGTCAAACACAAGATTTGATACTGTGATTTGATTTATTTGTTTCTGTATAAGCATATCAAATGGAATTTTTGGCCAAATAAACTTGTTGCTCTGTAAAGTCCTTCGGAAAAAGGATTAGTCCAAAATATGATTCTATGGGAAGAAAGGCAACAAATTCTTGTGTGGATTCTTATTTTTCCTGGAAAGACCATCGTTTTCCGATTGATAACTTTTCATAGGTGATTCAGGTGACTTACCGAGAGAAGCCTGGTGCAAACTGTTTACGAGGATAAAATCAAGAGCCTTACCTTCAACTGAGGCTCCTTCATTGGGCTTGGAATAACTTTCTCCCTTCTTTCTGATTCGGCGAGTGATTCCACCATCTTCATCCTGAGACAGATCCTCTACTTTGATCTCAAACAGCTCAATCTTAAAAGCAAGAATAATAACGGAAATTATCTCATATGTCAGTTATTGTGTATTTGGATATTTGGAGAATTGTATTCAGTTCTAGACACCATGTAATAGGAAAGATGTTGTAAAGTTGAAAAGGGTGCAGAGAAGATATACAAGGATGTTGCCTGGGCTCGAGGGTCTGAGCTAAAGGAAGAGGTTGAGTAGGCTGGGACTCTATTCCCTAGAGCACTGGAGGATGAAGGGTGATTTTATAGAGGTGTATAAAATCATGAGGAAAAGATCGGATGGACACCATCGAGAGCTAGAGGGCATAGGTTTAAGGTGACGGGGAAAAGATTTTATAAGAATCTGAGGGGTAACATTTTCACGTAAAGGGTGGTTGGTGTATGGAACAAGCTGCCAGTGGAGGCAGGGACAATGTTTAAGAGGCATGGATAGGACAGGTTTAGAGGGATATGGGCCAAACGCAGGTAGGTGAGACCAGTGTAGACGGGACATGTTGGTCAATGTGGCCAAATTGGGCCGAAGGACCTGTTTCCACACTGTATGCCACTATGACTCTAAATCTGGCTAGTCATGCTTAATATAGCAGACTATAATATTTATTTCAGACACCCGTGATTTTCTCCATTCTCAACGCATTTCCAAATGTGACCAAAGGGCTATTTAAATTTACATAACTGCCCCTTCATGCAGCAGTAAAACTGTAACTGTTGTGCAAACAAGAACATCATGCTGTGATTGGCATGCAGTTCTTCAGCTAATCATATTGCAACAATGCTATTGTATCATTCTGCAGTTAAAATTCTTTAAAAAAGAGAACGAACTGTCATAGTACAAATATCAAGACATCGTTTGTGATGAAATGGAGACTGATGATCAAAAAGAAAGCGCACCTCAAATACAAGAGTGGCGTCTGGTTGGATTTTTGGTGGGCTGCCTGCTGAGCCATAGGCATATTCTGGTTTGCAGATGATCTGGCAGATCTCTCCGATCTTCATGGTGGCCACTGCGATATCCCATGCCTTAATAACTTGGCCTAGTCACAAACAAAAAAAGTTCATGTGCGGATGTATGCATACTCCAATTATAATATTCAATCCATATGGTTATGTAGCACAGAAACAGGCCCATCAGCCTACTGTGTCCATGTTGATGTACCAGTAATCAATCATGTCAATTACCAAGCATTTTGGATCAATGGCAGCCAGAGATCAGTCTAACTTTGCATCATGTTCAGCATGGATATCGTGGGGAGATAGGGCCTGTTCCTTTGATGTTCTGTTCTATGTACCTATCTGTACTAATCTCATTTACTATTTTGGCCATCGGTTTCTACATTGGCAATTCATATGCTTACCTAGATAATTCTTAAATATTGTGAGTTTCTCCACAACCTACCCACTTATGTCATTTTAATGCAAATTGGGCACTGACCTTGTAGTACAAATTATTGGATTAGATTGTGCCAAACTAGATAGCCCTAGAAAATATGTTCCCTCTAGTTCTGTAACCATTTGGGGCTGCTGCACCCATTATATATCAATTTGCTGCTTATATGCAGTTTGGATCAAGAACCAAATAAGTATAAGTTCAAGGAACAGAATTAGGCCATTCGGCCCATCAATTCTACTCCGCCATTCAATCATGGCTGATCTATCTTTCATAGAAAATAAAATAGTTGCAGGAGTAGGCCATTTGGCCCTTCGAGCCAGCACCGTCATTCAATATGATCCTGGCTGATTATCTAAAATCAGTAGCCCGTTCCTGCTTGTTCCCCATATTGCTTGATTCCTTTAGCCCCAAGAGCTAAATCTAACTCTCTCTTGAAAACATGCAGTGAATTGGTCTCCACTGCCTTCTGTGGCAGAGAATTCCACAGATTCACAACTCTCTGGGCAAAAATGTTTTTCCTCATCCCAGTCCTAAATGGCCTACCACTTATTCTTAAACTGGTTCTGGACTCCCGACACCGGGAACATTTTTGTAACCTGTCCAATCCTTTAAGAATTTTATATGTTTCTATAAGATCCCATCACCCTTCTAAATTCCAATGAATACAAGCCCAGTCGACCCATTCTTTCATCATATGTCAGTCCCACCATCCCGGGAATTAATCTGGTGAACCTACGCTGCACTCCCTCAATAGCAATAATGTCTTTCCTCAAATTAGGAATCCAAACTTGCACACAATGCTCCAGGTGCGTTCTCACCAGTACAACTGCAGTAGGACCTCCTTGCTCCTAAACTCAAATCTTCTCGCTATGAAGGCCAACATGCCATTAGCTTTTTTCACTGCCTGCTGTACCTGCATGTTTACTTGCAGTGATTGATGTACAAGCACACCCAGGTGTCATTGCACCTCCCCATTTCCTAATCTGACACCATTCCGTTAATAATCTGCCTTCCTGTTCTTGCTACTAAAGTGGACAACCTCACATTTATCCACATTATACTGCATCTGCCAACTCACCCAACCTATCCAAGTCACCCTGCAGCCTCATAGCATCCTCTTCGCAGCTCACACTGCCACCCAGCTTTGTGTCATCCGCAAACTTGGGGATGTTACATTTAATTCCCTCGTCTAAATTGTTAATATATATTGCAAATAGCTGGGGTCCGAGCCTTGCGGCACCCCACTAGCTACTTTCCTTCTCAACCCTTGACACCCTTACTAATCAGGAATCTGTCAATCTCCGCCTTAATAATATGCATTGACTCCACAGCCATCACTGTCAATGAATTCCATAGATTCACCACCCAAGTTGTAGTTAAAAATAATAAATATAACAAAATTAAGATTGTTTTAAAACCTAAAGTACATCACATCTAAATATTCATTGCGTAACCTACCCAACTTCCACACAAAATTGAAAAGATGTTCACAAAACATCAGCTGCCCCTGATAATTATTTTGAACAGTTATGCAAATAGTTTCTTGACATGTTTTTGTCAAGTTACATAAGTGAAGCTGAGGCAATTCAGGCTTGTGTTGTTTTCGATGCAAGGAACGCTTATGTTAAATATTCTTACCCTTTCCAAGATCAAATGTGAAATATTCATCCCGGTCTCTGCTCGAGTCAAATTTAGTCCCATCCAAGAGTACACCAGTGTAGTGGACAGACACCTTGTCTCCTGTCATTGGGGTCTCATCTCCAGTGCCTTCCTTTTTCACCAGCTGTGAGAAAACAGGAAAGATTATCAGTTAAATATATTTTCACGTTATTGTTAATGTTTCCATTCATGAAAGTTTGAATGTTGAAAAGCTATTGAGGAAATTACTTCTACCCTAATAAAAATATTTTACTTTTTCATGTTCCAATTATTCTCAAATGATAACTCTTACAACAGAAGACTTTACATTGATTGAAGCTGACAAAGGATGAAAATCTTCAGAAATGAAATGTTTGAAAAAAACCCTGGGAAATACAGATTAGATCCGAGTTTGTCAAGCTATTTTAACTATCACTCTTTGGAGAAATTTATTTTTTGGATTGACAAAGGGCGGCACGGTGGCACAGCGGTAGAGTTGCTGCCTCACAGCGCCAGAGACCCAGGTTCGATCCTAACCATGTCTGTACGGAGTTTGCACCTTCGCCCCGTGACCCAAGTGGGTTTTCTCCGGGATCTTACATTTCCTCCCACACTCCAGACATACAGGTTTGTAGGTTAATTGGCTTGGTAAAGTTGTAAATTGTCCCTAATGTGTGTAGGATAGTGTTAGTATGCGTGGATCCCTAGTCAGCGCGGACTCGGTGGGCCGCTGGATATCTAAACTAAACGATGGGAACGGAAGGATCTGAATTATGTGCAGGCAGGTAAAGGTGGTCTTGGCATTATGTTCAGCACAGACAGTGTGGGCTGAAAGACATGTTCTACGTTCTATGCCCTAATCAGAACTTTTCCTGTACCATTTCCATTTCACACTCAAGGAAACCAAAGTGGATTACTAAATTACGCCAAATTATAGGTGATTTGGACTGTGGAATCTGTCTGAACTTAGCAGACAAGCTTAAACTTGTGTTAAACCCTCTCCTTCGACAAACACATCACAAAGACAGCCTTCTTCCACCTCAAAAACATTGCCCGTCTCCGTCCATCCCTCTCCTCCACAGCTGCAGAAACCCTCATCCACGCCTTCATCACCTCCCGTCTGGACTACTGCAACAGCCTCCTCTATGGCGCACCCTCAAAAATCATCAGTAAACTTCAATATTCAAAACTCCGCTGCCCGTCTACTCACCCACACCCCGCTCCGTGACCATATCACCCCCGTCCTTTACAAACTCCACTGGCTCCCCATCCCCCAGAGAATCCAGTACAAAATCCTCCTCATGACCTACAAAGCCCTCCATAACCTGGCCCCATCCTACCTGACCGACCTCCTCCACTCCCACCTGCACCCTCCGCTCTGCTGCTGCCAATCTCCTATCCCCCCACATCCGGACCAAACTCAGATCCTGGGGGGACAGGGCTTTCTCCATCGCTGCTCCCACCCTATGGAACTCACTACTCCAAACCGTCAGACTCCTCCTCACTCACCACATTCAAAACATCACTGAAGTCTCACCTGTTCAGTACTGCCTTCAACCACTGAAGGCCATCTCACCTTCTGTCTCCTTTCTCTGTTCGTTTACTTATTTATCTATTTATTCACTTCCCTATGTTCTTTAAATCCCTGTAAAGCGTCTATGAAAAGCGCTATATAAATGTAATGCATTATTATTAATAAATGGAAAATAAAAGGCAGATGGTGCATTGAATATTAAACTGATAAAAAGTCATCAAACTGAAACATTGACGCTGTTCCTCTCCCCACAAAGACTGAGCTGAGCGTTTTCAGTTTTTATTTCTTGTGCAGAAAAAAAGCGATAGATTTTTTCAAAGACAAGAACAGAGGCATGGTAAGTGTGACGGTCCAGAAGTGCATGGGACACAGATGTCCCTCGCAACATCACTGAGCAACGTGCATCTACAATCACTGAACAAGTGAGGCGGCAGTCCAGAACTAGCCAGAACTTTCTAGAACCACCAGGCCTTGAACAGACCTGCACAACTCTAATCCCACCTCTGCAACAGAACACAATGGACCACCTTTTGCACTTTCGTGGACTTGTTCTCCAATTGTGCTTTGCACTCATGTCCATTTTCCCCATGTCCAGTGTAATTTATGCTTTGTGTAATCTCTAAATCTACATGCCTGTAATACTGCTGCAAGGAAGATTTTCACTGTACTTATGACACTAGTTTCTTTTCATAAATAAATCCTCTCTTGAATATTCAAGGTGAGGGGGAAGATTTAATAGAAACCTGAAGGGCAACTTTTTCATCAGTGGGTGGTGGGTATGAGTTGCCTGGGGAGGTAGTTGAGGCAGGTGCTATTGCAACATTTAAAAGATATTTGAACAAGTACACAATAGGAATGGTTTAGAGGAATATGCGCCAGGAATGGGCAGGTGGGACTAGCGTAGATGAGACAAAACACGAGTTACTCAGGGGGCTAGGCAGCCTCTGTGGGGGGTACGGGAGGCGCGTAGATAGGGCAACTTGGTCGGCATGGACATGCTGCAATACTCTTGCAAGGGTCCCGAGTATGGAGGGTGTGGATGAGGTTGTCTGTGGGGAGGGAAAAGGAGAGGGGAGGCAGGGCGTGAGGGGGGTGGCGAGAGGGAGGGGGGGGGGGGAGGGGAGGGAGGGGGGGGAGGGAGGGGGGGAGGGAGGGGGGGGAGGAGGGGGGGGAGGAGGGCGGGGAGGAGGGAGAGGGGGGGAGGAGGGAGAGGGGGGAGGGAGAGGGGGGAGGGAGAGGCTGAGGAAGTGAGAGAGAGAGGGGGGTGAGAGGCTGAGGAAGAGAGAGAGAGGGGGTGGGAGAGGGAGAATGCAGGGACCGGATAGTTGTGGCTGGGAGGGGGCCGCTCAGCCCGCAGTGAGGGGGAATGGGGATAGCAGGAGCCGGGAACAATGCGGGGTTGGGGCCCAGAAAGGCCTCAGCACCGCCACCGGGCCGGGGCCTCAGCACCGCCACCGGGCCGGGGCCTCAGCACCGCCACCGGGCCGGGGCCTCAGCACCGCCACCGGGCCGGGGCCTCAGCACCGCCACCGGGCCGGGGACTCAGCACCGCCACCGGGCCGGGGCCTCAGCACCGCCACCGGGCCGGGGCCTCAGCACCGCCACCGGGCCGGGGCCTCAGCACCGCCACCGGGCCGGGGCCTCAGCACCGCCACCGGGCCGGGGCCTGAAGTACAGGCCGCCCGCCTGCTGAGACGGACAAAGAGCGGAGGGGGAGCGCTGCCCTGCCCAACCCGGCCCGGCAATGCGGCCTCACCTTCAGCACCCCGCCATCGCCCTTGGGGCTGATGTCGTCGCCCTCCTCTTGCTCTTCCTTCTCCTCCGCCGCCGCCACCTGCAGCTCGGCCTTCTCTTCGCCCGCGGTCATGGTGGCTGTGTGTGGAGCCGGCAGCGCCTTCCTTGCAGGAGGCGAGAGTCTGTATGTGTGTGGAGCTGCTGCTGCTGCCGCCGCCGAGCGTGTGATGGCGGGAGAGGGAGAGAGAGAGAGAGAGAGAGGGAGGAGCAGGGGAGGAGGGCGGGAGAGAAGCTTCGAGAGGCGCCCTGACCCGCCTTCCTCCCTCCCCCCCCCCCCTCCCTCCTCCCTCTCTCCACCCCACACCAAGCACATGTCATGGCCGCTCTGGAAACATCTCCTCTTCACCCCCAGCCTCCTCACAAATAACACACACACACAAACACAAAAATGCTGCAGTAACTCAAAGAGCCAGGCAGCATCTCTGAAGAACAACCATTGCCTGTCCATTTTACCCAGAGATGCTGCCTGACCTGCTGATTTACTTCAGCATTTCCTGCCCATCTTTTTGGTTAAAAAAAACAGCATCTACATTTCTACGTTTCCCCACAAATAAACCCTTCACTGCAATTTGTTTGGAGAAGAAAAATACATGGGGTTTATTAAGTCCTGGGCAAATACAGAAAGGGGGTTCATTTAATAATAATAATAATAAATTGTATTTGTCATATGTTGATATATTGTCTTTTTACCTTACTAATGTCATTTTTAATCTTATTTATCCTTGGAATATTACTGCTGAGGTGACCCGTTGTCTTGCCAAATACATTTCATTGTACCATTGACCCTGTGCCAACCTACATATCACAAATAAATTTATTATTATGTATTCACAAAATGCTGGAGTAACTCAGCAGGTCAGGCAGCATCTTGGGAGAGAAGGAATTATGTAGAGTGCAGAATTATGTAGGTTGGCACAGGGTCAACAGTACAATTAAATGTGTATTTGACAAGACAACGGGTCACCTCAGCAGTAATATTCCAGGGATAAATAAGATTAAAAAATGACATTAGTAAGGTAAAAAGACAATATTAAAAAAGAGTTTAAAAGACAATATTAATAAACTGCATGGATTTTTTGTTTAGTTTATTGTCGTGTGTACTGAGGTACAGTAAAAAGCATTTGTTGCGTGCGAACTACTCAACGGAAAGACAATAAAAGATTACAATCTAGCCATTCACATGATAAAGGGAATAATGTGAATAACAGATTTCTCCAACCGTATTGCCATCAAGGGTGGTGGGTATATGGAAATTGCTGCCAGAGGAGGTAGTTTTTTTTCCTTTTTTTTCTTTTCTTCATATTTCAGATACAGCGCGGAAACAGGCCTTTTCGGCCCACCAAGTCCGCGCCGCCCAGTGATCCCCGCACACTAACACTATTAACACTATCCTACACACACTAGGGACAATTTTTACATTTTACCCAGTCAATTAACCTACATACCTGTACGTCTTTGGAGTGTGGGAGGAAACCGAAGATCTCGGAGAAAACCCACGCAGGTAACGGGGAGAACGAACAAACTCCGTACAGTACAGCACCCGTAGCCAGGATCGAACCTGAGTCTCCGGCGCTGCATTCGCTGTAAAGCAGCAACTCCACCGCTGCGCTACCGTTGAGGCAGGTACTATAAAAGCATTTGAAAGACATTAATTGGTACATGGATAGGAAAGGCTTAGGGACCCTTGGACTATCTTTAATCGGATTTTAATGGACTTTATCGTGCATTATACGTTATTCCCTTATCTTGTATCTGTGCACTATGGATGGATCGATCGAATCACGTTAGTCTTTCCACTGACTGGATAGCACGCAACAGAAATAATTTCACTCTACCTCGGTACATGTGATAAGAGTCATAGAGTGATACCGTTTGGAAACAGGCCCTTCAGCCCAACTCGCCCACACCAGCCAATAATGTCCCAGCTACACTAGTCCCACTTGCCTACACTTGGTCCATATCCCTCCAAACCTGTCCTATAGAATGTACCTGTCTAACATAGAGTTATAGAGTGATACAGTGTAATAAACACAATAAACTAAACTGCAGGGAGATGGGCCAAATGCAG
The DNA here is from genome assembly GCF_053455715.1 of Rhinoraja longicauda. Classification (NCBI taxonomy): domain Eukaryota; kingdom Metazoa; phylum Chordata; class Chondrichthyes; order Rajiformes; family Arhynchobatidae; genus Rhinoraja; species Rhinoraja longicauda. Next base: position 3,782,515 of record NC_135972.1, on the reverse strand, counting down.
GCAGGTGGGAGAAATGGGGCATCATGGTTGGGCATAGGTATGTTGGACCCAAAGGTCTGTTTCCGTTCCATATGATTCCATTATTCTAAGCGTTTGGGTTCATGTGTGCCAAGCTACAGTGATAAATGTTGGACACAAGGAACTGTAGATGCTGGTTTACCAAAAAAAGACGTAAAGTGCTGGAATAACACAGCGGGTCAGGTAGCATCTCTGGAGGACATGGAAAGGTGATGTTTTAGGTCGGGACGCTTCTTCAGACTGAAAAGCTTTGCTTTACATGCCATCCCATCAAATCAGTTAATGAATTTATGGAAACCAGGGAGAGTGAAGGGAAAGATGCAGAGTGCAGAATATAGTTCTCAACGTTGATGGGCATCAGTTCCAGACATAAACTCCAATGTCCGCAATAAACTCCAATATCGCTGGTTGTTAGCTGCCCAGGCAAAATATGAGGTACTGTTCCTCCAACTTGCGTTTGGCCTCAGGACAAAAAGTTTAGAATGGTAAGGGGAATTAAAGTGTTTAGCAACCGGAAGATCAAGTAAGTCCAGGTGGACCGAGTAAAGGTGTACAACGCAACATTTGCCGAGCCTGCGCTTGGTCTTGCCGATATATAGGAGTCTACACCTGGAAAAGCAGATACAATAGATGAGGTTGGAAGAGATACAAGTGAACCTCTGCCTCACCTGAAAGGACTGTCAGGTCCCTGGATGGAGCCAAAGGAGGAGATATAGGGACAGGTATTGCATCTCCTGCGGTTGCAGGGTAAAGTAACTGGGGAGGAGCTGGTTTGGGTGGAAGGGACGAGTAAACCAGGGAGGAGGGAACGGTCTCTACTGAAACCTAAACCTGGGTAGAGAATTCCAAAGATTCTCTCCAAAATTACACAGACGATAAATAGGTGAGCTTTAATTAGTTGGAACTGCTTTTAGTGCTGGAGACTAGCCTGACCACCCTACACTTGCTGCAGGCAATAAAATAAGTGAACTTTAATAAGCTGGAACTGCTTTTGCTGCTGGAGACCAGACTGACCTCCCTCCCATTCCCACACTGACCTTTCTGACCTGGGCCTCCTCCACTGTCAGATTGGGGCAAATTGGAGGAACATCACCTCATATTTCGCTTGGGCAGCTTACAACCCAGCGATATATTGTTTTCTCTTACTTCAAGTAACCCTTGCTTTCCGCTGAGTTAGTGCAGCGTTTTTTGTGTTTATCTACAGCATTTCACTGTACCTCGGCACACGTGACAATAATAAACCTAAGATAGACACAAAGAGCTGGAGGAACTCAGCGGGACAGGCAGCATCTCTAGAAAAAAGGAATAGGTGGCGTTTCGGGTCGAGACTCTTCTTCAGACTGAGAGTCAGGGGAGAGGGCGACTAGAGATATGGAAGGGTAAGGTATGAAAACGAGACTTTATTCATTGTTCTTTATGTCTCCACATCATCGTCTATAATCTCTTATTTCCCTTATCCCTAATCAGTCTGAAGAAGGGTCTCGACCCGAAACGTCACCCATTCTTTCTCTCCGGAGATGCTGCCTGTCATGCTGAATTACTCCAGCATTTTGTGTCTACCTTCGGTGTAAACCAGCATCTGCAGTTCCTTCTTACACAATAATAATAAACCTAAACCTGGGTAGAGAATTCCAAAGATTCTCTCCAAACTTACACAAGACGATAAAAAATAAGTGAGCTTTAAATGAGTTGGAACTGCTTTTGGTGCTGGAGATCTGCCTGACTCCTCAGACAGCTGAGGAAATTCAGAGTGTCTCTGAGGATCCTTCATTGCTTCTACTCTGAGACTGTAGAGAGCATCCTGTCCGGCAACATCTCAATCTGGTTTGGGAACAGCTCTGCCCAGGACAGGATGGCCCTGCAGAGAGTAGTGCGTTCGGCAGAACGCACCATGGGAACTACACTCGCCCTCCTGCAGGACCTATACATCAGGAGGTGCAGATCCAGAGCCAGCAACATTATGGGGTTCCCCTACCACCCCAGCAAAGAACTGTTCCAGCTGCTACGGTCAGGCAAACGCCTCCGCTGTCACGCTGTGAAAACGGAGAGGATGAGACGGAGTTTCTTCCCACAGGCCATCAGGATTGTTAACCATTATATCTCCAGGGACTACATTTTTTTTCTGTATTAATTAAAAAAATTATGCTGTAATTGTAATTTTTTTTGCACAATCCGCAGGCATTGCCACTTTCATTTCACTGCACATCTTGTATGTGTATGTGACAAATGGACTTAACTTGACCCCCCCCCCCCCCCCCCCCATACACTTTTGTAAACCCAGGGCTGTGGACGCGGCGTGGTGAAGCAGGCCCGTTGCCATGGCGACGCCCGCTGTCATGGCGGCGGCGGCGGCGGCGGCGGCGGGCGGGCCCAGGTAGGCCGCGGGCCTGGCGGCGTTGAGCCCTGCGTTGCGTTGCGATGCGCTCCGTCAGCTATGTGGAGAGAGCGGCGCTGGACTTCACCGGCAACCTCTTCACACAGGCCATCTGCCTGGGAGACGCCGACAACGACGGGGTGAGTCCCTCGGCCCACCGTTCAAACAAAAACCACACTCATAGTCTGAAGAAGGGTCTCGCCCCGAAATGTCACCCATTCTTTCCCTCCAGGGATGCTGCCTGTCCCGCTGGATTGCCCCAGCATTTTATGTCCATCTTCGGTGCAAACCAACATCTGCAGTTCCTTCCTGCACAAACTGTTGGGTGGTGGGGGGGGGGGGCAGGCTCATCGTCTGTGGAGTTGGTGGACAGGAGACGCCTCTGGTCGGGACCCTGCTTCAGACTGAATCCCCTGAGTTATTATTCCAGCACTTGGTGTGTGTTTTTTGTTTTGCAAATCAGCCTTTGCAGTTCTTTGTGCCTCAAAATGATTTTGGACCCGGGGATAACCACCCAGGACCTGGATTCAGCACCACATTAGCACAGGGACTGGGCCAGTGGTATCAATGTTTAAATGATCTGTACCTATCTGACTGAACAAGGTACCTGTGTGAGGCTGATCCCCTTTAATGGTTACAGAAAACGTACCAGCAACAGGCCTGAATCACCAGCCTTTTTCTATTACTTCGACCTTTTGTGTCTATCTTCGATTTAAACCAGCATCTGCAGTTGTTTCGTACACATTGAATCACCTGATCTTTGCAGGAACAAGACCAATGTTGGATAGGCGCCTCTAATGATCACAGAAAAATCAAAAATTTGTCCTTACTGTGTAAGGAAACAGTGTGAAAGTCAAAACTGTCCATAACGTTCACAGGAAGGGTGTTAATGGCAGAACATAATGCCTCAATATTGCCAGGAAGTAAACCAATGTCAAAAAGGAGCAGTCAACATTTACAAGACGATGCCAATTTTGGTGTGGCATTTCTAATAGAAATGGGTAACAGTGCCCAGTTATTCTCCTTCAACATTGACAGGAGCTATAACATTATCAACACAGAATACCACTGTTCACTGGATTTGTAGCTGTGTTGGACCAGCCCTTTTAATATTTACAGGAAAAGTTTCAAAGACAAGCTAGGACCACTTAATATTGACAGAAACTGTACCAATGTCACTTTAGAACCCTTAATATTAACAGGAACAGTGCCTGTCCCAGGCCATATTTACAGAACTGTACCAGTGTCAGACTGGGTACTTTAATATTTACAGGAACACTACCAGTGTCAGGCAAGATCCATTAATGTTTGTAAGAAATATACCAGTGTCCGTCCAGACCAGATGATACTGGTCCTGCAGGAAAGGGCTCCAGTGTCTGGTCCGAATCCCTTAATATTTACAGGAACTCTACCATGGCCACACAAAATCCTCTCTGAACAAGTAGTACCCATGACAGTCTGGCAACCCTTTTTACAGCCTGTACCACCGAAAGGCGGAAACCCTTGTATACAATACAATACAATACAATACAATACAATACAAACATTATTGTCATTGTGCAGTGTACAAGTACAGAGACAACAAAATGCAGTTAGCATCTTAACCAGAGTGCATGCGATGGAATAGTAAAACATATAATATATACAGTAATTCAGTAGCGGTAGTGGAAATTCCGGTGAGCGAGATCAATCACTGATGGGAGGAGTGCCCGTGGGGGGGTGGGGGGGGGGGGGGGGGGATGGCAGCAATCACCGAAGCGCAGAGTTAAGTAAGGTAACGACCGCAGGAAATAAGCTGTTCCTGAACCTGCAGGTCCGGGAACGAAGAGACCTGTAGCGCCTCCCAGATGGGAGGAGGGTAAACAATCTGTGGTTGGGGTGAGAGCTGTCCTTGACGATGCAGCGCGCCCTTCGCAGACATCGCCTACTCTGGATAGACTCAATGGAGGGGAGTGAGGAACCGGTGATGCGTTGGGCAGTTTTCACCACCCTCTGCAGTGCTTTCCGGTCGGACACAGAGCAGTTGCCATACCATACTGTGATACAGTTAGTAAGGATGCTCTTGATAGTGCAGCGGTAGAAGTTCACCAGAATCTGAGGAGACAGATGGACCCTCTTTATATTGATATATAAAGATATATTGAGGAACTATACCAATGACAAACCAAAGCCCATCTCTTTGCAGATGCTTTTTGAATTAAGAGCCACAGCTAATACAGAAGGCAGATATTAAAAGTGTTTATATTAAAATTGTGTCCAGACAACTCGCTGCATCATTGAAGAAGGGTCTCGACACGAAACGTCACCCATTCCTTCTGTCCAGAGATGCTGTCTGACCATCTGAGTTACTCCAGTGTTTTGTGTCTGGCATTACTGATTAACTTCTCCAAACACAGATTTAAAACGCAAGTTAAAGCCTTTGAGTAGTATCCATTTCCATCAAAGCTTGTGTTGATTCCTTCTGTTTTCCTTTTGATTCTGTTACAGTTGAATGAACTGGTGGTTGGGGATACCAATGGGAAACTATACGTATACAAAAACGATGACTGTAAACCATGGATCACACGGTCTTGCATTGGGATGGTATGAATTAGATTTTTAATACCATATTTAGTTATAATACCATAATATAACCATATGGTATTTAGTTATAATACCATAACATTATAATTTCGGATCATGCACCTGTAACATTCATGATTAAATTAAATGGAATGTCCGAGAAACAAGCATATTGGAGATTTAACCCACAAATTTTGAACGAAAAGTCATCCCAGGAATATATTATTAAACAGATTCAAATATTTTTGGAGGTAAATGACAACCCTGACACACCTATTTCTCTTATGTGGGAAACGTTTAAAGCGTATGTTCGAGGTACATTAATTTCTGCTCAAGCATTTTATAATAAAGAGAACAGGATTAAGCAACATACATTGGAAAGTGAAATTAAACAACTAGATATAGAAAATGCGAGAATGCCATCTACTTTAAAACATAATAAAATTGCTGTATTGAAATATAAATTAAATAAAATGTATTCAGAACAAGTAATAAAACTTTATCAAAAAACAAAACAATTACATTTTGAATTTGGAGACAAACCACAAAAACTATTAGCACGTCAATTACGAAAAATGGAAGGGGAAAAAATAATTCATAAAATTAGAACAGAGACAGGAGAATTATTAAAAATGCCCAAGGACATAAATGATAGATTTCTTCAATATTATCAGAACCTTTATTCAACTAAAACCGTAGCACAATCAGAAGGAATAGCAGACTTTTTAAAAAAATGTAATTTAAAAGGTTTAGATTCAAACGATAGAGAATTATTAGAAAGGGAGATTACGATAAAGGATATTGAGGAGTCTATTGGTTCTTTAAAAAACGGTAAAGCAGTAGGACCAGATGGTTTAGGCTCCGAATTTTATAAAAAATTCTATGATTTGCTTAGCCCACGTTTACATAGACTGTATGAGTATATATATACTCAACAGAAACTTCCAGATACTTTAAATGAATCTATAATAATACTGATTCCTAAAGCTGATAAAGATCCGGAAGACCCGGGATCATACAGAGCAATTGCACTTTTAAATACAGATCAAAAAATTTTAACTAAAATACTAGCGAATAGATTAAGTACGGTGATGAATAAATTAATACACCCTGACCAAACAGGCTTCATTCAGAAACGATACTCATACTATAATCTAAGAAGATTATTTAATATTATATATTCCAAGAGAATTATTAATGAAGATCTAGCAATAATCTCACTAGATGCTGAAAAAGCATTTGATCAGGTTGAATGGTCTTATTTATTTTTGGTGATGGAAAATATGCAGCTAGGGGAGAAATTCTGTACATGGATAAAACTGTTATATACAAATCCCACGGCTAGAATATTTACAAACCAAAGGTTGTCATCGAAATTTAGCCTAGCTAGAGGTTGTAGACAAGGATGCCCGTTATCCCCATTATTATTTGCGCTTGCTATTGAGCCACTGGCAGAAAGAGTTAGGGGGCATCCGGAAATACATGGATATAACACAAAGGACACAGAGAACAAAATTTCTCTATATGCAGATGACGTATTAATTTACATCACAAAACCAGAAATTAGTATTCCAAACTTATTAAAGCTAATAACCCAATTTGGATCACTTTCAGGATACAGAATAAATTGGAATAAAAGCGAAATTATGCCAATAAGGGAACATAACAAACAGATAATACAACAATTTCCATTTAAAATAGTAAATGAAAAATTTAAATATCTAGGTATCTATGTAACTAAGATATATACATCATTATTTAAAGCAAACTTCCCCCCGTTACTGAACAAACTACATAAGAATATTCAATACTGGAAAACACTCCCCATCTCAATGGTAGGCAAAATTAATGCCATAAAAATGATTTTTTTACCGCAAATATTATACCTTTTTCAGACAATTCCGATATATTTGACAAAAAACTTTTTAAAAAAATTGGACTCTATTGTTAATGATTTCATCTGGGATTATAAGAATCATAGGATAAATAAAAGACACTTGTGTAAATCAAAAATAAATGGAGGCCTGGCTTTACCCAATTTTTTGTTTTATTTCTGGGCAGTTAATATTAAAAATATGAATTTCTGGTTGGAAGAAATAGATCTTCAACCAGACTGGTTAAAAATGGAAAAGGAAGATTGTTTGCCTTTTGATATTGGTTCGATATTATTTGCCACGTCTAAATTAAACAAAAAAATTTATAGGGAAAACCCTATAATATTTAGTGCTATACGAATTTGGAAACAATTAAAAAAGACATTAAAACTAGATAATTTATCGCTTTTTCTTCCAATTGTGAATAATCCTTTGTTTAAGCCTTCATGGTTAGACCGGGGTTTTACACAGTGGAAGAATTATGGAATTAAAAATATGGGACAACTTTATAAGGAAGGCACCTTTCTGACATTTCAGGAGTTGCAACAGATTTATGGTCTTCGTGGAAATGATTATTTCAGATATCTTCAACTTAGAGATTACGTAAAGTCGAACTCCCAAAATTTTCAAATTAGAAATTCAGAAATTCTTGACGAATGTTGGAACAAACATCCTAATACAGAAAAATTAATATCTTATATATATAATATTTTATTAGACAGTGACATGCCTTCTACGGATTTATATAGACAAAAATGGGAAAAAGAATTAAATCAAGTAATAACGAAAGATACTTGGGAAGAAAGTTTGCAACATATAGATCAGTGTTCACTAAACGCCAGACATTCTCTAATACAATTTAAAGTATTACATAGGTTACATTATTCCAAAACAAAACTACATAAAATTTTCCAACATATTTCACCTAAATGTGATAAATGTCAACATTTAGAAGCTACATTATCTCATATGTTTGCAAACTGTATAAAAATTAAAAAATTTTGGGTAAATATTTTTAGTATAATATCTAAAATAACCAGCACACAATTGGACCCAGATCCAAAATTAATTATACTCGGAATATTAGAATTAGAATTAAATAAAACATTCAGAACAACACAAAAAAACTTTATTGATTATAGTTTAATAACAGGAAAAAAATTAATTCTAAAATTTTGGAAAGGCCCTACGGCCCCCACAATTAAAATGTGGATTATAGAAATGACGGAGACCTTAAACGTGGAAAGAATCAGATTTTCCCTGTTGGACAAACAGGAATTATTCATTGAAACATGGTCTCCTTTTATTGATTACTTAAAGGGTCAGAATAGTTCAGCACAGGAACCTGACTAGCACTCGGACTAAAGAATGAATGAAATGCTATACTTTGGAATGTACGAATATATCTCGAATGAAGTTTTTGTTATTTTAATAAATTTTTCCATTCTTCTTTAACTAATTTTTTCCTTATTTTTATTTTATTTTTTTTGTTTTTAGTTATTTTTTCTTTTAAATTGGTTTTTGTTTTTAGTTTTTTTCTCTCTCTTTTCTTTCTTCACTTCATCTACTTCGTTAGCTTTATTTAGTTTATATAAAATAAATTAAAAAAAAGGGGTAAAAGGTATATAATAATAATTGACAATATTATCAATTCAAAAATGTATGACTGTAAAGATGTAAACAGGTTATGTACCTATCCCCAATAAAATTTTATTTAAAAAAAAAAAAAAAAAAAGAATTAGATTTTTTGTTCACTTTTTCCTCTTTTTTACTGAAACAAGCTGACTCGTTTTCTTCCCTTTTCTTCCCTTTGTAATCATCAATGTGCTAAAACAAATGTGCTAAAACTTTGAAATGGGAAAGATGGGTCAATCCAATTAATGTTCTTCTTTCCAACACTGTCCACCTTCCCACCACCCTATTAAATTAGCAGAGGAGCTTTGGTAGGATAGTAATCAGAATTTGGAATTGAGACCCTAGAGAATTTGGAATTGTTCTTTATGAGACAGAGATGGGTATGGGGAGATTAAATAAAGGGCTTAAAATAATTTGGATTTTGATAGAGTTGATTGGAGGCGATGGGAAGGGAATTGTTTCCATTGAGAGGATGGGTAGGCAGATGACATATTGAATTAATTGGCAAGAGACCCATGGGAAATGTCGATTTATTTGGAATACATTACCTAAGAGGATGAGGGAAGGCCACCAAAAATTGCAGAGACTTGTGAATGTAGCCCAGTTCATCTCACAAACCAGACTTCCCTTTCTAGACTCCATTGAATCCAGCCAATATAATGAAGGACCTATTCCACCCTGGTCATTCCATTTTCTCCACACTCCTGTGGGGCAGAAGATCCAACTCTTCCACCAAACTGAAATAAAAGGTGTAGAATATAATTATTATTATTATGTTGAAGTGTTTCAAGTACAAATAGAGCTCTGATAGAATTATTTTCTTTTAAATAAAAATCAACTTTATTTTAACCAGAGTTCTGGCTGCAATAACTTAATCTACAGAATATATTATATCTTTAATATTTTAGATTTAAAGTTAACACTTTTTTGGGCTTTAAGCTCAAACAACAAAGTTTTCATATTGAATGTGCAATTTTAAATACACAAACTTGCTGGCACACAAATGGTAATTAAAAAAGAATTATATCAATTTGTTCTTGGTTGTCTTTAGAATTGTTCAGATTAGGTATGCATCTTTAAAGAGTTGTTCAAGAAAGGTGAAAATGTTATTAACACAGGCAGATTTAGAGCTGTCATTTCAAACATTCTACATTTGGTAGATTGGATATAATAAAATGTAGATATGCTAAAGAAACCTAATTCTGAATTAACGTTAGTGGAGAAGTGTGACTTCATCTACCTTGTTAACCTTTTGTTTGTTACCAGGTGACTTGCGTAGGTGTAGGTGACATCTGCAACAAAGGGAAGGTATGTCGCATGCCTTGAATTGAATGTTTATTTGAGAAAGATGTCATTTTCAGGTCCGTGATGGTTTCAGAGATGAAGCTAGCAGGGGAATTATTTTCTATAACAAAATTGGGTAAATCATGAATTTATTTAATAAATGGATTGACAAAGGCAGGGCAGTGGACAGTGACTATTTGGACCCGCATGGTAGACTAGCCAGGAAGGTTAGATCCCATGGGATTTAGAGTGCTCTAGCCAATTGGATTCAGACTTAGCTTGGTGGAATGAGTTAGAAGGTAATAATGGAGCCTTGTTTTCCTGATTGGGGTGGTATGCTGCAAGGATCTGTGCTGGCTCTACTGTTGTTTGTCATCCATTTTAATGATTTGGATGGACAATGTAGTTGATGTGGATAGTAAAAGTGCCTTTAGCATCAAAGCTGGTGGTATTGTGGACAGTGAAGTAGGCTATCTATGTTTACGAACAGATCTGGATCAACTAGGGAAGTGGGCCAAGGAATGGCAGGTGGAATTTAACACTGATAAATGTGGGGGGAAGTCTTTTTGTAAGTCAAACCAGGGCAGGGCTTGCACAGTAAATGGTTGGAGAGTGGAGAGTGTTGCAGAGCAGAGAGACCTTTGGGGTACAGGTGCACAGATCCTTGAACATGTTAACACAGGGAGACAGCGTGGTGAAGATGTTTGGCACAGTTGCCTTCATCAGTAAGGATATTGAGTTGGGGGGGTCATGTTACAGATGCACACGAGATTGGTGAGACCACATTTGGAGTATTGTGTGCTGTTCTGTTTGCCCTGCTAGAGGAAAGGTGTCATTGAGCTGTAACAGGGTGGAAATATTCACCATGATGTTAGCAGGACTCGAGGGCTTGGGTTATAAGAAAAGGCTAGATAAGCCGGGGCCTTTGTTCCCTGGAGCGTGGGAAGTTAAGGAGTGGACTTGTAGAGATTTATAGCATCCTGAGATGCATAGGTAAGATGAATGGTCACAGCCTTTTTTACAGGGTAAAAGAGTTCAGAACTAGAGGGCATCGGTTTAAGATCAGAGGGGAAAGAATTAAGAGACTTGAGGAGCAAGTTTGTCATACTGAGGGTAATGTTTATATGGAAGGAACTGCCGGAGGAAGGTGTAGAGGTGAGTACAATGGCGATGTTTGAAAGACATTAGAAACATAGAAAATAGGTGCAGGAGTAGGCCATTCGTCCATTCGAGCCAGCACCGCCATTCAATATGATCATGGCTGATCATCCAAAATCAGTACCCCGTTCCTGCCTTTTCCCCATATCCCTTGATTCCATTAGCTCTAAGAGGTAAATTTAACTCTCTCTTAAAAACATTTGGACAGGTACATTGATAGAGAAGGTTTTGAGGGATATGGGCCACATGCAGGCAATGACACGTTCAGTTATAAAACCTGGTTGGTATGGATGAGTTGAGCCGAAGGGCCTGCTTCATGCTGTATGATTCTTTGACAATACGTTAGGCAGTGTCTGTGGAAAGGCAATTAACAATTAAAGATGCTGTATTATCAACAGAAGGGGATTTTCATGGAGTAAATCTAAAATAAATAAAGACTATTACTCTGTAATACTCAAGATTAAGTGCTGATTTTTCTACCTAAGTTTGCATTTTTGTAAAATTCAGAAAATGAATCAACAGTTGTAACAATCAAATCACAAAATTGTTTAATTTCACTGTCTGCAATTCCACCAATTTTAGTTGTCTGCAAACTATCAACCGACCCATCTACCTTTTAGTCCAGTTCATTGATGTATATCACAGATAACAGAGGATGATTAAACATGGAACTTTTAATAAGATTCTATTTTTTTCCCTTCTTCCAGAATTTTGTTGTGGCTGTGGGAGCAGAGGGTTGGTTCCATATCTTTGATCTCAGCAGCATATCAACCAAGTCAGACACTTCTGGTCACCATGACTGCCTATTTAGTGATGAACAGAAAGCGTTATACACCCAGCACATCCCTGCTAACACCAAGGTGATGCTCATTAGTGACATCGGTGAGTTGAAGGAGACTACTGTTGTGACCGACGGAAGTCAAGAAGGTGATAGGGTTTAAATTTGTTGTAAAATGATTCATTGCAAGGAACAGTGAGTAACAGGATAATTCCAACAATATATTTGAAAGTCTTGTGGTTTTAAATATTCAGCGCTGTCTCAAAAGTATTGATGGAGAGGCACAGCGTGGAAACATCTACCCAGCCTTCGTCTCTAGACCCCCATCAACCTCTTCCCGCTTGTCTCCATTTGCCCATCCTCCCTCATTTGCCTCCCCCATCACCTACCAGTCCCTGTCCTAGCCCTTCCTCTCACCCCTTTCTACTGGCGTCTCAGCAACTGGTGGGGGGAGGTGGGGGGGGGAGACTTTCCCTAATATTGGGGGGGGGGGGGGTCCCTTAGCAACTAGGGCTAGATATTTTGCCTCAATGAGGGAAGATCACCCAATATGATCATACTCTTTTGTACTACCTATTATCAAGCAATATGTACAAGATGAAGATATACCAGCTACTCTTTGTTTCATGACCTGGTTTAACAGAGGCAAACCTGTGGAAGCGTAAGATGACTGATTTTAAAGTACATAAATAAGTAAGCAGCAGGTTTCTCACAACTAAGGGTCCCTACCCCAAACCTCACCTGATCTCCAGAGATGCCGCCTGACCCGCTGAGTTACTCCGTCGCCTTTCCATGTTCTCAAGAGATGCTGCCTGACCCGCTGAGTTACTCCAACACTCTGAAACGTCACCTATCCATGTTCTCCACAGATGCTGCCTGACCCGCTGAGTTATTCCAGCACTCTGTGAAATGTCACCTATCCATGTTCTCCAGAGATGCTGCCTGACCCGCTGAGTTACTCCAGCACTCTGTGAAACGTCACCTATCCATGTTCTCCACAGATGCTGCCTGACCCGTTGAGTTATTCCAGCACTCTGTGAAATGTCACCTACCCATGTTCTCCAGAGATGCTGCCTGACCCGCTGAGTTACTCCAGCACTCTGTGAAACGGCTCCTATCCATGTTCTCCACAGATGCTGCCTGACCCGCTGAGTTACTCCAGCACTCTGTGAAACGTCACCTATCCATGTTCTCCAGAGATGCTGCCTGACCCGCTGAGTTACTCCAGCACTCTGTGAAGTGTCACCTATCCATGTTCTCCAGCGATGCTGCCTGACCCGCTGAGTTACTCCAGCAAATGTGTCCTTTTGTGTAAATCAGCGCCTGCAGTTCCTTGATCCTACATAATTAAATAACTTGTTTCTTTATGCAGATGGGGATGGAAAGTGTGAAATGGTGGTAGGTTACACTGACCGTGTCGTGAGAGCATTTCGATGGGAAGACTCCTCGATCGATTGTTCCGGACAGCTGGTACTGCTGAAAAAATGGCTTCTGGAAGGACAGGTATGGATTTGTAACCTGTTATCGTAAGGTGCAGGAGAATATTCAAGGTCAAGGTCAGCTAATTGTCACATGTACCAGTTAAGGTATAGTGAAATTTGAGTTACCATACAGTAGAGTTGCTGCCTTACAGCGAATGTAGCGCCGGAGACCCGAGTTCCATCCCGACTACCGATACCGTCTGTACGGAGTTTGTACATTCGCCCCGTGACCTGCGTGGGTTTTATCCGAGATCTTCGGTTTCCTCCGAGATCTTCGGTTTCCTCCCACACTCCGAAGACGTACAGGTTTGTAGGTTAATTGGCATGGTAAATGTTAAAAATTGTCCCTAGTGGGTGTAGGATAGTGTTAATGTGTGGGGATCGCTGGTTGGCGTGGACCCGATTGGGCCGAAGGGCATGTTTCCGCGCTGTTTCTCTAAAGTAAAGTAAACTAAAAACCAAACATACGTCACCCATTCCTTCTCTTCAAAGATGCTGCCTGACCCGCTGAGTTACTCCAGCATTTTGTGATACCTTTGAAACATTCAGCCATACTATGTGAAAAGCAACAAGACACACAACCACATTAAAGTTAACATAATCATCCATCACAGTGGATTCCACATTCCTCACTGTGATGGAAGGCAATAAAGTGCAATCTACTTCCTCTTGTTCTCCCGCGGTCAGGGCAGTCAAGGTTCTTGTTAGAAGAATAATTTAGGAAAACATGCTAAAGTTTGATTAAATAAGTTAATTTTAAAGAAGATAATGCAACGATGTATTAACATTTCCAAACCTGGGTCATCTTAATATTCCATATAGCCAATTAAGTGCTTAGTTTAGTTTAGAGATTCAGCATGGAAATAGGCCCTTCAGCCCACCGAGTCCACGCTGACCATTGGTCGCACATTCACACTAGTTCCATGTTATCCCACTTCCTCTTCCACACACTAGGGGTAATTTACAGAGGGCCAATTGACCTACAAACCCACATGTCTTTGGGATGTGGGAAGAAACCAGAAAACCCGGAGGAAACACGCGTAGTCAGGGAGAACGTGTAAACTCGAGGTCCCGGGGTCAGGGTCTAACCCAGGTCTCTGGCGCTGTGAGGCAGCAGCTCCACCAGCTGTGCCACTGTTATAAGAAGTAAGACTGCATTTGCACACAGGTAGGCCAAACACTCAGGGAGTGCATTCGGAAAGAAATCCCAAAGCGTGAGACCTAGGCAATTGGAAGCCTTCTCGCAAATTGAATGGGAGGAAGGGAAGATTCTAGAGATGTTGGAGCAGAATAATGAAGTAGATTTTTAGATTTAGAGATACAGTGCGGAAACAGGCCCTTCGGCCCACCAAGTCCGCGCCGCCCAACGATCCCCGCGCATTAACACTATCCTACACACACTAGGGACAATCTTAAAATATATATATATTTTTTTAACATTTAACCAGTCAATTAACCTAATTACCTGTACGTCTTTGGAGTGTGGGAGGAAACCGAAGATCTCGGAGAAAACCCACGCAGGTCACGGGGAGAACGTACAAACTCCGTACAGACGGCGCCCGTAGTCAGGATCGAACCTGAATCTCCAGCGCTGCATTCACTGTAAGGCAGCAACTCTACCGCTGCGCCACCCACCGTGCTGCCCAAGTAAAGGGGGAACAAGAAATGCATGCACCCGAGGTTTTGTGGCTCACTGACTCAAGTTGTTGGGGAGTCTGTGAAACGTCCTCATGATTTACTTTCCCCAGCCAGCAGGCAGTGAGGTAAAGTGAGGAAAATACTGCTAGCACATAGTTGTTTTACGTTGCCTGAATAATTTGCCTGTGTTGTGACAGGTCGACAGCCTCACAGTGAATCCAGGGTGTGATGGGTCACCGGAGCTGATGGTCTCACAGCCAGGCTGTGCCTATGCTGTTCTCCTCTGCACCTGGAAACTGGATCAAGACAAAGTACCAAAACGAAATCCATCGGGAGCATCAAACAGGTAACTCTCCATAGGATAGATGGATCGGCAGAAGATCAAATTCAGTGTAAAGCACAAGTTCATACCTTTCATTCTTCTTTTCCTCTAGCTAGAAGATAAAATAATCTAATGTTTTCCTAATGTTATCCTATTTAATGTCTGAGCTCTGGTATTGTACATGGGACAATACTTTGCAACTGTTTCCAACAAGACAATGGTGCCATAGAAGGTAGCTGTATTTATGGAAGTCCACTTAACTTACAAAGTTCATGAAAGTTAAATAGGAATCTATTTCCTTGCAATTTGATGTTTTTTTGGCAAGAACATAAGATCATGTTTGTGCAATCATCGCTAGGAACAATGATTTCCCAGTGTAGAATTCATTTGCTTAGGTTTATTGACATTTTTAAGGCTTTTTGGTTTGGTTTATTAACATTTACCCAGGAGCTTTTCACTTATTTTGTTGTTAAACTACTTATATGTTTTTCGTTTTACTGACATGACATTGAGAATTGCAGCAATCCAAACTGATAGCACGTTCTTCGCTTCTAAGATTTCCCTTGCAGTCAGGAAGCAGTCAGCAAATTATGATACATGGAAGTAGTTAACGGTATATGAAATTCATGGGCTCGGAAGATAAATGTGGCAAGATACATCTCAAGGACATGCCTTGCTATCATATGAGTATGCATGAGGCACAAGATTCACTTGAATCAGCAACTCTCTGTGAAATGATCTTGGACCATCTGTTAGCCATCGGTATTGCTGTGAAGGCTCTCTCTCCATGCAAGTTCCTCAAGCACAGAACTGTTCCTGTCAGCTGCAGAGATGAACTTGGGGTCGAGAAATGACGTGGGTGGGAACTCCAAAGAGGAATTATAAAGCTGGCATGATGAAATAGACATCAATCGTGTGGAAGTCGTAATATTTCCCATTTCAGAGTGCTCTCCTCAAAAGGCAATTGTGCTTTCAAGATGCACACATACCAGGGGGCCACAGTCTTAGAATAAAGGGGAGACCATTTAAAACTGAGGTGAGAAGGAACTCTTTCACCCAAAGAGTTGTGAATTTGTGGAATTCTCTGCCACAGAGGGCAGTGGAAGCCAAATCACTGGATGGATTTAAGAGAGAGTTAGATAGAGCTCTAGGGGCTAGTGGAATCAAGGGATATGGGGGGAAGGCAGGCACGGCGGTGCAGGCTCAAAGGGCCGAATGGCCTCCTCCTGCACCTATTTTCTATGTTTCTATGAGTGTACAACTGCTTTTCAAGGAGAACATGCTGAAATGAGAAACATTACAATTTCCATGCAATCGTGTGTATTTTACCATGTCAGATTTATAATTCCACATTGGTTTTCCCCTTCCATGCAGTTTCTCCTCCTCAGATTTAACATACATTAAATGTTCATTTCTGAAGCTTGCTGATGGGGTTATTACTTTTAACCAATTCCCTTTAACTACAGAAGTGAGGCTTTGGCTTAGTAGTGGCACTCACTCCACCTCTAAAATCACAAGGGTTGGTTTTATCAAACCAGGGCAGAACTTGCAAAGTACATGGGAGAGCTCTGGAACGTGTAGGAAGGAACTGCAGATGCTGGTTTACACCGAAGATAGACACAAAACGCTGGAGTAATTCAGCGGGACAGGCAGCATCTCTGGATGGAAGGAATGGGTGACGTTTCGGGTCAAGACCCTTCTTCAGACTCTGGAGAGTGTTGCAGAACAGAGAGATCTGGAAGTACAAGTGCATGATTCCATAAAAGTAACGAGACAGGTGGACAGTGCAGTGAAGAAGGCATTTGGAACACTTCATTGGGATAGATATAGAATAGGAAAGCTAGGACATCACGCTGCACTGTACCAGTCATGGGTGAGACCACACTTGGAGTACTGTGTGCATTTCAGGTTGCCCAGCTTTAGGAAGGACGTCATTAAGTTGAAAGAGTGTAGAAAAGATTAATCAGCATGTGGCCTGGGTTTGCGTTACAGGGAGCTGTTGAGGCTCGGGCTTTTCCCTTTGGAGCGTACAAGACTGGCCTTATCAAGGAGGACAACATTATAAAGAGCATGGATAAATCTGAATGAAGCTAATAAAAATGAGCAGCATGGAATGACACTCAGTCATGTCGTACTTAATTAACGCTGTCATGTATGAAAAACGACATAACAAGATCATCAGGAGACTCAATAGACTGCAGCCGCTGGAATCTCAGTGGGCCAGGCAGCATCTGTGGAGGGAAATGGGCAGATGACGTTTTGGGTCGGGACCCTTCTTCCTAT
Organism: Rhinoraja longicauda; assembly: GCF_053455715.1. Classification (NCBI taxonomy): domain Eukaryota; kingdom Metazoa; phylum Chordata; class Chondrichthyes; order Rajiformes; family Arhynchobatidae; genus Rhinoraja; species Rhinoraja longicauda. The sequence continues at coordinate 3,765,108 of NC_135972.1, read as the reverse complement.
CCGTTAAGCTACCATCGGAGCATAGTTGGGTCCTTGCAAGAGCCTAAGAAGCCCAGTTCTTAGGATCTGCCTTCACAGAATCAGCAACACTGTTTCCTGAACACTTGCAGCTACTACGCAGTCCAGGGTGTGTATGACCTTCGCTGAAAGGGAATGCCCTCCAGCACCCGTAGATGTCGGGTTTAATGGATAGTTATGGGGTCTTGGTGTGCTCAAAACTAAAACATTGTTCACAAATTATCACTGGAGAAATACTTTGGAATGTGATGAGAATGTTACGCGTCCAAAAAAAAAAAACTCTTTCTTTTCATTTTCTTTGAAAGTCCAGAAAGTAGCTAGAAGTTTGTATAGGCAAAACTCAAAGGGAATTGACAGTATTGCTCGACAAACAACTGATGAAAAATGTAGTCTGCTTCTCAATGCTGCGATAAATAAATTGCCAGCTTTCTTTCCCACTGCACCTTGCTATAGTTTTAAAATCTGCTCTTGTGTTTCTCGCCTGCTGTGCTGAATCTGTTTTAAAACCGTGAGTTAAGAGGGATACCCTTTGGGTATAAGAAAATAACTGCAGATGCTGGTACAAATCGATTTATTCACAAAATGCTGGAGTAACTCAGCAGGTCAGGCAGCATCTTGGGAGAGAAGGAATGGGTGACGTTTCGGGTTGAGACCCTTCTTCAGACTGATGTCAGGGGGGTGGGACAAAGGAAGGATATAGGTGGAGACAGGAAGACAGAGGGAGATCTGGGAAGGAGGAGGGGAAGGGAGGGACAGAGGAACTATCTAAAGTAAACCTTTGGGTAATGGATTCTGTTCTATCCTATGCATCCAAGCCTTTACAGCAGTGATTTCCATTACATTGCAGTAACATTCCCCTGCCACTATATGGCAGAAGAGTTCCATTAATACTATGGAGACACAATGAACTGCAGATGATCAAAACACACAAAGTGCTGGAGTAACTCAATTGGTCAGGCAGCATCTGTGGAGGAAATGGACTGAAGAAGAATCCTGACCTGAAACGTTGCCTGCCAAATCTTTTCCACAGATGCTACCTGACCTACTGAATAGAGGGCTGTGACAAAGAAAGGCTGAAGAGGCTGGGACTTGCGACGCAGAGTGGTGACCTACATGCCACATAAGTAACCTCCCTTCATGCCACATCAGTAACCTGTTGGATGACATGTTACTGGATTGCTGTAATTTGCATTCAGTGATCCACAGACAGCATTGTGAATCTGAATCACAGGGCGATAATCGGGCCTGACAGCATTCTGAGCCTGCATCGCCACGCTGAGGCATTGTGGAGTTTAAACATGGGAAAATGTGCAAACTGCACACAGACAATACCAGAGGTATTTCAGTGCTATCCCTTCTCATTCTTCTCAACAACCCTATAAACACAGGCCCCCCACCCCACCTCCCCCACCCCAATCCCTCCTCATTACAATAGTCACAACATCCCAAGAATTGAGAGTTTCACAGAAACCAATCTTAAACCGTAGAATGTAGAAACAAGGAAACAAGAAACAAGGTTTGCGCAAAATGCATAGGCAAGTTGGGCCGAAGGGCCTGTTTCCATGTGGTATGACTATGTTGTTCTCTGTGACTATTATTTTAATTTATGTAAATACAGGGGAGGTAGACACAAAATGCTGGAGTAACTCAGCAGGTCAGGCAGCATCTCGGGAGAGAAGGAATGAATTACATTTTGGGTTGAGACCCTTCTTCAGACTGATGTCAGGGGAGGGGGCAGTCTGAAAAAGGGTCTCGACCTGAAACGTCACCCATTCCTACTCTCTCGAGATGCTGCCTGACCTGCTGAGTTACTCCAGCATTTTGTATCTACATTCGATTGAAACCAGCATCTGCAGTTTTTTTCCTACTGAATACAGACAGGGGAGAATGAAACTTTTTTTCCTTGTGGCAGTGCTGCTCATTACAGAACTATTTTTTCTCTTGTTAAATGACCTCATTTGAGCGTTCCCAATATCTGTTTTACCCTTGCAGTGAGGGGCTCATTAGGGATGTCATTCTACATCAGACTTCAGGCCGGATTCATAATAAGAATGTTTCCACTCATTTGATCGGCAGCATAAACAGAGGTAAGTCAGTGGACCATTTCATGGCCTTACCAGCAATCAAATTAAGCTGAAGGCTGCTAGATACTGACCTTTGTATAGTTAATAAATGCAGTTATACATAGATATTACTTAATCGTTCTTATGGATACTAAATCTTAATAACCAATGGTAACTTGGCCAGCCAAAAGGTCCCCTCAGGCTGGCTAATGTGTACTTGGATTTAAAGTTAGACCATTTTTTGGTGCTGAACATTACATTGTAAATACTTACCGTGTGATAAAATAACAAATCGTACCAGCAAGACATGCCTTTTAATAAAGGACTGTATTCTCTGTGAAGAGAAAAAGACTAGTTAAAACAAATGTAGGTCCCTTGCAGTCAGAAACAGGTGAATTGGTCATGGGGAACAAGGACATGGCAGACCAATTGAATAACTACTTTGGTTCTGTCTTCACTAAGGAAGACATAAATAATCTGCCGTAAATAGCAGGGGCCGGGGGTCAAATGAGATGGAGGAACTGAGTGAAATCCAGGTTAGTCGGGAAGTGGTGTTAGGTAAATTAAATGGATTAAAGGCAGATAAATCCCCAGGGCCAGATAGGCTGCATCCCAGATTGCTTAGGAAGTAGCCCCAGAAATAGTGGATGCATTAGTGATAATTTTTCAAAACTCTTTAGATTCTGGAGTAGTTCCTGAGGATTGGAGGGTAGCTAATGTAACCCCACTTTTCAAAAAGGGAGGGAGAGAGAAAACGGGGAATTACAGACCAGTTAGTCTAACATCGGTAGTGGGGAAAATGCTAGTCAGTTATTAAAGATGGGATAGCAGCACATTTGGAAAGTGGTGAAATCATTGGACAAAGTCAGCATGGATTTATGAAAGGTAAATCATGTCTGACGAATCTTATAGAATTTTTCGAGGATGTAACTAGTAGAGTGGATAAGGGAGAACCAGTGGATGTGTTATATCTGGACTTCCAGAAGGCTTTCGACAAGGTCCCACATAAGAGATTGGTATGCAAACTTAAAGCACACGGTATTGTGGGCTCAGTATTAATGTGGATAGAGAACTGGCTGGCAGACAGGAAGCAAAGAGTATGAATAAACGGGTCCTTTTCAGAATGGCAGGCAGTGACTAGTGGGGTGCCGCAAGGCTCAGTGCTGGGACCCCAGCTATTTACAATATATATTAATGATTTGGACGAGGGAATTGAATGCAACATCTCCAAGTTTGCAGATGACACGAAGCTGGGGGCAGTGTTAGCTGTGAGGAGGATGCTAGGAGGCTGCAACGTGACTTGGATAGGTTAGGTGAGTGGGCAAATGCATGGCAGATGCAGTATAATGTGGATAAATGTGAGGTTATCCACTTTGGTGGCAAGAACAGGAAAGCAGACTATTACCTGAATGGTGGCTGATTAGGAGAAGGGGAGATGCAATGAGACCTGGGTGTCGTGGTACACCAATCATTGAAAGTAGGCATGCAGGTGCAGCAGGCAGTGAAGAAAGCGAATGGTATGTTGGCATTCATAGCGAGGGGGTTTGAGTATAGGAGCAGGGAGGTTCTGCTGCAGTTGTACAGGGCATTGGTGAGACCACACCTTGAGTATTGCATACAGTTTTGGTCTCCTAATCTGAGGAAAGACATTCTTGCCATAGAGGGAGTACAGAGAAGGTTCACCAGATTGATTCCTGGGATGGCAGGACTTTCATATGAAGAAAGACTGGATAGACTCGGCTTGTACTCGCTGGAATTTAGAAGATTGAGGAGGGATCTTATAGAAACATACAAAATTCTTAAGGGGCTGGACAGGCTAGATGCAGGAAGATTGTTCCCGATGTTGGGGAAGTCCAGAACAAGGGGTCACAGTTTAAGGATAAGGGGGAAGTCTTTTTGGACCGAGATGAGAAAGTTTTTTTTCACACAGAGTGGTGAATCTGTGGAATTCTCTGCCACAGAAGGTAGTTGAGGCCAGTTCATTGGCTATATTTAAGAAGGAGTTAGATGTGGCCCTTGTGGCTAAAGGGATCAGGGGGTATGGAGAGAAGGCAGGTACGGGATACTGAGTTGGATGATCAGCCATGATCATATTGAATGGCGGTGCAGGCTCGAAGGGCCGAATGGCCTACTCCTGCACCTATTTTCTATGTTTCTATGTTCTATGTTTCTATGTTAATATGCTCCAAATGAGTATTGAAATGTATTTTTTTTTAAACACACACACACACACACACACACACACACACACACACACACACACACACACACACACAAAGTGCTAAAATACCTCAGTGGGTCAGGCAACACCTCTGGAGAACATGGATAGGTGATGTTTCGGGTTAGGACCCTACGTCATTCCCCACCTTCCCGACCCGAAACATCATCTATCCATGTTCTCCAGAGATGTTGCCTGACTCCGCTGTGTTACTCCAGCACTTTGTGTCTTTATTTTGTTTGTAAACCAGCATCTGCAATTCCTCGTGTCTCATTCAAATATATTACTCTAGCTCTTTGACTTAATGCTCAATGTGTCATGATTTAAGCAATACCCTGAGTTATTCTGGACAAATATTCAAGCAATCTCTTGAGAATAATTTTAATTTGTTCTCTGGATTTATTAGATAATGGCTAGAATATAATGGAAAGTTTAAGCAGCATTGTTAATTATGCAAGAGGCTTCGAGCACTTTGCAGTGGCCACTTGAACCACACTTTTATATTTCAGTCGGCATGTTGCTGTTGGATAGCATTCTCCATGTAAACCATCAAATTGTTTAATTAGAACTTGATTGTAACCATGGTATCGTGCATTAGTAACCCAATGGACATCAAAAGGAATATTCAATTGAATTGATATGAACTAATTTCCTATTATTTTTCCATAGGCTCTTGCGATGATGCATCCAAGTCCGGTTTGTTTGCACTATGCACACTGGATGGTAAGAATAATATTATAATATTTACACATAAATCAATCTTAGTGTTATTATATAACTAATTTTTACATTTTTGAGGTGTGTATGAAAATAGTGAATAGTTTACAAAAATATTTATTAGGTACAAAAATGAAACATATTTCAGGTGTTATCTTAGTGTAGGAAAATAACTGCAGATGCTGGTACAAATCGAAGGTATCACAAAATGCTGGAGTAACTCAGCAGGTCAGGCAGCATCTAGGAGAGAGGGAATGGGTGACGTTTCGGGTTGAGACCCTTCTTCAGACTGATTCTGGTGTTATCTTCATCTGCAGTTATTTTCTTATACTACCAGGTGTTATCTTAGTCATTTGCTCTGTTATAGTTAAGCCAGCCTCCCAGACAATCTGTTAGTTTTAAAGAAGGGTCTCAACCCGAAACGTCAGCCATTCCTTCTCTCCAGAGATGCTGCCTGTCCCGCTGTGTTACTCCAGCATTTTGTGTCTGCCATTCTTGTTAGTTTTAAAGACGTGTGCATTTTACCCAAATCTGATTTTAAAATGTCACGATGGGTAATTATAAAATCGACATCGAGAGAAAATAAAAGGTGAGAACAAACAGATACTTGGTTTGGAAAGAATGGCCTGGATTATGTCAGATGAATCCTGTGTTTGGCTGAAGTGGAGTGTCCATGCAGATGAGTATTGTCGTCCAGAAAACCTGGGAGAATGCGATTCCCAACAGTGGCAAGTGGTTATCAGTTTTTGGCAAGAATCGTATGGAGGTTGAGGACGTAATCTGATGGTGGCCAAGCGTAAGCAAATGGATTACCGGGTTTTTAAAGTTAATTTTTCAGGATATCGGTGTTGTTGACAAGGCAGCATTTCATACGTGTTCTTAATGGCCTTTAGTAAAGTGATGGTGAGACACTCTCTCAAACTGCTGTGAACCTTCTGCTGAAGTACTCTCGCGGTGCTGCTACATGCTGGGGATGGAGGGGGATGGATCATCAGCAGGCAGATGAGATCTGCTTATCTTGGCATTATGTTTGACAGATATTGTGGGCCAAAGAGACTGTTCCTGTGCTGCACATTTCTACGTGTTATGTTCTACAGCAGCAGTTCTAAGATTGAGCCCTGTGTCGATGAAGAAATGGCAGAATACTTTCAAGTCTGGGCAATGTCTGGCTTGGAGGGGAACCTGCTCTTGGTTGCGTTTCCATGTGTCTGCTGCCCTTGTCCTTAGCGGTATGGGTCAGAAGTTCGAGTGATACTGTCAGGGTAGTAAAGCCAGTCACTGCCATGCGTTTTGCAGATAGCGCATGCTGCAGCCACTGCATGTCGCTGTGAGGGGAATAAATAGCTGTGTGGAACAAATGTGCCATTCATGGGCTGTTTTGTCTTGGATGGTGTTAAACGTCAGTTTATTTTAGAGATACAGTGCGGAAACAGGCCCTTCAGCCCACCGAGTCCGTGCCGAGCAGCGATCCCCACACACCAACATTATCCTACACACACTAGGGATAACTTACAATTCTACCAAGCCAATTAATTTATAAACTTGTACGACTTTGGAATGTGGGAGGAAACTGAAGCTCCTGGAGAAAACCCACGCAGGTGATGGGGAGAACGTATAAACGTAGTCGGTAAAGCACCCGTAGTCAGGATGGAACCCGGGTCTCTGGTGCTGTAAGGCAGCAACTCTGCCGCTGCGCCACCTTGGTCAACTATGATCCCCAGGATATTGATAAAGAGTATCGTGGTGATGGTAATTATGTTGATTCAATTTTATTTACTTAAGCATTTAAATGCAGAATAGTTCAAAAAACCTATTTCAATTCGAGCAAAGTGGATTGAAATGCCAAAGAGCCTTCTTTTTTTGTGTATGCAGTTTCTTAATTATTAGCTATTTCAAAAAGAAAAGTGTTTCCCTTGCCATCCACATATGCTTGTGGCTCTTGTTTAATGAGGTCTGTTGTAGCAGGGGGTCTGTTATAGCAGGGGGGAGGCTTCTGCTTATAACCATATAACCATATAACAATTACAGCACGGAAACAGGCCCGTTCGGCCCTACCAGTCCACGCCAACCACTTTCTCTGACCTAGTCTCATCTACCTGCTCTCAGACCATAACCCTCCAATCCCCTCCCATCCATATACCTATCCAATTTACTCTTAAATAATAAAATCGAGCCTGCCTCCACCACTTCCACCGGAAGCTCATTCCATACAGCCACAACCCTCTGAGTAAAGAAGTTCCCCCTCATGTTACCCCTAAACTTTTGTCCCTCAATTCTGAAGCTATGTCCCCTTGTTGGAATCTTCCCCACTCTCAAAGGGAAAAGCCTACCCACGTCAACTCTGTCCGTCCCTCTTAAAATTTTAAAAACCTCTATCAAGTCCCCCCTCAACCTTCTACGCTCCAAAGAATAAAGACCCAACCTGTTCAACCTCTCTCTGTAGCTTAAGTGCTGAAACCCAGGCAACATTCTAGTAAATCTCCTCTGTACCCTCTCCATTTTGTCGACATCCTTCCTATAATTTGGCGACCAGAACTGCACACCATACTCCAGATTCGGCCTCACCAATGCCCTGTACAATTTCAACATTACATCCCAACTTCTATATTTGATGCTCTGATTTATAAAGGCAAGCATACCAAACGCCTTCTTCACCACCCTATCCACATGAGATTCCACCTTCAGGGAACAATGCACAGTTATTCCCAGATCCCTCTGTTCCACTGCATTCCTCAATTCCCTACCATTTACCCTGTACGTCCTATTTTGATTTGTCCTACCAAAATGCAGCACCTCACACTTATCAGCATTAAACTCCATCTGCCATCTTTCAGCCCACCCTTCCAAAAGGCCCAAGTCTCTCTGTAGACTTTGAAAATCTACTTCATTATTAACTACACCACCTATCTTAGTATCATCTGCATACTTACTAATCCAGTTTGCCACACCATCATCCAGATCATTAATGTAAATGACAAACAACAGTGGACCCAACACAGATCCTTGGGGTACTCCACTAGACACTGGCCTCCAACCTGACATACAGTTGTCAACCATTACCCTGTCTTGGACAGGGTTATTCTGACATTCTCCTCCCATTCAATGGTCTGTTTTGCAGAGCAATTCCTGGCTTCACACAGCATTCCTCTTCATCGCAAATATTAATATTGTGGGCTGCAATGAATTGCTCAATTTGAGTGTCTCAATTAGTTCAATTACCATTTTTTCTATTCAGAACTCAGTGGAACAGAAATTTCGGAGAGCTTGATATATTTCTCTTTGAACTAGAGAAAAATAAATTCATGTCAGTTATAATGATCTGGGGCAGGGACAATGGCGTCCAACTAACAGAATGTCCAGCAATTGCTGCTGTGTATTAGACTTCTTTCAAATGATGAGGATAAAAATGAAAAGACTTGGACCTTCTAAAACAACTTAAACTTGACATTCTGATCTCACAATGACGATACCCAGCATACATATCCATGTAATTATTGTCATTCCAGTGTTTAAAGCCCTATATTAGACTCATAATGAGAATTTCCATTCCCTACAGTCTTAATGATGTAAAGCAAGTTAATCCCTGGAAAGGATACGTGACATAAAACCCGTAAATGCTGAAAACACTCAGCAGATAGGAGCATCGGTGGAAAAAGAAACAGAATAGATGTTTCAGGTAGATGACCCTTTCCTAGAACAGCATTTGTGACACTCAAGCATCGAGTGCCGAATTGATTAACTCTAAACTAATTTTGAGAACATTCATAATTAATGATCAGTTTTGATTAAATTAAATGCAGATATTCTCTCCATGAGGGGAATAGATCGGGTAGATGCACAGAGTCTCTTGCCCAGAGTAGGGGAATCGAGGACCAGAGGACACAGGTTCAAGGTGAAGGGGGAAAGATTTAATAGGAATCCAAGGGGTAACTTTTTCACACAAAGGTTGGTGGGTTTATGGAACAAGCTGCCAGGGGAGGTAGTTGAGGCTGGGACTATCCCATCGTTTAAGAAACAGTTAGGCAGGCACACTGTATCACTGTATGACTCTTAAGTGTTCAGCAAAACGGTTGCCGGATCTTGACAATGTAAAGGCGATGTAAACCTTTTTGTTTTCTGGATTAGTTTATCAACATCTTTCTGTCCAAAGATTTTAATACATTGCTAACTCGAGTTCAGATGGCCACTGAGTAAAGCTTTGTTGATTGTTTCTTTGAACAGGAACCCTGAAACTGATGGATGGGTCAGATAAACTTCTATGGTCTGTTCAAGTGGATCATCAACTCTTTGCCTTGGAGAAGTTAGATGTAACGGTGAGTATTAGCATTGTGGTTCACTGACGCTTCTCACAACTGCTTATTTTTTAATCTTCCAGCAATCACCAAGTATCAGGCTTCTTCCTTTTCACTTTTGTGTCCTTAATACAATTAGAGTTTTCCCATTGAGAATCACAACACCTCATAGGAATGAGGCCCAGGAATTCATTGCCACTGAGTAGCTGCCAAAGCCTCTAAAGTGGGCAAAGGGAATGTTGTGATCGTCATGAGTTTGAATGGCCGCAGTGATTACTGTGAAGCTAAACTCAAAGTTTAGTTTAGTTTAGAGATACGGCACAGAAACAGGCAATTCGGCCCACTGAGTCCGCACCGACCAGCGATCCCCGCACATTAACACTACCCTATACACACAAGGGACAATTTTACATTTAAACATTTATACCAAGCCAATTAACCTACAAACCTGTACGGCCTTGGAGTGTCGGAGGAAACTGGAGAACGGGGAGAATGTTCAATCTCCGTACAGACAAGCATCCCGTAGTCAGGATGGAACCCGGATCTCTGGCATTGTAAAGCAGTAGCTCTGCTGCTACGCCATTGTACCACTCTGTAGTAGAGACATACTGCACCGAAACAGGCCCTTTGGCCCCCCATGCCTGTGCCAAGCATCAAGTACCTATCTCTACTAATGCTATTTACCAACTCTTGGTCCACAGCATGACTATGAGGTTGCAACTCAAATGCTCGTCCAGATGCTTCTTATTTTTTGTGTGAGAGTCTCTGTCTCAAAACTGGAAGAGCTGCACCTTAGATTAACCCATGAGTAGTTTGACGTATTGTTTTCACAGTATTATACCTTTCTGACAACACTGCATGGAAATCCTTGAGTTAAAAAACAAACTGCTGAAGGAATTCAGACTCTGAAGAAGGGTTCCCACCTGAAATGTAACATGTCCATTTCCCTCCCTAGATTTTATCTGTCCAATTCCCTCCTGCTGCCTGACCTGCTGAGTTCTGCCGGCAATTTGTCTTTTGCTCACGATTCCAGCATCTCCGTGGCAATCTCTTCCTGTCCCATTCATACTGCAAGCCCACTAGAGAAAGGAGAATAAGGTAGGAGGGAAAACCCCTGGGAGTCTTCAAAATTGGACTCCAGATCCTGTGAAGTTTCATGGCATCAGATCAAACATGGACAAGGACATCTCTTCCTGATTATTACTGTCCCCAGCCTGCTAATGGATCATAAGGTCACAAGGTCATATGTGATAAGAGTAGAATTGGGCCATTGGGCCCATCAAGTCTACTCCGCCATTCAATCCAGGAATCAGTGCTCCTCCATAATGAGAGACACTAAAATGCAATGGGTCATGTTTGAAATACTCTTGCCAGACTTTACTCCTCAGAGCCCACATTGCCACAGCAGGTGAGCCGCCCGATACTTCAGAAACCAGCACTGTTTGGTGTTGGTAAGTGCGTTGAGGCAGGCGTAACTGTCGTCTGCACTTCCTTCAGGGTGACGGGCGAGAAGAAGTCGTGGCCTGTGCGTGGGACGGTCAAACCTACATCATTGACCAAAATAGGTCTGTGGTTCGCTTTCAGTTTGACGAGAACGTCAGCGCGTTTTGTGCTGGTAAGTGTTCATTTTTATTTTAAAAAGGACAAACAAAGTGATGGAGTAACTCAGCGGGTCAGGCAGCATCTCTGGAGGACGTGGACAGGTGACGTTTCACAGAGTGCTGGAGTAACTCCGGGTCAGGCAGCATCTGTGGAGAACATGGATAGGTGACGTTTCACTTCAGGATGCTTCTTCAATCTGATTGTGGGGGTGGAGGTGGGGGGGCGGGATAAAACCAGGCAAGTGATAGGTGGATATAGGTGAGGATGGGGGGGGGGGTCAATTGGACAAAGGCCAGAGATGAAAAGACAAAAAGAATGAGATAAGGGGAGAAGAACTGCCAATTGTGAAGCCGGAGAAAGGATTATAGGTGGAAGGGAACTAGGGGAGGGGGGAGAGGGGCATAAGTGCGAGCCCAGGTGGAACACAGAGAAAATGTTTAGATCGGTGAGCTTGACTGTGGTCAAGTCCGTTTTATTTAGAAACTTGCCATTATTGACCTGAATAAATGAAATAGTTGCAAAGACTGAGCAAGCTAATTAGTATTTGTGAAATGAATAAATTATTTTTGTTGCACGCCCATTTTTGTTCGAAAATGCTTTGGTTTTCAATTTAGATTCAAAGCATCTGCAACTTCTTTGTCCTTTGTTTACATGGGCTTCAACTTTCTTTAATCATCTACTGCATTATCATAATGCTCTAGTTCCTTTGTTAAAAAATAATTGTTAGCAGATTCATCAGGGGAGCAGGCAAATACAAAATAATGAGAATTGTTTCTGGTACTGTTACTTTGCACAATAATCTGAGAGGTGGCACTTTTAACCAATGCTTTAAAAAAAATCTGATATTCAAGATCCTCTGCCTTTTGTAGTGGTTACACCCTAAAAAGTTGAAAAACAAGGAATTGCAGATGCTGATTTACCAAAAAAAGACACACAGTGCTGAAACGTCACCTATCCATGTCCTTCAGAGATGCTGCTTGACCCCCTGAGTTAGTCCAGCACTTTGTGTCTTATTTTATCATAAAAAGTAGGTTTGTCGGCGTGGCTTCCTTTTCATAAAATTACATTAAATATGTCTAATCATATTCTGATTCCATGTGACTTGTCACGAGCTTGCTTAATAATGGGTTCCAGCATCATCTATCAATTAAACCTCACCGTTGTTCTAGAGTTGCCTTTTAAGGTTCAAATCCTCAAATAAATGGCTTTATTAGACAGGACGGTGAGCCGGAATTTAATAGTGTTAATGAGCTGACAGCATTTGTTACTGATTTTGGTTAAAATCTGCTCATTAATTTTCACCGGTCTTGAGTCAGGACCTGGACAAGAAGCAGGAAGACATTTCCCCAATGTCTCCTTCACTTTTGTTGTCTCCTTCTTCTTTCGTGTCCATCATCCATGTTTCAAATGTTACATCACTGTCATCGTCCGTCCTGAAAAGGGCACAAGCTTCCGGCGACAATCAGTGGGAGCCATCACTTGTACAGTAGATGATGGTGGTAGCAGAATGAGCTCAAGGCACTTCCCGTTTCCAGCCCCGCGATGTGCGATGGGGCCACTTTTGTTGTAGGAGGAGCCTTTAACAGGCTAAAGAGTGCCATCATGTGGAGTGGTTAGGACTAGTCTTGCCCGCAGAAACAGAACAAAAATATCAATTGGATAAACACATCCTCAAATTTAGCTGGAGTGCTTTCAACTTGATACTTTTAAAAATATTTAAAAGCTCTCACAAATTATCAATTGGCAAGACACACAATTAAAATATTTAAGGCCAGCGATAGAGCTACTGGCTCACAGCGCCAGAGATCCAGGTTCGATCCTGACCACGGGTGCTGTCTTTACGGCACTTGTACATTCTCCCCGTGACTTGCGTGGGTTTTCTCCGGGAACTTCGGTTTCCTCCCACACTCCAAAGACGTACAGGTTTGTAGGTTATTTGGCTTGGTATAATTGTAAAAGTTGTCACTAGAGTGGGTAGGGTGGTGTTAACGTGCAGGGATCGCGGGTCGGCGCAGACTCGGTGGGCCGAAGGGCCTGGTTCCGTGCTGTAGATAATGTTGGAACTACGTCTCAACTACAGTATCTCTAAACTAAACTAAACTACTCTGCAGCTCAGGCATTTAATTTGTAGTTAAATGTTTTCGGACAGTGAAATGTTTATCTTTCATCATAGCAGTAAAAGGCATTAAAGGCCTCTGTAAATACCCATGTCACTCCGCCTGATAGGAGTGGCCGTAGTGAGTTTGACAATGTATCTGAACGACAGTGACCCTGATAATTCATTAGTTCCTGTCTTTTGCTCTTATTCCCAGCAGTCATACAATAGAATTCATTGTTTGAAAAAACAAAACTATGTTACTTTATTGGTTTATGTTTCTGGTTCATAATGTCCACAGGAAATCAGTACATATACGTCAAAAATACCTGAAGTCCTAAAAGGTAAAGTCTGAGTGTGGTCCTGTACTGGATTCATGGTTATCACTGATTGGATGCAGATATATTTTTGTTCAACAGGGGGCAACCACTCTCCATTTGCTTGAAGGAAGAAACCCATGTGGATTAAATCTATTACCTCTCTAAGTTTTAAATGCAAGCTTAACTTGAAAACAAATTATTTGACTGTAAGGTGGCCCAATCTTATGCCAGCAGCGATATAAATCCTCGTCCCTATTTTTGTTCTCAAAATGATTACTTTTTCCTATGTATGTCAAACTTACTCAAAGCCTGATTCTTCTTTGTAGAAAGTAATGTCTGGAGTAACAAAGTTCAAAACGGCAATTATTGATAGATGCCACTGAATTAAAATGAATTCTTCCCTAATAGAAAAAGGTCTGTTTCCTGTTTGTTCCTGTTCCATAAAACAAGTTTCTTAGATGTAATGGAAAGCTCATATTCACGTTTCACCTCTCTGTGTTGTGTGCTGTGGCACATCCAGGCATGTATGCATGTAAACACGGTCGCAACAGCCCCTGCTTGGTGTACGTCAGCTTCAACCACAAGATCTATGTGTACTGGAGGGTGGAGCTGGAGAGAATGGAGTCCACCAACATCCTGAAGGTGCTGGAGACAGACGAGTTCAGGGACTTACTACAAGCAACATCCGTCGGTAAGTGTTTCTCATATTTCATATCTCGTGCATCTCATATTTCGCTTGGGCAGCTTCCAGCCCAGTGATATGAGTGTTGATTTCTCCAACTTCGAGTAACCCTGGCATTCCCTCTCTCTACCCCCCCCCCCCACCCCTCCCCCCCCCCCGGTCGCACCAGCTTCTTGTTTTCACCCAACAACCAGCTAACAATGACCTGTTTCCTTTATCATCGTTACCTTTTTGCATATCTTTCATTCATTGTTCTTTATCTCTCTACATCATCTTCTACAGTATATCTCTCTTTTCCCTTTGCCGTGACTTCAGTCTGAAGAAGGGTCTCGACCTGAAACGCCACCCATTCTTTCTCTCCAGAGATGCTGCCTGTCCCGCCGAGTTACTCCAGACTTTTGTGCCTATCTAGTATTTCTATAGTTGCCTTTCCCAATGTTGAGAGGAACTATATATCTTGGATGTGCAGCCCGAGGTCAATTAACAGTTGATTCTGAATCATCATCTGAAAATGCCATGATTATTTTTTTCATGCCATATTTTACTTTCTATATCTCGCTATCTCTCCAGAGATGCTGCCTGACCTGCTGAGTTACTCCAGCACTTTGTGTCCACGTCTGCAGTTCCTTGTGTGTGCATTGCTCCTGCAGTCTGTTGTATTGCAGTAGAGTTAATGTAACATCTTCCACCTTAAATGTTAGGGTCTTCTATTTCTTATTACTCCTTTTAATACACCAACTGAGATTTAATTAACTTCTGTTAGATAGTATGCAATAGTCAGATAGATTTTCTGGTGATCCAGGTGAGTTTAGATGGGGCAGGAAAACAGGACCATGAATGCCATTGGCCCATATCCCTCCTGACCTTCCCTATCAAAGTACCTGTCCAAATATATACCTTGGTCAGCATGGACGAGTTGGGCCGAAGGGCCTGTGTCGCGCTGTATGAATCAATGACCTTGGTATATCACAGGAACCCTAGTTTGTTTAAAAGGAATGCAGCAAAGAGGCTCCTGTAGTTTGAAAAGAGCGTGGGAAACAGAATGGAGTGAGCAAGATACAAATCCGTTGGATTTCCAAACAATGGAATGGAGGATCATCAGTTTTACTGTGCTGCAGATATGACATATCTACAATAAGACAGAAATGGTGAACTACTTGTTGGATTAGTTTGGTTTAGAGCTACAGCGAGGAAACAGGCCTTTCAGCCCACCGACTCGGCACCAACCAGCGATCCATGCACACCAACACTATCCCACAGACACCAGGGATAATTTACAATTTTACCAAAGCCAATTAGCATCAATAGAAGCACCCCTAGAAAACCCACGCAGGTCATGGGGAGAACGTACAACTTCTAGTACAGACAGCACCCGCGGTCAGGATCAAATCCGGGCCTCTGGCGCTGTAAGGCAACAGTTCTACCGCTGCACCACTGTGTGGCCCTTAGACTGCATTTATGGAGAGAGAGAAGGGTTCCTTAATATTTGAGGTGAATAGACCTGAGACAAACTTCTAAAACTCCTGCTTTGGGCACCTCATGGCCAACCAACCTCCCTGCTTTGGGCACCTCATGGCCAACCCACCTCCCTGCTTTGGGCACCTCATGGCCAACCCACCTCCCTGCTTTGCTGCAGTTTTCCCCATTGTCCACAACACTCCAAACACTCCCCTCCCTCCTCTACATCCTGCTGCAGCGGTCTGAGCTTTAATGCAACAGGATAACCTGGTTGTAATTAGGGGAAAACAAGTTCAAAATGCCATTTTGTACAAGCATCATGTCACCGACGTTAAGTCATAAGTGATAGCAGCAGAATTAGGCCATTTGGCCCATCAAGTCTACTCCACCATTCAATCATGGCTGATCTATCTCTCCATCCTAACCCCATTCTCCTGCCTTCTCCCCAGAATCCCTGATACCCGTACTAATCAAGAATCTATCTACCTCTGCCTTAAAAATATCCATTGACAACCTCCACAGCCTTCTGTGGCAAAGAATTCCACCTTGTCAGATTCTGACAAGCGAATCGATAAAAGCAGGAGAAAGTTCAAGAAGGGCAGATAACAGAAATCTGGCTGGCTTTCCAAAAGTCTGCAACAGGTTTCCCTAGTTCATTACTTTTCCCACCCTTGAGGCGATAACCTTTCCTGGCCCCGATTAATTAGAAACTCCCTCCTGCTGAGGTTTATCAGCAGATACTTTCCTGGTGTTGAACATTCAACCAGCTGCAATGGAATGAAATTAGACCAGGGGCAGCTCTGAACTTGTGGGGGAGAAAACAGAGCATTGGAGCCAAAATCACATCTTATTGCTCAGAATCTTCCATCGGTTATTGCAGGCTTCTCAAAAGGCTGCGAAACCGAAAGGTTTATCATGAAGGTAATGTACAGTGAGTGCCCTCCATAATGTTTGCGACAAAGACCCATCATGTATTTATTTGCCTCTACACCTACTAGGGACAATTTACAATTTTACCGAAGCTAATTAACCTACATACCTGTACGTCTTTGGAGTGTGGGAGGAAACTGGAGCACCTGGAGAAAACCCATGCAGGTCACAGGGAGAACATACAAATTCCATACAGACAGCACCTGTGGTCAGGATCGAACCCGGGTTTACTGAAAATGTTACCCGTAAATAGACAATAGACAATAGGTGCAGGAGGAGGCCATTCGGCCCTTCGAGCCAGCACTGCCATTCAATGTGATCATGGCTGATCATTCACAATCAGTGCCCCGTTCCTGCCCTCTCCCCATACCCCCTGACTCTGCTATCATTAAGAGCTCTACAAGGCAACAACTCTACCGCTGCTCCACTGTGCTGCCCTGAGTGTGAGTTCATCATCTTCATTCATGTATCCATGCAAAATAATAACAATGTTTTGGTTTGGAACTAATTGGAGGGATTGGAGTCAGATTCCCAGCAAAATTATGTTTAAAGTGTATTTCTGGAGCATTCAGGAGCAGAATGTTCCTTGAGACCACCCAAGAATAACGTGAGCCATCACCACCCTGGGATCACCCATCCTACAGCATCGCCCCCAGCAATTAACACTGCTGCTGGCTGGGCCAGCACTGTCTGTGATCTGACAGTCTGTACTATGGGCACGGTGGCGTAGCAGTAGAGCTGCTGCCTTATAGCGCCGGAGACCCGGATTCGATCCTGACTACGGGTGCTGTCTGTACGGAGTTTGTACGTTCTCCCCGTGACCTGCGTGGGTTTTCCCCGAGATCTTCAGTCTCCTTCCACACTCCAAAGATGTACAGGTTTGTAGGTTAATTGGCTTGGTATCAATGTAAAATTGTCCCTAGTGTGTGTAGGGTAGTGTTAATGTGCAGGGATCACTGGTCAGTGCAGATTGGGTGGGCCGAAGGGCCTGTTTCCGCGCTGTGTCTCTAGACTAAACTGTACTCCATTCTACGCACATGGAACCAGAATGTCAACATCTGGGCAATCCCTTCATGGACCAGGCTCGTACAGAACAACATACATACAGACAGGTCAGTCTGAAGAAGGGTCTCGACCCGAAATGTCACCCATTCCTTCTCTCCAGAGATGCTGCCTGTCCCGCTGAGTTACTCCAGCATTTTGTGTCTGTACTCATACGGACTCTGCTGAAGAGGCACATCAGAATCAAAATCAACTCAGTGTCTTTCTTTCAGATACAAAAACTGTTCATAGCAGTGGCAGATGAACCTTCGGAGTAATGCTAGGTTGTTATGTCCTGTTTGGAGACACAGACATATTTAAGAAGAGAAACACTTGGCACAGGGTTATCAAAAGTCTGTGTAGCTTTTCAAGGCATTCCCTGGAGATATTACTAATTTTTCAGACTGCAAAAAAACCAGGATAGATTGCTGCATTATCTAAAAATGTTAACTGTGGGAACAAGAGCCTTGTCTGACATTTGCCCCTTGTTAATGAAAAAACAGCTGTCCCCACGGTTTGGGTCCTTTGGGAGTCTGCTGAAATATGTTGTTGAAGTTTGAATCGGAAGGAAGCATAGCCCTTAAACATGGTCAAGAAGAACTACATTTCTAAATTGTTATCATGTTCAAATAAAATTTAGTGAACCAGTTTTTCTGTGGACATAAAGTCTCAGATCAAAGTGATGTAGAAAACATCGACCTGAAAGCCTTCATAATCTTGCTTTTCATAACAGCAACCCAACATGGACGCAAAGAGTTGCAAAAGCTGTAATCCTGCGTAGAAAACAAGGTGATGGAGTAACTCAGCGGGTCAGGCAGCATGGGCAGCACGGTGGCGCAGCGGTAGAGTTGCTGCCTTACAGCGAATGCAGCGCCGGAGACTCAGGTTCGATCCTGACTACGGGCACCGTCTGTACGGAGTTTGTACGTTCTCCCTGTGACCTGCGTGGGTTTTCTCCGAGATCTTCGGTTTCCTCCCACACTCCAAAGACGTACAGGTTTGTAGGTTAATTGACTGGGTAAAATGTTTTTAAAGAATTGTCCCTAGTGTGTGTAGAATAGTGTTAATGTGCGGGGATCGCTGGGCGGCGCGGACTCGGTGGGCCGAAGGGCCTGTTTCCGCGCTGTATCTCTAAATCTAAAATCTAAATCTAAATCTCTGGAGAACATGGATAGGTGACGTTTCACAGAGTGCTGGAGTAACTCAGCGGGTCAGGCAGCATCTCTGGAGGACATGGATAGGTGACATTTCACAGAGTGCTGGAGTAACTCAGCGGGTCAGGCAGCATCTCTGGAGAACATGGATAGGTGACGTTTCACAGAGTGCTGGAGTAACTCAGCGGGTCAGGCAGCATCTCTGGAGGACATGGATAGGTGACATTTCACAGAGTGCTGGAGTAACTCAGCGGGTCAGGCAGCATCTCTGGAGAACATGGATAGGTGACGTTTCACAGAGTGCTGGAGTAACTCAGCGGGTCAGGCAGCATCTCTGGAGGACATGGATAGGTGACGTTTCACAGAGTGCTGGAGTAACTCAGCGGGTCAGGCAGCATCTCTGGAGGACATGGATAGGTGACGTTTCACAGAGTGCTGGAGTAACTCAGCGGGTCAGGCAGCATCTCCAGAGGACATGGATAGGTGGTTTTGGGTCAGCATCCTTCTTCGGACTGATTACGGTAGAGTCTGAAGAAGTGGCCTGACTCTAAACGTCACCTATCCATGTTCTCCAGAGATGCTGCCTGGCCCGCTGAGTTACTCCTATACTTTGTATATCTTTTTGTAAACCAGCATCTGCAGTTCCTTGCCTCTCCACTGGTTATCTTAATCTGTGACCAACCATCTCTGAGGCTGAAAAGCCACAAAAGTAATGGCAAATGGATAAAAGGAACTTCACTGCTGACGCAAGTATGTAATGGAGCACCCCATCTTACAGCCACTCTGATGTCTGATAAATCAAGATGAAGATATAGTTTAGTTTATTGTCACGTGTACTGAGGTACAGTGAAAAGCTTTTGTTGCAGGCTAACCAGTTAGTGGAAAAACTATATATGTTTACAAATGAGCCATCCAAAATGTACAGATGCTGAAGGGAATAACGTTTATTGCAAGATAAAGTCCAGCAAAGTCCAATTAAAGATAGTCCGAGGGTCGCCAATGAGGTGGATAGAAGCTCAGGACCACTCTCTAGTTGGTGACAGGATGGTTCAGTTGCATGATAACAGCAAAATCACATCATGGTTCCAAAAAGATTGCTTGTAAGTCTTTAATAACACTTTAAAAGGAAAATTAACTTAAAACCCAATTGCAGGTTAGGAGAACCATGCTCATCATGTTGGCTGGACATTCCATTATTTCTTTGTGGGTCAGGTTACGGTGAGTGGTGGGAATTTATAGTGAAATCCATGTCCGGGCAACAATTCTTTGGAGCCTGGGAAAACAACCCCAATTACCCACATCTCCAAAGTGGAACACGCTGACATCTCTCTTGGAGATGAGAGTTGGGAGAAGGTACGGTACGGGCGGCACGGTAGTGCAGCGGTAGAGTTGCTGCTTTACAGCGAATGCAGCGCCGGAGACTCAGGTTCGATCCTGACTACGGGTGCTGCACTGTAAGGAGTTTGTACGTTCTCCCCGTGACCTGCGTGGGTTTTCTCCGAGATCTTCAGTTTCCTCCCACACTCCAAAGACGTACAGGTATGTAGGTTAATTGGCTGGGTAAATGTAAAAATTGTCCCTAGTGGGTGTAGGATAGTGTTAATGTACGGGGATCACTGGGCGGCACGGACTTGGTGGGCCGAAAAGGCCTGTTTCCGGCTGTATATATATGATATGATGATGATAAGGGAAGGGAAGGAAATCTTGGCAGGTCTGGATATTTGTGGAAAACTGTTCTTGAGATCCCACACTGTGGCAAGGTCTCACATACTGTGAGATAATTTATCGGGGAAAAGTACTGGCACACTGCCCACGATCTCCCATCAATTCCTCTAGCCAGTGCTTACAAGAAATGCCAACAAGCTGCCAGATGCATGGCAAACAAGATAAGAAAATCTTTATAGTTTATATATTTAACAGAGAGATAAAATGAAAATAGCACGCCACAGGGCTTAAGCATGGGTGACTAAGTGTACGCGGACCCAGACTGTTTAACGTTATATTTTTAAATGTTCCATGCTGTTAATGTTTCATGAATGTTTGAACCGACGTGTGGCATTGCAAGCATGCCATGTGTCATAATGGTCGCAAGGTAGGACTACTTAAGCACAGAGAAAAACAATTTCTGGAACAAACAGAAACATAGCCAGAATCAGCCCTGTGAAAGGCTCCATTCTCCATTTGGAGAACAAAACGCATTGAATAATGCCAAGACTGACTTTCCAAAAGCAAAATGTTGAAAGCATTGGGTGTACGGTGGTGAGAGAGGAGTTACTGAACAATTTCCACCCCACTGAATGTTAATCTCCTGAAGACATGAGGAACAGTAGATGCTGGAATCTTGGGAGAACACAAAGCACTGGAATGACTCAGTGGCTCAGGCAGCATCTCTGGAGGACATGGGCAGATCTGACTTCTGTTTCCAACTTTACAGGGTGGGATAGGTTTTGTGACGGCTGCTGCCTCACAGCCTCAGAGACCGGGTTCGCTCTTGACCTTGGATGCTGTCTGTGTGTAGTTTGCACGTTCTCCATGTGACGGCATGAGTGTGTGCTGCAGTTTCCTCCCACATCCTAAAGACAAGCGGGTTTGCAGGTTAATTGGCCTCAATAAATTGCGTCAAGTAATCAGTTGAGTTTATTGTCACGTGTACCGAGGTACATTGAAAAGCTTTTGTTGTGTGCTAACCAGTCAGCAGAAAGACAACACGATTACAATCGATCTAGTTAGAGTGTAATGTGTTAGAAGTGGATGACAAAGTGGGCAACACAGAACTTGTGTGAACGGGTGACCGATGGTCGACATGGACTCGCTGGGTACAAGGGCCTGTTTTCATGCTGTATCTCTAAAACTAAAACTAATTTTGGTCTCCAAATTTGGGGAAGGACATTCTTGCTATTGAGGGAGTGCAGCGTAGGTTCACCAGGTTAATTCCCGGGATGGAGGGACTGTTGTATGTTGAAAGGATGGAACGACTGGGCTTGTATACTCTGGAATTTAGAAGGATGAGAGGGGATCTTATTGAAACATATAAGATTATTAAGGGATTGGACACGCTAGAGGCAGGAAACATGTTCCCGATGTTGGGGGAGTCCAGAACCAGGGGCCACAGTTTAAGAATAAGAGGTAGGCCATTTAGAACAGAGATGAGGATAAGCTTTTTCACAGAGTTGTGAATCTGTGGAATTCTCTGCCTCAGAAGGCAGTGGAGGCTAATTCTCTGGATGCTTTCAAGAGAGAGGTAGATAGAGCTCTTAAAGATAACGGAGTCAAGAGATATGGGGAGAAGGCAGGAACAGGGTACTGATTGTGGATGATCAGCCATGGCGGTGTTGAATGGCGGTGCTTGCTCGAAAGGCCGAATGGCCTTCTCCTGCACCTATTGTCTATCGTCTATTATCTATTCTGTGACCAGCAAATTAAATAAAATCTGGATGTAACTCGCATGTTGTGTCCCTGTATTGCAGACGCAGGTAACACCAGTGCTGTCCAGGCTGTTCTCCACCACACCCTCTACTTTCCCGATCAGCTTGAAGACATTGTCTCACGGAGGATAAGCAGCTGATAAAACGTGGAGCTGGAGCTATGTAATGAACCGTAAGCTCTTTGGGAGGAATAAAAGGAAACGTAATGATTTTTAATCCTGCTAACCTCATAAACCAACGCGGTCGCACGCCGGCCGCTTCGAGGCGTTCTGAGACCGCAAGTAAACAATTATAAACTTTCTCTGAAAAGAGAAAAAAGTGTTTGACTGTTCATCGTGCTCAACGCGACTCATGGCCCAATGTAATCGACACAAAGCTAATACAAAGGAATGTTTTAACAAACTGTGCAAAAATAAAATTATATCCAGTATCCCACGATATTTCCTTTGTTAGTCATCTGTATCATCACTTGTGGATAAAGACCCCCCAAAAAAATCATTATTTAGAATCATAAAACAGGAAAGTTTCGGTACAATTCACCCAATCTGGAACATTCCGTACTGTGTGTGGAATATGGCCGAGCAAAAATTATCTAAATGAATGAGAATTAGAGAAGCAGACAGATTATCAAGGTTAGACACAAAGTGCTGGAATAATTCAGCAGGTCAGGCAGCATCTCTGGATAGATGGAATAGGTGATGTTTCGGGTTGAGACCCTTCTTCAGACTGAGAGTCAGGGGAGAGGGAAACTAGAGGCATGAAAACGGTACAAAGAACGAATGAATGAAAGTTGTGAAAAGAACAAATCAAAGCCAGCCAGATAATCAAGGATGGGTGATGTTTCAGGTCAGGACCAATCTTCAGACTTCCTGTCCCGACCCGAAACGTCACCCATCCACTTTCTCCAGAGATGCTGCCTGACCCGCTGAGTTACTCTAGCATTCTGTGTCTATATTTGTTATAAACCAACATCTGTAGTTCTTTGTTTCTACAGTTTATTAAGATAGTTCAGATTGCTTAGCAATGTAATTATTGGGAGACGTGCTCAGAGAGCTATTCTGACGTACAAACAGAACAAGCTGATGCTTAAAAGGATCTTGATTGTGATAATGCATTTACTGTGCCATTATCCACTGGACTAACCACATTCAAAGTGAGCACATTGTTTCATTATATTGTAGATCAAATGATTAAAAAACGCTTTAAATGTAGAATCCGCAGATAAAATTTAACATTGAGTACTCTGCACAGTTTTGGGTCAACAACAGTGTAACGGATAAATTAATATCATGAAAGTGGTTTACAAAGGAGCACATATACATCTAGTGTGAAAGGATTGAATTATCATGACAGAATAAGACAAATCAATGCCGGTTAGACTCAAGTCAAGTCAAGTTTATTTGTCACGATGTGCAGTGAAATGAAAGTGGCAATGCCCGCGGATTGTGCACAAAAAAGAATTACAGTTACAGCATATAAATAAAGTTAATACAGAAAAGACAAAATTTAGTCCGTGGAGTTATAATAGTTAACAGTCCTGATGGCCTGTGGGAAGAAACTCCGTCTCATCCTCTCCGTTTCCACAGCGTGACAGCGGAGGCGTTTCCCTGATCGTAGCATCTGGAACAGTCCGTTGCTGGGGTGGTAGGGGTCCCTCATAATGTTGCTGGCTCTGGATCTGCACCTCCTGATGTATAGGTCCTGCAGGGGGGCGAGTGTAGTTCCCATGGTGCATTCTGCCGAACGCACTACTCTCTGCAGGGCCATCCTGTCCTGGGCAGAGCTGTTCCCAGACCAGACTGTAATGTTGACGGACAGGATGCTCTCTACAGCCCCAGAGTAGAAGCATTGAAGGATCCTCAGAGACACTCTGAATTTCCTCAGCTGCCTAAGGTGGTAAAGGCGCTGCTTTGCCTTACCCACCAGTGCGGCAATGTGCGTTGCCCATGTCAGATCCTCTTTGATGTGGACTCCCAGGTATTTAAAGCTACTCACCCTATCCACAGTAGACCCATTTATTTCCAGTGGCGTGTACGTCCTTGGATGTTGAGCCCTTCTAAAGTCCACAATCAGCTCCTTAGTTTTTTTGAAATTCAAGAGGAGGCTATTGTCCTGACACCAGAGTGCCAGATCAGCCACCTCCTCCCGGTAGGCCTTCTCATCGTTGTTGGAGATCCGGCCCACCACCACAGTGTCATCAGCAAACTTGATGATGGAGTTTGAGCTGAACCTGACCACACAGTCATGTGTGTACAGGGAGTACAGTAGGGGGCTAAAGACGCAACCCTGGGGGGATCCTATGTTCAGGGTGAGGGAGCTAGATGTGTGTTCCCCAATCCTGACCACTTGGGGCCTGGCGGTGAGAAAGTCCAGGACCCAGGCACACAGAGGAATAGCAGAAGGAAAAGAAGGAATCTATAAAAATGCTAACCTGACCACAGGGAAAATATCACAACATATATTAAGATAATTGAACAAAATAGTTCGCTTGAATGGGTGCAGAAACATTTCAGACAAATTGTAACAATTCGACAAATCAATGTCATTTGGAATGAAAAGGAGACATTGAAGAAGAGTCTCGAGCCGAAAAATCTCCCTTGCTTTTTCTCCAGATATGCAGCATGGAAACAGGCCCATTGGCCCACCAAATCTGTGGCAACCAGCGATCCCCGCACACTAACACTATCCTACATACTCGAGGGACAATTTACAATTACACCAAAGCCAATTAACCTACAAACCTATACATCTTTGGAGTGTGGGAGAAAACTGGAGCACCCGGAGAAAACCCATGCAGTTCACGGGGAGAACGTACAAACTCCGTACAGACAGAACCTGTAGTCAGGATCGAACCAGGGTCTCTGGCGCTGTGAGGCAGCAACTCTACCATTGGGCCACCGTGCCTCATTTCTGAGTTAAACTGCTCTAATGTAATTTCCCATTGGATTTTGGCCAAATTCTGCTATTTTGTTTTATTGTCAAACCCAATTTTACATTGGCACTAAATGCAATAATACTTTAGCACACCAAAAATAGATGCAGCTCAACTTCTAGGTTTGTTTAATACTTTTTTTTCTTCAACGATAAAACCAAAACACTGAGTGTACTAGCAATCTGAAATTCTGCACAAAACCCTCTCGGTGAGACAATGTTTATGGAGATGGCAGCTGAATTAATGTTACAGGTCAATAATCCTCCATCAGAATTGATGAAATACCACGAGGCATTCCATCAGCATTCCGCCAGTTACCGGTGGCATGAGGGACAAGGGCAAAATCTGTGATCAAAATATAAGGTTGATGTGTCTGCTTTGCAGACAGATATAAGACGTGTGTGTCTGTCTCAGAATTACTTTATAACCCAAGGCAAGTTTGTGATAAGGTTAGAGGACCTGTGTTTTGGGTGTATCACAAAATGCTGGAGTAACTCAGCGGGTCAGGCAGCATCCCTGGAGAGAAGGAATGGGTGACGTTTCGGGTCCAGACCCTTCTTCAGACTGATGTCGGGGGGGGCAGGACAAAGCAAGGATATAGGTGGAGACAGGAAGACAATGGGAGATCTGGGAAGGGGAGGTGAAGAGAGGGACAGGGGAACTATCTAAAGTTGGAGAAGTCAATGTTCATACCGCTGGGCTGCAAGCTGCCCAAGCGAAATATGAGGTGCTGTTCCTCCAATTTGCGGTGGGCCTCACTATGGCACTGGAGGAGGCCCATGACAGAAAGGTCAGAGTGGGAGGGGGAGTTGAAATGCTCAGCCACCGGGAGATCAGGTTGGTTAAGGCGGACTGAGCGAAGGAGTTGAGCGAAACGATCGGCGAGCCTGCTTTTGGTAGTGAAACGATCGCCAAGCCTGCGTTTGGATGATTGTTATACAAGATGGAGATATAGCATTGAAATGTCATTTCCTGAATAGAGGCGGCACTGTGGCGCAGCGGTAGAGTTGCTGCCTTACAACACCAGAGCTCCCTTGTTAGAATAGCTGAACGTTATTTCCTTATCATGTATCTGTACACTGTAAATGGCTCGATTGTAATCATGTATTGTCTTTCCGCTGACTGGTTTGCACGCAACAAAACCTTTCACTCCACACATGACTATAAACTAAAATGAAACTGAAACCTGGGTTCGATCCTGACGACGGGCGCTGTCTGTACGGAGTTTGTACGTTCTCCCTGTGACCTGCGTGGGTTTTCTCCAGGTGCTCCGGTTTCCTCCCACACGCAAAAGACGTGCAGGTTTGTAGGCTAATTGGCTTGGTATAAATGTAAATTATCCCTAGTGTGTGTAGGATAGTGTTAGTGTGCAGGGATCGCTGGTCAGTGTGGACTCGGTGGGCCGAAGGGCCTGTTTCTACGCTGTATTACTAAACTAATGCTCCATCCACTGCAAGTACACAATTTAGTTGGCGTAACACTGCTGCACTGACACAACACTGTGAGTGGTGATCATATATGCCAAGGTCACATCTTGAGCCCCTGTTCCAATATCTAAAGGGGCTGCTCCTTGCTTTTTGGCTGCATTTTTCACCCACCATCCTCATCTTTGGACACCCTGTGCGTAGGGGAGAGGGTAGGGCCGAAGATGTCCTTGTTGGGTTGCTCCTGAGCCAGGCCAAGCTGGCCATCCGCGACTCACAGCGCCAGGCGGAAGAGGGCTCTGCCCGAGCCAGCTGCCTGCCCCTTTTCCGGGGTTACGTCCGTGCCAGGGTGGTGTTGGAGAGGGACTACGCGCTGTCCACGGGCACCCTGGAGGGTTTCCGGGACCGCTGGGCACCGCGGGGGATTGGATGTATCCTGGATGGGGATTGTAATATAATTGTATAATAGTTTCAATAGGTATATTTGTTTGTATAATATTCTGGTGGTGGGTTCTGTTTTGGTTTTATTGTATTGTATATATTATTTTAATATTATTTTAATATATTTATTTAAATATTTTTGATTTTTTTAAAAAGGTCACATCTTGAATGAATGAATGAATGAATGAATGAATAAGTTTATTGGCCAAGTATGTGCATATACAAGGAATGTGCCTTGGTGCTCCACTCACAAATGGCAACACAAACATGCAGTTAATAATTAAGAATAAAGTATAACCACATCAAAACAATAAGGATACAACATTACGGTCTAAACATGTGGGTGAAAATAAACCAGGGCAAAAAAGAGACTACAGACTTTGGTTATTGAGTAGAACGACCACTCGTGGAAAAAAGCTGTGTTTATGTCTGGCTGTGGCTGCTTTGACAGTCCGGAGTCACCTTCCAGAGGGAAGAGCTTCAAAGAGTTTGTGGCCAGGGTGAGAGGGGTCAGAGATGATCTTGCCCGCTCGCTTCCTGGCCCTTGCAGTGTACAGTTCGTCAATGGGGGGGGGGGGAAGGTTGCAGCCAACAACCTTCTCAGCTGTGCGAACGATCCGTTGCAGCCTCCGGATGTGGTGCTTGGTGGCTGAGCCAAACCAGACCATGATGGAGAAGGTGAGGACGGACTCAATGATAGCAGTATAGAATTGGACCATCATTGCCTGTGGCAGATTGTGTTTCCTCAGTTGCCGCAGGAAGTACATCCTCTGTTGGGCCTTTTTTGACTGTGGAGTATATGCCTAGAATGGTTCTGAGCAATGAGCTTTGTGCATGGAAATAGGTAGGAGGGGATTGATGGGAATGGAGTGGGAGCTAGCAGCGATCATATGGACTGAATGGTCACTTTCTATGTCATCAGAAAATATGAATGTGAATGGGAGCTACCACCCTTCTTCATTTGTCACATGTACCAAGGGAGTGAAATTCATTTTAATATACAGTATCACTATACATAAGCACTTAGATACATCTTCCATAAATATCTCAGCAGTACTACAAGTGCACAGCGGTAGTACACTGAGTCAGTATACAGAGTCGCCAGTTTTTGGCGACCTTTTCGAGTCCCAGTTGTTGTAAGTGCGGGGTTCTTGACCTGATCATGAAGGCCTGTTGGCCTAGTGTAGCGCAGCGGGTAGAGCTGCTGCCTCACAGCGCCAGAGACCCGGGTTCCATCCCCACCCCGGGTGCTGGCAGGGTGGAGTTTGCACGTTCTCCCCGTGACCGCGTGGGTTTCCCCCGGGCGCACGGGTCTCCTCTCGCATCCCAAAGACGTGCGGGTTTGTAGATTAATTGGCCTTTGTCGGGAGTGGATGGGAAAGTGGGATAACATAGAAATAGTGTGAACGGGCGTTTGATGGACAGCGGGCTGAAGGTCCTGTTTCCCTGCTGTATCAGTTAAAGAACAGGAAACGTAACGAGGAACAATTGCCCCAGCCACATTCCGTGCTTCACCAAGGAAGAATAGTTTGTAACCTCAGTTACAAGATGTGGGGAGGGTGTGAGGGGCACTGTGGGCACATACTCTACTGAGGAGGTCCCTTTGCAGCCATTGCAACTCAGAAATATACTGTAAGCTGTCATGGAGTCTTACAGTGTAGAAACAGATTCTTCGGCCCAACTTGCCCGCATCAAACAACATGCCCCATCTACACTAGTCCCACCTGCCTACGTTTAGTCCATATCCCTCTAAACCTGTCCTATCTGTGTACCTGTCCAAATGTCTCTTAAACGTTGCGATAGTCCCAGCCTCAACTACCTCCTCTGGCAGCTCGTTCCATACACCCACCACCCTTTGTGTGGAAAAGTTACCCCATAGCTTCCTATTAAATCTTTCCCCCCTCACCTTAAACCTCTGTCCCCTGGTTCATGATTCCCCTACTCTGGGCAAGAGATTCTGTGTGTCTATCTGATCTATTCCTCTCATGATTTTGTACACACTCCTTCAGCTCAGTATGGTGAGCCCTTGCATTAAACAGCTCACACACATCACAAGCAAAAACTGTGTGGAAACTGCAGCAGCATAAATTAGGGAGAGATTAACAATGCAGCATCGATCCAGTGATCTGAGTTGGGAAACAATTCAACTTCTGAGCACTTCTCCATTCCAAACAGAATTGCTTCATTTGAATTAAGTGAGACCCACTTTGATGGCATCTTTGTCCTTACCCTCTCAGAGTTCTGTGAGGGCCATTTCTAGTCAGAATGTAACCTGTATTTAAGGTTCTTTAAATACTATTTTTGAGGCACCTCAGGATGATTGGAGTAATTTCCTTTTCTTTTCCGGGATAAAGCCCAAACCATAACTCGAGAGGAGGTCCTGAACTACTATCTACCTCATTGGTGACCCTCTGGCTATCTTTGATCGGACTTTACTGGATTTACCAGAGGGGGGACCTCATTGAAAAGTACAGAGATGGTTTTACAAGAATGATCCCAGGAATGAGTAGGTTAACCTATGATGAGCGTTTGTCGGCAATGGGCCTGTACTCGCTGGAGTTTCGAAGAATGAGGTGGGGACCTCATGGAAACATACAGAATAATGAAAGGCTTGGGTAGAGTGGATCTGGAGAGGATGTTTCCACTAGTGGGAGAGTCTAGGACTGGAGGCCACAGCCTCAGAATTAAAGGATGTTCTTTTAGGAAGGAGATGAGGAGGAATTTCTTTAGTCAGAGGGTGGTGAATCTGTGGAATTCTTTGCCACAGAAGGCTGTGGAGGCCAAGTCAGTGGGTATTTTTAAAGCCGAGATAGATAGATTCTTGATTAGTGCAGGTGTCAGAGGTTATGGGGAGAAGGCAGGAGAAAGGGGTTAGGAGGGAGAGATAGATCAGCCATGATTGAATGGCAGAGTAGACTTGCTGCTCCAGTGAGTACAGGCCCAGGGCCGACAAACGCTCATCATAGGTTAACCCACTCATTCCTGGGATCATTCTTGTAAAACTTTCTCTGGACCCTCTCCAGAGACAGCATAATCTACAATGTTTGCAAAATCTAGTTGGACTGTTTCATTGCCAGGAGTTTTCTCCTCAGAAGCCCCTGACAGGCAATGACTCTCTGCTCTCCCATCCCCAGACTGTGAATCCGTTTCTCATCATTGCTGTTGACGCAGAATGTCCTTTAATTTCCTGATGCTCAACTCCATTGACACGGTGAATTTATTTCCAAGTGAACAAATGTAGCCCTCCGGACCATTTAATTCAGAAACGATTACTTGAAATCACAAGGTTTGGAAGCAGAACTGTGCAGGTTTATTTTAAGGCAGACCATCCCCTGTATCCATTAGTGACAAAACCACAAACGCCAGTGACAATTTACACTTGTGCATCTGCACCCAAATGACTTAAGACCGTCCATCACAGTGAGGAATGTGGAACCCGCTGTGGTGGATGTTTATGACATTATTTTATTTGATGTGGCTGTGTGACTTGCTGCTTTTCACTTAGTGTGGCTGTGCGGTAACTCACATTTCACTGTACCTTAATTGGTACACGTGACAATTAAATTGAATCTGGAATCTGGAAGAGAAGTGTGCAGAGACTGAAGCTGTTATTCCTGGACTCACAATGTCCTGGGGTGAAAGAGATGTGATTGTTTAACTATCCTATGATTGAGTAAGCAGCTCCCTCCCCAAGGTTATGCATGCCTCAATGCTTGTTAATCTGACCGTGAGTGAATGTGAACAGCCTGACGTTGCAGTATTAGCACACTCTGATGTTTCTTAGAACAACAAAAACGCTCCATTATCTTTGTTGAAAGCTCCCACAAATGACAAATCCTTCAGACTAAATCCACATTTCCTCAGGAGGGAATCAAGTGCTTAGTTTAGTTTAGTTTAGAGATACAGCGCGGAAACAGGCCCTTCTGCCCACCGGGTCCGCGCCGACCAGCGATCCCCGCACATTAGCACTATCCTACACACACTACGGACAACTCGATCACCAGCTCTGGCTCTCTGCCTCTCCACTGCCGAGTATGCCTGTGCAGTGTGGGAGCCTCAGCTCATGCAAGGAAGATTGATCCTGTGCTAAACACAAGCTGTCGTTGCATCAGTGGGTGCATGGAACCTACCAAGACTGACAACATCCACCTACTCTCTGGCATTGCACCTCCTGGAATCAGAAGAGCTGTAGCCTGTCAAAAAGAACGCCTCAGACAATCAGACAACCACCCTTTGCTACCTCAGCGTTTGAAATCACGCAGAAGTTTCCCCTCTTCTGTCCATTCTCTGGACTGCAGTGCATCGTCCAGAAGGCTCAAACTCTGGGAAAGGAGATTAGAGAAATCTCCGGAAGACATTCAGATGGCAATCGATCCCTCTGAGAAACTCCCGCCAGGTTCCGACCAACCGTGGATAACCTGGCGCAGTCTCAACAGGCGGACAGGCGTGGGGGGGAGCAACATGCTGAAGTGGGGATATACTGAAGATGCAGCAGACTACGAGTGTGGACGGGGCCTCCAGACTATGGAACATCTGAGCTGTGACGTGCTGCATGACACATGCACTGTAAAGGATCTGGCAGAGGCCAACCACGTGGCACTAACATTTGCTCGCTGTTGGCAAACAGCTGTGTGATGATACAAAATAATAAAAACTAGGGACAATTTACAATTATACCTATCCAATTGCAAAAAAAGCCACAAAGTTGTCAGCTCACAACCCAGCGGTACGAATATTGATTTCTCTTCAAGTAACCTTGCCTTTCCCTCTCTCTCCGTCCTTCCCCCCCCCCCCCCCCCAGTTCCCCAACTAGTTTCACTGTCCGCCTGATTAATTTTACTGATTGTATTGCCTCCTTGCCACCTTCCCCTCAGTCAACACAATGAACAATTCTACATTTCCTTAAGCATCGTCTGCTTTGATCTGTCCTTTTCACACCTTACCCTTCCATATCTCTAGTCTCCCTTTCCCCTGACCTTCAGTCTGAAGAAGGGTCTCAACCCGAAACGTCACCCATTCCTTCTCTCCAGAGATGCTGCCCGCCCCGCTGAGTTACATCACGCTGACACAAAGAACTGTAGATGCTGGTTTACAAAAAAAACACAAAGTGCTGGAGTAACTCAGCGGGTCAGGCAGCATCGCTGGAGAACATGGATAGGTGACGTTTCACAGAGTGCTGGAGTAACTCAGCGGGTCAGGCAGCATCTGTGGAGCACATGGATAGGTGACGTTTCACAGAGTGCTGGAGTAACTCAGCGGGTCAGGCAGCATCTCTGGAGAACATGGACAGGTGACGTTTCACAGAGTGCTGGAGTAACTCAGCGGGTCAGGCAGCATCTCTGGAGAACAGGGATAGGTAATAAAAGAGGACATCTTAGATGTCCTAGAATGGAAAGTCTCATCTTGGGAGCAGAGGCAACATTTTGGGTCGAGACCTTTCTCCGGACTCATGCTGGTCTTGATATACCACTCATTTTCCTTGCTATTTCTTCAATTTTTAAAAAACTTTCAAGTATGTATTAAATTCCTTTTGAACGTCAAAGTTGACCTAGAATTCACCGTCATTTCAGATGACACACAACATAACTTAAGCACTTGCAATGTAAAGGATTTTGTTCCACACATCGCCTTTGATCATTCACCAATCCTTTGCAAAGCTGTTCTCTGATCCTTCATCTCTTGTTAATGGAAACTGTTTAATGTAAAGGTCCCATCAGTCTGAAGAAGGGCCTCGACCCAAAACGTCACCCATTCCTTCTCTCCAGAGATGCTGCCTGTCCCACTGAGTTACTCCGGCATTTTGTGTCTACCTTCTGTTTAATTAATGTAAATCCGTCAAACTAGTGTCTCAGTGACTATGCCTTTGGGAAAACAACTCGATATTCTAGTCCACCCACACATTGTAAATCCCACGTCCAAGACACCTTTCTAATAAATCTTGTCAGTACATTCTCCAGGGCTTTCATATTTCCTAAAGTGTAATAATTCACACTAGACACAGCACAGTAGGGGTGTCAACTTCCTCACTCCCAAATACAGGACAAGGTGACGTAAGCGCCCCACGTGATCCCACCCAGCCAGCGGCCATGCGCTCCCGCTCCACCAATGGTGGCCGCTGGCTGGGTGAGGTCACGTGGAGCGCGGGGCGGTGACGTCACCCTTTGTCCCGTATTTGGGAGTGAGGAAGTTGGCAACCCTACTAATACGGGACAAGGGCGGTCCCGTACGGGACAAACCAATTTAGCCCAAAATACGGGATGTCCCGGCTAATATGGGACAGTTGCCGACCCTACCCAGCAGAATGCAGTTGTGCAGTGGTTGAAACTTTACAGGCTGTGTCACCCCACAGTGGGGCGGAGCAGTGGCGCAGCTGGTAGTGCTGCTGCCTCACAACGCCAGAGACCCGGGTTCGATCCCGACCTCGGGCGCTGCCTGTGTGTGGAGTCTCCACGTCCTCCCTGGGACTGCATGTGTATTTATTCAAAGACAGAAGCTCTTTGACAGCGGCAGTTTATTGTGAACAGTAGTGTACACCAGAATAGCAAGAATACATGCAACAACAGTAAGGAGACAGTGCTCATTGAATATATATTGAGTTGACCTGTGCATGGTGCCCTGTCCGCCCCGCCAGAATACATTGTGCAACGGGGCAGTTGTTCAGGAGCTAGCTACAACAGGCCTGGGTAGCAACGCAAAGTAAAACACAGCAAGTACGTGCTGCCTAGCATCGCCTCCAATGCCCGGCACGGTGGCGCAGCGGTAGAGTTGCTGCCTTACAGCGCTTGCAGCGCCGGAGACCCGGGTTCCACCCTGACTACAGGTGCTGTCTGTACGGAGTTTGTACGTTCTCCCCGTAACCTGCGTGGGTTTTCTCCGAGATCTCCGGTTTCCTCCCACACTCCAAAGACATGCAGGTTTGTAGATTAATTGGCTTGGTGTAAGTGTAAATTGTCCCCAGTGGGTGTAGGATAGTGTTAGTGTGCGGGGATCGCTGGTCGGTGCGGACTCGGTGGGCCGAAGGGCCAGTTTCCGTGCTGTATCTCTAAACTAAACTAAACTAGACTAGACTAAACCCACTGGCACGTAGGCATGGGGGAACCTGGAACTGCAGTTGGTGGAATCTTGCGTAGAGCACAGAGTAACTCAGCGGGTCAGGCAGCATCTCTGGAGCACATGGGTAGGTGACATTTCGGGTCGGGGCTGATTGGGCTCCAATCCGAAGCATCGCCTGTCTGTTCCCTCCACAGATGCTGCCTGACCTGCCAAGTCACTCCAGCGGTTTGTGTTCTTCATGACATCTGGGCATCATGTGTTTTTCAAGTAATTTTGATTTTTCTTTCTATCTCAATACTTACTAATTGTGGAACAAATGAACTGAAAAGTAAAGGAAATCTTGCATTTAATTTTCCTCCCCAAAGATCAAAGCCAACAGTGACTTCTTTTCATTCTAGTCTTTTCTTCCACTTTTCTTTCCAATGTTTATGATATATAAAAATCAAAAGACAACAGAAGTGGGAATTGCATTGATTATATATAACGTTGAAGCAAACACTTGGTTATTTAAATCATTCAAACAGCACAACTATAGGTTTGTTATTGGTGGGCTTTGTTAATTATAACAGCAGTCCCTTTATTCAGATTGACACGGTGGTGCAGCGGGTAGAGCCGCTGCCTCTCAACGCCAGAGACCCGGGTTCCATCCTGACCTCGGGTGCTGTCTGTGTGGAGTTTGCACGTTCTCCCCGCGACTGCGTGGGTTTCATCCGGGTGGAAGAATGAAACTTTAGAATGAAGAATGAATCCTTTAGAAGGATGAGAGGAGATCTTATCGAAACGTATAAGATTATTAAGGGGTTGGACACGTTAGAGGCAGGAAACATGTTCCCAATGTTGGGGGAGTCCAGAACAAGGGGCCACGGTTTAAGAATAAGGGGTAGGCCATTTAGAACGGAGATGAGGAAGAACTTTTTCAGTCAGAGATTTGTAAATCTGTGGAATTCTCTGCCTCAGAAGGCAGTGGAGGCCAATTCTCTGAATCCATTCAAGAGAGAGCTGGATAGAGCTCTTAAGGATAGCGGAGTCAGGGGGTATGGGGAGAAGGCAGGAATGGGGAGAAGGCAGGAATGGGGTACTGATTGAGAATGATCAGCCATGATCACATTGAATGGCGGTGCGTACAGGCTCGAAGGGCCGAATGGCCTCCTCCTGCACCTATTGTCTATTGCTCGGGTTTCCACCCACATCCCAGAGACGTGCGGATTTGTAGGTTAATTGGCCTAATTGCAGGTTCATATCTATAGGTTCAGGATCGAACCCGTGTCTCTGGCGCGGTGACCTAACAACTCTACCGCTGTGCCAACACAGTGCTGCCATTATTGTTAATGGAAAGTGGATCATGGAGCATGAAAAGATGTGGTAACAGGGGTCAATATCTCAGCCACAGAAAAGCATCATTTTATTGTCAGCCCAAGCACCCGTGCCAACCCTGAATTTTTAATTCTTAATGTCTCACTCATGAAAATATTATCCTGCAGTTTTAAGCTTGGCTTTAAATTGGCTTGTAGGAATGTCTACAAAAACAGGCACTCTACTGAAATCTGTGTACTCAGGGGATTATTGGAGGAGTCTTTTGCAATGTCCCTTAAATATTTCCAGGGCATTACTGCACCTTTTTAATACAAGATGCAGCTCAAAACCCAATCATACACCTCCAGTGTAGGCTGATCAGATTATAGTGGCAGGTAGACACAAAATGCTGGAGTAACTCAGCGGGTCAGGCAGCATCTCAGGAGAGAAGGAATGGGTGACGTTTCGGGTCGAGACCCTTCTTCAGACTGACCCGAAACGTCACCCATTCCTTCTCTCCTGAGATGCTGCCTGACCCGCTGAGTTACTCCAGCATTTTGTGTCTACCTTCGATTTGAACCAGCATCTGCAGTTATTTTCCAACAGATAATAATGGCATGGCGAGCAGTAGGAGGTCATTTGGCCCATTTAATCCATACTAATCCATATGCAAGAGCATTCTAGCTTGACACGAAATGCTGGAGTAACTCAGAAACTCAGTGGGACAGGCAGCATCTCTGGAGAGAAGGAATGAGTGACACAAAATGGCGGAGTAACTCAGTGGTTCAGGCAGTATCTCTGGAGAAAAGGATTAGGTGGCGTTTCAGGTCAGAATTCTTCTTCTGTTTGACAGATCGAGGTGGGGTGGGGGAAACTGGGAGCAAGAAAAGGCCAAAACATAAGAGGACCAGCAACAAGTGACCTCAGGAAGGGTGGAGTCCACAATGGGCCAATGTTGGCTGGGGACGATGTGGTAACGAGAGGGACACAAGGATACGAACAGTGGGACTGGTTGGCCACTAGTGTAGGGAGGGTGGAGGATGGAATGCAGCAGTTACTAGAAGTTAGAGAAAGCTGATTGCCATCTCTCAATTACTGATGCCAGACCGAAAGGGATTGGACAGGCTAGATGCAGGAAGAATGTTTCCAATATTGGAGGAGTCCAGAACCAGGGGTCACAGTTTAAGAATAAGGGGGAGGCCATATCGGACTGAGATGAGGAAAAATTTCTTCACCCAGAGACTTGTGAATCTGTGGAATTCTCTGACACTGAAGGCAGTGGAGGCCAATTCACTGGATGTTTTCAAATTTCTAAGAGTTAGATTTAGCTCTTAGGGCCAGTGGAATCAAAGGATATGCATTCAAGAGAGAGCTAGATAGAGCTCTTAAGGATAGCGGAGTCAGGGGGTATGGGGAGAAGGCAGGAACGGGGTACTGATTGACAATGATCAGCCATGATCACATTGAATGGCGGTGCTGGCTCGAAGGGCCGAATGGCCTCCTCCTGCACCTATTGTCTATTGTCTATATGGGGAGAAAGCAGGAATGGGGCACTGATTCTGGATGATCAGCTATGATCATATTGAATGGCGGTGCTGGCTCGAAGGGCAGAATGGCCTACTCCTGCACCTATTTTCTATGTTTCTAATGGTTATTAGCGCGAGCTGGCATTTTCGACAGATCACAGTGAAGCCAAAGCTTTGTTAAAAGATGCCCCTGCTGATGATAGCAAGCTTTTGTTTTTAAATAGAAAGATTTACAGGAATTGATTAGTGTTTTTAAAATCAAAACTTATTTGATGAACATTGATGCAGGATAGAAATATTAAGCAACAGTTCAAAAATATTCAGATTCTTTGTTCTCCGCTTCCCCAGCCTTGTTGAGACACCATCATCTCAAATATCCATGTAGGTCTTGATGCCAAAAACAGCCTCGAGAGGAAGTCATCTTTCATGCACCCCACTGCTAGAAGTCATTTTAGTTATTCAACGCAGAGATGATTCTATTAAAAGCAAATGTTTTCTGGGAGCAGAGGGCAGAACTCCAGGAGAGCTGATGGAGAGGAACAGGTTTCTTGTTCCAACGTGGATGCAAGGTTGGAGTGCAGCAGTGATCTGGGAGAGGGGTAGTATGGGACAATAACTGCAGATGCTGGTACAAATCGAAGGTATTTATTCACAAAATGCTGGAGTAACTCAGCAGGTCAGGCAGCATTTCGGGAGAGAAGGAACGGGTGACGTTTCGGGTCGAGACCCTTCTTCAGACTGATGTCAGGGGGGGCGGGACAAAGGAAGGATATAGGTGGAGACAGGAAGATAGAGGGAGATCTGGGAAGGGGGAGGGGAAGAGAGGGACAGAGGAACTATCTAAAGTTGGAGAAGTCAATGTTCATACCGCTGGGCTGCAAGCTGCCCAAGCGAAATATGAGGTGCTGTTCCTCCAATTTGCGGTGGGCCTCACTATGGCACTGGAGGAGGCCCATGACAGAAAGGTCAGAGTGGGAGGGGGAAGTTGAAATGCTCAGCCACCGGGAGATCAGGTTGGTTAAGGCGGACTGAGCGAAGGAGTTGAGCGAAACGATCGGCGAGCCTGCTTTTGGTAGCGAAACGATCGGCAAGCCTGTGTTTGGATGATTGTTATACAAGATGGAGATATAGCATTGAAATGTCATTTCCTGAATAGAGGCGGCACTGTGGCGCAGCGGTAGAGTTGCTGCCTTACAACACCAGAGCTCCCTTGTTAGAATAGCTGAACGTTATTCCCTTATCATGTATCTGTACACTGTAAATGGCTCGATTGTAATCATGTGTTGTCTTTCCGCTGACTGGTTTGCACGCAACAAAACCTTTCACTCCACACATGACTATAAACTAAAATGAAACTGAAACCTGGGTTCGATCCTGACGACGGGCGCTGTCTGTACGGAGTTTGTACGTTCTCCCTGTGACCTGCGTGGGTTTTCTCCAGGTGCTCCGGTTTCCTCCCACACGCAAAAGACGTGCAGGTTTGTAGGCTAATTGGCTTGGTATAAATGTAAATTATCCCTAGTGTGTGTAGGATAGTGTTAGTGTGCGGGGATCGCTGGTCAGTGTGGACTCGGTGGGCCGAAGGGCCTGTTTCTACGCTGTATTACTAAACTAATGCTCCATCCACTGCAAGTACACAATTTAGTTGGCGTAACACTGCTGCACTGACAGAACACTGAGTGGTGATCATATACGCCAAGGTCACATCTTGAATGAATGAATGAATGAATGAATGAATGAATGAATGAATGAATAAGTTTATTGGCCAAGTATGGGAATGGGAGGGGGAGTTGAAGTGCTCGGCCACTGGGAGACTTCAACTCTCCCTGGCACTTCAACTCCCCCTCCCATTCCCAGTCTGACCTTTCTGTCATGGGCCTCCTCCAGTGCCATAGTGAGGGATAGTCGTCGTCTTCCCTGTCGAATCCCTGCAGCGATGTAAGGCGAAGATCACAGCACAGGCACAAAGACTCAGCGAGAGAGAAAGAGGGAGAGGGGGAGAGCCTTAGCTTCGTGGTGTTCATTTGTTGTTTCAGCCTTGCTCTTCTATAGACCAGACGCTTGATTGAGCCTGTCCTCATTCTTTCTCCTCCTCTTCGTTGGCTTGCTGTTCCCCGGGGTCGGTGATGAACTGGAGCTGTGTTTGCGACTTGCCCAGCGACAGTACCTGCCTTTCCAAGTCTATCACACACTGTGGGGCCACAAAAGAACCAGGTTACTGCTTTGACAGACAGAGGTACGTGATGAGCACGGCAAAGATGCATGCAATTTCAGACAGACATAAAATGCTGGAGTAACTCAGCGGGACAGGCAGCATCTCTGGAGAGAAGGAATGGGTGACGTTTCGGGTCTTCAGACTGGTATTAACCAACATCTGCAGTTTTTATTTTTCCTATGCAATTTCAGCTGTTTGGTCTAGTTCACTTTAAAGATGCAGCACAGAGACAGGCCCTTTGGAGCTCGCGTCCATGCCGAGGCGTGAACTAAACCAAACCTCGAGTCTAGACCTCGCGTCCACGCCGACCATCGATCACACATTCACCACTAGATCTGCGTTATCCCACTGCCTCACCCACTCACATGCACCCTAACGACAATTGACACAGGCCAACTAACTGACAAACCTGCACGTCTTTGGGAGGGGGGGTTGGGGGAAACTTTTTTAAATATCTTATCTCGACGGAGATGCGACTTTTTCCGTATCGTATCTCCGTCCGCACTGCGGCCTAACATCGTGGAGCTGGCGGCCTCTGCTGGGGACCGACCTCGGGAGCTCCAACCGCGGGAGCCTGCGGACTGAACATCGTGGAGCTCGCGATCCCTGGTTAGAGACCGACTTCGGGGGCTCCAGGCCGCAGGAGCTTCGACCGCCGCAACGTGGGAGCTTCGATCGCCCCAACTGCAGATGGTTCCATCGCCCCGACCACGGGAGAATAAAGAGGGAAGATTAGACTTTATTGCCTTCCATCACAGTGAGGAACGTGGGGAATCCACTGAGGTGGGTGTTTATGTTAACTTTTATGTAGTTGTGTGTCTTGTTGCGTTGTTTTTAGTATGGCTGTTTGGTAATTCGAATATCACTGTACCTTAATTGGTACACGTGACAATGAAAGACCTTTGAAACCCACGTGGTCGCGGGAAGAGTGTGCAAACTCCACACAGGCAGCACCCGAGGTCAGGATCGCTGGCACTGTGAGGCAGCAGCTCTACCCGCTGCACCACTGTGCTGATTATAGAGTCAGAAAAATATAAACAGCAGCTTACATTTAGTGCCGACATAATCCTGTAAAATATCCTAAGGTGCTTCTGCAGTGAAAAATAATCAGCAGTAGAAGATCAAATATAAAAATGATTGAAGATGGCTGAGAGATTAATTTTGAAAAGGCTTTGAGAATTACACAAACAGCTGGAGTAACTCAGCGGGTCAGACAGCAAAGGAATAGGTGATGTTTCGGGTAGTTCAGTCTGAAGAAGGGTCTCGACCAGAAACGTCACCCATTCCTTCTCTCCAGAGATGCTGCCTGTCCCGCTGAGTTACTCCAGCATTTTGTGTCTCTCTTCGGTTTAAACCAGCATCTGCAGTTCCTTCCTACGGGCTTTGAGAATGAATTGGTAGGAAGATGGACTGATTTATGGAGACCATTTCGGAACATAGACGTGGATGGCTATAATTTCTCCAGAAGATGTTGGGAAAAGTTCGTGAAAAGACAGCCAGGATTGGTTGGGGAGACAGACACAGAATGCTGGAGTAACTCAGCGGGTCAGGCAGCATCTCTAAAGAAGGGTCTCGACCCGAAACGTCACCCTGTCCCGCTGAGTTACTCCAACATTTTGTGTCTGTGTTCAGTGTGAGCCAGCCAGCACATGCCTTTCCTTCCTACACAGTTTGGTCGGGTTGGTTGCAATGATAAGGATTTATACAGAGACACAAAGAACCCCAGATGCTGCAGTTATTCAAGAGAGAGTTAGATATCGCTCTTAGGGCTAACGGAATCAAGGGGTATGGGGAGCAAGCAGGAATGGGGTACTGATTGTGAATGATCAGCCATGATCATATTGAATGGCGGTGCTGGCTCGAAGTGCCGAGTGGCCTACTCCTGCACCTATTTTCCATGTTTCTATGAATCTAAAGCAAAACATCTATTGCACGCCGCTGGAGATTTCCAGTGCTACTAATTTCAGTGTTAATGAAAATGCAGAGAAAATGGGCCGTTGATATCAGTCATTTTACACTGTCACCCAAAGTCAAAATTGCGGGCAGTGTTTTGAAGGCGGCTAGTCAGTGCTTGTTGTTTATTGTTTTGGGGTGTATTGGAGAGTAGTCCTCCTCCTTGGGTTGAGATCACGCAAGGGACATTATCAATACTCAACCACCATCAGCTGTCCACCTGATAGAAGTATTCTAATGTTATGAGGGACCTAGATAAGGTAGACAGTCAGAACCTTACTCTCAGAGTAGAAATGTCAAGGACTAGAAGACAGAGCTTGTAGGTGAGAGGAGCAAACTTTAAAGGAGAGGTGCAGGGCAAGTGTTTTTTCCCCCCCTCCCCACAAATGTACAACATCACACTCTGACGGTGAAGTTTAATTAAAGAGGAAGATGGTTGAACTTTATTGCCTTCCATCACTAGTGTGTGAGGAATGTGGAATCCGCTGTGCTGGATGTTTATGTTAAATTTTTATTTGATGTGGCTGTGTGTCTTGTTGCTTTTCACTTAGTGTGGCTGTGTGGGAACTCAAATTTCACTGCACCTTAATTGGTACACGTGACAATAAACTGATCTTGAAATCTTGAATTTATAATGGAGGAGGTATGTCACACTGGATCAGAAGGACTTACTTTGAGAGACAACAGTGTCTGTAGTCCAATGGACAGCTCACACATCTCATCACCTGTGGAGGAACAAGAGAGACAACAGTGTCACCCATCGCAACATCGCCATGGAACGTTCACTTCAACAACTTCCCCGGGTTATTTTGTCACGTTACAAATGAGAATGCAAACTCTGGAATCTGGAGCAAAAAAACAATGCTGGAGGAACTCAGGAGGCCAGGCAGCATCTGTGGAGGCAAAAGCGGCAGTCCATATTTCATTGGTTTTATGTGCAGGAAGGAACTGCAGATGCGGATTTACTCCGAAGATAGACACCAAATGCCGGAGTAACTCAACGGGACAGGCAGCATCTCTGGAGAGAAGGAACGGGCGACGTTTTGGGTCGAGGAAGAAGTGTCTCAACCCGGAACTTTTTTGTAGCTGCAGACTCGTCTCGTGACCCAAGAAGGGTGGGCTTGTCACAGAGGGGCAGCTCTGTGGCAATGACCCTTTCAGTGAATCAATGATACTTTAGCTGTTCGTCGGGGAATGTTGCGGA
Source organism: Rhinoraja longicauda (assembly GCF_053455715.1). Classification (NCBI taxonomy): domain Eukaryota; kingdom Metazoa; phylum Chordata; class Chondrichthyes; order Rajiformes; family Arhynchobatidae; genus Rhinoraja; species Rhinoraja longicauda. The sequence goes on along the minus strand of NC_135972.1, from coordinate 3,723,052 downwards.
CTGGCCCGCTGCGGACTGCAGGAGTACTTGCTGAGGGAAGCACTGAAGCTCAGTGCAGCCAACGCCAAGGCTCTGTGGGGGAGGACCACAGTCTAGGGTCCTTCCACTGCTGGACATGGGGGGCAGGGTGTGGTGGAGAGAGACGCCCCTCACAATAAGGGAAGGAGTTCCACGTCACTGGGCCACATGAGTGGCGAGGGTGGGGGGTAATTTTGTGAAATTGGTGCCTTGAATGTCTATTGAATGTATGTACAGCCTCCGAGACGTACAAGATTATTAAGGGGTTGGACACGTTAGAGGCAGGAAACATGTTCCCAATGTTGGGGGAGTCCAGAACAAGGGGCCACAGTTTAAGAATAAGGGGTAGGCCATTTAGAACTGAGATGAGGAAAAACTTTTTCAGTCAGAGAGTTGTGAATCTGTGGAATTCTCTGCCTCAGAAGGCAGTGGAGGCCAATTCTCTGAATGCATTCAAGAGAGAGCTAGATAGAGCTCTTAAGGATAGCGGAGTCAGGGGGTATGGGGAGAAGGCAGGAACGGGGTACTGATTGAGAATGATCAGCCATGATCACATTGAATGGCGGTGCTGGCTCGAAGGGTCGAATGGCCTCCTCCTGCACCTATTGTCTATTGTCTATTGAGAATGCCAGGTGGAGTGTTAGAAGGAACATGGCTTGTATATATTTATTTCTCGAATAAAATATATTTTGAAACGTTTTTAAATGCTACTTTATTGCCACATGCACCGAGTACAGTGAAACTCTTTGTTTTTGCTTGCACAACACAAAGAATACAAGGAATACAGAGTACACAAAAGTTACAAAAGTATTCATTAGAGTCCCCCACCCCCCCGGGTCCCTCTGTGTTCTCAGCGGCACAGAACACACCACCACTCTATCGCCAGGTCCCTCAGGTCGGCCCACTTGGGGCTACTGACTATCCCGCGGTCTAGGCTTAAGCTCAGGGGTGACCGCGCTTTTGCGGTTGCAGCTCCTAGACTGTGGAACAGCATCCCTCTCCCCATCAGAACTGCCCCCTCCATCAACTCCTTTAAGTCAAGGCTCAAAACCTATTTCTACTCCCTAGCGTTTGAGGCTCATTGAGGAGGCGCTGTGAACTGTTTATGTATGTGCTGTTATGTTTGTGTGCCATTGTATGTTCGTTTCTTAGTACCTGAACTGATGTACAGCACTTTGGTCAACGTGGGTTGTTTCTAAATGTGCTATACAAATAACATTGACTTGACTTGACTTCACAAGCATACCGTGGTATTTTGAACAGGATGGAGTTTTTTTTTCATTTACAAGACACAATTGATTTCAAAATCTCCCTGTAAACAGTATTGGCATTCTTCTCAATCCACAATCTGCTCCTATCCTCACTGCTGGCTTTATAGACAATAGACAATAGGTGCAGGAGGAGGCCATTCGGCCCTTCGAGCCAGCACCGCCATTCAATGTGATCATGGCTGATCATTCTCAATCAGTACCCCGTTCCTGCCTTCTCCCCATACCCCCTGACTCCGCTATCCTTAAGAGCTCTATCTAGCTCTCTCTTGAATGCATTCAGAGAATTGGCCCCCACTGCCTTCTGAGGCAGAGAGTTCCACAGATTCACAACTCTTTAGTGTAGTAACAGCTCTTCCTGTTCCAACTTTCTGTATTCCCTTCATGAGAAGCTTGTAACAGAAAAGAACAATCGTGGGGGGGGGAGCGGCGTGGAGAATTCAGTCACACGCAGGGAGGAACAAAGACACTCTCACACCCTCACGGATAGCGGTGATACATCCCCTGGTCCGCCCAGCCTCCAGTTGGTATTCTGGGATGTTTTGCTCACAGGCAGTCAATAGCTCTTTCTCTCAATTGACAATATTTACAACGTAGAACAAAGAACAGTGCAGCACAAGAACAGTGCAGACGCTGGTTTAAACCGAAGATGGACACCAAATGCTGGAGTAACTCAGCGGGTCAGGCAGCAACTCTGGGGGGAAGGAATCGGTGACGTTTCGGGTCGAGACCACATCAGTCTGAACAAGGGTCTCGACCCGAAACGTCACCCGTTCCTTCTCTCCAGAGATGCTGCCTGGCCCGCTGAGTTACTCCAGCATTTGGTGTCTACCTTCAGCACAGGAACAGGCCCTTCGGCCCACAATGTCCATGCTGAACATGATGCCAAAATAAAATAATTTCGCTACATCTCCTCCATCAAAGATTACACACGACCACACTTACAGTAAGTACCAGAGTGTGGGGATAGTAGATAACACTGAGACTATTCACAGGAGTACTGTACACATGTTTCTGGATCCATCTTGTATCCTTCAAGTTTCAAAGTTTAAAAAAAAGTCTTATCTTGGCTGTAAAGACCCATTGTCTCGTGGGTCTTTCATAGGCACTTCTTTAAATAATCATGATCATCATAATCACAACCATGTGTAGGAAAAAAAACCTGCAGATGCTGGTTTAAATCGAAGGTAGACACAAAATGCTGGAGTAACTCAGCGGGACAGGCAGCATCTCTGGAGAGAAGGAATTGGTGACGTTTCGGGTCGAGACCCCATCAGTCTGAAGAAGGGTCTCGACCCGAAACGTCACCTATTCCTTCTCTCCAGAGATGCTGCCTGACCCGCTGACTTACTCCAGCATTTTGTGTCTATAACCATGATCATAATCATCATAATCATACTCTGTTAGCCAAGTATGTTTTGCAACATACGAGGAATTTCATTTCATGGCTAAAGTGGTATGGCTTCCTTACCTACGACCAGCGCAGAGCACTGTATTTTCTCATTGCCCAGTGTGATTTCCAACTTCTCCACACGCTCCTTGATTTTGCTGCTCTGGGTGGATGAGGAACGATCACAGTCTTCAGTCTCTGTCACAGGCGAGTCCTCTAAACTGGAGAAAGCAGAAACACTTACATTTGTACACCGTCCTCCACAAATCCGTTTACTGCTGTTTACGGAAAGTACCAATGAAGAAATTCTTGAAGACTCACTTGGAATGTACAGTAGGAGTGGGTCACAGTTTAAGGATAAGGGGGAAGTCTTTTAGGACCAAGATGAGAAAGTTTTTTTTCACACAGAGAGTGGTGAATCTGTGGAATTCTCTACCACAGAAGGTAGTTGAGGCCAGTTCATTGGCTATATTTAAGAGGGAGTTAGATGTGGCCCTTGTGGCTAAAGGGATCAGGGGGTATGGAGAGAAGGCAGGTATGGGATACTGAGTTGGATGATCAGCCATGATCATATTGAATGGCAGTGCAGGCTCGAAGGGCCGAATGGCCTACTCCTGCACCTATTTTCTATGTTTCTATGTAATGCATCGCATTTACACGCAGCGAAGTAGTCTACAAACTGGGGCGGCACGGTGGTACAGCGGTAGAGTTGCTGCCTCACAGCGCCAGAGACCCGGGTTCCATCCCGACTACGGGCGCTGTCTGTACGGAGTTTGTACGTTCTCCCCGTGACCTGCGTGGGTTTTCTCCGAGATCTTCGGTTTCCTCCCACACTCCAAAGACGTGCAGGTTTGTAGGTTAATTGGCTGGGTATAACTGTAAATTGTCCCTAGTGTGTGTCGGGCAGTGTTAATGTGCGGGGATCGTCGGTCGGCACGGTCTCGGTGGGCCGAAGGGCCTGTTTCCAGATGTATCTCTAAACTAAACTAAACAGCACCAGGATGATCTGTTCCTGTGACGTGGAATGAAGGAGAATTCTTGACAGATCGCAGGAGATAATTCTCTTGATCTTTGACAAAGTGAAATGGGATCTGTTGCCTTTAACCGAGAGACTGAAGATGTCACAGTATAAGATCTTATCTGAAAGAGAGCCTTGGTGATACGTTTAGGTTTATTATTGTTACGTGTATCGAGGTGTGGTGAAAAGCCTTCGTTCTGCATGCTGTTCAATCTGGATCAGATAACACTGAACTTAAATACAATCAAGTCAAACTCAAGTACAACAGGTCGAGCAAAGGGGAAGATACAGAGTTTGGAATATAGTTCTCAGCATTGTAGCGCATCAGTTCCACAGACAAAGTCCAATGTCCGCAATGGGGTAGAGGTGAATCGGACAGTACCCTAGCTTATGGAAGGGCCGTTCAGAAGCCTGATAACAGAGGGGAAGACGCTGTTCCTGAGTCTGGTGGTGCGTGCTTTCAAGCTTCTGTACCTTCTGCTGGACGGGAGTGGGGAGAAGAATGAATGACCGGGGTGGGACAGGGACAAGTCTTTGATTATGTTGGCTGCTTTCCCAGGCAGTGTGGAATGTAGATGTAGATGGTGGGGAGTCTGGATGGTGGGACAGGCTGGGCAGGGTTGTTCCCAAACTGATGCAATCTGAACACAAGCTGGGACAAAATCCTCAAATTCCAGAATCCGCATCTTGTGGGTGATTTAGTATTAGAGATAACCAGATTAATTAGTTCGATAAACAACCATGTAAGATTTGTCTTCACTAATCTTTTCCTCTTCACGTATCCATAGAGGCTTTTACAGTCAGTGTTTATATTCCCGCAAGCTTTCTATCAAGCTCTATTTTCCCCCTCTTAATTAACCGTTAATCAATTAATTAAACTGTTTGTTATCTACATTGTTAACTAGCACGGTGGTGCAGCGGTAGAGTTGCTGCCTTACAGCGAATGCAGCGCCGGAGACCCGGGTTCCATCCCGACTACGGGTGCTGTCTGTACGGAGTTTGTACGTTCCCCCCGTGACCTCCGAGACCTCCGAATTCCTCCCACACTCCAAAGACGTACAGGTTTGTAGCTTACATGGCTTGGTAAATTTAAAAATCGTCCCTAGTGGGTGTGGGACAGTGTTAGTGTGCGGGGATCGCTGGTCGGCGCGGAGCCGGTGGGCCGAAGGGCCTGTTTCCGCGCTGTATCTCGATACTAAAGCTAGTGACTGAAGTCTTCCTTCACCATTTATCGAACAGCATCCTCATAATTTAAACAACACTCACTCACTCAGGCTGAAGATACTCTGGGACTATTTTTGCCCGGACTTCTTATTTTAATTGAACCTCTCTCTCTGTGTTTATTCTCCTGGTTGAATCAGTTGAACGCTTGCTCACCATATTCTGTTGAGGCAGCTGGCAGAGATTGTGTTCTGGTGACAGCCAGTGTTGATGGTGACTTTGATCGTCTGATCACGGCACTGTGGAGATAAAGGGCCAGAGGTGAGGATGGGTCAAGCAGCAGGGACGTGTGTTAGCATCAGCCCATTGGCATTACTGCAACTCCAGTTCCAATGGCCAGTGGTCCCAGTTTATGCATAATTATTGACACTTTTCATTATGGATGGGTGCCAGATTCTATGTTCTATGTTCATACAACAAGGTTTCAAGGTTTCATTTCAGTTTATTGTCACACGTACCAATTAAGGTACAGTGACATTTTGAGTTCACAATGATACAGTGGTAGAGTTGCTCCCTTACAGCGCCAGAGACCCAGGTTCGATCCTGACCACGGGTGCTGTCTATACGGAGTTTGTACGTTCTCCCTGTTTTCTCCGGGTGCTCCAGTTTCCTCCCACACTCCAAAGATGTGCAGGTTTGTAAGTTAATTATCCCCAGTGTGTGTGTGTGTGTGTAGGATAGAACTAGTGTACGTGTGATTGATGGTTAGTGTGGACTCGATGGGCCGAAGGGCCTGTTTCAGCATCATACCTCTAAACTAAACTAAACTAAACAATCAACGCTCTGAAAAATCTACGTGTAACTAAGTCGTTCAAAATCCATACACAAGGAACTGCAGATGCTGGTTTGCAAAAAAAAGTCAGAAAGTGCTGGAGTAAGACAGTGGGTCAGGAGAACATGGATAGATGACGTTTCAGGTTGAGACACTTCTTCATTATTATCCTTTACTCCTAGAGTCATAGTCCTACTGTGTGGAAACAGGCCCTTCAGCCCAACTTGCCCATACTGCCCAACAAGCCCCAGCTACACTAGTCATAGAGTGATACAGTGTGGAAACAGGCCCTTCAGCCCAACTTGCCCACACTGCCCAACATGCCCCAGCTACACTAGTCATAGAGTGATACAGTGTGGAAACAGGCCCTTCGGCCCAACTTGCCCACACTGCCCAACATGTCCCAGCTACACTAGTCATAGGGTGATACAGTGTGGAAACAGGCCCTTCGGCCCAACTTGCCCACACCACCCAACATGCCCCAGCTACACTAGTCATAGAGTGATACAGTGTGGAAACAGGCCCTTCGGCCCAACTTGCCCATACTGCCCAACATGCCCCAGCTACACTAGTCATAGAGTGATACAGTGTGGAAACAGGCCCTTCGGCCCAACTTGCCCACACCGGCCAACATGTCCCAGCTACACCAGTCACAGAGTGATACAGTGTGGAAACAGGCCCTTCGGCCCAACTTGCCCATACTCTTCATTCTGGTGCTTTCAACAGGACATAAGACTTTCTGATTTTTCAGCCTCTTGCAGTAATCAAGTATTGGATGAAGATGACTTTATCAGATTGTACCTCAAACAAAACGTACCTTGCACAGGACAGTGAGCAAAGTTACAGTGCCCTTCTTCCCGCTGGGTTGCCTCTCATCAGCAAGTGGTGATGGAGTGATAGTCCCAGGCTCTCCTGGACAGTCGTGTAGTTTTGTGATGTTGCTCTCAAGTAACCGTCTTTGAACAATGTTGTGAGGTTGCTGTGGGGAGGAAGAGAAAATGACAAACTAACATGGGTGCTAAACACACAAACCAGGAACTGCAGATGCCGGCTTATAAAAAAAGGACAAAAAGTGCTGGAGTAACCCAGCGGGCCAGGCAGTTTCTGTGGAGAACATGGATAGATGACATTTCGGGTCGGGACCCTTCTTCAGACCTGAAACATCACCTGGCCATGTTCCCCACAGATGCTGCCTGACCTGCTGAGTTACTCCAGCACTCTGTGAAACGTCACCTATTCATGTTCTCCAGAGATGCTGCCTGACCCGCTGAGTTACTCCAGCACTCTGTGAAATGTCACCTATCCGTGTTCTCCAGAGATGCTGCCTGACCCGCTGAGTTACTCCAGCACCTTGTGTCTACCCACTACAGTGGTGAGAACTTTACATAAGTCTATGCACAGTAGATATTGTTCACTTGGCCTGGGAAAATAAATAATTCCTGTTCAGCTGTTTAGGCCCTAGAACAGGCCATTTGCCCCATTGAGTCAATGCAAGCCCTTTGTAGAGCAATCTGGGCAGTCTTTCTCTACGACCATGTAAATAGCAGAGAGTTGTAGAGGTAGCCCAGCCCACCACATAAACCGGACTCCCACCACAGTTTAAGAATAAGGGGTAGGCCATTTAGGACTGAGATGAGGAAAAACGTCTTCACCCAGAGAGTTGTGAATCTGTGGAATTCTCTGCCACAGAGGTTAGTGGAGGCCAATTCACTGGATGTTTTCAAGAGAGAGTTAGATTTAGCTCTTAGGGCTAACGGAAACAAGGGATATGGGGAGAAAGCAGGAACGGGGTACTGCTTTTGGATAATCAGCCGTGATCATATTGAATGGCGGAGCTGGCTCGAAGGGCCGAATGGCCCACTCCTGCAGCTATTTTCTATGTTTCTATGTAAACCTAACCGTAAGTGTACCCAATCCCCTTTCCCAAACCACGATGCACTCTGTTTGCACACACTGAGTTCCTAATCACTCTCCACTTTAAAAGCATATTTGTCACATTCTCCCTTTGCAAGATCTGATGAGTGTTTATCTAATTTCAAATTGAGAAAACAGTGATTAAAGATGCATCACCAGAGTGCCATCCAATTAGGAGCCCATGCAATAGGTTACCTGGAGACTTATCACTGCAAAACATATCTTGAAAGGGAATATTCTGCATATTGAAATTTCAGCCGTGTATTTTCTACATTTAATGATGTCTGCTGATTGAATCAGGTGCTAATGGGTATGTAATGAGACAGTCAGGTTGTATGAATATTAGGTAGGAAAACTAATTTTCAGTGAGCAAATCGTGTATTCTTCCGAGGGATTTGTGTTATGATCGTTTCATAAAATTAGATAATTATGCATTTGCCATGCAAAATACAATTATTCATAATGATCTAAGTATGAGGTTTGTCACTGCCCAGATATCACATCTGTCTTTTTATTAAACACACTATTGCTCCAGGATGAAGCAGGAACATTATCTGTAGCTTATTATTTTACAATCAGGACTGTGAGTTTATTAGAGTCATACGGTGTGGAAACAGGCCCTTCGGCCCAACTTGCCCACACTGCCCAACATATCCCAGCTACACTAGTCATAGACTGATACAGTGTGGAAACAGGCCCTTCAGCCCAACTTGCCCACACTGCCCAACATGTCCCAGCTACACTAGTCACAGAGTGATACAGTGTGGAAACAGGCCCTTCAGCCCAACTTGCCCACACCGCCCAACATGTCCCAGCTACACTAGTCATAGAGTGATACAGTGTGGAAACAGGCCCGTCAGCCCAACTTGCCCACACTGCCCAACATGTCCCAGCTACACTAGTCATAGAGTGATACAGTGTGGAAACAGGCCCTTCAGCCCAACTTGCCCACACCGCCCAACATGTCCCAGCTACACTAGTCCCATCTGCCCACGTTTGGCCCATATCCCTCCAAACCTGTCCTATCCATGTACCTGTCCAACTGCTTCTTAAAGGATTCGATAGTCCCAGCCTCAACTATCTCCTCTGGCAGCTTGTTCCATACACCCACCACCCTTTGTGTGAAAAAGCTACCCCTCAGATTCCTATCACATCTTTTCCCCTTCACCTTGAACCTATATTCCAGATTTTCTTTTAAAAGAGATTATTCATTCTATTCCAATCCCTGGATAACACTCATAAAACATGTTGAATGTTGATATTGGACCCCATTTCCCTGCAGGTTTAAAATGGAGATTAATTGTGACGTTTCAAGTTCTTTGAGGAGGCTTGGCAGAGAGAAAAAGAAAACTTGTCAAACCAAAATCCACAGAAGAGTTTTACTTCAGCATTTTCATGTTCATAAGTGATAGGAGCAGAATTAGGCCATTCAGCCCATCACGTCTACCCTGCCATTCAATCATGGCTGATCTATCTCTCCCTCCTAACCCCATTCTCCTGCCTTCTCCCCATAACAATAGACAATAGACAATAGGTGCAGGAGTAGGCCATTCAGCCCTTTGAGCCAGCACCGCCATTCAATGCGATCATGGCTGATCACTCTCAATCAGTACCCCGTTCCTGCCTTCTCCTCATACCCCCTCACTCCGCTATCCTTAAGAGCTCTATCCAGCTCTCTCTTGAAAGCATCCAACGATCTGGCCTCCACTGCCTTCTGAGGCAGAGAATTCCACACCTTCACCACTCTCTGACTGAAAAAGTTCTTCCTCATCTCCGTTCTAAATGGCCTACCCCTTATTCTTAAACTGTGGCCCCTTGTTCTGGACTCCCCCAACATTGGGAACATGTTTCCTGCCTCTAATGTGTCCAATCCCCTAATTATCTTATATGTTTCAATAAGATCCCCCCTCATCCTTCTAAATTCCAGTGTATACAAGCCTAATTGCTCCAGCCTTTCAACATACGACAGTCCCGCCATTCCGGGAATTAACCTAGTGAACCTACGCTGCACGCCCTCAATAGCAAGAATATCCTTCCTCAAATTTGGAGACCAAAACTGCACACAGTACTCCAGGTGCGGTCTCACCAGGGCCCGGTACAACTGTAGAAGGACCTCTTTGCTCCTATACTCAACTCCTCTTGTTATGAAGGCCAACATTCCATTAACCTCTGACACCCGTACTAATCAAGAATCTATCCATCTCTGCCTTAAAAATATCCACTGACTTGGCCTCCACAGCCTTCTGTGGCAATGAATTCTACAGATTCACCACCCTCTGACTAAAGAAATTCCTCCTCATCTCCTTCATAAAGGAACATCCTTTAATTCTGAGGCTGTGACCTCTAGTCCTAGACTCTCCCACTAGTGGAAACATCCTCTCCACATCCACTCTATCCAGGCCTTTCACTATTCGGTGAGTTTCAATGAGGTCCCCCCTCATTCTTCTAAACTCCAGCGAGTACAGGCCCAGTGCCGACAAACGCTCATCACAGGTTAACCCACTCATTTATTTTGTGTCCATCTTCAGTGTAAACTAGCATCTGCAGTTCCTTCCTACACATTCCACCAGATAGTGACTGTCTGGGATAAACAAAGCACACTCCAAAAGGATCATAGAAGATTGTATTGTAAGTTTTAGAAAAGGAATTGAATGTATAAATTCCTGAGGGGTATGGGTAGAGTGAATGCACAGAGTCTGTTCCCTAGGGGCAGGGGAATCAAGGACCAGGGGACATCGGTATAAGGTGAGAGGGT